>NW_027507764.1:572775915-573375915 GCF_037356315.1 Lithobates pipiens
CTGCAGGGTTAACAAACCTCTCTGTTCTCTCCCACACACAGCTGAGCAGGGAGATGGGGAAAAGCCAGGCTGAGGGATCAGAGCATGAAACTCCAGCTGAACTGGTCTGTGCTGTAAACTCTGGCCGCTCATGCACAGAGCAAGTTCGCTTGATTTCCCTATCAACATAGACAGTGTTGACAGGGGAATCCCTCTTACAGAGCCATTGAGGGTTACTTATGAAAGGCAAATCCACTTTGCACTACAAGTGCACTGAAAGTGCACTTGGAAATTCAGTCACTGTAGTTTTGAGGGGTAGATCTGAAATGAGGGGAAGCTCTGCTGATTTTATTATAGAATCATGTGCAAGCTAAAATGCTGTTTTTTTTATTTTCCTTGCATGTCTCCCTCTCTACAGCGACTGCACTTCCAAGTGCACTTTCAGTGCAATTTCAAATGCACTTTGCACTTGTAGTTTGCACTTGTAGCGCAAATTGGATTTGCCTTTCGTAAATAACCTCCATTGTATTCTAGCCACTAGCGAAAAATTGTATGTAAAATCGGGCATGCTGGTTGTACCCAAGTTGATCAATCAATTAACTTGGTACATTCAGCTTGCGCATACCTGGTTCAAATCTCCGCCAGTACCTGTTGAACCTGCCGAGATTCAAACCATCTATGGCCGGCCTTATTCTGTCCAATTAGAACTTGTAGTAAGAATAGGGGGTGTTTAGTTTATCAGCATAGGAGGTCTGAAACCTGGTTCTACAGTCTGACAAGGGCATATAGACAGAGCCGATCCACCCTATATGCAAGCTGCATAGGTCCCTGCCGCTGTGGGGGGCCCCAAGACCCAGCATCCCCCCTGCATCTCTGGCTGGCTGTTTAGAGTGCAGTGGGGAGAGGTGGGAGGAGGTGGGAGGAGGCAGAAGGCGGCGATCGGCAGCTCTATGGTGCCTGTGTGGGTGGCGGGATCTCCCTGGGGCTTGTAGTACACTCTCGAGTGTCAGTGTATACAGTGGAGAGGAGAAGGGAGGGGCCTCTGACCCAGCAGGTATCAGTTTAACTTTCACTCTGCTTGAACACTGTTGCTGATACCTGGGTCAGTGGCCCCTCCCCTCTCCGCTGTATACATTCGGAGATAGAACTACTAGCCCTAGGGAGATCCCCCTGCCTGTGGAAACCATAGAGCTACCAATCGCCACCTCCCACCTCCACCAGCCAGGTACAGGGGAACCTCTGCAAGGGGGAGGGTCAGCTGTTTGGGGACACTAATGTAAGGAAGGGGCCCTCTGGGGACACTGATGTAAGAGGGGGGCTTCTGGGGACCCTGATGTAAGAGGGGGACTTTCTAGGAATACAAATGTAAAAGGGGGCCCTCTGGGGACACTGATGTAAGAGGGGGGCTCTCTGGGTACCCTGTGTAAGGAGGGGCTCTCTGGGGACACTATTGTAAGGGGAGGCTCTCTTGGGAGCCTGGTGTAAGGGGGGCTCTCTGGGGACCCTGATGTAAGGGGGGCTTCTCTGGGGACCCTGGTGTAAGGGGGGGGGGGCTCTCTGAGGACACTGATGTAAGGAGGGTCTCTGGGGACCCTGGTGTAAGGGGGGCTCTCTGAGGACACTGATGTAAGGAGGGTCTCTGGGGACCCTGGTGTAAAGGGGGCTCTCTGTGGACCCTGGTGTAAGTAGGGAGGCTCTCTGGGGACCTTGGTGTAAGTGGAGGCTCTCCGGGGACCCTGATGTAAGGAGAGACTCTCCGGGCACCCTGATGTAAGGAGAGGCTCTCCGGGGGCCCTGATGTAGGGGAGACTCTCTGGTGACCCTGATGTAAGTAGGGAGGCTCTCTGGGGACCCTGATGTAAGGGGAGGCTCTCTGGGGATCCTAATGTAGGGGGAGACTCTCTGAGGACACTGATTTAAGGGGGCCTCTCTGGGGACCCTGATGTAAGGGGAGGCTCTCTGGGGACCCTGATGTAAGGAGGGGCTCTCTGGGGCCCTGATGTAAGTGGGAGATCTCTGGGGACCCTGAAGTATTCAATAAATATTGCTTGTTTGAAACTCATTCTGTTCTATATTGTTGTACTTATTATTTGACTGTTTTGTTTAAAGGAGGGAGGATTTTATTGGGAGCACTGAAGTGTCAGGTGTGACTGTGTGGCAATGGCAAATGGTTTACATAGCTCACGTCAGGTAGAGGGCCCCTTAGCAGAATTTTGCTTAGGGCCCCAGGGAGGTTAGGATGGGTACTGCATATAGATTACAAAACTGGCTGAACAGAATTATAAATCATTTAGCTTTTAGCTTATTCCCTGGAATTCAGGTTTAAAGTAAACCTGCACTTTACCCACACAAGACAAAGCTACAAGATCCTTTTAATGTAGCCTGTTCCAACAGCAAATAGCTTATGTGTGCTCCTCCACCAGTCAGTTCAGAAGATTACATTTTCAGAAGTTTAGGAAAGCCCTAGGTAAACTATGAGTTAAAGTCATAGATTACACAGTGCTATGAGCTCCCAAGGTGACAATGCTCTCACATGAAGTCAGTCACATGCTTCTCTGTACCCAGGAAGTAGCCACTATTTCCTTAACCCCCCTGGCGGTATTCCCGAGTCTGGCTCGGGGTGAAAATTTTATACCATTAGCGGTAACCCCGAGCCAGACTCCGGACTGCATCGCTGGATCCAGGGAGAGCTTACTTACCTTGTCCCCTGGATCCAGCGATGTCTCCCCGCAGTGCAAGCGGCTTGTCCTCCGCTTAATCTATCACGGATCCAATCTCCGTTCCCTGCGAGCGTTGCGGCGCACGGGGGCCGAGTTCGGCGCCAAATTCAAGAAGTGAAACACACACATTACATACAGTATAATGTAATTTTACAGATTACATTGCTGTATGTAATTATTTCACATCCCTTTTGTCCCTAGTGGTCTGCCCAGTGTCCTGCATGCAGTTTTATATTATAAAAACTGTTCTTTATGCCTGGAAACTGGAGATTGTCCATAGCAACCAAAACTGTCCCTTTACGTCAAAAGTGGTTTTAGACCAGCTAGAAAACAGCGATAATAAATTACAATCACTCGCAGAATTGAGCGATAGCGATTTGTGGGGAGATCCGTCATCAAATACTGAAAAGTAATGACAGTGACAATTCTGCAACTGAGCAAATTTCAGTGTTTTTGATTTAATTACATTTTGTTGAATTTTTTTTTATTATTGTTACGTATATTATTATTTGGTATAATTATTTATAGTTATTTATTATATTATATTTTATGATAAAATTTTTCAAACTTTATCATACCCGGCATTGTCTGCTAGACTCTGGTTTGGACAGATTTAAGTGAACTATTTCTAATGCCGCGTACACACGATCAAACAATCGGGTGGAAAAGTCCGGCAAACTCAAGTCCGCCAGACAATCCCCCCATGTGTAGCCTTCGGCGGACTTTTTTGACCCGAAAGTACGGCGGACTTAGAAAGTAGTTTTGCACTCCAATCTTCCCGCCGGACTTGCATTTCAGCGGACAATCCGGCCATGCATATGCCAGTCCGCCGTACTTTTGAAATGAACGGACTTTTCCCGCCGGAGAAAAGTTCGCTCATTTTGAGCACGTCTCCAGGTAGGCGGGGCCCGCGAAGGATGTGTGTCGCTGGCCCTGCCACCTGGTATGGACTTAAAGGGGAACCCCAACGCCGAAAAAAATCGGCGTGGGGGTCCCCCCCAGGTCCACATCAGACCCTTGTCCGAGCACACTACCCGGCCGGCCAGGAAAGGGGGGGGACGAGCGAGCGCCCCCCCTCCTGAGCCATACCAGGCTGCTTGCCCTCAAAATGGGGGGTGCCTTGGGGAAGGGGGGGCCGCGCGGCCCCCCCACCCCAAAGCACCTTGTCCCCATGTTGATGAGGACAATGGCCTCTTCCCGACAACCCTGGCCGTTGGTTGTCGAGGTCTGCGGGCGGGGGGCTTATCGGAATCCGGGAGCCCCCTTTAATAAGGGGGCCCCCGGATACCGGCCCCCCACCCTATGTGAATGAGTATGGGGTACAATGTACCCCTACCCATTCACCTGTAAAATAAAGTAAAAAAAAAACACAACACACAAGATAAAATAGTTTATTGCACAGCTCCGGGGGTCTTCTGTCTTCGGGGGTTTTCTCGCCAGACTCCTCCGCTATCTTCTGCTAGCTCTTTTACTAGCGGAGGAGCTCGGGTTTCTTCCTCGCCGCCGCCCTCTTCTTCCGACTTCGGGGGTCTTGTCCCCCTCTTCGGTTCTTCTGCCGGGCTACCGCGCCTTCTTCTAGCTCTTTTACAGGCGGTGGCCCGGTCTTCTGTCGCCGCTGTCGTCGCCGCCTTCTGTTCTTCTCTTCTTCTCTTCAGATGTTGCCTCGTTGCGTCCTCCGCTCACAATGGCTCTGACGCGACGCGCGACGACTTATATAGGGACATCACCGGATGATGTCCCCGCCCATTATGGTGTCACAGTCCCAGAGGATGCTCGGGTAGCCGGGTAGCGTGCTCGGACAAGGGTCTGATATGGACCTGGGGGGGACCCCCATGCCGAAAAATCGGCATTGGGGTTCCCTTTTAAGTCCATACCAGGTGGCGGGGCCAGCGACGTCTCCTTTGCGAAATGAGCGGACTTTCCTCCGCGTGTATGGGCGAGACTGTTCATTTCAAAAGTACGGCGGATAGTTCGGCGGACTTAGTACGCCGTATTAGTCCGCTAAAAAAGTGCCGTGTGTGGGCAAGTAGCCCGTTCGGAAAGTCCGGCGGACAGTCCGGCGGGAAGTCCGCCAGACTAAGTCCGCCGGATAGTCCGCTACGTGTGTATGCAGCATAAGAATTACAGGCCTGCAATATAAAGCGCCAAATTTCCATGCAAAATAATTGTACGGCTTTCAGCACCTAAAATCTGAAATAATCATACCACCAGGGAGGTTAAAGTGTGTGTAAACCCTAGGATGTAAAAAATGGCAAATCATAGCTTACTCCTCCATATGGTTTGTGGGCTCCTCCTTTTCTTTTCAGGACTTTTGCCAGTGCACAATGAATCTGGTGTTTAGCTCCACCGACACTATTGCCAGACATCTTTTAATGCAGCCATAGTAAAAGGACTGCTTCCAGCTCAGCTGAGATGAGCTAGACAATTCGTTATGAACCATCGTAAATAGCAAAGGAAACCCTGGTCATGAAGGGGGTAAAACCTCCCCGAGGTCAAGTGGTTGAAGCAGTGCCAGGACAAGGTCATTCAGTGCCCAGGGCAAATATGCCAAACTATCCCCCCTTCCCTTAGGGTTAGGGCTAGGGCCGCCCTCCATCTCTGCAATAAACCATTGTGCCCAGGGCAGCTTCCCCTCCTGCCCACCCCTTGTCCAGGTTGAAGACCTGGATACTAGCATTGAAGAAAAACCAAGCAGTGGGAGACCATCAATTTTGGACAGCCTGCATTCCATATTCAAGAACTCAATGACGACAATGTTGATTCTGCTTGGAATCCTCTTTTTACCTGCAATGAAAAAGAAGAAGACAAAAACTTACTATAAGGTAAGAGTTATGCCACGTACACACAACCGTTTTTTCAGACGTTTTTTCCGACGGAGTTACAATGGAGTTCCGCTGAAGCGGTCTTGCCTACACCCGATCACACCAAAGTCTGATCGTTTAGAACGCGGTGACGTACAGCATGTACAATGGACTAGAAAAAGGAAGTTAAATAGCCAGTAGCCAATAGCTGTCCTTGCATAATTTTTGATCTATTGGAACAGCATACAGACAAACGGTTTTCACGATAGGAGTTGATTCCGTTAGAAAGATTTAAAACATGTTCTATTTCTAGGTCCCTCAGAATTTTCCAAAAAAAAGTTCAATGAGGCATACACACGAACGGAATATCCGATGAAAAGATTCCGTCTGACTTTTATTGCTCGGAAAGTCCGACCATAAGTCTTTCAACGTGTAAAATTTTGAATGACTCATGTAAATAAAAAAAAAAAATGATGCCTACTTTTGCATTGCTTTAGGTACATCCCTCATATATAATGAGGAGGGTTGGGAAAAGCCAACATGGGACTTTTTTTTTTTCCATAGAATCTTACACATATTTGAAATTGCTGTCTGTTTCAATCTGCTGGCATCTGTGCCATTCTGAAAAATTAGTTTTGCTGGAACGATCCCTTAAATGCACTTCCATCTTTGAAGAATTCCAAAGGATTAAGAATCACCTATTTAGGATTTTCTCTCAAATGCCAGTCGCAGAACATGCAAGCCCATGTTAGCCTTTCAATAAATACAACTAATAATCCTCCTTGGCGCACGCAGTCGGCATTAAGAAAAACAAACAATGAAGCAACGGGCGGAGGAGAAAGAGCATTTGTCAGGGAAATAGAACTTTCCGTTTGTGTTGGCTATTCACCCGGAACCCCCTTGTACATTAATCCATTCTGCAGTGCCTGATCCTGAAATACTTCGCCAGTGAGCAGAAATGAGCAGTTCTGCTTCACTTGGATTGTATTTACTCAATTAGCTGAAAATGGAAAGTACACAGAGATTTTTTTTTTTTAAAGTACAGAATACATCCCTTAGTTGCTGGAGTGGATTCGTATTTTGTTAAAGGGGAGTTCCGCCAACATTTTTTTTTTAAAAGGCAGCAGCTACAAATACTGCAGCTGATGACTTTTAAAATATGGACACTTACCTGTCCAGAGGGCGCCCGTGATGTCCTCACCTGAAGCCGATCTGTCCCTTGACTCTCGGGTAGAGGGGCCGCCATCTTCGGTAAGGGAATGATGAAGTGAAGCCTTGCGGCTTCACATCCCGATTCCCTATTGTGCAATGCCGAGTCGCACTGTGCGTCATCACTGGTCCCTGCTGTCTTCTGGGACCTGTGTGTCTCCCAGAAGACAGCAGGGGGAGAGGAGGGGCCAGACATGGCGTAGATCGCCATGGAACCTGCAGTGATCTATGCCCGGAAGTGGGAGCAAATACCTGGATTATACAGGTATTTTCTTGCTCCCCCCCCTGAAAGGTGCCAAATATGACCCCGGAGGGGGGGAGAAATCCGAAATGCGGAGTTCCATTTTTGGGAGGAATGCCCAAAACTGCAGAAGTATTAGGAATCATTTTGTGTATTTATCTGGAGAAAGATACCCCCTATACATAATTTTCATTATATTTTCTCAGTGAGATACATAGTGTGATGATTGCCTAATTGTTTTTAATGCTCTATTCCATGTATGGATTGGGAATTCTTTTCGTAGATCTCTTTCCCATTTTTGAATTGAGGAGGGTTTTGGTAAGGTCATATACTTATAAATCCATCCGATACCCTTCTTAACCTCCAGTGAAGTAGAATAGAATGCCCATATGTCTTTTCTAACCTCTGTCGTGGTTTTTGTTAATCTATGGTGTAGGCTCTGGAATAATTGATAAGTGCCGCATCACGCCTGGATTGGATATCTGATACAGTGGTATAGCCTAAGCTTACCCATTTTCTTGCAGAGAACGTGGGGATTAAATATTTATATGCTAATAATGGAATGTCAAGAGATTGTAAGCCTCTGTTTGGAGGGACCATATTAAAGGTTGAGGACCAGGCCTCCACTGAGGCCCTTATTGCCATTGCCTCTGGAAGTAATTTATTTTGCCTAGTTGTCGAAGCTATTAAGAAAGCAGGTAAGTTTCTCTACCTTTAAGCCCTTGTACACACGGTCGGACGTTCCGAAGGAAAATGTCCGATCAGACCGTGTTGTCGGATAATCCGACCGTCTGTGGGCTTCATCTGACTTTTTCCGTCGGAATGTCCGACCAACAAAGTTTGAGAGCTGTATATAAAAATTTTCCGACAACATGATCTGATCGGACTTTGTCCGATCGTTTGTAGAGAATTCCGACCAGACAAAGTGCCACGCATGCTCAGATCAAATTCCTAGACCAAAGCTATTGGCTACTAGCCTGAACGTAGTCCCATCGTAACTAAATAACGTCATCATGTTACGAACGATCAGATTTTCCGACAACTTTGTCCGACCGTGTGTATGCAACACCAGTTTCGGAAAAAATCCATCAGAAAAAATCCGATGGATTTTGTTGTCGGAATGTCCGACCGTGTGTACAAGGGTTAAGAAGGATTTTTTCTAGGGTTACCCATCTTTTGCTGGAAGTGGTATCAAACCATGCCACCATCTGGTCTAATAGTACTGCTTTATGATATAGCTCAATGTCTGGAAGTCGCACCCCACCTTGTGTCTTATGCTTAGTAATTATGTTTCTTGTAATCCTGGGTTTTCACCATGCCAGATTAAGTCATTTAGTGTTTGAAGTAGCTCATTAAAAAATTCTTGGGGAAGGGGAATAGGAAGGGTACAAAAATGGTACAAAATTTTAAGTAAGGACAACATTTTAAATGCAGCTATATGACCCATCCATGAAACTTCAAATTTCTTATACTTGAGGCAGTCTTGTTTGATAGTGTGGATCAGAGGAAGGAATTTAAGATCATATCATTTAGACATTGGGGATGTGAGTTTAATACCCAAATATGATATAGATTTGGAGTCCCAAGAATATTGAAATAGCTTTCTGAGAGGTTTCAGCCTATTATTGCTCATATTAATTGGGAGGATGGCAGACTTAGCTATATTTACTTTATAGTAGGATACTTGGCCATATTTATCAATTTCCTTTTGAACTTCTTTTAAGGAAGTGGATATGTTAGTTAGTGTAAGTAGGACATCATCGGCAAAAAGTCCAATTTTGTGAGAGTATTTTGCCGCTTCTATGCCATGGATACCAGGGTTTTTCCTAATAGATTTCACAAAGGGCTCCGTCATCAATGTGAGGGGGGATAAAGAACACCCTTGTCTGGTTCCATTTGAAATCATAAAGGGGTCTGAAAGTGCATTGGACGTATATATTTGAGCTGAGGGTCATGTGTAGATTGCTAAAATGTCAGTGGATATGCTACGTTGTTATAACCCAAACACTTTAAGTGTCTCTTTGAGATATCCCCAATGGACCCGGTTGAAGGCCTTTTCGGCGTCTAAAGTTAAAAAGGCTGCCGGTTGTTTTCGGGTTTCCATGAGTGAAATTAAATTTAGCATTCTTCTGGTTCCATCTGGTGCTTAGAGTCCCCTGACAAATCCAACTTGGTCTTGATTAATGAGAAGGGGAGTTATTTTTATGTTGTGTTTCAAGGGATTGTATCTGTGATAGTAGTTTTGTGATAGCTTGTTGTTTACATTTTTTGTCCCTTGCAGCTAATTGTATCAGAAAGCACCTAACATATGCCTTGTGGGCACACCATACTTTAAGTATTGCAACATCCAGAGTGCAGTTGTTAATAAAGAACTCTTTAAGTCAGTTTAGTAGACGTTCTCTGTAAGTACGGTTGTTAAAATGCAAGCATTGCATAGTTACATAGTTAGTAAGGTTGTATAAAGACACCAGTTCATCCAGTTCAACCTGAGTGAGTGTCTACAATTGTCCCTATCCCTGTACATTGTACACTTACATTGGTCCCTACCCTCAAGGAGCCCACAATCCAAGGTCCCCATTCATATATTAGGGCCAATTTTGGACAGAAGCCATTGGAGAGTGTAAAATATGGTGCAGCTCTGCATGTAGACCAGCCAGCTTCCAGTTTTTTTGTCAAAGCTTAGCTGAGCAAGCTGAATTTAGAAGCTGATTGGCTACCATGCATGGCTGCGCCAGAACCACTTCCCTACTGGGCCATAGTAAAATTACGTCCTTAAGGTGATATCTACATGATGCTTGCAGCTAGAGGCATCATTTAGATATCATTATTTCCAGCCAGCGATTCTGTGCACCATAAGAATGATCATAGCAGCAGTTCCGCCGCTTGATCGTTCTTATAGGCGATGGGAGGGGATGTCCCCCCCTCCCGCTGCCATCCGGTGCTTCTCCGGGCTCTCCTCTCCCATCAGGGGCCCGGAGAAAGAATCGGCTGGCGCGGGATGACTACAATAGAGATTTCCGGTGACCAGATGGTCACCAGTCATCTCTATGACTGTCAGAGGCCTGGGCATGACGTTATGACGTCACACGCGGGTTCCTGGATGTAAACGAAGTCAGCATGAGATCAGTGAATTTTTTTTCACTGATCACATTCTTTCTAGTCTAGAGGAGAGCTGTGGGGTTTTATTGACTCCGCATCTCTCCATAAAGTGGACCTGTCAAATAGATTCCTATTACAAGGAACGTTTACATTCCTTGTAATAGGAATAAAAGTGATCAAAAAAATAAAAATGTAAAAAGAGTGTAAAAAAAATAAAATAAATTAAGTAAAATAAAAATAATAATAAATATATTTTTTTAAATGCCCCTGTCCCTGGTAGCACGCGCTCAGAAGTGAATGCACATGCAAGTCCTGCCCCCACATATTTAAACTCCGTTCAAACCACACATGGGAGGTATCACTGCATGCGTTAGAGCACGTGCAATAATTATGGTACACGCCCCTGTCCCCGGTAGCTCGTGCTCAGAAGCGAATGCATATGCAAGTCCCGGCCCCGCATATGTAAACGCTGTTCAAACCACACATGTGAGGTATCACCACGTGCATTCGAGTGTGTGCAACAATTCTCGCACTAGACCTCCTCTGTACCTCTAAACTGATAACCTGTAAAAATTTTCAAAGCCTCGTCCATGGAGATTTTTAAGTGCCAACGCTTGACGCCGTTCCATGAGTGTGCGCAATTTTGAAGTGTGACATGTTAGGTATCTATTTATTTGGCGTAACATCATCTTTCACATTATACAAAACAAATTGAGCTAACTTTACTGATTTGTTATTTTTTAATTCATGAAACCATTTTCTTCCAAAAAAGGCGTTATTAAAAATTATTGCGCAAACACAGTGTGAGATAAAACGTTGCAATGACCGCCATTTTATTCCCCAGGGTGTCTACTAAAGAAACATATATAATGTTTGGGGGTTCTGAGTAATTTTCTAGCAACAAAATTATGACTTTTACATGCAGGAGAGAAGTGCCAGAATAGGCCCAGTATTGAAGTGTTGAACTCTCCAGTTTTAGTAAATTGACCCCATTGGGTCTAAGGAGGTACGTCACTGCATAAAGTGACATTTAAAACAGAAGAGATACAATGCAGGATAATTCATAAGGTGAATCTAGAGAGAGCAATAAAAACCTTAGAAGGGACTAGTTCTTCCCTACTCTTTCCAAAACTAAAAAAAAAAAAAAAGAAAGTTGGCTAAGTCATCATAAGTCTTTTTATATTGCTATCTAATTACTCCCTTCTTTTATTTTATGCATTCAAAAATGTGTAGGTATGAATAGTCTAGCTGTGCAGATTTACATTCTAACTTTGCTTTGGATGACTCAAACAAAAAGAAAAAGCATTTGCACAACATTCAGAATGATAAGCTCATAAAAGCAGTTCACATGCTGAGATATGCAGACATTTTCTTCGAGAGTGACCTACATTGATAGAGTGAAGGATAACTTGGCATGGAGTCAAGTACCTGTAATTTCATGGACCACCTCGAAGTGGCTGGCATGACTTCTTTAATCTCAGATCAGTTGCCAGCAGATGACTTTAATAGGATGAATTCTGGGTAATAGGCAATGTTTCTCATTCTCGTTCCTCACATTGTCCTCTCCTTTAAGAATGGTCCAGCAGAAGAGATACCCGATCTTCCACGTGCCTCTATAGTGATCTTGTTCTATATTTTGTCTTTCACATGACTTTGATTTGCAGGAAAATAGCACGACTTCAGGAAAATCATTTAAAGAGGAAGTAAACCCTGATGGGTGTTACTTCCTCGTTGTTTCGCGGCAAAGGTAAAGCATAATGGGCTACTATGGAGAAGCCCACGATGTCCCCGTCTTCCTCGCTAGTAGCGAGCGTCCATTCTTCACCCCTCTTCCTTCCGGGGCCACGAACTCCGGCTCTGTGACCTGCCGAAGTCGCGGGACGTCACGTGACGTCACTCCCGTGCATTCCGCCTTTAACGGCATGACCCGAGCTATAAACGGCACAGTGTGCCCTTTCTAACTCCGGCACATGCGCAGGAGAAATCGGCGTACGGCGATTTTCAAATATATCTCCTAGACAGTGCAGGTTTGGGAGATATTTCAAGCACCTACAGGTAAGCCTTAATCTAGGCTTACCTGTAGGTTAAAGTGGTTGTAAAGGGTTTATTCTTATGCCCCGTACACACGGTCGGATTTTTCCGACGGAAAATGTTCTATGGGAGCTTTTTGTCAGAAATTCAAACCGTGTGTAGGCTCCATCAGACATTTTCCATCAGAATTTCCGACACACAACATTTTTTCTCAAATTTTCTGACAACAAAATCCGTTGTCGGAAATTCCAATCGTGTGTACACAATTCCGACGCACAATGTTCCACGCATGCTCGGAATCAAGCAGAAGAGCCGCACTGGCTATTGAACTTGATTTTTCTCGGCTCATCGTACGTGTTGTTCCTCACCGCGTTCTTGACGTTCGCAATTTCCGACCAACTTTGTGTGACCGTGTGTATGCAAGACAAGTTTAAGCCAACATCCGTCAGAAAAAATCCATGGATTTTGTTGTCGGAATGTCCGATCATGTGTACGGGGCAATATTATATCTTACCTTCCCTGCCTCATCCATTTCCCCCTCATCAACATGAAATATATTTTTAAATATATCTAGCTTATTTAAGACCCAATTATGCCATCACTGGTTCTCTGTGCTTTTAGTTTTAGTATCTATATATCCAGGGCCATCTTTGAGGCTGGGCAAAAGGGGAAGCTGCCCAAGGCCCAGTCATTTTTGTGGGGCCCAAAGCAGCTGCCCCTTGAGCTCACCATAGATGTAATATCCTGGATCGCTCCTACCCTGTTTCCCCGAAAATAAGACCTAGCGTGATTGTCGTTGATGGCTGCAATAAAATCCCTACCCCCCCCCCCCCCAAATAAGCCCTAGTTAAAGTCCTTGTAGGTCTTATTTTCAGGGTAGAGCTTATTTTTGGGGAAACAGGGTAGGGCTTATTTGTGAGTAGGGCTTATATTGCAGCCATCACCAACAATCACGCTAGGTCTTATTTTCAGGGAAACAGGGTAGCTACAGGAACAATCTCACCTCCCACTACCACGGGTCTCTGGTCGGCTGTGTTATGACAGGGCAGAGGCGCAGCTGAGGATTGTCTGTATACTCGAAACCTGCTCACCCCCCTCCCTCCTCCTTTCAGCACCTGTCTCTCTCTAGTCACTGCTTGTTCTTCCCCATCAGGCTAAGTAGAACAAGCAGCCAATCAGGCAGAATATTTTGGGTGACTCCTAGCTACAGGGGCCCAAATGGCCTCCCTGTCATTTATATCAATGTAGCTAAGCAATCTCCCCTCCCACCGCTGCACAGGTCACTACGGGTCTCTGACTGGCTGTGATAAGACAGAGGAGAGGTGCAGCTGCGAGTTGACTGTGCACTTGCAACCCGCTTGCCCCCGTCCTCCTGTCAGCAGCCGGCTCTGTCTAATCGCTGCTTGTTTTTCCCCCTCCCCCTGGCTAAGCAGAACAAGAAGCCAATCAGAAGAGAATCGAGGGGCATGATGGGACATGTAGTCCTATGGTGCCTGAACTATACCTTGTTGTTAAAGGAGGCAGGGCTGGTGCAAGGATTTTTGACACCCTAGGAGTTTTTTTTTTTTGCAGCACCTATTTCTTCAGCTGTGATCTCCACCTGCGTCTCTGGACCCAGCCTGAAGATAAATAGTGGCAATACCGAACCCCTTTAAAATACAGTGCCTGCCTCAATTTACCAGACAGACGATTGGTTGCTAGGACCCCCCTTAGCAACCAATCACAGGCTTTTTAACTTGAAAAGTTGAACAGCTCTCTGCTCGGACATTCTGTCTTCTACCTGCTGGATGAAAGTGGAGGTGGGGGAAGGAGGAGTCACACAGGAGAGGAGATGAGACACAGGCAGGCTGTTGTCAACTGCACATTCACTACCCCTGCCCCCCACTCACTCCCTCCCCCTCTCCAGCAGCGTTACTCTGCAGCCAGCACTGGAACTAGCAGTGCAGAGAGCCCAGTCTGCACTGCAGCGCCGCTGCCTCATGTACCTGAACAGGAGGTGGGCGGGCGCAGTCATCATGGAAGCAGCAGGTGAGCCACTGCCAGGATATGGACCTGGCTGCACTGCCTACTGGAGTTGTTATGGGCAACTCCAGACACCTGATTGAAGGGATCACTGCTGTTATGTCACTGGATCTGGTAAGAAGGCTTTGCAGCCACTAAATGCTACCACCATTAGAGCATTAAACCATTAGGAACCACCTTGGAGATGATGATTGCAGGTTGTGAGGCAAGCAGGTGTGCTGTTGTGAGAGACTTGGGTCAGCCATAGACAGAACAATTTTCTTTCTTGCAACCGTGGTTGCAGAAAATAAAGTCACTTGATTCCCCCCTCTACACAGTCAGTGTTGATGGGGGAATCCCTCCTGCTGTCTTTTTTCCAGCAGGGGGTGGGGGAAGACGTCCACACCAGGAGAATGCAGTGACTATTGCTAGAAGCCATAACAACTGCTAGGAATAATTGAATGTAAAATCCTTTAGGTTGGTTGTACCCAAGTTGATCGATCAATCAACTTGGGTATATTCAGCCTTCCCATACATGGTTTGAATCTTGGCCAGTTCCTAGTGAACCTGCTGATCTGTGAACTGTCTATGACCAGCTTTAGTCAGGCTGCAGAGTGGAGTGGACAGAGGTATGTGCTATGGCAGCTACTGAGCGTAGTAGATCCCAGGGGAAGCACATGATGGCCCTTTGAATGCTAGAAGATCCCTGCTAGAAATGTAATGAATTTCCATTTGGGTTCTGCTAGCAAAGAAATGGTTAATCATAAACATCCAACACAGATCTGAAAGGGTTGAGCATGCACTTCCAAAAAAAATCTCATCTGTCAGCAATGAAAGCGTTAATTGTGTCCAGTTACCCCTCACCTCCCTAGTCCATGTTGTGCAGGCAGTGAGGAAATGATATGCTGTAACCTTCAGCAACCAATCGGTAAGCCATAATGACGTTCTGTAATCTCTAGCAACCAATCAGTGAGCAGTATTAATGTGCAGTAACCTCTAGCAACCAACCAGTGAATGGTAAAGATGTGCAGTAAAATCTAGCAACCAATCAGCAAGCAGAAATGATTTGCTGTAACATCTAGCAACTAATCAGTGAGCTGTAATGTGTACTGTAACCTCTAGCAACCAGTCAACAAGTGGTAATAGTATGCTGCATCCTCTGGCGATCTCAATCGCTGCCTGATCTGCTGTAGTAAATCGATTTTGAGTCTAGCTGCTCTCAGAGCAGGTAGAGGGGGAAATTGCATGGTGGGGACCAGTGGGAGGTGGGGGGCGGTTTGGGGTCGGGGGTGGGTGCAAGAAAATGTTTGCCCAATCAATATTAAAGATGGCCCTGTAAGTATGTATGTATGTATCTTTCTATCTATCTATCTATCTATCTATCTATCTATCTATCTATCTATCTATCTATCTATCTATCTATCTATCTTTTTATCTATCTGTAATTCATTGGTTGTGTAGCATAAAATCAATGTTGCAGCCACTGAAAGGTTGACTTGGCCATATAGTTTAGATCAGTGGTTGCCAAACTGTGGCCCAGGGGCTGGACATGACCCTGTATCTAGTGGCCATGTATTTAGTCCTTAAAGGCGTTATTCTCCCTACTGTCAGCAATAGTGGGGCATAGTTCCTGCCATTGACGCTGACAACAGGGCACTGTTCCTCCCACAGACACCAAGGATGGGGCACTATTCCTCCCACTGACACCAATGATTGGGCATTATTATTACCACTGACCTCAATGATGGGGCACTATTTCTCCCATTGGCACCAATGATGGGGCACCATTCCTCCCAATGTCACCAATGATGGAGCACTATTCCTCCCACTGGCACTAATGATGAGGCACTATGCATCCCCAATACCAAAGAGGGGACACTGTTTACTTCCAGTGATAACAAGACATGTTCTACTCCTGCTGGCCACAGTCCAGGCCCCTTAAAGTGTGAAGGATAGTAAACTAGACCTTTGTTTATAAAGTTTGGAGACCCCTTCTTTAGATCATTGTTAAATTGAAAAAGTGCCTCCCATACCCAGCTTCCAGGATGATGAATGCAAATTTTCCTCCAGTATTTTTTGATAGAACGCTGCATTGATCTTCCATCAATTTTGATTAAGTTCCCTGGCCCCTGTAGCTTTCACACAGCCAAACCAGCTGAACTACACCTCCATGCTTCACAGTAGGGATATCGTGCTTCTATTCATACACCTTGTTGACTCTTTTCCAAACAGAATCAGGGTTGGGACCAAAAAGATCAATTTTGGTTTTATTCAAATGATTCCAGAAAATGTGATGCTTTTTTTTTTTTTTTTGTGCCATTTGGCATATTGTAAGTAGGCTGTTTTGTGGCACTGCTACTGCAAAAAGTACAATCATTTTACAAGAGTATGTTATCTATCATCTATCTATTTTCTTTTTTTTTCTTCTTTCTTTTTTTATATTTATTCCTTTTTTTTTATCTCCACCCTGATTCATTCTGATAGCAATCCAGTGATGTGTGGGAACTACGTTTGCAAAAAAGGCTATGAAATCCATTTAATTTTCTTTTGTTTTTCTTTTTGTTTACTTTTCTTTTTCTTTTTTTTTGTTCCCCCTACTTCCCTCTGATAGCAATCCAATCATGTGGATTTGCAAAAAAATGCTAATATTTTACAAGTATATGGAATTAATCTATTTTTTTTTTCTTTACTTTTTCTTTTCCCTTCCCTTCTTTTCTTTTTTTTCTTTTTTCATTTTCTTGTTGTTATTTTGTCATCTTTGCTTTATCTTTTTTTTTTCTTTTCCTTTCTTTTATTTATTTTCTTTTTTTCCACACTACTTCTTTTTTATAGCAATTCAGTGATGTGAGAACGACTTTTGGCAAAAAAATAAAAATAAAAAAAAGGGCTAATATTTTACAAGGATATGAAATCCTTTGGTTTTTTTGTTTTTTTCTTTTTCTTTTTCTTCTTCTTTCTCCCATCTTCTCTTCACGTGCAATTTATCAGTAGCAAATTGTTGAAAGCTTGGATTAAAGTGCATTTAGAGCATGGATTAAAAGTACATTTAGGGGTCCCCCTGACTTAATCAGCGTTGCAGTGTTTTCTGAATGACATTAGAAGATCTATGGCTAGTATGCTTGTTAGAAATAATGTGTAAATAACTGATTATAATAGGTAAATTTGACTAATTTGGCTGGGCTTGATGTCACATGCCAATCAGAACTAGAGCACATTTAGCTAATTACTTACTAACTGAGATTCATTTTGTTTTCCTCTA
Organism: Lithobates pipiens; assembly: GCF_037356315.1. Taxonomy (NCBI): domain Eukaryota; kingdom Metazoa; phylum Chordata; class Amphibia; order Anura; family Ranidae; genus Lithobates; species Lithobates pipiens. The sequence continues at coordinate 572,793,256 of NW_027507764.1, forward strand.
CAGAATGAGTTCTACTTGTATTTATTCTGCTCCTCCGTATTCTCACCATGTGAACTCTCCTTTTTATGTTAAGTACCGTAGATCCTTCCAGTTCACTGCCTTAGGGAATCAGGTTTGCTATCCAGCATCAACTTGCCCCCCTTATCTTTTAATATACTTTATTCTAATCTCAAAAGACAATATTACACCCGGCCCTTGCTTCCCATTACTGACCTATCTCCATCTCTCTCTCTATGAATCACAACTACACTCACAAATTGAATGAGTGCTTATCTCTGTCAATATCCATGAAACAAACACTTTTCTTGTATATACAATTGTGTTGCCAAAGGATTCCTTAAAGGAAAACTCCAGTTTGCTGTGTAGGGCATTGTATTTTATGGTAGTATGTAGCATGATATGTCATATATGGTATATTATGGCAAATATTTTCTATACAAAGTAATTTTTTTTTAATTTAACCTATACACTGTGGGTGTACGTTTTACGCCTAATGCCGCGTACACACAGGCGGACTGTATGGCGTACTTAGTCCGTCGAAACACATTTCAGCGGACAGTCCGCTCGTGTGTGGGCTTCAGCGGACTTTTTCAGCGTGCAGTCTGGCGTACTAAGTGTTTCGGATTTTTCGAAATTCTGTCCGTCGTACTTTGGTTTCAGCGGACAATCCGCTCGTCAGTAGGCTAGTTCGACGGACTAAGAATGGCGCATGCTCAGAAAGGATTTACACGGCGGAAGGGTGCTTTGCTGTGTATTGGACTTCCTATTTCTAGTCCCGTCGTACGTGCTGTACACGTCATCGCGCAAGCTTTCGACGGACTGTTTGTGCATCCGTGTGTGGTCAAGTCCGTTCAGCGAAAGTATGACGGACTGTCCGACGGATTGTATGACGGACTAAGTACGCCATACAGTCCGCTCGTGTGTACGCGGCATAAGGCAAACTGATTCCTACAGCAAACCAAAGTCTCTGTTCATCATTTCAGTTGACTGCCTGCTTTCTAGTAGAAGTCATTCACCTCCACACACACCTGACCATGTCTGCACAGGCTGGGAGTTTGATTGCTTCTCTCTGCCTCTAGAAGAAATTTTTAGAATTTTTAGGGAGTCTGAATATTGAACAGGGTCCACACAATCCTTCCGGAGGTGTGTACAGTTAATGGCTGGGAGCTGTTAAAGCTGTTAAATAGTTTGGAGCCCCAGAGAGAGGGGATGGATTACTGAGCTCAAAGAAGGCCCCCTGGAGCCCCTGGGGCTGGATGCAAGCTACTTCATGGTCCCCTGCCATGAACTTATGTACTGTTTCTGTCTAGCTACATCTGTTCAGAAAACAACTTCATGGTCCCCGGCCAAGAATCTATAAATTGTTCCAGTCTAGGCATATCTATTTTGCAAGCTACTTTATGGTCCAGAGCCGGGAAACTATAGACTATTCTAGTCAAGCCATATCTGTTCTGCAAGCTACATCACGGTCCCAATCCGAGAACCTATAGACTGTTCCAGTCTAGCCATCTCTGTTCTGCTAGCTACTTCATAGTCCCCACCCATGAACCTATGTACTGTTCCTGTCTAGCTACATCTGTTCAGAAAGCTACTTCTTGGTACCCAGCTGTGAACCTATAAACTGTTCCAGTCTAGCCATACCTGTTCTGCATTCTACTTCATGGTCCCCTGCCATGAACTTATGTACTGTTTCTGTCTAGCTTCATCTGTTCAGAAAACGACTTCATGGTCCCCAGGCCAGGAACCTATAAATTGTTCCAGTCTAGGCATATCTATTTTGTAAGCTACTTCATGGTCCAGAGCTGGGAAACTATAGACTATTCTAGTCAAGCCATATCTGATCTGCAAGCTACTTCATGGTCCCCAGCCGGGAACCCATAAACTGTTCCAGTCTAGCCATACCTGTTCTGCATTCTACTTCATGGTCCCCTGCCATGAACTTATGTACTGTTTCTGTCTAGCTACATCTGTTCAGAAAGCTACTTCATGGTCCCCAGCTGTGAACCTATAAACTGTTCCAGTCTAGCCATACCTGTTCTGCATTCTACTTCATGGTCCCCTGCCAGGAACCTATACATTGACAGTCAAGCCATATCTGATCTGCAAGCTACTTCATGGTCCCCAGCCGGGAACCTATAGACTGTTCCAATCTAGTCATATCTGTTCTGCAAGCTACCATATTTTCCCCTGCTGGGAACCTATAGACTGTTCCAGTCTAGCCATATCTGTTCTGAAAGTTACATCATGGTCCCCTGCCAGGAACCTATAGACTGTTTCAATCTAACCATTTCTGTTCTGCAAGCTACTTTATATTACCAAGCTATAAACCTATAAACTGTTCCAATCTAACCATATCTGTTCTGCAAGCTATCTCATGCCCTCTTGCCAGGAACCTATAGACTGTTCCAGTCTAGGCATATCTGTTCTGCAAGCTACTTCATAGTCCCCAGCCGGGCAACTATAGACTGTTCCAGTGAAGCCATATCTGGTTTGCATGCTACTTCATAGTCTAGGGCCTTGAGCCTATAGATGGCTTCAGTCTAGCCATATCTGTTCTGCAAGCTACTTCATGATCTCAAGCCATGAACCTATAGATTGTTCCAGTCTGGCCATACCTTTTTTGCAAGTTACTTTATGATCCCCAGCTGTGGACATATAGACTGTTCCAGTCTAGCCATATATGTACTGCTAATACAAACATATATACCACACTGTCTAAAACCCACTATAGCAGCCAGCACAGCAGTGTATAGAAATAACTTTAAAAAAAGGTAAAAATGTGCAGCACTGCACATTTTCACCTTTTTTTTAATTATATCTGTACTATAAGCTACTTTACTGTCCCCAGCCGTGGCCATATAGTCTGTTCCAGTCTAGTTACATCGGTTCTGCAAGCTACTTCATGGTCCCCTGCCAAGAACCTTTAAACTGTTCCAGTCCAGGCATATCTATTTCTATTTTGCAAGCTACTTCATGGTTCACAGAGGGGAAACTATAGACTGTTCCAGTCAAGCCATATCTGTTCTGCAAACTACCACATGGTCCCCAGCTGGGAGCCTATAGACTGGTCAATTCTAGCCATATTTGTTCTGCAGGCTATTTCATGGTCCCCAGCCGAAAAACTATAGACTGTTACAATCTAGCCATATCTGTTCTGCAAGCTACCACATGGTCCCCTGCCAGGAACCTATAGACTTTTCCAGTCTAGGCATATCTGTTCTGCAAGCTACTTCATAGTCCCCAGCCGGGCAACTGTAGACTGTTATAGTGAAGCCATATCTGATCTGCAAGCTACTTCATAGTCCCCAGCCTTGAGCCTATAGATGGCTTCATCTAGCCATATATTTTCTGCAAGCTTCTTCAGGATCTCAAGCCATGAACCTATAGACTGTTACAGGCTTGCCATATCTGTTCTGCAAGATACTTCATGGTCCTCAGCTGTGGACATATAGACTATTCCAATCTAGCCAAAACTGTTCTGCAACAGTCCCATGCCAGGAACCTATAGACTGTTTCAATCTAACTATTTCTGTTCTGCAATCTACTTCATATTACCAAGCGGTGAACCTATAGACTGTTCAAATCTAGCCATATATGTTCTGCAAGCTACTTCATGCTCCCCTGCAAGAAACCTATAGACAGTTCCAGTCTAGGCATATCTGTTCTGCAAGCTACTTCATAGCCCCCAGCCAGGCAACTATAGACTGTTCCAGTCAAGCCATATCTGATCTGCAAGCTACTTCATGGTCCCCAGCCTTGAAACTATAAATTGTTTCTAGTCAGATCTGTTCTGAAAGCTACTTCATGGTCCCCAGCCAGAATCCCAATCCAGTTTTGCTGCACCTGGTCTACAAAATATCTCATGGTTCCCTAGCTGTGAGTGAATAGAAACTATAAAATTGTCCTGTGTGGAATTGTGTCCACTCGTTTTGGAGTATCCCACACCACCCCGATTCCCCTCACCAGTTTCTTTAAGCAATACAAAACAGAAAAAGACAAACCCCTAGACTGATTAATAAGCTGGAGTGAATGGACTGCGTGCCTGGCCATCTCTGCACTGTAGTGAGAAAAAAACCTTTTAATCTAGGCGGCTCCTGTGGAGGTAGCACTACATATTACATTTTTGAATTTGGGTTTATCTACTCTTAAACTGTGATGGGAAATGAAAAATGTAATTTTAAATGCCCCCGAAAAATGACAAGAAAAAGATATTCTGAGAATTTCCTTGACATTTCTTGCAATATTAGGCTCTGAGTCCAATCACCTTGACGGCAAATATGTTGTCCTTTCAGAATGATGAGAGACACAAATGTTTCAGTGCATCTAGGACAGACCATTACAATGATACAAAGCCGTGCTGAATTAATTCGAGTTTTGTTTGCACACATTTTGCCGTCTGTCTACAAAAACATATACATGTCTATAATCTGTTTGACAATATCTCCGAGACGTCTGTTTGCAATCCATTTCCCTGACTTTGCCCTTCGGCCCCTGTCACAGCTTTTCGTTTCAAATCCCCTGTCATTGTTCTTTTCTGTGGTCACCCCTGTGCAAATCCAGCATTACAGCCAAGAAGAGATTTCCGTTCAGTGTATCACAATATAATTACAGCTTTAATAAATACTACAAAAAGACAAACATTCCTGCAATGAAATTACCTAGCGAATGGCAACTATTAGGTTCTCTGCCAAGAATTTGACTTTTCCTTCTCTTTTTACTTTTTTTTTTTTTCTAGTAGACAAAGCCACCGATCAAAAGTTTTACTTTTTCCAGTTTTTATTGAAATTATACTCAGTTTAAAGTTGACTTCCAGACAGATGTAAAAGAAGAAAATTAATGCATTTCTTTAATCGGAAATACATTGTTAAATGTATTTTTTTCTAATTCCAAAGTGTACTTGAATTTGACTTGGATTAGCCTCTCAAAATTAATACAGCAGAGCTGAGAGTGGGGGAGGGAGTAGCAGCAGAAGCAGCCAATCAGCTATTCTGCAGTTCAATAAGCATGCTGATAGGAGGAAAGCTGATTGGTGAGTTAGTTTTCTTTTCTATGAGGCTAAGATCAAGAACATGGGGACATGACCCCAAGCTAGCAGGTGAAAAGTTCAAAACTAATCTTAGAAAGTATTATTTTACCGAAAGGAGCGGCCGATGCTTGGAATAGACTTCCAGCAGAGGTAGTGAGTCAGTCAACAGTAAGTTGATTTGAGCAAACTTGGGACAAACATAGTTCTATACTCTCTATACTATAAAAAAAAAAAAAAAAATTGTGAGCCATCTGATTAGAATCAGTGAGGGTGAATATGATGTGTAGAGAAAATTTCTCTTCACTTGATCCAGGTTTTAGGGTTCATTTCTATATTTCTTTAGTTTGAGTCATTTCTGGGTATCCATCAAGGAAAGCTGTATTGTATAACGTGAGCCATCTGACCAGAGCCAGTGAGGATGAAGATGATGCAAATATGAAGTTTCTCTTCACTTGATTCTGGTTGTGGGGCTTTTTTCTAGATTTCTTTCGTTTTAGTCTCTTCTGAGTAACCATCCATATTTTGGGGCTCTTTTTTTATATTTCTTTTGTTTTAGTGATTTCTGATTACCTATTCATGTTTTGGGGCTCCGTTGTATAATTCTTTAGTTTGAATTATTTCTGAGTACCAGTCAAAGTTTTGGTGCTCTTCTCTGTATTTCTTTAGTTTTAGTCACTTCTGAGTCTCCTTCAAGGTTTTGAGGCTCCTTTCTAGATTTCTTTGGTTTGAGTCACTTCTGGGTACCCATCAAGGGAAGCCCTGTTGTATGTGAGCCATCTGTCCAGAGCCAGTAAAGATGTTGCGAAGATTACATTTTTCTTCATTTGATTCAGGTTTTGGAGTTCATTTCTATATTTCTTTAGTTTAGTTTTAATTACTTCTGAGTACTCATTAAGGTTTTGGTTCTCCTTTCTATATTTCTTTAGTTTCAGTCACTTCTGGGTACCCACCAATGTTTTGGGGTTAATTTCGATAGATTTTTTTAGTTTGATTAAATTCGAAGTACCCGTTCATGTTTTGGGGCTTCTTTCTATATTTCTTTAGTTTGAATTAATTCTGAGTACCCATCAAGGTTTTGGTGTTTATTTCTATATTTATTTAGTTTGAGTCACTTCTGAGTACCCATCAAGGTTTTGGGAAGTCTTTCTATATTAATTTAGATTGAGGCACTTCTGGGTACCCATTAAAGTTTTGGGGCTCCTTTTCTATTTTTCGTTGGTTTGAGTCACTTCTCTGTACCTGTCAAGGGAAGCTGTGTTGTATGTGAGCTATTTGATTAGAGCCAGTGAGGGTGAAGGTGATATGAAGGTGACGTTTCTCTTCACTTGATCGTCCAAATAAGTTTTGAAGCCCCAGTGCCTTTCTAATATGTCTTTCTAATATTTTTATGGGAGGTGGGGGTTCGAAAGATGGAACCATGGCATGCGACACTCCTGGAAATGTGTTAAATACTAAAGACTCTGATGGAGGCTGTAGAACTGGAATGGAGGGAAATTAGGAGACACTGGCCATTGGGGAGGACCTCTTCTCTTGTGGCGACCTTCACCTTTCATCTGTATATTTTTTTTTTAACTTGATGAAGTCCCTTGAAAGATCAACTTGAGCAAAAATCAAAGTTTACCTGTAAATTGTATTTGCCTGACTTTTTTCTTCTGTAGCTTCCAGAAACATGGGTTCTCAGCACGTAACTACACCATTTCCTTGCTCTGAAACTCGTATTTCCTCACCCTCATTTTGGCAGCATCTTATCTTCTTGGGAACCAACCAATGTAGTTCCCTTGCCTCTAAAACCTATGTGAGAGGATTCTGCCACTGGAACTGCCCTTGTTACTAGTAGGGAGTGTCCATGTCACAGAAACAGTGATGTTGACAACCAAGGAAATGGAAGAAGAGAGAAGGCTTGGGACTCAAATGTCACATGACTATGACTTTGCGTAAGTAAAAAGGGCTTTTGGAATTGGGCTTTATATAGGAATACTGAATGGACATACTGACAGCCACAATAAGACTCACTTACAAATCCATCCATACATAACATTATATAGAAGAGGTAAACCCTGTTTTTTTTTTGTTTTTTTAGGTAACCCAAAAATGTGCATTTTCTGAAAACCCATTAAACTAGATTTTTTTTTCCCTTCAAACGACACCCAATCTGCAGTTGTTTTTTTTCCCACTTGTTCCTTGGCCGCCACAAAATGTTGTCACTTCAAATTAGTTTCAGAAATACTAATCATGTGAAGCATAGGCAGAATGCGTTGACCTGCCTAATAATGTAGATTAGGGAGTTAGTGAGGCTTTGAGTATTCTGTCACTCAATATTGTATCACAAAATCCCATCACCCTTCACCATCTAAAACATTATGATCATTCAGGTATATGATTGGAATCTGAGAATAATTCTTAGTTGAAGCATGAATGTCATCGCTGAAAAAACACAAAGGATATTGGAAAATTAATAGCGCTGCGAGGGAGACAGAATTATCAGAAAATTTTTGAAGACTTGAAGATTTACAGCAGGGAAGTTATTCTTTCTGGCTGGGAGGGGCTCATCTTTTAAAGTCATCAAACTTCACAATGGTAAAACAACAGTATTAAAACAAAACTTTGAACAAAAAAAAAAAATCATTAAAGGTGGTTGTAAACCCTTACATAGACCCAATGAAGCCTGTTGGGTCTCCAACTGTCCTGTCGCGTAATATGATGAATCGTGGACTGGATGTTGCTGTTTCTATACGATGCGCTTTAATGCATTTGTCATTTTCTGAGTATAATACTTATCACCTTTGCATGAAATAAAGTTATGTTTTGAGGATATTGCTCTAGGCCGGTGTGTTTTGCTTTATGGTTTCAGTATACCCATTGAAGTGACTGGCCTCAGGTAATACACAGAGATGAAAACAATATTCCTACATACATTCTGCATTCTTCTCTTCTCTACACCCGTTCAAAGTGCAGAATTATTAAAGCTTGTCTGAGCTGTCAGAAAAAAAGGGGGCAGAGAGATGAAATTACACTTTTCAAAGTAAAGGCACACTATGAGTCCATGAGCTACATGACAACTCCTGGACTTATGTATATTTACATTTGACAAGTTTTTTTGCACTGCCAGAGAGACACATGGGGTTTTGAGAGGAGAGAGAGAGGCACACAGAGCAGCTATGCCTGCCCCTCCCCTTTGCTTCCCATTCACAGAAGCCTTTGTATTTTCTAAATGTGTTCACACGATACCAAGGCTCCTGTGATTGGGCAGGAGGGGGATGAGAAGGCAAGCATAGCAGCTGCAGCAATTCTTATGTTTAAGATGCATATTTTATGATCATTGTAGCTCTCCGGGAACTACAGTGATAGCCATCTTCTGGGGGTGCTATAAAGCTGTCAGATATAAATAAAAGAGCTAAAGCCAGGAGGTGTCATGCACATGCTGGACTTAACTCATAGTGTGAATTTGTTTTGTAGAAAGAGGATCAATTCCTGAAATTCAGATTTCACTTTCTGTCTCAGAGACACAGCGGGGAGGAAGATTAGATGATGCTAAAGTGAAGGAATATCTCTGCATAGATCGTTTTTGCCAAAACAGGTATCGCCCATTGAAATGCTCTCCTCCTCCTGTTGCTGTGACAACTTAAAATATTGGATTTTCCATCAATTTCTGTACCAGAGGCCATGGATACCAAGTGAAATAGACAAGGTTAATCTACCCAGAACATAGATAGGTTTTTATTTCTAACATGTAACACATTCAGTCCAGTTAGCCCTTGTACACACGGTCAGAGATTCCGACAACCAAATCCATCGGATTTTGTCCGTCGGATCTTGTCCAAAACTGTTGCATACACACGGTCGGACAAAGTTGTCGAAAAATCTGATCTTTCAGAACGTGATGACGTAAATTCGTTACGATGGGACTACGTTCAGGCTAGTAGCCAAAAGCTTTGATGTAGGAATTTGATCTGAGCATGCGTGGCACTTTGTCTGATCGGAATTCTCTACACATTATCGGAGTACCGTATATACTCGAGTATAGGCCGACCCGAATATAAGCCGAGGCCCCCAATTTACCCCCAAAAAAACTGGCAAACTTATTGACTCGTGTATAAGCCGAGGGTGAGACATGCCTGTCCATCCCTGTGTGTGTGTCCGTCCATCCCTGTGTGTCCGTCCATCCCTGTGTGTCCGTCCATCCCTGTGTGTCCGTCCATCCATCCCTGTGTGTGTGTGTGTCCATCCATCCATCCATCCCTGTGTGTGTGTGTCTCCATCCATCCATCCATCCATCCCTGTGTGTGTGTGTCTCCATCCATCCATCCATCCCTGTGTGTGTGTGTATCCATCCGTGTGTGTGTGTGTGTGTGTGTGTGTGTGTGTGTGTGTGTGTGTGTGTGTGTGTGTGTGTCCAGCCTACCTGTGTCCCGAGCCTTTGTCCCGAGCCTCCGTCCCGTGCCTTGCCTCCTTGCCTCCGTGCCTTGCCGCCGTGCCTTGCCTCCGTCCCGTCCCGTCCCGTCCCGTGCCGTGCCTTGCCTTGCCTCCGTCCCGTGCCCTCTTCGTCGGCGCCTCGGCGGCCATTGTAAAATTCAAAAGCTGCGCCGCCGCCTTCGCCTGTGATAGGCGGAACACTGAATTTCCCAGCAGCCTGTGTTCCGCCTATCACGTACATCGTATCATCCTCGTCCGTAGTACGAGGATGATACGATGTCCGTGATAGGCGGAACACAGGCTGCTGGGAAATTCAGTGTTCCGCCTATCACAGGCGAAGGCGGAGCCGGAGGCGCGGCTTTTGAATTATAGAATGGCCGCTGTCTGTCTGCTCGACACGCTGATCGAGCGGGCAGACAGCGATGACTCGAGTATAAGCCGAGGGGGGCACTTTCAGCCTCAAAAAAGAGGCTGAAAATCTCGGCTTATACTCGATTATATACGGTATGTCCTATTAGAGCAGTTTGTCGGAAAATATTTCCAGCAAGTTGGAAAATTTGGTCCGACGGATGTTCCGATGGAAACAGTCCAATGGAGACCACACACAGCCGGAATATCCAACAAAACGGTCCGATAGGACACATTCCGACGGAATCTCCGACCGTGTGTACAAGAGCTTAGAGTGTAACCAAACCCAATAAAAAAACAAATGTAGTGTATTGCATATGTGGCTATTTATAGGCATATTTCTCCTTTTTTGCCTGGCGTTCCTGCCAGTAACACATTTACATAGTTACATAGTAGGTGAGGTTGAAAAAAGACACAAGTCCATCAAGTTCAACCTATGTGTGTGATTATATGTCAGCATTACATTGTATATCCCTGTATGTACCTCCATTACAAAAGAGAAAAAGAAGATAAGTTCAAATAAAATATACAGGATGCAATGATCACAAACATGGAATACAAAATCAAAGATACACAATCATAAATTCCAATGCGTTCCGAGTATTGACTCTTCTTCAGGAAACAGAGATCAGCATATTAACATATATCAGTGATGGCGAACCTTGGCACCCCAGATGTTTTGGAACCACATTTCCTTTGATGCTCAACTACACTGCTGAGTGCATGAGTATCATGGGAAACGTAGTTCCAAAACATCTGGGGTGCCAAGGTTCGCCATCACTGACATATATCATACAATGTATCTTGAAAACATCATTTGTAGTTGCATCCAAATAAACAAGAAGAACCCTTTGTACAGAGAGCAAAGGGGCAAAAAAGGTCACTGCTCTACATACAACGCCCAGTCCAGAACCAACAGGTCCGGTCTGTCAGCCAGTCCCCAGGAGGATATTCCCCGGCAGAGGGTGTCAGGAAATTCCCCAAAAGGTGGTGGGTGTCCAGAGAGTGAAACACAGATAGCTGCTGTAAAAAAAATGGTGGTCAAGGGTGATGCGAAGTACAGTGAGGACAACAAGGTGTGTTTTACATCAATTAGTAGCGTGCAGGAGGAGCAAAAAACGCCACAGTGCCGGGATCTTCCCAGGTGGCCAAGGAACCCAAAAGTGGCACTGAGGGTGTCCTTGTGTGCTGATGGTGAATGGTAGCGCTGAGCTAGCCTGCCCTATAACAGGAGGCATAAGCTGCCCGGCAAGGGGAGGTGTGCCACAGTGTGAGGGCCTTGGATGTGGGTCCAAATTGATCTGTTGTAAACCTGGATTGTTTGCACCAAGAGGAGTATCGAGTCCAGTCACCGAGCAGCAAGGGACCAGCCAGTAACAGCAGAGCTGCTGTATTCTTTTTTTTTTTTTCCGCGACTTTGCATTGAATGAATAATTCTTCCTATACTGTGATATGGGATATGCATTGTGGAGAATCCATTATGATTACTACTCTTATTATTATTATTCATATTCCTCTTCAGATTTCTGAGGTTTTATTTATAGTTTGTAGTTCTCCACTTATTGTGCATGCACTTTTATCGTGTATGCAAAACATGGCATAACTTTATTACTTGATTTCCTCAGGGTCCTTCTTTATGTTTTTTACGGTTCAACGCTAAAATCTTTATTTTATTTTTTTTTACATTTTTTACATGCACTATTTCAATGCTCCTCCACAAAAGGGCTATTGTTCTGACATTGTTTTGATATTAACCAGTTTTTATATGGAATTTTTGGTATGCATAATATGCCTAGTGGTGTGAGCACTGGCTTTTCCTTTGGTTGCTTGTATTTATATGAAAATTATGATATATATTTACATATTTTTAATTCAATTTATTATATGGATTACATTAGCAGATTTTTTGGATCTGTTCAAATTTACAGGTGTCATGACAATATGCATGGATGCTATATATGTTATTATTATTTTTTATATAGTTCCAATAATCATTATGAAGTATGCATAGTTGTGGTATTTTTTTCAGCAGATAATGTCCGATAAGATAGTTTTGATATTGAAGCTGTTATTTTGTACTAGATTCAGGATTGTTTTAGTATTTATCATGTTTTTCTACCCGTGGGATTATGGATTCATACACTGAGCATGGCTGGCAAGTACAAGTGTTGGCCACCCTTTTGCTGCTCAGGTGTGTTCCATTCTGCTAAGGGAAGTATTTTGAAGCGTGCTCATGGGATTGAGACTGCTCTTTTTGATTGGTCATTTAGCCTATAGCAAGGATATGCAATTAGCGGACCTTCAGCTGTTGCAGAACTTCAAATCCCATGCAGGGCCTTCTTAAATATTGACTGGACCCTGGGCAAACATTTTCTTGGGCCCCCTCTTTCATGAAATTTCGCTCTCCGCATGCTTTGAGACATACAATAAATATCAGCTAGACTCAAAATCAGTTTACTGAATGAAATCAGGCTGCGATTGGTTCCAAGAGGTTACAGTGTATCATCACCGCTCACTGACTGGCTGCTAGAGGTTACAGCACACATTGTGGCTCACTGTTATTTTCTAGAGGTTACAGCACATGACTTCTGCTTGTTGATTGGTTGCTAGAGATTACTGTACATCAATACCACTCACCAATTGGTTGTTAGAGGTTACTGCACATCATTACTGCTCACTGATTGTTTTCTAAAGGTTACAGCACATCATCTCCTTACTGCCTGCCTGCGTATTCACATGCACCAAAATTCAGGGTGCTGTGGCATCATGTTATTTTGAAGACAGGTTCCACCCCCAATTTTATTACTTTTGCAGAACAGGCTGATGTTAGGCTTTGTGACCACAGTTGTAGGCAGGGCTTTCAAGTATACCCCTTTACCTCCCCAGTGGGCAGCATTCAACAGAAGTGATGGTGGATGTGACTTCAGAAGGACATGATATACATATGAATGCTACCTCTATTTAGATATCAATGCCGCCGTCCACAACTATTTACATATTATTGCCATCACTATTTATATGTCAATGCAGGTTATTTACATGTAAACACAGGGTCTTCAGGTGAGTCATCTGAACATGGCAATAGGGCAGAGCTGGGCAGCAGCAACAGAAGTTTACACTGAGATATCCGGACACAGCACGAGACTAAAACTTCAAGGGATAAAGGAATTTAAACTGGGATAGTTGGCAAGTATGAGGCAGCTGCTTTGGGCCCCACTACAATGATGGGGCCCAGGGCAGCTGCCCCTTTTGCCCTGCCTTAAAAATGGTTCTGATCCCATGAGGCATAGCAAGACCCTGACAGCCACAAGCATGACACCCAGAGGCAGAGGCATGATGGGACTTGTAGTTTTGTAACATCTGGAGGTCCACTAATTGCAGATCCCTGGCCTATAGGGTTGTTTAAATGCTTCTATATATACACATGAACACGCTTCTTTACTTTAGCTATGAATAAGCGACATGGTGGGGGCGTGAAACGTGTTTGTTATTTGTCCTGTTTTCCCTATTTTTATGAGGTGACTGCACTTGGATTTTAATCATTTGCCAATAAAAATGCCTTTTTTGATGTGCAGCCGTCCAGGAATTCTTTTTTCTCCTCAATCTTGAGCAGAGCCAGCACCTGTGAGTTCCATCAGGGTGAGCACTTTATTGTTGATCTGGGAGGTTGGAGCGGTAATCTCTGTGTCTAGGTGTATCCAAGGATAGCCATCACCAACACCCGTTCACACTGCCTCTTACCCCTTAATGTGGACCTTCTAAGGAAAGTCAGACATGCCTCATCCAAACTAATCCTAGACTGATGACACTGCAGATTGATCACACTCTTCCTTTTATTGTACCCCTACACTTTCCTTGATCACTCTAAAGCATATGAGGAAAAACGGAAAGAGGTCATTATTAAAAAGTAATACACTCACTCGTCTATATTCTGCAACCACCAATGTAAATTGAAGCCAACGTTTCTAACCAGCAAAATGGCCGCTACATCCCACGTCACATCACACGTCTTAACTTATCCCTATGTGTTTTGACATCACTGGCATCATCGTAAGTTTCATGATACATTACCTTAAAGTTAAAGTTGGAACACACACTTCGAGGTGCACTAAATAAGCTATCACATTGGAATAGATTTCTGCATTCTAATGTACCTTCACTAACTACCTCTTCATCCACTCAAATACAGGCATACCCCACTTTTAAGTACACAATGGGGTTTATTTACTAAAGCTGGAAAGTGTAAAATCAGGCTCACTTTTTCATAGAAACCAATGAGCTTCTAACCCCAGCTTGTTCAATTAAGCTTTGGTAATAAAACCTGGAAGCTCATTGGCTTCTATGCAGAAGTGAGCCTGTTTTGGCACTTTCCAGCTTTAGTAAATAATCCCCATTGTGTACTTAAAAGTGGGGTATGCCTGTATGCAACAGCTGTTTCTAGCCTCTGTTATGGATCTATCATAATCATAGGACTATAAGGTGTGTATATATATATTTATGGCTGGAGCCCTATGGCCGATATGTATCTGAACAAAACAAGCTTATCATGAGACACCTTATATGAAATGGACCTGAAAGTGTGCCCTGGTCTAATGGGCGGTATACCAAAATAAGGGGGCATACCCAGTAATTAGAATAGATATGATTGAAGAGAAATGTTTTAGATAAATGCCCTAAAAAGGGGATGGGAGGGAGGGTATTGCGCACCGGAAACCGACAACTACCACAGGCGAACGGGCTGGTTAAATACCCCCCGGGCTCCTCCCATAAATTCAGGCCACCATACTGGCCTTCTTACTTATGGCTGGAGCCCTATGGCCGATATGTATCTGAACAAAACAAGCTTATCATGAGACACCTTATATGAAATGGACCTGAAAGTGTGCCCTGGTCTAATGGACGGTATACCAAAATAAGGGGGCAAAACAGTCAGGTAGGGATAAGAGAGTTTTATTGTTTCCTGGTTAATCTTTATTGAGCCAGTTGAGTGAATGCTCGAGACATCTCTACCTGTGGGTTAGGGATGTACCGAGTGAAGCAGGCCGACTTCCACCTGCCCAACCTTTTGATGACGTGATCCGGGACCCCATGCCGGGATGCGGATGAAGCTGCTCCGATGCGGAAGGAGTGGCCGGAATACTCACTGGGATTGAGGAGCAAGTTGCGGAGGAGAATCCTGACATGCTTAATGAATTGGTGGTTAGTTAGTGGTTTGACCGGGAAGGGCAAAAGAGGGCTAGAGTCCGGGAGCTCGGGTAGCCGAGAGAGAAGCTGTGTAAGCACCGCGACCGGGCACCAGGCATTGTCGGTTTTGTAGAGGTGGATGTCTACCCCGGTGCCTGTCTGCTGGGTCTTGGTTACCGGGAGGTGGAGGATGAAATGGTCCTGGTGACGGAGCAGATGACGTCTGCGGAGGACTGGGCTGTGTGGGCTGTTGTGAGTGAACTCACCGGGCCGAAGGAAGCCATAGAAGGCTAGGTAAATGGCTGCCTGTATGACCAGACTGGGGAGAGCACCAAAGGGGTAGCTGGTGAGTATGGTGGACATGTCCCTGAAAATGGAACTGGTGATGGGGAGCCGTTTGACTTTCACTGGCGGCTGTTGTTTTTGGATGCCGCGTAGTATGGCTCAGACAGCGTGGGACGAAAAAACAGAGGGATTGGTAGGATCCTGGATTGAGAGGAAGTGCTGAACGCCAGCTAAATATAACCGGATGGTGTTAAAAGACAAGGCCAGTTGGTTGTGGCAGTACGAGATGAAGGCTAGTATGTGTCTAGCATCTGTGGGGGTGCCTACTGTGGAGGCAACCAGAAATGTGTTGAAGGCCTTCCAGGCTACCTGGTAGGCTTTCAGAGTATTGTCCGATAAAGAACGGTTGATGAGCTGCGTGGCTCCTAGTAGATGCGGCTCTAGTCCAGGGTCAACTGCGACCAATGCGGGATAGGAGCTGATGCGGCATCTGCACTGGGAACCTGTAGAAAGAAGGACTGGAAATTAAAACGGGACAGGGCGTCAGCTGCGAGGTTATATTTCCCTGGGATAAACATGCAGACAACGTTAAATTGGTGCTGTAGAGACAGCTGCACCAGCCTGCGTAGGAAGGACATCACGGAGGGAGATTTAGACCTGCCTTTATTGACAATTTCGGCTGTGGCCTGATTGTCGGTGGTGAAGCCTACCGTTTGTCCGGACCAGGTAGGGCCCCAGAGCTGGGCGGCTGCAACCATAGGGTAGAGCTCGAAGAGTGAAGAGGATTGACTAAACCCCGGGATCCTAAGAATTTGAGAAGGCCAGGGTCCGGCGAACCAATGGTGGCCAAAAATTTCTGCAAACCCTGTAGAGGCCGCGGCATCTGTGACTACCTGTGGTGAGAGAGGTGAGATGCACGGGATGAAGAGAGAGATGCCATTCCAGTTGGACAGGAACTCGTCCCACATTGCCAGGTCTGCTAAAGCTGCGGTATCTAGGCAGAGGATTTGATCCGGGTCTTGAGCCTGAGACAGGTAGACCAACAGACGTGAGACAAAGGAACGGCCTTGTGGAATAATGCGCATGGCATAGTTGAGCATGCCCAACAGCGACTGCAGCTGTCTCCTTGTACATCCCCTGGTCCGAGTGAATTCGTGGAGTGCCGCCTTGATGCGGGTTAGTTTGTCAAGGGGCAGGCTGGCTTTCATGGAGCTGGTGTCTAAATTGACTCCAAGGAAGGTGATTGAATGTGCGGGTCCTTCCACCTTATGTTCAGCGATGGGAACATTGAGGTTCCCAAAGACGGTCCTTAACTTGTCGAGATCCCTCGGAGGTGTGCCTGGCCGTTCTATCAACAAGAAGTCGTCTAGGTAGTGGATAATTTGCTGACAGCCGACCTTGTGTAAGAGAATCCACTCGAGAGACTGAGCGAACATGTCGAACAGCCACGGGCTGCTTTTGGAGCCGAACGTCAACTTCGTAGCGAAGTAATATTGATCCTTCCACTTAATCCCGTGCCAGCACCAGAGGGACGGGTGGATAGGCAACAGTTTAAAGGCGTTGGATATGTCCGCTTTGGCCAGCCATGCACCTGTGCCTACTTTAAGGATGGCCTGAATTGCCATGTCCACGGAGGAGTACTTTAAGGAGAACTCTTCAGAAGGGATCAAGGAGTTTAAGCTGGGAATGTGAGAAGAACGAGGCGCAGACAGGTCATACACTAAACGGTTTTTATTGGAAAACTTGCCCTTGACAAGCCCAATAGGGCTAACTCTCCACATATTGAAGGGGGGCTGAGTGAAGGGGCCTATGACGAAGCCTCGATCCACCTCGTTCTGCAGCAGCAGGTCGATGGCCTGTTCGTCAGAGGCTGCTGAGCGGAGGTTTCTGCACTCGTGGGTTTGGTGGGGTAGGGAGATGAGGCCGGTGTGGAAACCTGAGGTGAAGCCACCGATGAGGAAGGTGGCTAGTGAAGGAGTGGGGTGCGTGTTGAGATAGAAGCCCAGGCAAAGCACATCTATACGGCTTAGTCAAGAGCCTTTGTGCGCTTTGACCTCGCACAAATTTCTGGGGTGTGCCCTGTGGCATATAACGCAGATGTGCAGTAGACGGCACTGGCTGTAATTGCAAGAACCATAGTTAAAGTTATTGCAGATGGCCGCACCCCCAACGGTTCGGACCGTGCGTCCAAACTTGTCCACCTGGTTCTTAGGTGCCGAGCCTGATGGGCCTAGGGCTGCGGCAGAGGTGGAGGGGAACTCTACTGGGCGACTAACCGGTATGTTGGCGCACCAGGGAGCGGTATGGGTGGAGGACTGGCAGATGGCACACAGGGGTGAACGAAGGCCGGCAAAATGCCGGCAGAATAGTTCCGTATCCATAAGGCTCCAGTCTGTGGGTGACTGGAACTGTGCCAGTTTGGCGGCTGCTTTCGCTGAGAAGGAACGATGGTAATCGTAGAAAGCAAAGCCACCATATTTGTATCCCAGGTCCACCACCATGTGGAGATACAAATCTAGTTCTACCCTCCTGGCAGGAGAGGCTGAGCAAACGACATCTCTCAGCATTCCAAAGGCTAGAGTAAACTCGGGGATGGATAGTTTACGGTTCAGCCTGGGGTCCTTAGCTTTGAGGACTACGGATACATCCCCCCAGGTGTAAGCCTTATTCTCTGCCAGGTCATGTACTGAAATGAGCAAGGAGGCAAGGTTAACATCCTTGCCGTCCAAGATGTCCTTCCTAATGCTGGCCGGCACCAGATGTGCTGGACAGACCACGGGACATGTGCCTTCGGTACCTGTTGGTAGTGGAGACTGGACTGAGTCCGGAACCGGGGTGGCTGTGGCTGGGAGTGTTTCTAAGAGGGTCACTCTGGTTTGAACATCCGTGACCGAGCTGGATAGAGACGACACCATGGCATGTAGTTGGCCTATGGCCGTTGAGATGGACTGCAGAGTAGCCTGAGGCGGGGTACTAGGCCCGGCGGTAGCTGGGGGGGTAGAGAGGAGCCTAAACAGCTCTGCTTTCCTAGCTGTGGCTGGGAATGGGATGCCCCTGCGTCTGAGCTCCGCTGTCAGCCTAGGGATAGTCCAGCCCCTGAAAGACTGTATGCTGTCGCTCACTGAAGGCGGGCGAGGTGACAGGGGGGCAGTAAGGTCTTCGCTGCCGAGCTGGGACATGGCTCCTGATGGATCGTGTCCTAGGAGTGATGTCCTATCTCTTTGGGGAAGATAGATGGACGACCGGAACCTATAAAGGATGACAAAGTCAAGACTGTTTCTCTATTTTCCAAGTGAACCCACCTGTTGCTGGGTACTAAGGCGTAAGCGAACGCGTATACACATATATATTGACGTGTGCCTTAGCGTACATACATATGTGTATCGGTCCGTCTCGCTGTCGCCTTTTCCACTCCTAGCCCTCTTGTTTTTTTGTTTTTTTTTACCTGGGAGACAACGTCCAAGCTGGTGCAGGGTGGACCTGCTAAAGTTAGACTGACCTGGAGAGAGAAACAACAGATGACAATTGTTGAAGGAGCCTAACAAGGAAACTGACAAGCGACGTAAGCGGCTGGCTAACACAACTAAAGTGCACCGGTGAGTAGATGTTTCTTCGCCACAATTTCTAAGTCATCGCGCCGTTATTTCCCTCATACTTTCTGTTTTTCCTGTTGGGGTTTCCTTCTCTTTTTTTTTTGGCCGAACGCCAGGCAACCTGTGGAAAAAATGAATGAAATGTGGCTGTTCCCTCTGGGGCACGCCGAACCGTATCGATGCATCATAGATGCTACTGGATTCGGGTCGGGGCGCTATAAGTGATCGTGAGATGAAGTATGGTTGCCGTGACAGAGGCACCACTGGTCATGTCGCTAGTACGACTGACAACAGCACAGACTCTGGAGCACGTACTGAAATGTGGGAAATAACCTGGGGCGAACCGGAACGAATCGGTGCATGCGATCGTGCGACTGGATTCGAACCGGAGCGCGGAATGTGACAGTGAAATGAACTAAAGGACTATTGTCATGACAGAGGCCTGGGACGGCCAGCCACGGACTGAGGCTGGAACCGACCCGGATTTCTGGAGCATGCACTGAAATGAGGCCGAAAAACCTACAAAACCTGGGACCGTCCGGACGAGTCGATGCAAGTGAATGCGATCGGACTCGAACCGGGCGTACTAGATGAGGATGAAATGTTTCCCATGGTAGAGCTACGACTCGGAGAGGACGCGACTCGCGACCGTCAACGAACGGGCTCTAGCGCATGTACCGAAATGAGGCCAACGCAAACTGGGACACGTCGATCGAACCTGTGCGTTTTGACAAAGCGACTGGTATTGATTCGAACGTGATAGGTGACGTGAAATGACTCCCATGACAGGGCCCGGGTTGGAATGGTAACGAACGGGCTCTGGAGCATGTACTGAAATGAGGCCAAGATCCTTTGGGATACGTTGGTCGAACCTGTGCGTTTTTATTTGAAAAGACGACTGGTATCGATTCGAACGTAGTAGGTGACGTGAAATGATCCCCCATGACAGAGACCCGGACGGTTGGAACGAGCGGGCTCTGGAGCATGTACCAAAATGAGGCCGAGTACCTAGGGGCACACCGGGACGAATCGGCGCATTTAGCTTATGCAACTGGATTCGCATCGGAGCGTAGTAAGTGACAGGTGAAATGAAGAAATGGCCTACGTGAGCCAGCTTGTGGCAGAGGCACGAGTCGTTGTGCCGTAAGATACGACTGGCAACGATATGACTGCGGCACACGACAAACAAGATTTAGACAACCAGCTACTAACATAGTATTACAAGCAATATCTACCGAACGACGCCCGTGAAATGAAGGGCGTATGCGGACATGTGCGTTTTGAGTGATAACAACCCGGTATCATCTCGAACGATATGACATTTTTTGGGTTTTACGACACTCAAACAAAAATGAAAGGAAGGTCAATCGAGACCCCTACCTGTGGCAGTCGAGCCAGCGAGATTGTACAAAACCGGACGGAACACGAGCACTGCGAGACTTCCTAGAAGGGAGACGTTTGTCCGAATGGTAATCAATGGTGATCAACACGCACTGTCGGCCTAGTGACGTGGTATTGCGCACCGGAAACCGACAACTACCACAGGCGAACGGGCTGGTTAAATACCCCCCGGGCTCCTCCCATAAATTCAGGCCACCATACTGGCCTTCTTACATATATATATATATAAACACTATATTACTAAAAGTATTCGGGCGCTTGCCTTTACACGCACATGAACTTTAATGGCATCCCAGTCTTAATCTTTAGGGTTCAGTATTGAGTTGGCCCACCCTTTGCAGCTATAACAGCTTTGACTCTTCTGGGAAGGCCGTCCACAAGGTTTAGGAGTGTGTCTATGGGAATGTTTGACCATTCTTCCAGAAGGGCATTTGTGAGGTCAGTCACTGGTGTTGGATGAGAAGGCCTGGCTCACAGTCTCCGGTCAGCCATTCAAGTTCTTCCACCCCAAACTCGCTCATTCATGTCTTTATGGACCTTGCTTACAGCACAGCACGCCTCCCCCCAGCACCAATTCCCCCTCCCAATCCTCTCCCCCAGGTAATTTCGTCCTCCAGTGCAATTCCCCCTTCCTTCCTTTCTGAAACTTACAGACCTCAGATGAGCTGTGGACCTATACAGGGCAATGTCCTTCACCTCAAGGAAGCCTCCCTTAGGGTCCCTCTTGGCTCTGATCTGTGCTTGAGACACATCAGAGCCTAGGAAAAGCTTCCCATGGCTCAGAAGCTTACTGTCTTAAAAGGCAACTAACGGGGTAAGATTTCATCTGATGTAGAGCTGGAGATTGTGCCACCGGGGACCCTAGACACCATACAGGAGATGCAGGGCAAGTCAAGAGCTTAAACTTGTTCTTGCACTGGGCTCTGGGACTCAGTCTAGATCCTCAGGACACTGGAATTTTGTTGAAATCCTGGGACAGTCCCATGGAGTCCAGGAAACAAGGAATGCATAAGGTTTAATAACTGGAACAGACCAGGTAGACCAAATGCAACATTTTTGTAGTTGTCCTCGCATCAACACAAACTAGGTCAGTTCGGGATCCACATGTATCTTTGTCCTTTGATATTGCAAGGGAAAAAAAGTTTGCTATTTCAAGATAGACTTTTGTTATCCTTACCTTGAAAATACAAAAAAAATTATATATATATATATATATATATATATATATATATATATCTATCAGTATTTAATATATATATATATATATATATATATATATATATATATATATATATATATATATCAGGGCTCAAAATTTCAAGTCCAGAGCTACTAGCCAGGCCTCAAGGGTTACTTGCCACCAGTTGCCCAGCCTAACCCCTACCTTGCCCACCCCTAATCCCGCCCCTCATAAATTATCTCATGAAATTACACTTAAATGTTTTATGCAGAATTAAGTTATAAAAATATTAACAACTTTATCCGTGTCCATCAATGCAGCCTGTGCCCACCAATGCAACCTGTATCCAATGCAAACTGTGTTCAATGCAGCCTGTGCCCACCATGCAACCTGTGCCCCATGCAGCCTGTGCCCCCCATGCAGCCTACCTGTGGAGGGGAAGAGAGGGGAGTCGGCTGGATGATCGGAGCAGGGAACATCACAGCTTTCATTTCAAGAGCTGTGTATTCTCCCGCCGTGCGCTGCCATGTAAGCCCTTCCCCTTGTCTGGGGAACTTTGATACACGTCACCTGTCCTAGGATTGGATGGGTGATCTGTCTATCAAAGTCCTGTAAAAAGAGGAGGGGCTGTATGTGGCGGCACATGGGGGGGAGGGGAACACACAGCTATTAAAATGAAAACTGTGATGTTCCCCCACGCTCTGATCAACCAGCTAGCGGCTATCCTCTTTTCCCCTCTGTGATCGGCGGAGCTCGCCCCCAGGCTCCCAGGCAGCCCTTCTCGCCAGCATGCACGCGCCAGTATGCAAGCAGGCGAGTGCAATTTTTGAGGGCAATATATATATATATATATACATATATATATATATATATATATATATATAATTTTATGTATATATACAGTATCTCATGAAAGAGAGAGTACACCCCTCACATTTTTGTAAATATTTTATTATATCTTTTCATGTGACAACACTGCAGAAATGACACTTGTCTACAATGTAAAGTAGTGAGTGTACAGCTTGTATAACAGTGTAAATTTGCTGTCCCCTCAAAATAACTCAACACACAGCCATTAATGTCTAAACCGCTGGCAACAAAAGTGAGTACACCCTTAAGTGAAAATGTCCAAATTGGGCCCAAAGTGTCAATATTTTGTGTGGCCGCCATTATTTTCCAGCACTGCCTTATCATGTTGGAATACTTTCCTGCAGCCCAGTTTTCAAAGGGAGGAGATCATGCTCTGCTTCAGTATGTCACAGTACATGTTGGCATTCATGGTTCCCTCAATGAACTGTAGCGCCCCAGTGCTGGCAGCAGTCATGCATTCTCAGACCATGACACTCTCACCACCATGCTTGACTGTAGGCAAGACACACTTGTATTTTTACTCCTCACCTGGTTGCCACCACACATGCTTGACACCCTCTAAACCAAATAAGTTTATCAGTGTTGTCACATGAAAAGATATAATAAAATATTTACAAAAATGTGAGGGGTGTACTCACTTTTCTGAAATACTGTATATATATATATATATATATATATATATATATATATATATATATATATATATACAGTGGTGTGAAAAAGTGTTTGCCCCCTTCCTCATTTCCTGTTCCTTTGCATGTTTGTCACACTTAAGTGTTTCGGAACATCAAACCAATTTAAACAATAGTCAAGGACAACACAAGTAAACACAAAATGCAATTTGTAAATGAAGGTGTTTATTATTAAAGGTGAAAAAAAATCCAAACCATCATGGCCCTGTGTGAAAAAGTGATTGCCCCCCTTGTTAAAACATACTATAACTGTGGTTGTCCACACCTGAGTTCAATTTCTCTAGCCACACCCAGGCCTGATTATTGCCACACCTGTTTACAATCAAGGCATCACTTAAATAGGAGCTGCTTGACACAGTAAGGTCCACCAGAAGATCCTTAAAAGCTACACATCATGCCATGACCCAAAGAAATTCAGGAACAATTGAGAAAGAAAGTAATTGAGATCTATCAGTCTGGAAAGGGTTATAAAGCCATTTCCAAAGCTTTGGGAATCCAGCGAACCACAGTGAGAGCCATTATCCACAAATGGCGAAGACATGGAACAGTGGTGAACCTTCCCAGGAGTGGCCGGCCGCCCAAAATTACCCCAAGAGCGCAGCGACGACTCATCCAAGAGGTCACAAAAGACCCCACAACAACGTCCAAGGAACTGCAGGCCTCACTTGCCTCAGTTAAGGTCAGCGTTCATGCCTCCACCATCAGGAAAAGACTGGGCAAAAATGGCCTGCATGGCAGAGTTCCAAGGAGAAAACCACTGCTGAGCAAAAAGAACATCAAAGCTCGTCTCGATTTCTCCACAACACATCTTGATGATCCCCAAGACTTTTGGGACAACATTCTGTGGACCGATGAGACAAAAGTGGAACTCTTTGGAAGGTGTGTGTCCAAGTATATCTGGCGTAGAAGGAACACTGCATTTCATAAAAAGAACATTATACCAACAGTAAAATATGGTGGTGGTAGTGTGATGGTCTGGGGCTGTTTTGCTGCTTCAGGACCTGGAAGACTTGCCGTGATAAAAGGAACTATGAATTCTGCTGTCTACCAAGAGATCCTGAAGGAGAATGTCTGACCATCTGTTCGTGTACTCAAGCTGAAACGAACTTGGGTTCTGCAGCAGGACAATGATCCTAAACACACCAGCAAGTCCACCACCGAATGGCTGAAGAAAAACAAAATGAAGACTTTGGAGTGGCCTAGCCAAAGTCCTGACCTGAATCCTATTGAGATGTTGTGGTATGACCTTAAAAAGGCCGTTCATGCTCGAAAACCCTCTAATGTAACTGAATTAGGACAATTCTGCAAAGATGAGTGGGCCAAAATTCCTCCAGGACGCTGTAAAAGCCTCATTGCACGTTATCGCAAACGCTTGGTTGCAGTTGTTGCTGCTAAGGGTGGCCCAACCAGTTATTAGGTTTAGGGGGCAATCACTTTTTCACACAGGGCCATGATGGTTTGGATTTTTTTTCACCTTTAATAATAAACACCTTCATTTACAAATTGCATTTTGTGTTTACTTGTGTTGTCCTTGACTATTGTTTAAATTGGTTTGATGTTCCGAAACACTTAAGTGTGACAAACATGCAAAGGAACAGGAAATGAGGAAGGGGGCAAACACTTTTTCACACCACTGTATATATACAGTATATATAAATTCTATCACATCCAGCTTATTGGCAATGGGGTTCCTTTATGTTTTTTGTAAATCCAGTCTATTCCTATCCTGTTTTCCTCCCAGCACAGCCCTCCTCCAATCCTTCTTCTAGTACAAATTCTCATCCCTACAATCCCCCTTCCCAGAACAAATCCTCTCTCCCTTTTACCTGTTTCCTGCTTCCTTGGGTCATTTTGTCTTCCCAGTGTAATTCCCTCTCCCTTCCTTCCTGAAACGTACAGACCTCAGATACAGAGTGGCTGAATATAGGGTAATGGTGAGGAAGCTTCCCTCGGCTCAGGCATTTCACTTTGCTGTGACTGGCAGCAAGAGGGGAGAGATCCTGGCTGCTGCATAATGGGTGATCCTGACGTCTGGGACTGTGGGCACCCTACAGGAGATAAGAGTTAAGTGCCCTGGGTGCCCAGCACTACTTTAGGCCTGTGAAGTGAATTAGTGAAGTCAATTGCCACAACTTGGTCTGCTATTGAGCTCTGGGACTCTGTCCAGATCCACAGGATCTCCCCTCCAGCACAAATCCTTATCCCTCCAGTCCTCCTTTCCAGGACAAATCCTCTCTCCCTTTCTTTCCTGCTCCCCTTGGTCATGTTGTCCTCTCAGTGCAATTCCCCCTCCCTCCCTTCCTGAAACTTACAGACCTCCGTTGCACCACAGATCAATACAGTGTGATGTTCTTCACCCCATGCTCCTCCTGTTGTGCATGAGACACAATGGAGCCAGTGGAGGCTGGTGCAGGAGACGGACAGAAAGGCCGTGATTACCCCTGCGGGAGATGGATGGGAAGACGGCGAACCCCCCCCCCCCCCTCCCCGTGTGAGGCAGACGGAAAGGCAGTGACCTCCTTATGATTGACCATAAGGAAAATCAGAAAGACAATAGCAAATTAATTAGCTATTGTCACACAACTGGGTGGGCTCATGAAGCAGTCATTTCTTGAAGCCAATTAGAGCCTCGGGCTCTAATCATGTGCTTAAAAAAAAAAAAAAAAACATTGAAATCCATGTGTCCGGTGCCCTGCATGTAGATTAGGGCCCGGGCACATGGATTGGGGGAGGTGGTGCCAATGCGCTCCCCACGTGGATGGCCCATCACTGATCAGAGCCAAGGTGGTTCCCTAGGAGAAGCTTCCCTTGATTCAAAAGTTTATTGTTTTAACAGGCAGTGCCGGCTGCTGTAAAGTGGGAGATTGTGCCTCTGGGATTCTAGGCACCCCACAGGAGATGTATTGTACTGTCAGAGCTGGGCTCAGCCCTTCCTCCTCTGAGCTGGCCACTCAGCTGTCAGCTAATTGCGAACTCCCATCTCTCTTCACAGTGACTCACCTGTTGATGATATCCTGCTCATCAGTCCTGCCTACTTAAGCTGGCCAGTCCAGTGGATCTCTGCCTTCTCCTTGGTCAACATTTCAGAAACTATCTCCTGCGATCCTGTTCAAAACTTGCTTTGCTGACATCCCTTCTGGCTCCAGATCCTGCTTGCTGTTCCACTACTTTGACCCCTGAATTCTGGCTTGGCTGACTATCCGTTCCGGTTACTGAACTTTGGCTATGTTTTGACTACGTTTATTATTTTTACTTTTATTATTAAACAAGTGTGATTTAACTGTACTTCTGTCTCGGCCTGATTTCATGGTTTCTGACAGGCACCTTTCCTGGATGCCCAACACTAGCGTGTCCATACGAGGTACATTTGTGGAGTCAAGAGCAGGATCTCGTTCTTGCATTGGGCTCTGGGACTCAGATACGCAGGATGCTGGAATTTTATTGCTGGGACAGTCCTGCGAAACAATGGTGGCGTAAGGTATGCTACTATATTTATTTATTTATTTATTTATTTGGAGTGTTTAATAACTGGAGCAGACCAGGTAGACCAAGTGCAACATTCTTGCAGTTATCTTCCCATCAACTCAAACTAGGTCAGGAATCAGATCGGAATCCACATGTATTTCTTTCCTTTGACATTACAAGGGGAAAACAATTGATATTTCAAGAAAGCCTTTCGTAATCCTTAAAAAAAAAATATATAATAATAATAATAATAATAATAATAATAATAATAAAAAAATAAAAAAATAAATATATATATATATATATATATATATATATATATACAGGCATACCTCACTTTTACCTAGATTAAGGCTTACCTGTAGGTCCAAGAAATATCTTCTAAACCTACACGGTTTAGGAGATATTCACCGAAAGACAGGCACCGCTGTCTACGGTGCATGCGCCGTAGACAGCGGCGCGCAGGCGCACTGAGTGCGCCGCCGTCAACAGCGATATGCCGTGCGTGTCGGCTCCCGTGTGCATGTGCGGGAGTGACATCATCGCGGCTTCGCCGAATGACAGCGGCGGAGCAGCGAGACCCACCGAGAAGATGCATGCGCCGGACTACAGGGGACAGCGGTGACATTGCTGGCTCCTGTATCAGGTAAGTGACACATAATGGACTAATATGCAATGCATAGTAGTCCATTATGCTTTACCTTTGCAGGGAATCAAAGAGGAAGTAAACCCATCAGGGTTTACTTCCTCTTTAAGTACACAATGGGGTCTATTTACTAAAGCTGAAAAGTGCAAACTCAGGCTCCCTTCTGCAAAGAAGCCAATGAGCTTCCAGGTTTTATTACCAAAGATTAATTGAACAAGCTGGGGTTAGAAGCTCATTGGTTTCTATGAAGAAGGGAGCCCAATTTTGCACTTTTCAGCTTTAGTAAAGAAACCCCATTGTGTTCTTAAAAGTGGGGTATGCCTGTATATATGTATATATATATATTCTATCACATCCAGCTTATTCCCTCTACTAGTACAAGCACAAATCCTCATCTCTCCAATCCCCTGCCACACAGGTGATGTAGGATATCTTTCCTGGGATGTGAGGTCAAGACGCTGGGATTTTATCACAATCCTGGGACAGTCCCGCCATGCACTGGTGGCAAAAGTTATGCCACTTTATTTCTTTATTTAATTCGAGAGTTTAATAACTAGAGCAGACCAGGTAGACCAAGTGCAACATTTTTGCAGTTATCTTCTTATCAACCCAAACTAGGTCAGATCGGAATCCACGTGTATCTCTTGTCCTCATTTGGTATTACAAGAGAAAAAAAAAAAACTTTAATATTTCATGCAAGACTTTTGTTATCCTTACCTTTAAAAAAAATATATAAATTCCATCACATCCAGCTTATTCACATGGGGGTTTAAATGTTCCTTTATGTTTTTTTGTAAATCAAGTCTATTCTACAGTCAGCATAGAACAAATTGTACATGCATTAAAAAAACCGAGAGCTGTTTCTTATCTTGAAACAAAATACTCTTCATGAAAAAGGGATTAGTTTGAGAGAAGCATTCCTTCCCTATGGCAAAAAAATAACACTTAAAAAAAAAAAAGGCATAGAAGGAGACAGAAAAATCATAATCTCTAGATTTAGAACTTAATCAAAAGATTACACTAAGGCTGGCGGGTTTATTTCTTTTTTAACAATTTTGTTAGGACATTGTGGCAAACAAACCCAATTGTCGGCATTGCGCACTCAACGTTTCTATTTTGTTAATAAACTATTGGAGTTAATCTCCTTTTCTTTTCTTTTTTTTTTTTCCGAAAGGGACCGATTCGGCAATCTGGTGCCGGATGACTGTATATGGAGAATGGAGGCTATTACCGGCTAAATAAAGCAAATACTGGGAATTCAAAACAATTCAGAAATGGCTACAAATGCAGTTAAAGTGCTGAAATCACACAAAATGGCTCAGCAAACAGCGGGGAGGACGTTATTACTGCCTTTCAGCTATTTCTGCAGATTGGTATATTTGCCGTCCTGAAATATTCTTTTTTTTTTTTTTTGTTATGGCAAATTATTTCGGAAAGGAGAAAAAAAAATCTAAACTTTTCATTCTAAACACAATACCTGCAAATGCGTATTTACATGTTCTTTCTCTTCTACTAATTAGAGGTTTTAAAAAAAAAAACGCACACAAAAAAATAGTATTTTACGGAGAGGAAAATGGGAATTGTTCAAATGTGTTCTATAAGCTTGATAAAAATGGCAATTTTCAGGCTCCCGCTGAGAACAACAGTCATCATACGTATAAATAAATCAAAACCCTCTTTTTATATTCTCCTACCTCCTCTCCGGGCTTTTCCTCCTCTCTATGCCTCGCTATACTTTCTTAATAACTCGAATCAGACCTTCAAGGCATTATTTATTGAAAGCGTTACCTATACCTTTAAACGGGTTTGGAAATTGCTTCCAAAAAGTTCCAGTTTTATATTTTGCCAGTAATAGACTGATAGAGAGACACAAACACAATTTAATATACATACATTTAATTTTATCCATTTCCTTCTGTATATGAATGATAGCACTGTAATTATTTTAATAAAAAAAAAAAAAAAATCACCCTTAGGGCCTAATTTACATATATAGTATTGAACTTGAAGCTACAGAAACCAAGAGAAGAGTAAGATTTTCGGATACATACCTATTGCTCTGCTTCGGGGGGGTCGTGGGAAAGGGGACCCCTCCCCCCCTCCTATGGTCCTCCCCACCCCTCCCCCCTCCCCTTTTTTTTTTCTCTTTCCTCCCTCTACCTCCCCCCCCCCGTCCCCTTCCCCCGACCTATTCGGGTAAGTTAGCATCCCAGACTAGACATGCGCACCTGCCCTTTCTCCCTTAACACCATGTGCGCCCAACAACGCATACCCTTCACCACCACAGGCGGACTCCCGCAAGGGTCTCCCCTGCTGCGACCCGCTAAGTTAGACACTAAAAATGACTCACCGCCAGCTCCATGATTTCATGAGGGCTGAACCACCTTTTCATATTAATAGTCCCTATACCCTCCCTCAAACCGACCTCTTCATAGACCCTGGGACGGTAAACCCTAGAGCAGATGTTTTGGAACTACATTTCCCATGATGCTCAACTACAGTGCACTGAGTGCAGGAGCATCATGGGAAATGTAGTTCCAAAACATCTGGGGTGCCAAGGTTCACCATCACTGCCCTAGAGTAATACGTTGCGAACCATACCAGGTTGCTCTCGCTCTACTTACCAACCTGACAAGCACTTAGCTGGATTATTGCTCAAGCCTGTATGGTAATGTGAATTTCAATGTGTTTTTATGCAATGTGTACTCTGTTTACTCTGAAACTTCGCTGGTATTTTCTTCAATCTGTTGTTGGAAATGTTTGATCCTCTGTATTTTTGTACTTCTACTCCAATAAAAATTGTGTTTAAAAAAAAAAAAAAAATCAATATACAGCTGTCACATGACCCAGATCTTTCCCAGCCTGTCTACAGGGAAACATACAATGCCTTGCAAAAGTATTCACCCCCCCCCCCCCCCCCCCTTGGCTTTTGTCCTATTTTGTTACATTACAGCCTTTAGTTCTATGTTTTTTTGTTTTGTTTTTTATCTGAATTATATGTGATGGACCAGAACACAATAGTCTAAGTTGTGAAGTGAAATTAGAAAAATATATACATAAAACTATTTTTCAGAAATAAAAAACTGATAATTAGCATGTGCGCATGTATTCATCCCCTTTAGTATGAAGCCCATAAAAAGCTCTGGTGCAACCAATTACCTTCAGAAGTCACATAATTAGTGGAATGATGTCCACCTGTGTGCAATCTAAGTGTCACATGATCTGTCATTACATATACACACCTTTGTGAAAGGCCTCAGAGGCTGCAACACCTAAGCAAGAGACACCACTAACCAAACACTGCCATGAAGACCAACTCTCCAAACAAGTAAGGGACAATGTTGTTGAGAACAAGTCAGGGTTAGGTTATAAAAAAATATCCAAATCTTTGATGATCCCTAGGAGCGCCATCAAATCTATTATAACCAAATGGAAAGAACATGGCACAACAGCAAACCTGCCAAGAGACGGCCGCACACCAAAACTCACAGACCGGGCAAGGAGGGCATTATTTAGAGAGGCGGCACAGAGACCTAAGGTAACCCTGGAGGAGCTGCAGAGTTCCACAGCAGAGACTGGAGAATCTGTACATAGGAGGACAATAAGCCGTACGCTCCATAGAGTTGGGCTTTATGGTAGAGTG
The DNA here is from genome assembly GCF_037356315.1 of Lithobates pipiens. Classification (NCBI taxonomy): domain Eukaryota; kingdom Metazoa; phylum Chordata; class Amphibia; order Anura; family Ranidae; genus Lithobates; species Lithobates pipiens. Next base: position 572,824,062 of record NW_027507764.1, read on the forward strand.
GCCAGAAGAAAGTCATTACTTTCAGCAAAAAACAAAAAGGCACGTTTTGAGTTTGTGAAAAGACATGTGGGAGACTCCCAAAATGTATGGAGGAAGGTGCTCTGGTCTGATGAGACTAAAATTAAACTCTTTGTCTATCAAAGAAAACGCTATGTCTGGCGCAAACCCAACACATCACATCACCCAAAGAACAGCATCGGTAGTCGGGACTGGGAAACTGGTCAGAGTTGGGGAAAGATGGATGGGGTTAAATACAGGGATATTCTTGAGCAAAACCTGTAGCACTCTGTGTGTGATTTGAGGCTAGGACGGAGGTTCACCTTCCAGCAGGACAATGAACCCAAACACACTGCTAAAGCAACACTTGAGTGGTTTAAAGCGGGAGTCCGCCGGGAGCCCGCGTTTTTTTTTTTTTTTTAAAGCCAGCAGCTACAAATACTGCAGCTGCTGACTTTTAAAATAGTGAGACTTACCTGTCCAGCGCGCCCGCGATGTCGGCACCCGAAGCCGATCTCCCGATCGTCTCTCGGGTGCTGCCGCCGCCATCTTGGGTATGGGAATCAGGAAATGGAGCCTTTCGGCTTCATTTCCCGGTTCCCTACTGCGCATGCGCGAGTCGCGCTGCGCAATAAGAATGGACCCGCTGCCTCTGGGATCTGTGTGTTTCCCAGCAGGCAGCGGGGGACCTTCGGAAAGGGGTGTAATGTACGCCCCTTTCCGCAGAGAGCTATCCCGGAAGTGGGTGCAGATACCTGTGCTGTACAGGTACCTGCACCCCCCTCCCCCCTGAAAGGTGCCAATTGTGGCGCCGGAGGGGGGGAGGGATCCAATGAGCGGAAGGTCCACTTTAGGGTGGACCTCCGCTTTAAGGGGAAACATGTAAATGTGTTGGAATGGTCTAGTCAAAGCCCAGACCTCAATCCAATAGAAAATCTGTGGTCAGACTTAAAGATTACTGTTCACAAGTGCAAATCATCCAACTTGAAGGAGCTGGAGCAGTTTTTCAAGGAGGAATGGGCACAAATGCCAGTGGCAAGATGTGGCAAGCTCATAGAGACTCATCCAAAGTGACTTATAGCTGTGATAGCCGCAAAAGGTGGCTCTACAAAGTATTGACTTTAGGGGGGTGAATAGTTATACACATTGACCATTTCTGTTATTTTGTTCTATTTTTCATTTGCTTTACAATAATAAAAAAAAATCTTCAAAGTTGTGGGCATGTTATGTAAATCCTCCAACAATCCATGTTACTTCCAGGTTGTGAGGCAACAAAACATGAAAAATGCCAAGAGGGGTGAATACTTTTGCAAGGCACAGGCACTGTAAGCAGGAGGAGCTTATTGTCCTTTGCTGCTGGTCACATGTTTAAAAAAAAAAAAAAAGCCTTTGGAATACAGAGTAAAAAAATAAATAAATAATATCAATAAGCTGTTTTACTGGTTCACAGCCATGCTATAGCGGAATGACTGCTACAGCATGGTTGCACTTTTCTGAGGGGCAGTCATATGACCGCCTCCTGTGGAGTGTATCAGTGGTGAACTGTAATCTGTCCTTTGGATGCAGCTGATCAAAGATCATGGTAAAAAGAGCCAATCAAGGCAGTTCTTTACCATGAGATCAGCTGTGTCCGATCACAATGTAAACAGGATTTGCCGGTTTTCGCCAATCCTTTCCTCATAGTGACAGCATGCGGGGAGAGAAGAGCCGATAACCAACAAATCCACAGAGGGGACATCAGCACTGATAATCCAGGCACTGATAGGGGGAAGGGGGGGCGCAGTTTGGCATCTTTGCCCTGGGAGCCAGGTGGCCTTTTTCCGGCACTGCTGATGGGCACTGATAGGCAGCACTGATAGGTGACACTGATATGTGGCACTGATGGGAATTGATAGGCGGCACTGATGGGCACTCATAGGTGGCACTGGTGTGAACTGATGGGCACTGATAGGTGACACTGATGGGCACTGAAAGGCTGCACTGATGATGAGTACTTATGGGTGGCACTGATAGACGGCCCTGCTGGGCACTGATAGTTGGCACTGATGGACACTGAAAGGCGGCACTGATGAGCATTGATGGGCACTGATGGCTGGCACTGGTACTGGATTTCACTGATAGGCATCACTGGTGCCACTGGTAGGCATGTTTCACTGACACTGATTGGCAGCTGCATGGGCACTAATTGGCATTTCCCTGGTGGTCTAGGGTGGCATACCTGGTGGTCCAGTGTGGTGGCCATACCTGGTGGTCTTGGTGACATCCCTGGTGGTCCTGAGCGCGCATCAGAGGGGGAGCTGATAAACAATCAGCACAGACCCCCCTGTTAGGAGAGCCGCCAATCGGTTCTCCTCTACTTGTGTCTGTCAAATGCGAGTGAGGAAAAGCCAGTCACCGGCTCTTCCTGTTTACATCGTGATCAGCCGTGATTGGACACAGCTGATCACGTGGTAAATCGCCATTGTCAGAGACTTTTTACCTAGATCGGAGTTGCGGTGTTGCAGACTGACACACCGCAAGCAATGATCGCCTCGATGCGCGCCCCCGGGGGAATGCAGTGACTTGATATCCTGAGAACGTCAAATGACGTCCGGTCAGGGTATCGCAACCACTTTCCCGCCTCATTTTGCTATTGCTATTTTTTTTTTAATGTTCAGTCTTTTTTTCATTGTTTAGTAAAAAAATAAAAAACCCGGTGGTGATTAAATACCACTAGAAGAAAGCTCTATCTGACTCAAAGAAATGATACACTAATGCATGACTGCACAATTGTCATTCAAAGTGCAACAGCACTGAAAGCTAAAAACTGACCTGGGCAGGAAGGGGGTGAAAGTGCCCGGTAGGCAAGTGGTTAAATTGCCATACAAATATAGATTTCAAATAAAATCTTTATTTTTGAGTCCCACAACCTCCATCCTGTGTTTTAGAATGAGAGGCAGGTGCATGGAATATCCCGTAGAAAACAGAAGGATCAACCAGGTTTTTTGCAAAATACAGAAAACGAATCTCATCGTGACTTAGTGAGTATGAACAGCATGTAATACAACATTTATTGATAGTTTTTTTTATGATGTGGGTTTAGTGGCATTTTTAACCACTTAAGCCCCGGACCATTTTGCTGGCCAAAGACCAGAGCACATTTTGCAATTTGGCACTGCGTCGCTTTAACTGACAACTGAGTGATCGTGCGACGTGGCTCCCAAACAAAATTGACATCCTTCCCCCCCCACAAATAGAGCTTTCTTTTGGTGGTATTTGATCACCCCTGCGGTTTTTATTTTTTGCGCTATAAACAAAAATAGAGCAACAAATTTGAAGAAAACACATTATTTTTTACTTTATGCTATAATATATATCCCCAAAAATATATAAAACATTTTTTTTTTACTAAGTTTAGGCCGATACGTATTCTGCTACATATTTTTGGTAAAAATAAATCGCAATAAGCGTTTATTGATTGGTTTGCACAAAAGTTATAGCGTCTACAAAATAGGGGCTAGTTTTATGGCATTTTTATTTTTTTATTTTTTACTAGTAATGGCGGCGATCAGCGATTTTTAACAGGACTGCCACTTTATGGCGGACATGTCGGACAATTTTGACACATTTTTGGGACCATTCACATTAATATAGTGATCGGTGCTATAAAATGGCACTGATTACTGTAAAAATTACACTGGCAGTGAAAGGGTTAACCACTAGCTGGTTAGGAAGGGGTTAAGTGTGTCCTGGGGAGTGATTCTAACTGTTAGGGGGAGGGGCTGTGTGTGACATGTCACTGATCACCGCTCCCAATTACAGGGAGCAGAGATCAGTGACACTGTCACTGGGCAGAACGGGGAGATGCTTATTTACATTAGAATCTCCCCGTTCTTCAGCTCCGCGGGACCTGCGTACCTACTCACGGAGCTCCCGGCAGGGACGCACACATGACTACATGGCGGCAAATTCAAAGGGACGTACCTGTACGCCCATTTGCCCAGCCGTACCATTCTGGCAACGTACATGTACATGTGGCGGTCAGCAAGTGGTTAACCACTTGCCGCCCGCCATATAGCAGAATGACGGCAGCAAAGTGTTTTCAATAACCTGGCTAGACACCATATGACGCTCTCAGGATATTAAGCTGCTGAGCGCCCCCAGGGGAGCGCATCACGGCGATCGGTGTTGCTGGGTGTCAGTATGACACACCGAAACTATGATCTCAGTAAAGAGTCTCAGACGGAGACTCTTTACCATGTTATCAGCTGTGTCCAATCATGGCTGATCACAGTGTAACTAGGAAGAGCCGGTGATTGGCTTTTCCTCACTCCATCTGTCAGACGTGAGTAGAGGAGAGCCCATCGGCTGCACCTCTGACAGTGGGGGTCTGTGCTGATTGATTATTAGCCCCCCCCCAGGATGCCTACACTGGACCACCAAGGACACCACCAGACCACCAGGGATGCCCCGCACAAGGTATGCCACCCTAGACCACTAGGGATGCCAGTCAGTGCCCACAATGGATGCCAATCAGTGCCCACAATGGGCCTCACTGATTGGCATGCATTATTGCTTGGCACTCATCAGTACAATACTTTAAACTACAATGTCACCTATCAGTGCCCATCCATGCAGCCTATCCATGCTCATCCATGCCACCTATCCATACCCATCCATGTCACCTATCCATGCCCATCTGTGCCCCCTATCCATGCCAATCTGTGCGGCCTATCAGTGCCTATTTGTGCCACCTATCAGTGCCCATACGTGTCGCATATCAATGCCCATCAGTGCCGCCTATCAGTGCTGCATATCAGTGCCCATCGATGCCACCTCATCAGTCCCACTTCATTGGTGCCACCCCATCGGTGCCCATCAGTGCCGCCTTATCAGTGCCCGTCAGTGCAGCCCCATCAGTGAAGGAGAAAACGTACTTATTTACAAAGTTTTGTAACTAAAACAAAAAAAAATGCGAAGAATATGTTCCCATGGTTTAGATCGGGCATCTTCCAACTCCGCCACTTGGTGCATCCGATATCCCGTAAACTTCTGCCCTTCCCAGAGCTTCAAAATAAATATGACATTCCGAATCAGCTCTTTTTTTCATATCTCCAATTCAAACACTATTTTCATTCCAGATCTCCTGCCATGACCTTAGATAATCCTAGCGCCTTTGAGACTTTATGCACCCAGGGCCCTTGTCAGAAAGGCCTCATATCCTCCATATATAACATACTCCACACTTCGATCTCCCCTACAATAGATTCCCATCTCTATATGAGGAGATGGGCCAAGATCCTACCAACTTCTTTAACCCTCTCTCAATGGCAGGAGATCTGGACGTCCACTTCTAAAGTCTCTAGGTGCGTGGAGCAGAGAGAGACGGCCTATAAGGTACTGATGTTTTGGTACAGAACCCCGTAAGTGTTACACAAATATGATCCCTCCTTATCTAGACTATGCTGGAGGTGTCTACGGAATGAAGGCACTCATTATCATATCTTCTGGATCTGTCCATTAATTGTACCTTTCTGGTCCTCGGTCCAATCCCTACTCCATTCAGTGTTAGGGATAGATATCCCTTTAGACCCTACACACTATCTATTAGGCCTGCCAATTACGGCTCTATCTAAACACGCCAAGAAGTTGACAGCTTTTATTCTCTTGGCTGCCAAGAGAGTAATACCTGCCCTCTGGCTGTCTCCTACCCCCCCCCCCCCATCCACTCACAGCTAATCTCTGCCATTGCGCAAATACGCAGGATGGAACACATGACTGCACTGGTGCAGGATTCCTTACCCAAATTCTCTAAGATATGGGATAGGTGGGATAACTCCCCGTTCAACCCGGAGACGGTACCCTGATATGATGATACAAACTCCCAGGAGTGTTTTACCAGGGTTCGGTTTCGGGATTCACATTACATACTCCTTTTACAACTTATAGTTTTTATTTTATCTATGCAACTCTTGTGTTCAAACCTGTGGTGTATCCTCTTCCCCCCCCCAACCGTGATATATATGTGGCTTAACACTTTATACCCCGCCTGCGGCGGATCTTGATGTTATATTTGTAATGACAATTTTGACTGTCTATACCAGAAGTATATTTTTCCTGCTGTGTAAAAATTATTTTTTCAATAAACATACATTTAAAAAAAAAAAAAAGCAGTTAAGCTTTGGAAGTATTTTAAGTACCTCCAGAGGACAGCTTGACAATTCACTTATGTTGGATGAATCAAGTTCTACAAGATTGGAGTATGTTGTCACAGCGGGAAGTCAAATGTATGCCCTTTTGAACTGAAAGATGTCCAGGGGTTGGGATCCCCCTCTGGTCAGTGTGTGTCCCTTGTGGGATTGGCCAGATACATGACCTTACATCAGAAGATGTTGTGGCCTTGAAGGACAAACTCAATCACTGCATTTTTCTTGATTGTAGAAGACCAAGCCTAAATTTAATAGTGGTCGGTTTGGCTTAGTGCCTCAAGATGTCTGCTGAGATAAAGAATACCAAAAAGCTCAGCAGTTAGTGTCCATGCTCACTCTCACACCAGAGAGGTCAGATTCTGCATTCCTGGCTAGGAGTCCAGGAAAAACTGATAAGCCAATGCATAAACAAAGAAGTCAGTAAAGAGTTCCATGTCAGGATGCTTTCTGGTATTTTGGGATTGTGCCACATATACATATCTTAGGGGCACTTTGTGGCTCCTCTGTGGACATAGGCATTTCAGGCCATATTTGGAGATCTTTCATCCTTCACATCTCAGATTGAGCCCTAGAAATTGCCCCGTTCAAGCAGCTCAGGTAGGCTCAGTTTAACTCTCGCTCCCATTCAAGCCGGGTTTCTGGACCAGTGGCCTCAACTTGTGGTTAAAGTAACTAAATCATCTGCAATGTCATTCCCTTCTGACAGCCTAGTGGCTGGTGGTGCAGTCAGACACCAGCAAAGTAGTAGAGGAGCCCTACTTCAAGAGCAATGGGCTTAGGGCCAATGGTCTTTTTCACAGGTCAAAGACTGTGTCCAATGTCCTGGATAGGGATGAGCCGAACACCCCCCGGCTCGGTTCGCACCAGAACTTTCGAACGGACCCCAAATTCGTACAAACTTTAGAACCCCATTGAAGTCTATGGGACTCGAACGGTCGAAATTAAAAGTGCTAATTTTAACGGCTAATATGCAAGATGCTGTCCTAAAAAGGGTTTGGGGACCTGGCTCCTGCCCCAGGGGACATGGGTCAATGCCTAAAATGTTTTTAAAAATGGCCGTTTTGGCAGGAGCACTGATTTTAATGACGATTAAAGTGAAAAAAAAGTGAAATATTCCTTTAAATATCGTGCCCGGGGTGTCTATAGTATGCCTGTGAAGTGCCACGTGTTTCCCGTGTTTAGAACAGTCCCTGCACAAAATGACATTAAACGGAAATAACACCATTTAAAACTGCTTGCGGTTTTAATGTTATATCTGGTTCCTGCAATATGGTTGAAAATCATTGAGAAAAATTACATGGGTAGCCCTCCCTGCCCATTACCAGCCCCTTTGGGTCTTGTACGCATATTTAGGGGAACCCCGTACCCATATTAAAAAAAGGAAATGCGTGTGGCCCCCAGGCCCTATATACTCAGAACAGCAGTATACAGGCGGTGCAAACAAGACAGGGACTGTGTAGGTTTGTTGTGTTAAGTTGAATTTGTTTGTAATTTTCAACTGGTACATTTTTAAAGTGTAGCTCCAGTCAAAAAAACTATTTTTAAGCTTTTTGGAAAACATAGGGAAGGGTTATCACCCCTGTATAATTTGTTTTGTCGTACATCTTTTTTCATCTCACTTGCTGTTGTCTCCTTCCGTTTGCAAGTAGGAGATGTTTGTAAGTTGGATGTTTGAAAGTAGGGGCCTGCCCTATATGCTCTGCAGAAATGGCAAGACAAGGTGTTGGTTTTGCCACAACATTGTAAGCCCTCAAAGTGACTCTTGGTGGGCGCTGGAGCGCCCTGCTGTGAACGATTATATCAAGAATTGTAATTACCGTATATGCCGGTGTATAAGACGACCAGGCATATAAGACGACCCCCTAATCTTACTGTTATTTAAGCATTTTTTTCTTGTACTTACCGTATAAGACAACCCCCTTCCAAGGCTTCCGACGCATGATATTCCGTCCTTCTTGCTGTAGCAGGAGCTGGCGCCATATCCTTCTTCCTGCTTTTGCTGGAACCAATCACGGCGAGCGATGTATTCTATTAACCACTTAACAACCGCCCATTGCCGATTAACGGCTTCAGGGCGGTTGTTTAACTCTGAGAGGCCGTTAATTAACGGCCTCCCAGAATTCTGCTCTCGCGCGCCCCCTGGGGCGCGCACACGAGAGCAGCCGTGACCGCTGGGTCCAGTGGACCTGGCGCATCACGAATCACGGTAAACGGCCGCTCATCGCGGCCGTTTACCACGTGATCGCTCCGTCAAATGACGGAGTGATCACTTGTAAACAAGCCGGCGTCATGTTATGACGCCGGTTCCTCCCTCCCCCTCTCTGTACCGATCGGTACAGCGGAGGGGGAAGAGATCGGTGTCAGCAGCGATGTGGGCTGCATCTGCAGTGCCCACATCGCTGCTCACCGAAAATTAACCCCTCGATTCCCTGCATTACTCTGCAATACCCTGCCATTACTCTGCATTACTCTGCAATACCCTGCCATTACTCTGCATTACTCTGCAATGCCCTGCAACACTCTGCAATGCCCTGCAACACTCTGCAATGCCCTGCAACACTCCGCAATGCCCTGCAACACTCTGCAATGCCCTGCAACACTCCGCAATGCCCTGCAACACCCTGCAACACCCTGCAACACCCTGCAACACCTTGCAACACTCTGCAACACTCTGCAACACTCTGCAACACCCTGCAACACTCTGCAACACCTTGCAACACCTTGCAACACCTTGCAACACTCTGCAACACTCTGCAACACTCTGCAACACTCCGCAATACCCTGCAATACTCTGCAACACCCTGCAACACCCTGCAACACCCTGCAACACTCTGCAACACCCGCCAATACCCTGCAACACTCTGCAATGCTCTGCAACACCCTGCAACACCCTGCAACACTCTGCAATGCTCTGCAACACCCGCCAATACCCTGCAATGCTCTGCAACGCAGTACTCTGCAACGCCATACTCTGAGATACCCAGCCATACTCTGAGATACCCAGCCATAGTCGGTGATACCCTGCAATACCCAGCCATAGACATCCCCCCCCCCCTCCCGCCGCCCTCCGGTGCTTCTACCGAATCGCTAATACGATCAAAGCCAGAATCTTTTTTTTTTTTTCAGGCTTCCCAGCTTAGAGGTGAGATGCGGGGTCTTATTGACCCCACATCTCACTGTAAAGAGGACCTGTCATGCCATATTCCTATTACAAGGGATGTTTACATTCCTTGTAATAGGAATAAAAGTGATAAAAAAAAATATTTTTGGGGAAAAAAATGTCAAACTAAAATAAATAAAGTAAAATGAACAATAAAAAAAAATGTTTTTTTTTAAAGCGCCCCTGTCCCCATGTGCTCGCATGCAGAAGCGAACGCATACGTAAGTCCCGCCCACATATGAAAACAGTGTTCAAACCACACATGTGAGGTATCGCTGCGAACGTTAGAGCGAGAGCAATAATTCTAGCCCTAGACCTCCTCTGTAACTCAAAACATATAACCAGTAAAAAAAATTTAAATCGTCGCCTATGGGGATTTTTAAGTAGCGACGTTTGGCGCCATTCCACGAGCGTGTGCAATTTTGAAGAGTGACATATTAGGTATCTATTTACTCAGCGTAACTTCATCTTTCACATTATGCAAAAATTGGGCTAACTTTACTGTGTTTTTTTTTTTTTTTTAAGCACAAAACTGTTTTTTTTCCAAAAAAAAGCATTCGAAAAATTACTGCGCAAATACCGTGCGAGATAAAAAGTTGCAAAGACCACCATTGTATTCTCCAGGGTGTTTGCTAAAAAAACATATATAATGTTTTGGAGTTCTATGTAATTTTCTAGCAAATAAATTATGATTTTTACATGTAGGAGAGAAATGTCAGAATTGTCCTGGGTGCTCCAGAACACCTGATGGCGCTCCATGCATGTTGGGCCTCTGTATGTGGCCACACTGTGTAAAAGTCTCACACATGTGGTATCACCATACTCGGGAGTAATAGCAGAATGTGTTTTGGGGTGTAATTTGTGGTATGCATATGCTGTGTGTGAGAAATAACCTGATAATATGACAATTTTGTGAAAAAAAAAAAAAAAGTAAAAAGAATCTTGATTTTGCAAAGAATTGTGGGGAAAAATGACAACTTCAAAAAACTCATCATGCCTCTTACTAAATACCTTGGAATGTCTTCTTTCCAAAAAGGGGTCATTTGGGGGGTATTTGTACTTTTCTGGCATGTTAGGGTCTCAAGAATTGAAATAGGCCGTCAGTCCTTCAGGTGTGATCAATTTTCAGATATTGGCACCATAGCTTGTGGACTCTATAACTTTCACAAAGACCAAATAATATCCACCAATTTGTACTTATTTTTACCAAAGATATGTAGTGGTATAAATTTTGGCCAAAATTTATGAAGAAAAAATTACTAATCTGTTAAATTTTCTAACAGAAACAAAGAAAAATTCATTTTTTTACAGAATTTTCTGTATTTTTTCTTTTATAGCACAAAAAATAAAAAACCCAGCGGTGATTAAATACCACCAAAAGAAAGCTCTATTTGTGTGAAAAAAAGGACAAAAATTTCATATAGGTCCAGTGTTGCATGACTGAGTAATTGTCATTCAAAATGCGAGAGCACCGAAAGCTGAAAATTGGTCTGGTTATTAAGGGTGTTTAAGTGCCCAGTGGTCAAGTGGTTAATGAATACAAAGCCTGCTTGGATTGGCAGAGGCTGTATCATCATCAGCCAGCACCTCTCTGACTCTCAAAGCCAATCCGAGCAGGCTACAGAGTAGCCTGCTCGGATTGGCAGAGGTTGTTACTCCAATCCGAGCAGGCTCTGTATTCATTTGAATACATCACTCGCTGGGATTGGCTCAGCGGTATATACTGTATGTAGCCGAAGCTACATACAGTATTACCGAACCCTCAGCAGGCATCGGAGGGGCTGATCCGGCGTATAAGACGACCCCCGATTTTCGGACAGTTTTTTAAAGTGAAAAAGGTCGTCTTATACACCGGCAAATACGGTACATGCCATTGTTGAACAGTGGTAGAAAAATTGACCTTTGGTGGTTGTGGTGCTGGTGCCACAACACTATAAGTCCTCACAGTTACTCTGGGTGGGCACAGGAAGGGGCCCTCCTCTGAAATATTATATCAAGAATTGTAATTACATGTCCCTGTTAAACAGGGGCAGAAAAATTGGGCCTTAGGCACTGGTGCTGGTGCCACGACACTGCAACCTCTCCCATATACTCTAGTTTTATTGCAGGAATTAGCCCTGCTGCAAAGCATTGCATCAAAAATTGTAATTAAATGCCCCTGTTAAACAGGGGCAGAAAAATTGGGCTGATGGCATCACCCAGAACCAGAAATGTTCTTCCAACATATCAGCGGAGGAGGAAGAGTATAGACAATCAACATAACAGGACAGTCACTCAGCATCAGCATAGGCAGTCTTGAAGGGATGTGATATTTCAAAAAAAATTATTCGGTTACATCAGCTTCAGGTGCTTGGTAGCTGTGGGTTATCCAAGGCTGATTCATCTTGATGAAGGTCAGTCGATCAACTGATTCAGTGGACAGGCGCACCCTGTGATCGGTAACAAAGCCACCAGCAGCACTGAAGGTGCGTTCCGAAAGAACACTGGATGCAGGACAGGCCAGTAGCTCAATTGCATACTGTGCAAGCTCTGGCCAGTGATCCATCCTCAAGACCCAGTAAGCCAGAGGATTTTCGGTGGGAAAGGTGTCCAAGTCTGACCTTGCCCCTAGGTATTCCTGCACCATGTAAATCAGACGCTGGCGATGGTTGCTGGAACCAATCATACCTTGGGGCTGCGGACTAAAAAATTGTCTGAAAGCATCAGTCAGACGGCCACCTTCTCCACCGCTCCTTCTGACCGATGCCTCAGCAACACGTTGTCCAGGACCAGGAGTTTGTAACCTCCCAGTCTCTGGGAACGCGTTGCACAGACCTTTCTGCAAGGCCTCCCGGAGATGTCTCATCCTCTGCTCCCTCTGCGATGGCAAGATAAGGTTGTACTGTGGATCAAGGAGAGTAGCCAGCCAGTAATGGTCCCTCTCCTTGATCCGAAGAATACGAGGATCCTTCCGCAGGCTTTGCAGGATCAGGGAGGCCATGCAGCGTAGGTTAGCTGAGGCATTCGGTCTGGAGTCCTCTGGGTCACTAAGGACAACATGATCCGCAGCTACCTCCTCCCAGCCACGTACAAGTCCACGGGTTTCTTGGGACTGTAAATCATCCCTACAAGACTGCTGCTGCTGCTGATGCTGAGTGCCAGCCTCCACCTCCATGCTGACACAATCATCCTACTCCTCCTCTTCCTCCTCCTCATCCTCTTCCTGTGTGATGGGTGGCACAGCAGGAACACTGTCTGGATAAAGGGGGCCTTGAGAGGCAAGGAAGTCCTCCTCTTCCTGCCTCTGTTCTGCCTCAAGTGCCCTGTCCATTATTCCACGCAGCGTATGCTCCAAGAGGTGGACAAGAGGTACAGTGTCACTGATGCATGCACTGTCACTGCTCACCATCCTTGTGGCCTCCTCAAACGGTGACAGGACAGTGCATGCATCCCTGATCATGCCCCACTGGCGTGGTGAGAAAAAAACCGAGCTCCCCTGACCCTGTCCTGGTGCCGTAGTCACACAGGTACTCATTGATGGCCCTCTGCTGCGTGTGCAGCCGCTGGAGCATGGCCAACGTTGAGTTCCACCTGGTGGGCATGCTACATATAAGGCGGTTCTTGGGCAGGTTCAACTCCTTTTGGAGCTCAGCCAGCCGAGCACAGGCATTAAATGATCGGCGGAAATGCACACAGACTTTCCTGGCCTGCTTCAGGACATCCTGTAAGCCCGGGTACCTGCCCAAGAACCGCTGCACCACCAGGTTAAGGACGTGAGCTACACAGGGCACATGGGTCAGTTGTCCCTGTCGGAGGGCGGAGAGGAGGTTGGTGCCATTGTCGCAAACCACCATTCCTGGCTTAAGCTGGCGTGGCGTAAACCACCTCTCGGCCTGCCCCTGCAGAGCTAACAAAACATCTGCCCCAGTGTGGCTCCTGTCCCCCAAACAAACCAGCGCAAGCACGGCATGGCATCGTTTTGCCTGCGTACTTGCGTAGCCCCTGGAGCGCCTACGGAGCACCGCTGGTTCTGAGGACAGAGCACTGGAAGAGGCCATGGAGGAAGAAGAAGAGGAGGGGGTGGAGGAGAGAGGTGTGTCACAACCAATAGTAGCATTTTGGAGGCGTGGTGGCGGAACAACCTCCAACACTACTGCACCTTGTCCTGCATCCTTCCCAGCTGCCAGAAGAGTGACCCAATGGGCCGTGAAAGACAGGTAACGTCCCTGTCCATGCCTGCTGGACCATGAGTCAGCGGTAATATGCACCTTACCGCTGACCGCCTTATCCAGCGAGGCAAGGACATTGCCTTCCACATGCCGGTAGAGAGTGGGAATTGCCTTCCGTGAGAAAAAGTGGCGTTCGGGGACCTGCCACTGAGGAACCGCACATTGTACAAACTCACGGAAGGGGGCCGAGTCTACCAACTGAAAAGGCAGCAGTTGAAGTGCTAGCAATTTAGCCAAGCTAGCATTCAACCGCTGGGCATGTGGATGGCTGGGAGTGAACTTCTTTCGCCGGTCCAGCAGCTGGGGCAGGGACATTTGCCTGCTATAATTGTACGTGGGTGTACTGCTAGCAGAGTGCCTGGAAGCATTTGGCTGTGACACACCTAATTCTACACCTTCATTCCTCTCAGAGCAGGTTTCAGAGAGGACTGGAGATGCCAGCTGATGAGGAGCAAGGAGAGGTCCGCTTTGTTCTTTGGTGTGGGTCTTTGAGGTACGCTTGCCAACGAGCTGCATGGCAGGTCAACATATGTCTGGTCAAGCATGTGGTGCCCAAGCGGCTGATGTTTTGGCCACGCGAGATACGCTTGAGACATATGTTGCAAATAGCAGCGGTGCGATCTGATGCACTCGTCTCAAAAAAGGCCCACACCAAAGAACTTTTAGAATAACGCGCAGAGGCAGCGCCCTGCACAGGCGGAGCTCTGCGGTGTGATTCAGTCGGTGTGCTGCCCCTAAGCTGGCCCCCGGAGGGCATCCTGCCTCGTTGGACATGTGCCTCCTCCTCCTCCTCCTCCTACCAGGCACCCACGTGGAGTCAGTGCCCTCATCATCCCCTCCCTCTTCATCGCTGTAGCAAACCTGGCAGTATGCTGCAGCTTGTGGAACATGACTGCCAGATTGCTGTCCTTCTTGAGCATCCCCTCTCTCTGCATTCACGCTACTGCCTTCCTCTAGCTGAGTGTCATCATCAGAGCCTACAAAACACTGGGCATCCTCCTGGAGCATGTACCCAACACTGTGCTCAAAGAGTTCAGGAGACTCCTCAGGAGGACGTGGTGGGTCTAGGGAAGGTGTCACTGATGATGACATTGAGAGGAGGGAAGACGATGCGTTGGCAGCTGCTTTGCTTGTACCCTGAGACTGGGTGAGAGAGGATGAGGAGGATGAAGAGGGCTTGGTCATCCACTCTACCAAGTCGTTGGCATGTTGCGGCTCAACATGTCCAGCTGCCAAAAAGAAGGACAAGCGTGTCCCATGGCCACGTGCTGATGACAATGCACCGCGTCCACGACCAGAACTGTTGTCCTTAGACACAGAGCCTGCTTGCCCTCTTTTATCGGCTCGCGCCTGTCTGCCTCTCCTTGCTGGCCTTCCAGACATGGTAATGGCCTGAACGGAGTTGGGTAAAACAGCAGTTGGGTAGTGTATATTGTGCTGTAGTCACACAACACCCACTAACTCCTGCAGATGCCTTTATTATCGAACACCAGAGATAAAGGGGTATACTGTACTGGAGGCACACAACACCCACTAAGCCCTGCAGATGGCTCTATTAGAGAACAGCAATAAAGGGTAGATACAGGTGTATATTGTGCTGGAGGCACAAAACACCCACTAACTCCTGCAGATGCCTTTATTATAGAACACCAGAGATAAAGGGGTATATACAGATGTATACTGTGCTGTGCTGGAGGCACACACAACTTCCAATAACTCCTGCAGATGGCTTAAATAGAGAAGAGCTATGTAGGTGGATATAGCGGTGTGTACTGGGTACAGAGCATGCAGACAGCACGCACAAGCTCCTAACACTACTGACTGCAAGCTCTATTATAAAAGATAGATCACTAGCTATATAGGTGAGGTGAATATAGCGGTGTATACTGCGGTCAGGGCACGCAGACAACAACCACTACAGAAGAGCAAGATCGAAAATCGTCCGATAACGATCGGTGTATACTGTATTGAAGGTACACAGAACACCCACTAACTGCTTCAGACGCCAACACACTACACAAGGTCGCCACGCTGGCGGCCTTATATAGTGTGGGGCGTGTACTACACAGCCTGGGGTATGATTGGCCACAGGCATCCTGCCTGTGGCCAATCATGGCTCTCCTCGCTGCTGGCGCTGTGATTGGCCAAGCATGCGGGGTCACAGTGCATGCTTGGCCAATCATGAGCCAGCAATGCACTGCGATGATGCAGTGCATTGTGGGCCGTGAGCTCCACACGAATTTGGCACGAACGGCCCATAACGTTCCGAACGGGCGAACAACCGATGTTCGAGTCGAATGTATGTTCGACTTGAATACGAAGCTCATCCCTAGTCCTGGAGTTGACAGCAGCATTTCAGGCTCTTAGCCTTCAGTCACCTCATCCAGGGTAAGCCAGTCCTGGTGAAGTTAGACAGAGCAATGACTGCGGCCTACATTTGGAAACAAGGCTCAGTCTCTCCCTACTGAAGGAGGTTTTCTCTGATTCTAGAACCGGCCCAAGTCAATCTTCTCCAGCTATCTGCAGCCTATGGGTCTGTTCAGAAGACTCTTCAGGCAAACTATTTGTTTAGGACAATTCTGGATGAAAATTAATGGTCCAGACTACTGCGAGTCTTTCAAGAATTAACAAAGCTTGGTATTATTCTTCCAGAGGTAGACCCACTCACATTCCCAGTCAACAGAAATTTGCTGAAGTTCTATTTCAGGGCCCAGAATCCACACGCAATCGGGGTGGAGGTGCTGACCACAGAGTGGATCTCCAAGACGGCTTATGCCTTTCTGCTGCTCCCTCTGATACTCAGCTTCCAGCTGAGGCTGTGGCGGTCAAAGTGACAGTTCTGGTGATGATCCCAGATTGGCCAAAGGGGCCTTGCTACTCTCTACTCATTCTTATGAGTGTCAAGGATTGACTCCCTCTGCCTGTAAGATCAAATCATCTCCAAAGTCCCATTCCTCCAGCATCGAACAGACTCAGGCTCAGGCTGATGGCATGGGTCTGGAGAGGCAGAGGCTAATGGATTTTGAATGCTCTGTGAAGATTGTAAATACTCTTACAAAAACAACATAGGATATCGCTACCTATAGTAGAATATGGCATAAATTCACATTATTATTGCTGATCAAGATTTTACGCTGAACTCTTCAGAAGTCTGTTCTGAAATGTCTGCATGTGGGGCTTGATTTAGGTCTATGCGTAAGTACACTATAGGCACACATTTCGGCTATCTCTGGCTTAACCGGCATACAGTGGGCATCCAATAATTAATTATATTGTTTTTCAAGATGCAATTTGGTTGAACCATCAAATTGTTTTAGAAATTACATCTCCTGCTGCTGTTAGACATTTTTGCATCAGATGCCTTCAATCACCCTGTGGTATTTCTCCCTGAAAACTGCTTTACTGGTGGCAATTACATCAGCCAGAAGAGAGTCAGCATTGGCGGGCTTGGGGTTTAAAGAACCAATTCTCGTGTACTTCCCAGGTAGGGTGGTACTCCTGCCAATGCTCAAATTTGTACCTGAATTGACCTTCAGCGTTCATATAACACAAGAAGTTGTTCTTCCTATGTTTCTTTTGGAGAGTACTCACGAAAATAGACCTTCAGATGTGGGACAAGCTTTAAAATGTTTAATCAAGGCGACTTCTGCCATCAGGAAGTCAAAGCATCTGTTTGTCATTCCAAGTGGAACACATGATTTCACCGCTTTCAACAAGATTATTGCCTCTTGGTTGGTAAAGCTCATCTCCTTGGCCTACAAGTTGAAAGGGTTGACTGTGCCAGGAGAATCATGGCACTCTCCACTAGAAGGGTCTCGACCTTGGGAGTGGCAGCAGGCCGAGTTTCTGAGACTATCTGCAAGTAAGCTACGTGGACACCAAAATATTCATATTCATGGCTTATTACTGTATAGAAGAAGCCTTAATGACTGTTGAGTTTGGCAGAGACATCCTGGCTTCTGTTTTTTTAGCCAGAATTGAGAAGTGTGTAGCATTATTCCTCCCCTGTTTGGCTAGATAGTTCCCAGCTGTGCTGACATAGAGACGTCAGGAAAACGGAAAATTTAATTCAAAAACTATTACAGACAGGAGAAAATAATGGAAAATTTAATTGAAATACTTATCTTAATTTTCCTTTTTTGACGAGCTCCATAGCAGCACAGATCCCACCCAGCTTAATAGCACTAGTTAAAGAATGCAGAGGCTGTAGTTGGGCTCAAATTTATATGAGTTAGGTTCTGGGGGTACGGGAGGGGGGAGCCTATACCCAGCTGTGCTGCCATGGAGCTCACCAGGAAAGGAAAATTACGGTAAGTATTTCAATTCAATTTTCCATTATTTTCTCCTGTCTGTGCCCCATAGGAGAGATTTTTTTTTTTTCTTTTCCTGTCTGTGAGACACAAGAAGAAATAATTAATTGGAAAATTTAATATCACCTCTTGCACTGCCAGAACTACATTTTGAGGAGTGGGTACAGATTCTGCAAAACCTCAAAGAGATTATAACCCCTTGCCACTCTATCCAAAAAAAAAATATGGTTTTAGATACACTTACTGTACCTTTTCTATTGATTTTAATACATTTAAATAAAATGGCACAAATCGCCAAGATTTTAACAAAAAAAAATGATTTTGCTCATCTCCAGCCAGGATTCTGCCATAATATACTGAATTTGTCTGTTTTCTTGAATTTCACCTTGAATAATTATGAGACTCACTTCCAGCTAAAGATCTGAGCTGTGTTCTCTTCCTATTTATCAGTTATTCACAATGGATTTATACCCAATAGTTTTCACTTTAGAAAGTTCATACAAGGTATTCCCAGTAGTAGATGAATCTCTGAGCAGAAGTGCTGATAATCTTGATAGAGGTGATAGAGCATCTGCCATGCCTCCTGCGTCCAACTCACATTCCAAGATTAAACAAATTATGTTTAAAAAGCACCGTATCTACATTTTATTAAACACTATCGTCCTCCCCATCATCATTGTCGTCCTCCTTCTCATTAGCATCATCGTTATCGTTGTCATCTAAATGACCGTGACAAATACGCCAAAATGATCATTCACCTTCTCTAATTCAGGATTTTACTGCTTGTAACAATTTTCTCCTCCTGATAGCAATGACATTGTGCTTATTCAATGGCGTCTCCTCCATAAGTTATAAACCAATGATCCTACTAAGGATCACTTTCAATCTGGTAGTTTGTGACAACTTATCAACAAGGCCATTTAAAAGTGAATGTGTCCTTTCGAGGATATACCTGTGTGAGAAGGCCCCTGTATGCAGCAGCCCCCTCTTTCTGATATTTAGGATATATGATGGTAGGTTTTCAGTTGTAAAAATGGACGGGTGAGCCATTGCCTCAAGACTAGGATCTGGATGTGAATCAGGAAATTATTATTCGAATAGAATATGTGTTTTTATGGTTCATTCCTTTAAGAAATATACCCCTTAATAAAAATGCTAAATTGTATTTGCTTTGTAGACACCAACATAAATATAGAGCATAATCCCATTGTCATGCACAGGGGTCATTCACAGGGAGGTGGACAGTCCAGGAAATACAGGAGTACCTGGGATTGCATGGAGACACAGGTATCACAGAGGTGCTTGGTGTATATTGAGCCACAGAAGGACTCAGAAAGATCTGAGGTCACTGGAGGGCATAGGAGATAAAGGAGTTACAGGGGACACTGCAGACATGGGAGTCACAGGAATTCAAGGGTCACTTGAGATGCTGGGGTCACAGTAGTGCATAGAGACAGAGAAAGCACAGGAGTGCTTAGGTTAAGGTGGACATTGCATTAACAGGAGGGCGCAGGGGTCTCAGAGGCTCTGGGGACACAGGAGGGCAGGGGCCGCTGGGGGCACAGGAGTGCAGGGGCCACTGGGGGCACAGGAGTGCAGGGGCCACTGGGGGCACAGGAGTGCAGGGGTCATTGGGGGCACAGGAGTGCAGGGGCCACTGGAGGCACAGGAGTGCAGGGCCCCTGGGGGCACAGAAGTGCAGGGGCCGCTAAAAGCACAGGAGTGCAGGGACCACTGGGGGCACAGGAGTGCAGGGGCCACTGGAGGCACAGGAGTGCAGGGCCTGCTGGGGGCACAGAAGTGCAGGGGTCGTTGGAGGCACAGGAGTGCAGCGTTCAGTGGGAGCACAAGAATGCAGAGGTCATTGGAAGCACAGGTCATTAGAGTGCAGGGGCCACTGGAGGCACAGGAGTGCAGGGGCCACTGGAGGCACAGGAGTGCAGGGGCCGCTAGGGGCACAGGAGTGCAGGGGCCGCTGGAGACACAGGAGTGCAGGGGCCGCTGGAGGCACAGGAGTGCAGCGTTCAGTGGAAGCACAGGAAGGCAGAGGTCATTGGAAGCACAGGATTGCAGGGGCCGCTGGGGGCACAGGAGTGCAGGGGCCGCTGGGGGCACAGGAGTGCAGGGGCCGCTGGGGGCACAGGAGTGCAGGGGCCGCTGGGGACACAGGAGTGCAGGGGCCGCTGGGGACACAGGAGTGCAGGGGCCGCTGGGGGCACAGGAGTGCAGGGGCTGCTGCTGTATCCCCCATAACCAATAATGTCTTTGCAGAGTGAACATCAGATTATTTTTTTTTTAAATCTGATGGACCTAGAAATAGAACATGTTTTAAATCTTCCCGCCGGAACTTCGCCGGACCCAGTTCCTATCGGGAAACCCGTTCGTCTGTATGCTGGTCCGACGGACCAAATACGACACAAGGGCAGCTACAGCACCTGCCCGCGAGAATGTTTCAAGCGCGATCCTATCACGCTGGTTCTCGGCTACAGGGTACTGTACATCTCGTGCTTGCTGCAATAGGAAAAACATATTTTCCTATTGCAGTGAGCGTTAGAGAGAAGCGACAATGTCCCTTAGATCTGATATGGATTTTAAGGGGAACCCCCTACACCGAAAAAACAGCACAGGGTCCCCCAAAGTCCATACCAGACCCTTATCCGAGCATGCAGCCTGTTCGGTCAGGAAAAGGGGTGGGGATGAGCGAGCGCCCCCCTCCTTAACCGTACCAGGCCACATGCTGCATGCCCTGTGGCCCCCCACCCCAAAGCACCTTGTCCCCATGTTGATGAGGACAAGGGCCTCTTCCCGAAAATCCTGGCCATTGGTTGTCGGGGTCTGCGGGCGGGGGGCTTATTGGAATCCAGGAGCCCCCTTTAATAAGGGGGCCCCCAGATCCCAGCCCCCCACTCTATGTGAATAAGTATGGGGTACATTGTACCCCTACCCATTCACCTGGGGTAAAAAAGTTGTCAATAAAAAAACACACTAGACAGGATTTTAAAGTAATTTATTAGGCAGCTCCGGGTGTCTCTTCCGTCTTCGGGGTCTCTTCCGACTCCTCTCCTCTCTCCAGCCTCTTCTCCTGCTCTCAGGCCTTTTCTCTCGGTCTCCGGCCTCTTCTCCCGCTCTCCGACCTTCTCTCCCGTTCTCCGGTTGTCAGTCTCTGTATATAGTGATGGACGAACTTCCGACGGGACGTTTCGCGAACGCGGACCGCGATAGTTCGCGAACCGTAACGTTCGCGGCGGACCCCATTGACTTCAATGGGAGGCAAACTTTGCAAACCTACAGGTCAAATTTGCAGCCACAAAATAATTAATAGCTGTGCAAACATAGTCCCACCACATGGCCAATGACATAACACATGTATGACGTGAATCTGGGATCGACAACTACAAGCATTCTTTTTTTATATGGGAAATTGTTGTGACAATTCAGGACTGTGGAGCGCATGAAGGCAATGGAGGAGAGGGAAGGTCAGGGACCAGGGTAGGCAAAGAAGAGTTACACCGTGCACCGTGATAGAGTCATCTGACACCAGCACCATGATAGAGAGCACTGACATCAGCAGCATGACATACAGCAATGACACCTGCACCGTGATATACAGCACTGACAGCAGCACCGTAACAGAGAGCACTGACATCAGCAGCGTAACATAAAGCACTAACACCAGCACCGTGATATACAGCACTGACAGCAGCACCGTGATAGAGAGCACTGACATCAGCAGCGTGACATAAAGCACTCACACCAGCACCGTGATATACAGCACTGACAGCAGCACCGTGACAGAGAGCACTGACATCAGCAGCGTGACATACAGCAATGACACCTGCACCGTGATAGAGTAATCTGACACCAGCACCGTAATAGAGAGCACTGACATCAGCAGCATGACATAAAGCACTAACACCAGCACCGTGATATACAGCACTGACAGCAGCACCGTGATAGAGAGTACTGACATCAGCACCGTGATATACAGCACTGACACCTGCACCGTAAGCAGCCCCAGGAGGAAGTCAGCATAGCACAGGGATGGTGGGAGCCCCTCATAATGAGCATAGCACAGGGATAGTGGGAGCCCCTCATAATGAGCATAGCACAGGGATGGTGGGAGCCCCTCATAATGAGCATAGCACAGGGATGGTGGGAGCCCCTCATAATATGCACAGCAGAGGTACAGTCACCCAGGAGGAAGTCAGCACAGCACAGGGATGGTGGGAGCCCCTCATAATAAGCAGCCCCAGGAGGATGTCAGCATAGCACAGGGATGGTGGGAGCCCCTCATAATAAGCAGCCCCAGGAGGAAGTGAACACAGCATAGGGATGGTGGGAGCCCCTCATAATAAGCATAGCACAGGGATGGTGGGAGCCCCTCATAATAAGCATAGCACAGGGATAGTGGGAGCCCCTCATAATATGCACAGCAGAGGTACAGTCACCCAGGAGGAAGTCAGCACAGCACAGGGATGGTGGGAGCCCCTCATAATAAGCAGCCCCAGGAGGAAGTCAGCACAGCACAGGGATGGTGGGAGCCCCTCATAATAAGCATAGCACAGGGATGGTGGGAGCCCCTCATAATATGCACAGCAGAGGTACAGCCCCAGGAGGAAGTGAGCACAGCACAGGGATGGTGGGAGCCCCTCATAATAAGCAGCCTCAGGAGGAAGTGAGCACAGCACAGGGATGGTGGGAGCCCCTCATAATAAGCATAGCACAGGGATGGTGTTAGCCCCTCATAATAGGTACTGTAGCACCCTAGACCAAGTTACCAGTCCTTATAAGGACCTTTGTGGAACAAGTAGGTTGTGTGTGACTGATTAGCAGACTGTACGTCAGTCCCTATACTGATGAAGGACTGCTGCAGTATAGGGCAGCAGTCAGCAGTAGTGCACCTCAACCCTATGTATTGTGGACCTATACCAGTCCTTATAGAATAGAAGACTGTACCTCACTCAACCCTATGTACTGTAGCACCCTAGACCAAGTTACCAGTCCTTATAAGGACCTTTGTGGAACAAGTAGGTTGTGTGTGACTGATTAGCAGACTGTACGTCAGTCCCTATACTGATAAAGGACTGCTGCAGTATAGGGCAGCGGTCAGCAGTAGTGCACCTCAACCCTATGTATTGTGGACCTATACCAGTCCTTATAGAATAGCAGACTGTACCTCACTCAATCCTATGTACTGTAGCACCCTAGACAAAGTTACCAGTCCTTATAAGGACCTTTGTGGAACAAGTAGGTTGTGTGTGACTGATTAGCAGACTGTACGTCAGTCCCTATACCGATGAAGGACTGCTGCAGTATAGGGCAGCGGTCAGCAGTAGTGCACCTCAACCCTATGTATTGTGGACCTATACCAGTCCTTATAGAATAGCAGACTGTACCTCACTCAACCCTATGTACTGTAGCACCCTAGACCAAGTTACCAGTCCTTATAAGGACCTTTGTGGAACAAGTAGGTTGTGTGTGACTGATTAGCAGACTGTACGTCAGTCCCTATACTGATGAAAGACTGCTGCAGTATAGGTCAGCGGTCAGCAGTAGTGCACCTCAACCCTATGTATTGTGAACCTATACCAGTCCTTATAGAATAGCAGACTGTACCTCACTCAACCCTATGTACTGTAGCACCCTAGACCAAGTTACCAGTCCTTATAAGGACCTTTGTGGAACAAGTAGGTTGTGTGTGACTGATTAGCAGACTGTACGTCAGTCCCTATACTGATGAAGGACTGCTCCAGTATAGGGCAGCGGTCAGCAGTAGTGCACCTCAACCCTATGTATTGTGGACCTATACCAGTCCTTATAGAATAGCAGACTGTACCTCACTCAACCCTATGTACTGTAGCACCCTAGACCTTACCAGTCCTTATAAGGACCTTTGTGGAACAAGTAGGTTGTGAATGATTAGCAGACTGCAGCAGAAGGGCAGCAGTCAAGTATAATATTCTTTCTATATTTGGAAGAAAGAATATTATACGTGTACAAGCCTATTACCATACCACTGATACCAGTCCTGAAAAGAACCTTTGTGGACCTAATATAGTAACAGCTACTGATTAATCTGTCCCTCACTGCCTCACACACAGCTTCCTGCCTGTCCCTATATAAACTGACAAAACAGAGGCTGCTGGAACAATAACTTGAATAGCACTTTTGTGGACCTGATAGTAACAGCTAATGACGAAACTGACTGTCCCTGCAGCACACACCGTCCTGTCCCTTTCTCCAAACTGACAAAAGACACTCAGGCTGCTGCAACAATCAGTAGCACAGCAGTGCCTCAAACCTATATCCTGAACTACACCTAACACCTATACCAGTCCTGAAAATAACTTTTGTGTACCAAATAGCTAGTGATTTGGGTCACTGCAATCTCTCCTTGCTCCACACAGCAACCTCTCCCTATAGTAACAGAAGAAAGAATGTAAAATGGCCGCCGGATCGGGTCTATTTATAAGTTAGGGGGGAAGTCCAAGTGTCCATGTGCTGTAATGTCTCAATTGGCTGTCCTGTACCCCATGATGGATGTGTCATCATAGGTCAAAGTTCTTTTACACAGTAAACACGGAAGTCCGCCGGGCGAACAGCGGCAATAGTCCGCCGATCGGGCGGACCGCGAACAGCTGAAATTCGCCGCGAAACGACCGCCGGGCGAACCGTTCGGCCATCACTATACTGGAAGTCTTTGGCACTTTTCTTTTATTTTTTTATTGTTTATTTAAAGAATTTTTGTAAAGCATACAAAGCAACACAAAGAATACAAACTCTGTAGATAGTACAGATACACACTGTCATATATAACAAATAAGAAAAATAAACCATAAGAATACCAATAAGAATGAAATTGCGGCCTAAGTTGACTTATAATATTCATAAACAAGGGTTCAAACCTGCACTAGTAACGCACCATACCAACAGGGGGAGACAGAAAGGTAGAGAAAATACACAACAAACAGCTGTATATATAGCTTACGTCAACATTGGAGTCATAGCAAAAAGGTACATAGGTGTCAATTATTCCCTAACCGAGACTATTTGTGTCAGAACAAAAGTCGGATTAATCCTATATCGCCATATTTTGGAAAAATTCTGTACTGAACCATCAACTAAAGCACTCAAAAATCAGCCA
The DNA here is from genome assembly GCF_037356315.1 of Lithobates pipiens. Classification (NCBI taxonomy): domain Eukaryota; kingdom Metazoa; phylum Chordata; class Amphibia; order Anura; family Ranidae; genus Lithobates; species Lithobates pipiens. The sequence continues at coordinate 572,849,069 of NW_027507764.1, forward strand.
TAATAGAGAAAAATTGTGGGAGTGTAGGGGGAGAAGTAGCGAGCCAAAGCCTAGGGATATCTCATTTAGCAGCTAATATTATAAAGAACATGAGTCTCCGTTTAGCTCACTTTTCTTTTATTAACATGGCAAAAGCAAATTTTGAGTAGGAAGATCATTCTTTCTATAAATATGCACATCCTCAACCATCCATCCATGTTTCACTGTTTATATAGATACAGTGGCTTGCAAAAGTATTCAGTCTGACCACAGATTTTCTATTGGATTGAGGTCTGGGCTTTGACTAGGACATTCCAATACATTTACATGTTTCCCCTTAAACCACTCAAGTGTTGCTTTAGCAGTGTGTTTGGGGTCATTGTCCTGCTGGAAGGTGAACCTTCGTCCTAGCCTCAAATCACAGGTTTTGCTCAAGAATATCCCTGTATTTAGCACCATCCATCTTTCCCTCAACTCTGACCAGTTTCTCAGTCCCATGATGCTGCCACCACCATGTTTCACAGTGGGGATGGTGTTCTTTGGGTGATGTGATGTGTTGGGTTTGCGCCAGACGTAGCATTTTCTTTGATGGCCAAAAAGTAAAATTTTAGTCTCATCAGACCAGAGCACCTTCCTCCATACCTTTTGGGAGTCTCCCACATGCCTTTTCACAAACTCAAAATGTGCCATTTTGTTTTTTGCTGAAAGTACTGGCTTTCTTCTGGCCACTCTGCCATAAAGCCCAACTCTATGGAGCGTACGTCTTATTGCCGTCCTATGTACAGATACTCCAGTCTCTGCTGTGGAACTCTACATCTCCTCCAGGGTTACCTTAGGTCTCTGTGCTGCCTCTCTGATTAATGCCCTCCTTGCCCGGTCTGTAAGTTTTGGTGTGCGGCCGTCTCTTGGCAGGTTTGCTGTTGTGCCACGTTCTTTCCATTTGGTTATGATAGATTTCATGGGGCTCCTAGGGATCATCAAAGATTTGTATATTTTGTAATAACCTAACCCTGACTTGTACTTCTCAACAACATTGTCCCTTACTTGTTTGGAGAGTTCCTTGGTCTTCATGGCAGTGTTTGGTTAGTAGTGCCTCTTGCTTAGGTGTTGCCGCCTCTGGGGCCTTTCAAAAAGGTGTGTATATGTAATCACAGATCATGTGACACTTAGATTGCACACAGGTGGACATCATTTCATTAATTATGTGACTTCTAAAGGTAATTGGTTGCACCAGAGCTTTTTATGGGCTTCATAACAAAGGGGGTGAATACATACGCACATGGCAATTATCAGTTTTTTATTTCTGAAAAATAGTTTTATGTATACCGTATTTATCGGCGTATAACACGCACTTTTCTCCCCTTAAAATCAGGGGGAAATCGAGGGTGCATGTTATACGCCGATCCTCCGCGATTTCTGAGTGAGAATGGCCGAGAGCGTCTCAAAGCTGCTGAGAACGGCCGAAGGTGGCCACAAGCCGCGAGAAGAGCTGAAGAACTACCGGGCGCCGCTGAGATACACAGGACATCTCAGCGGCGCCATTTTTAAAAATAAAATCGCCAATTAACACAAGGGGACAACGATGCACAAGGCTGCAATGATGGACAGGCTGCAGGACAAGGCTGCAATGATGGACAGGCTGCAGGACAAGGCTGCAATGATGGACAGGCTGCAGGACAAGGCTGCAATGATGGACAGGCTGCAGGACAAGGCTGCAATGATGGACAGGCTGCAGGACAAGGCTGCAATGATGGACAGGCTGCAGGACAAGGCTGCAAATGACACTGACAAGGCTTCAGATGGACACTGATAAGGCTGCATTGATGGGCATTAAAATGTAAGTTTTTTTTCCTTAAATTTCCCTCCTAAAATTTATTTTCCTTAAAATTCCCTCCTAAACTTGGGGTGCGTGTTATACGCCGGCACGTGTTATACGCCGATAAATACAGTATATTTTTCTAATTTTACTTCACCAACTTAGACTATTGTGTTCTGATCCATCACATATCATTCAGATTATAAAAACATTGAACTAAAGGCTGTAATGTAAATGTAACAAAATAGGTAAAAAGCCAAGGGGGCGAATACTTTTGCAAGGCATTGTATACTGTATGTACATGTATAGATGGATGTATTAATAATGTATTAATTTTTATATCTAGAAATAGACACATCCATCCATTAATCTATCCATCCAAGTCTCACTGTTATTTAGGCATTTTTGACAAAGTATATCAGACAATTATGTAACTTGCCATAGACTGATGAATAATATATTTTGAAAGTGACGAGTCATTGCTAAATTTTAAGGTAGGGTATACATCGTTCCACCATTCCACATGCACCAACAGAGGACAAGTAAAGTCATCCCAACACGAACAAAAAAAAAAACAAGGATTCAGAAATACAATATTTGTTATATTGATCTTGTTTATTAATATTTGTCCAGAGTTTTTGTGGTGACCACTGGATGAATCAGAACATATCAATGTGCAGCAGAAAACAATCTGAACTGACATTTACACAGCTCCGTCACACCAAAGCACAAAATACATTAGATGTTATATTTGCTCGGGAGCCTCTCCGGGGAGAGAGTTGAACGCATTCTTTGTTTTTTTTTTCATCTCTGATGGAAAGGCCACACCAGAAACTACTGAGGTGTATCTTCCACCATAATTAGAAAACAGGGGACAAGAATGAGAAGCGTGGTGGATTCTGGGAATGGGTTGGAATATTGTTCTTATTATTAGGCCAGTCTCCACTGATATGTTGTAGAACAGAACTGTACAGAAAATATAATCCGTGTTCATCTGTATGATGTATGGAGGCAATATTTACTGCAACCAAAAGGTCACAAGTGGACCTAAGTCAAAGTCCCTCATTCCACCACCCCCTTCTCTATCCTCACTGTCGTGCTCTATAGAAGTGATAAATGATAAAACAGGCCCAGAAATGCATGCATGTAGAAGCTAATGCTTCATATTCTTTCTAGTGCATGTCATATGACCTAACACAAGAGCTTGCCAATGTCCGTCTGTGTAGCTGTAGTCCATGCCATCACCAATTCTGGCCACGCCGGTGGATTCCAGAGTTCCGAGGCTGAAGAGGAGGCACAGAGCGAACTGTCACGGTGTCATAGGTGATGGACAGGAGGCGTAGCCATGAACAAGGTTTACTATACAATATAATACTATGAGTTTAGAAAGGTAGTATTGGGAAGATGGGATTGTTGCGGTGCCAGTCAGTTTAGCAAACTAAGAGGGATTTAAATGAAAGGAAAATAACAGAACATATACAGAAATTTATGAAGAAAACGTATTTAAAGGAAGAATTATTTTTTATTTATTAAATACCATAAAAAAATGGTCAAAAAGTACATAGACCAAGATATACAAAACTGTGAGTTAAAATACACGTCTATTTGTTCTACTTGGTCGAAATTTGTTAGCTGGTGAGAAATGTCCCAACATGTTTCGCCATTACAATGGCTTCTTCAGGGGGAGCCAATATTCGACCCAAGAAGAGACGAAGAAGTAAAGCTATAAGCATAACAAACAGAAAGAAATAACATAACTGTTGAATAGAGTTCATTATCAAGCGCTGCTAGGCCATTAGTTGATAAATAGATCTCGAAAGTAAATAAACTCAATTAATTAATGTGTCCATAAGATAATTAGTAAAATTGATGAATAAGTACCTACCCCTGGCTCACACTTCACAGCGCGACAGATGGAGCAGTCTCCTCGAGACAAAAAACTACCCGGTCTTAAATACTACCGCAGGTGACTGCAGGGGATAAAGAAGGTGGAGGATTACCCAAAGAGTTGATTAAAGAAAGGGATATAAAAATTAAAGAGGTATATAATGAAATGATAAATATAGTTGAACTAGCCCTTTAATATAGGGGGAGAGCAATGGAACACCAAATAAGACAATATCTGGACTGGTATCGCCTGGTACGTACCAAAAGGAAGTTACTGTGGCAAGTGTATAACAAACCGAGACGTCACTGTTTCAAACAGCTGGACCAAAAGGTTGCAGTGTCAGCCGACCTATATATACAGAGCACACCAATTCACTGTGAGACACCAGTTAATAAATAAATAAATAAATGAGAAATGTGCTTCTAATGGCTATAACAATGTTGCAAGTTGGCTTATCCAGACCGGGGTTGGGGAGATATATGAATATCCCGGGGGGATGGTCACAGAGTGTCATACTATGAGTTCATTACCATCCATTAAATTTGTTTGTTTTTAACGCTACACTTAGATTGGTGCCGCTTCTCTTCTTTTTTCATTCAACCTTGTTCATCTGAGTCCAGGTCATCCTGGATTCGCTCCAGTCTGTGACAGGAAAGTGAAGAAGAAGAAGCACAGTGATTAGCTCTTCACTCTACTTTCTCTTCTTATCAGCACTCTTCTTGTCAGTACATGATGTGATTGGCTCATTGCACTGCACTGTAAAAGGCCTGGAGGAAGTTGGTGCCAAGGTAAATTCAGGTCCTTACACTGCTTGCATTTAAAAAAATGACATGTCATGTATTAATGGTTACAGAGCTGCATTGATTTAGTCATATGTTGCTTGCAATGGTTTTCATTAAAGATTTAAACATACGAATCAGAGAGCAAGACAGTGTGTCCTGGAGAGTCACAGATTACAGCATAAAGTAATACTTTGGATTACGAGCATAATTTGTTCCAGAAGAATACTTGTTATCCAAAGCATTCGTATATCAAAGCAAGCTTGCCCATAGGAAATAATGGAAACTCAGATAATCCGTTCCACAGCCACTGCTTGTCTATACAGTACCACATATGGCCAGAGGTGCAGGGGCACCAGAGACACACGGAAACACACGTAGACACTCAAACGCTCAGAGACAGTTGGGAACGGAGTATCTAAGCCCTTGTGCACACGGTCAGACATTCTGACAACCAAATCCGTTGGATTTTGTCCGACGGATTTTGGCCGAAACTGTTGCATACACACGGTCGGACAAAGTTGTCGGAAAATCCGATTGTACATAACGTGATGACGTTCTTTCGTTACGACAGGACTACGTTCAGGCTAGTAGTCAATAGCTTTGGTCTAGGAATTTGATCTGAGCATGCGTGGCACTTTGTCCGTCGGCGTAGGCTACACATGATCGGAGTATGTCCAATCGGAGCATTTTGTTGGAAAATTTTACGGACAAGTTGGAAAACTTGGTTCGTCAGATACTCCGACAGAAACAGTCCGATGGAGACCACACACAGTCGGATTATCCGACAAAACGGTCCGATAGGACACATTCCGTCGGAATCTCCGACCGTGTGTGTACAAGGGCTCAGAGTATCTCAGAGTGGCTCACAGCATCACCGGTGCCCCCGCAACCTCTGGCCAAATGCGGTACTGCGCACCCCAGCGGCTTGAATCCTGCTCATCTTGTCAGAAAACTCTTGCAAAGCGAGAGGTTTTGTTTTAAAAAATAGCTCGTATTGTGAAACGCTTGCAAACTGCATTATTTGCAATCCGAGGTTCCACTATACATGCAAATGACAATCAAAGAAGGCTTCATTGACAGAGATGGTCAACACAATTAAAAACATCATCATAGAGAAAATAAATGGTGTCCATTTGTGAACCAAGGGCACAAAGCATAACAACTATACCAAATCAGCCTGCTCTATTCCCCAGGGAACCAACATAATCTGATATGGGTCCAAGAACAGGACCTGATTTAGTCATATTTCAGTAGTTGTATCTCTTACTTGCACATTTTCTTTGTGATACAGTTTAATATATGTTTACATTATATATAAACTTTGTGTATTGGATGTTTTTACTATGTATATCTTTTTTTTTTTCAACATTAGATCTTTATTGATTTTGAAATAATACAAAACAAACAGTATTAGAAAGCATTAAGGGCATATGGGACAAAGGTAGACTAGTTGGCCAAGGATCATGGGCGTAGCATAAGGGGTTGCAGTGGTCACAATCAAAACCCCTCCCCTGCAGCCTCCCTGTAATATTATCATATCCTCCTACCAAATCCAGCTCTGATCTGCTCTAGGGCCCCACAGCCACACTCCAGTACTGGGCTTCCACTTTGCCTTCCACAGTCCACACCCCTCTGTTCTCGATGATTGGGGAGAAGCTGTGAGCCATTTCCTGAATGGAGAGGAGCATGGGGTAAAAACAGCCAAGGATGGGGAAGTGTCCGTGCTGTGTGCTAGCAACATGGAATGGTAACTAAGCTCAGCAAGTTAAGAGGAGGAGAGTGCCGTCCTATATCCACGATGGGACCAATGTCACTGGTAAGGTAAGACACTACTCAGTGTCTTCTAGTCACTAGCTGGATTTCTCTGTAACCCCCCCCCCCCCCCCAGGATGTCCACTTACCCCACTTCCCTGACAACTGCGGAAAAGTCACTTCCTCCTAACACCTGTCAACACTAACAGAGAAAGCTTCAGAAATTGCTAAAACAAATCCCTTAACACCTCCTGAGGAGCCCCTGAGGGGTCCAGATTTTGTTTTACATGGCTTTACCCTCCCAGATCTAACTTGCGCCCCCCCCCCAAGCCCCCTGACCATCCCCTCCGCCCTGAATGCTTTGCCAGCTGCTGAGCTTCTTTCCCAGTACAGCACTCTATACTGCTGCTCCTTCGCAGAAATCACATTCCTTTACAACACAGCCAGTCAGCCATGATCTGCACAGGATGTATCTGCCTACTGCAACTACACTGCCCTTCCGACCAGGGGATTTCACAGGTAAGAATAGCAACATAAAAGCCAGATACACCCTATGAAGGCAGATAGACTTTGTGTAAACTAATGTGATATCAGTCCTGTGTAGTGTGTGTGTGGGGGGAGGGGCTGCTTACAGTGCTGGAATGGGAAAGGAGCTCTGCCAGATGACCTGCCAGGGGTCCCTGTCCTCTGATTCTCCAGCGGTAATCCTTCTCCTCTGATTCTCCAGGGGTAACCCGTGTCCTCTAATGTAAGGAGGAACTCTGGGAGCTCTAAACTCTTAAGCCACTTTGAGTATCTTGGTGTGCGGTGGGTGTATCTGCACACACGGTAGAAGAGGTGGGTGGTAGTGGGGGGCCCAAGTCAACTTTTGCACCGGGGCCCACAAACTTCAAGCTACGCCTCTGTCAAGGATCATAACAGGATGTACAAGTCATCAAAGCTACAGAACAAACAAACATCAGGAAGTTAAAATGAAGTTCAATATCATGTCATGAGGGGTACAGACGGATCCAGAAACTCCATGATTTGGAAAAGGTAGAGTAAGAATTAGATCTAAAAGCAAGGTTGCATTTGTACTTAAATATTGGGATAACATGGTTGATCAGGTCTGAAACTTTAGCATTTGGGGGTTGATCTGATCTCCAAAGTCTGGTAATGAGAGACTTAGCACTCAGTTTAAAAAATAGCAATTATGGTGCGAAATTCTGAGGGGAAATTATCTATTCCTAAACAAAGAAGGGCTAGAGCTGGCTCTGGTTTGGTAAGGATTCCAGATAATTGTGATATGAGTTGAAAAACTTTGTTCCAACAACTCGTTAGACTCTTTAGCCTTATATACATGACCGGAATTGTGTGATGGCAGACTGTTTGCCTAAAATCCGACCGTTAGTACGCTTCTTCAGACAATTGTTGTCCAACTTTCGACCCGCAAATGTTGGTTAGCAGGCTAGTAAATTTTTGACGGACAGCGGTCCGTTGTCAGATTTTCGTATCGTGTGAACACAAGTCCGTCACACAAAAGTGTAAAGTACAAACCCGCATGCTCGGAATCAATGCTCACCAAACACGACATTAGCAGAAGGTGCCCAAAGGGTGGCACTCAAGAGCTGAATCTATATGTAGTACGTCACTATGTTTGTGTTTGTTGGCCGAAAATTGTGTGTCATTAGCATGCAAGACAAAATCCTGCCACATGCCCCTCGGACAAAAGTCTGGCGCTTTGTCTGACGAAAGTCGATTGTGTATACGAGGCTTTACACAACCACAGTATATGGAGGAGGGAGCCAGTGTGGCAGCATCCCTTCCAACAAAGAGAAGAGCAAGTAGGGGAGAATTTGGCTAGGCTGGTTGGAGTTAAGTACCAACAAGAGATTACTTTTTGGGAAAGTTCCCCATGGATAACACAATGTGTGGCCCTATAGGAGAGTTTTGTGGCCATTTGTCTCTCTTGTATCCTTTAACATTTTATAATTTAACCAAAGTTCATGTGAAAAGTCTGTTATGTGGTGTTCTAAATTTTGTGGTATATATTCTAATATTATATCTTGATACAATTTTTTATTGTTATGTACAAGTTCAATAAACGTTTGTGAGGTGGATTCTTTGAAAACTCTAACATAAATGTAAGAAATCAGGGTATAACCAAGGCGTGTAAAGCATAGAAAAATCCAACTTAGATGGGACTAATGCCGCGTACACACGATCGGAATTTCCGACAACCAAACTGTGGCTTTATTTCCGACAGATGTTGGCTGAAACTTGTCTTGCATACACACAATCGCACAAATGTTTTTGGAAATTCCGATCGGCAAGAACGCGCTGATGTACATGTACAACGGGACTAGAAAAAGGAAGTTCAATAGCCAGTGTGGCTCTTCTGCTTGATTCTGAGCATGCGTGAAATTTTGTGGGTCGGAATTGTGTACACATGGTTGGAATTTCCGACAACGGATTTTGTTGGCGGAAATTTTGAGCTCCAGCTCTCAAATTTTTGTTGTTGTAAATTCCAACAGAAAATGTCCCAAGGAGCCTACACACGTTTGGAATTTCCGACAACAAACTCATGTTGAACATTTGTTGTTGTAAATTCCGATAGTGTGTACGTGGCATTTGAGTATACCACTGATAAACACTACCCACAATAATAACCAAATTATATAAATACAATTCACAGTCTTTTGAATATACATTAAAATTCAAATGCTCCCCCACGTTTTCTGAGGGTAAGAAAAAATCGGAAGCATTGAACTTCATTTTCTCGGCTCGTCGTAGTGTTGTATGTCACCACGTTCTTGAGAAATTCAGAGAAATTTTGTGTGACTGTGTGTATGCAAGCCAAGCTTGAGCGGAATTCTGTTGGAAAAAACATCCAAGATTTTTCAGACGAAAACTCTGATCGTGTGTACGTGGCATAATGCCGCGTACACACGATTGGAATTCTCATCAGGAAAAGCTCTGATGGTTTTCCCAACGGAATTCAGCTCAAGCTGTCTTGCCTACACGCGGTCACATCAAATTCCGATCGTTTATAACGCGGTGACGTACAACACGTACGACGGGACTAGAAAAAGGAAGTTCAATAGCCAGTAGCCAATAGCTTCTGTCTCATAGTTGAATCTGAGCATGCGTGATTTTTGGCGTGTCGGAATTGCATACACACGATCGTAATTACCGATAGAAAGTTTTTTTCCGTCTGGAAAATTGAGAATATGCTATCAATTTTTGGCTGGTGGAAATTCTGACAGCTAAATTCCAATGGAGCGTACACACGGTCGCATTTTCTGATGAAAAGCTCTCATCGGTCTTTTTCTGGCCGGAATTCCGATCGTGTGTATGCGGCATTAGAGTTTATTCACTCTTCAGTACAATCAGTGTTCTGATCAATACAGCTGGATGGACTACAAGACCTGCTAAAAACAATATCTGAAATGCCCCATTAGGCAACAGAGAGATGTTTTTGAAGCTCAACTTTGGGCATTTTTTTTTTTATATTCCCCAGCAGGTGTATAAAATATAAAGCAACTAATGCTACAATAGTCACCTTCAATCCAGAAATGACCAGGGTCCCAAAAATGTGTCAAAATTGTCCGATGTGTCCACCATAATGTCGCAGTCCCAATAAAAAAGACAGATCGCCACCATTACCAGTAAAAAAAAAATAATAATAATAAAAATGCCACAAAATAATCCTATTTTGTAGACGCTATAACTTTTGCGCAAACCAATCAATACGCTTATTGCGATTTTTTTTTTTTACCAAAAATATGTAGAAGAATACATATTGGCCTAAACTGAGGAAAAAAATAATTTTTTTTTATATTTTTGGGGGATATTTATTATAGCAAAAAGTAAAAAATAATGCATTTTTTTCAAAATCGCTCCACTTTTTTTTGCTTATAGCGCAAAAATAGAAAAGCATCATTGGCTCCCACTGCTGTCAATCAAAGTCAGTGAGTCAATGAGGAGAGAGAGGGGGTGGGGCCAGGCCACGGCTCTGTGTCTGAATAGACACACGGAGCTGCGGCTCGGCCTAGGTACCGCCATAGCAAGTTATTTGCTATGGGGTCACCCGACAGGAGGGAAGGGCCAGGAGGGTCAAAGAGGAACCCGAGAAGAGGAGGATCCGGGCTGCTCTGTGCAAAACCATTACACAGAGCAGGTAAGTATATTGCTGCGTACTCACGATCGGACTATGCGGTGGACTTAGTAGTCCGGCGGAGCAGAGTGCGCCGGACAATTCGATCATGTGTGGGCTCCAGCGGACATTTTCGTCCCAAAAGTCCGGCGGACATAGAAATAAGACTTGCTTCAAAATTGTCCGCCAGACTCGGCTTTTAGCGGACAATCCATTCGTCTGTGTGCTAGTCCGACTGACAAAAAACGACGCTAGGGCAGCTATTGGCTACGGGCTATGAACTTCCTTATGGTACGTCATCACGTTCGAATCCGCCGGACTTTTGGAGTGATCATGTGTGGCCAAGTCCATTCGCTTGAAAGTCCGGCGGACCTCAGCTGCAAAGTCCGTCGGATTGTCCGCCGGACTAAGTCCGCCGGATAGTCTGATTGTATGTACGCGGCATATCATGTTTGTTATTTTTGCCCAAAAAAAAATAAGACTTTAGTATCATTCTAGGGACGCAGCGGCCAGCTTCCGAACACCGCTACCTAACAACCCATTGACTGTACGCTCAGCTGGCTAACATCCCGCCGAGCACACAGAAAAGTTGGGTGTTCAGGGAACACTTGAACGGGCGATATTTTGGCCGAATGTATGCTTGGCCTGAACCGTTTGCCCATTCGTACTTCACAACAACTTTCATTCACAGTGTGATAATGCAGAGAGCAGCGCCAACATTGTGAAGCTGTCAGCGTTGATTTCTGCATCATCGGGGATGACTCGGCACCAGAGAACAGGCAAAAAGTAAGAGGAGTGTGGAGAATCGGGCGCTCTGGATAACAAGGAGACTTTGACAAAGAGTATATGACTGTCTCTTGAAATGTGATTAAAGAGGAAGTAAACCCTCTGGAAAAAAAATAAACACCCTGCAAGACAAAGGCATAATGAGCTAGTATGCATACTAGCTCATTATAAATTACTTACCTGAGATCAAAGCCCCTATAGCGGTCTTCGTTCCCCTCCTCCGTTGCCGCCACAGTTCCCAGAGTGAATTCTGGGTATCGTGGCTCCGGTGCTGTGACTGGCCAGAGCCACGACGATGTCACTCCCACGCATGCGCAGGAGCTGCCACTAAGTGGCACGATCGCCATTAGAAACGACACGCTTAGTGCGCCAGCGTGCCGATGTCTACGGCGCATGCATCATAGACATCGGTGCCTGTCTTTTGCAAATATCCCCTAAACCGTGTAGGTTTAGGAGATATTTCTTGCACCTACAATTAAGCCTTAATCTAGGCTCACCTGTAGGTAAAAGTGGTCTGTAAGGGTTTACAACCACCTTAATGCACCACAGCAGCACTTCAGAAGAGGGAAGTGCACTCTATAGGAAAAACAAATCAGAGAAGAAGGCGCTTCTAAGTGCAGTAATAAAGCACGTGTAGCGGCGGCTCCTGAAGAGCACGCGCTATGTGTTTTTCAAAGTTAAACTCTACCTAAACTGCAGTTAGGTTTGGGTTTATTGGTCCAAATTTGACTTCTGTATTAGTCTGACTGGACTGTGAGATGTTCAGCCCGGCCACAGGGGGCACTGCCTCTTGTGGCAGACGTGGAGCTATGGTCTGGACTGGTGCTTAGATTACTCTCTTTCGGAGCCAGGTCGGTGGGAGTGGCCCTCTCGCTGTGCCCTCTGGGAGAGGGTATTTAAGATGCGGATGTCACCTGGTTAGGGGTTCCGGTCCAGTATGATGTGCTGATTACATGGCCCTGGTCTTCCTGACCAGCCCCCAGGAAGGCTATGGCCTGGGGTGCGGATCCACCCGACTTTAATGTCTCGGGGCTGGCTAGCCCAAAGCAAGGAAACTAAAGGAGGATTCTGAGGTGGATGGGTGCCGTCTCCAGTTCGGGAGAGACCCAGTGTACTTCAAGCATTCCAGGGGAGGACTCTTTAGAAGAACACCACGTACAGGTTGGTTTTCTTAACAAGAGCCTGTAAGGGCTGAAGTAACCGAGAGAATCCGGTCTTGTGGATATCACCAAGTGGCCTGAAAGATCCAGGTATCCTACAAGTGTTCTGCAGCTTAGTTTCCCTACGTGTTCTACAATGTCTGTGACAAAGACTTTGTTCCTGAGTAAGCACCCTGTTGGCTGCTAGACCTTGTCAGAGAGGGACTGTCCAACTTGAGTGCTCATTCAACTGCAAATGGCTATTCTCTGGATGCAGTCAAAGTAAGCAAGTTCTTTAACGTTTTTTGGACTTTGACATTGAGAGTACCTGAACTTCCTTTCCCAGCCCCCTGATCCCAAGTTGAAAGACTGTTCAATGGTTTGAGTTTTGCAAATAAAATCCATTCAAGTGGATCTATTGTCAGTCTCAAGTTACTGGGCCATCTACTACGGGACATCCCCTAGACGTGCAACAAAGAGAACGGAAAATAACGGTAAGCCCAAAAATAACCAGCAGCTCCTTCGGGGGTTAGTGCTACACACGTTAATGACAAGGAAGGGTTAAAAACACTTACAAGATGGAAGTGGAAAAAAAGCATATAAATCAATCCATTACGTCCAGCGGGATCCCTCTTGGGAGTAGACAGCTGCAGGCGGAAATTCCAGCTGACCAGCAGTGGGAAACACTGTGTCTTTGATCCAAGATGGAGGGCCATGCTGTCAGGACCAGCATGGAATCCAGGATCCCGGGAGTGACGTCAGAGTGGGCGGTTACAGGTTTCGGAGCATGCCCAAACACTCATTCTTCAAACCAATGGAGTAATGCAAGGGGAAGGGGTTTTTTATGAGAGGCATGTGGCGGGACAAAAAGGCAGGGGGTTGGCGGGACTGATAACGACAGTCAGAGCATTACATGGCAGTATGCAGTGGAATAAAAGTAATATAAACTAAAGTAAAAAGCTTGCTGCAGTAGAGGTAAAGATACACAAGACAAACACTGACTGGGACAGAATGGCAACAACTAAAACATAGATAAATTAAATACCAATATTAAGACAGAGTGTAGACAATCATATGGGATGCAAGGTGTGCAGCATGGGAATACAAGTGTCAGCAGCACCATAAATGGGGGGAAAATACGACAACCAGTATAATAAAGTTAATTGGACGGATGTAAATACTGTGCAGCAGGGGACAGCAATTGTCAGCAAAATCACAAGTAAGGAAAACAATAAATAAATAAAATAAATAAATAATAAAAAATTAAATACGATATGATCATTGCTGTGAGCATATGAATATGAATATATGAATGAGCATATGAATATGGGACTGTGTAAGCGTGGTGGATGTCAGTTGATATATCCAGAGGGCTGCCCCAGGCCCTTCCCTTTTATACCCACAAATACACACAGGCACATACGCAAGGTCCATGGTGCCAATTAGCATAAGTGGGCATGTTTAGGGGCTAGTACAGATGCAGTGGCACTATAATAGAGGGAAAAATTGTGGAAGTTATATGGCAAGGGGTCCGTTATAGATACGGCACCTCATCCCAAAAATAGGTTACAACAAAGACAGTAATTTGAACAGAGGGATGAATTTCCAGCTCCTCGTTCAAGCCTCCGGGGGACAAAGCATTCAAGGTGTAAATCCAATAGGTCTCCCTCTGGCAGAGCTTGGTGTTCCCATGCTGGACAGTATTTACATCCATCCATTTACCTTTATTATACTCGTTGTCATATTTTCCCCCATTTATGGTGTTTCTGACACCTGTAGCTCTTACATTGGCGGCTAAGGCATTTTGGGGGGATGTTCCTAGGGTTGCCACCTTTTCTTCAAGCCCAAGCACTTTACCCGCGCACAGCAATTTTTTATTTTTAAAGGGGAAAACACTGTGGACTCTGGTGTAAAGGGTAACTCTGATGTAAGGGGGGTTTCTTCTCACCAAACCTCCCACTTACATCAGAGTCCGCAGGGCACCCCTTACATCTGAGTCCCCCTTACCTTAGTGTACTCACTCGCTTGTTGGCAGGAGAGAGAAGGAGGGACACTTCAGGCACAGACTTTGGATGGTGAGCTCACTCACCCAAGGATGGAGGCTCAGGCACCGACACCTTTCATCAATGATTTATCTGCCGGTTGCTGAGCTTCAAACTTCCAGCCCACACATCCCTTTCTTTAGGCACAGGATGCCAAGGATTGGATTGCAAGAAAGTTTGTTAGAATACTTGCAATTAACATTAATCACCCAAAGGGTATTTTTTTTTAATGCTCTTTAAAATTTTGGATTTAAAGGGTTACTAAACCCTTGTGTTTTTTTTTTTAAATAACAAACATGTCATACTTACCTCCACTGTGCTGTTTCTTTTGCACGGAGTGGCCCCGATTATCATCTTCTGGGGTCCCCCGGCAGTAGCTCCTCCACACATTGGGAAACCCCCTAGGAGAAGCGCTCTCCTTGGAGGTACCTGTGTGTGCGTGCTCCCAAATCCAGCTTTTGCATTCATAGATGCAGAAAGCCGGACTCGGCCCCTCCCCTCGATGCCTCTGTCATTGGATTTGATTGACAGCAGCGGGAGCCAATGGCTGCGCTGTTATCAATCTATCCAATCAAGAGGCGAAACCCCAGCCAGAGAGGGTGAGCGTGTCCGGTGTGGGAACGTACCGGCTCAGGTGAGTAAAATAGGAGGGCTGCTCAATGACAGAAGTTTTTTTCACTTTAATGCACAGGATGCATTAAGGTGAACCCTTCCCAACCCCTTTAAACTCCATGCTGAGCTAAGCACATAGCTCCACCCTTTTTTGTCACTTTTTAGGCACAATTACGTGTTGTTTGAAGTCACAAGTTGTGTGAGGTTTTTTTTTGTTTTTTTTTACTGAGCTACTATTCAATCTTATTAATAAAAAAATCTGTGCTGAGATATAAAGCAATATCGGTAAGGCTTCTAACACAAAAGGCATTATAAACAGCCCTAAACAGTGATAAACAAAATATGTTGCACCGATAAAGTGCACAAATTCTTACAAAATAGCAATATAAAGAGAAAAGTCCAAAAAGATATAGTAAATACGTCCCACAGTGTTCATAATAGGTGAAGAATACAATCTGTAAAGCACTGCCTGTACACCTGAAGACTCCTCTTAACCACTTAAGGACCGAGTCCCTTTCTGGGATGTGTTGTTTACAAGTTAAAAACATTTTTTTTTTGCTAGAAAATTACTTAGAACCCCCAAACATTATATATTTTTTTTCAAACATCCTAGAAAATAAAATGGTGGTCGTTCCAATACTTTTTGTCACACCGTATTTATACTATGAAAGATAATTCTATGCCGAGTAAATTGATACCCAACACTTCAAAATTGTGCCCACTCGTGAAATGGCGACAAACTTTTACCCTTAAAAATCTCCATAGGCTTTCTAAGTCTGTTCTTTTTCGACATAAGCTTCAGGGGGGCCTAGGGATACCACACTTTAAACACTATTATTATGCTGCTCAGCTATCGCAAATGGCCCTCTATCACGCTGTGTCTGAAATCCCATTATGGGTCAGCCTAGAAGCAGTGGAAGCCCACCCTATTTCCGTCTCCAATTTACTTTGGCTCCCCCCTCAGACACGTAGATCACTTACTAACCCCATTACAAGCCACTCTCTCAAAATTTGGCATAAGGTAAGCACCCCTTTTAAATTAATATCTCCTCATCTCCCCTTACTCTCATTCCTGGGCCACCCAGACTTTCTTCCGGCCTAGACGGAGCCAGGCGCCTTTTCAGCTTGGTTCCGTGCACGCCTTACTCGAGTATGTGACCTGTCTTCGGGAGCCTCTTTCACTACATTTCCTGACCTCCAGACGCAAGCCCAATTACCCCCTAGGGAATGCTTCCACTACCTACAGATAGCCCATTTCTTTCAAACGCACATTAAAACCGGCCCCAATCTCAAATCTATGTCCCAATTTGAAACTATATGCTCCTCTGATCCACATGCCCCAGGCATTATTTCATGCCTCTACTCTTGCCTTTCCACCGCATCTGCAGACCTTCCAAGTTATGCTACTGCGTGGGTCACGGACTTATCACTTAGTTTTGATACAGAATCATGGACTGTTATATGGACCAATACCAAAAATTCCTCGCAAAATGTAGTGGCTTCTGAAGCGAACTATAAGGTCTTAATGCAGTGGTATTTGGTCCCCTCCAGAATCTCCAAATATGTACCTAACTATTCACCCGATTGTTTTAGAGGTTGCAAAGACCGGGGTACTCATCTCCACATTTGGTGGACTTGTCCCATCGTGGTAAATTTCTGGTCCTCAGTCTTCCACATACTAACTAAATTGCTACAACACCCCGTGACTCCTAACTCAGCAATGGCCTTGATGAATTGGTTACCCCAAGATTTTACTAAAGTCCAAAATCGACTTTTCCTCCAAGTAATAACTGCGGCCAAACAAACGATTGCGAGAGCCTGGAGGACACCTACCTTGCATATAGCTGAAACTAAACACAGAATTACACAGGCAATGATCCACGCTAAGATAGAAGCAGTAACCCTAGATAAGATCCCAATGTTTAATAAAATATGGCAACCCTGGGTGGACTATTTCCTACCGAAAGATTTTGATACTCATCTTATGGCCCCTTAACTCGGAATTGACGATAGTTTGTGGTCCGTGGTTCCCGTGGGCCTTCCGACCATATTCTTCTTCCCCTCTTCCCTCTTTTTCTTTGCCCTCTGATATCCCCCCCCCTTTCTTCCTGTGTCCCTATCTCTTTTTTCTCCTCTTTTCCTTTTCTCTTTTCTACATCCTTTCTTCCTTACTCTCTTTTCTATATGTGCAAAAATTCACCAAGCGGAACTTCTTTTCTCCGCCATTACCCTAAGTAATGGTTGTTAGTGTAACAATGTTTGTTTACTGACTTTTCTTCTTTGGAATCCGTTAGCCTGCTTCCGTCCGGCCCCTTCTTTAACTATTGTAAGTTCATCATACTTCACACATACAGGATCCATGGGCCTACCTTAAGATTGTTCGGATATATTCACTCCTATAAAACTTAGGTAGCAGCCTACCTGATTATTTTCTTTTACTGTATGTAACCATTGTAAATTGTTCTGCTTACTTCACTGTGAACTGTTTGACTTTTCAATAAAAATATTTGAAAGTAAAAATCTCCATAGGCGACGTTTAAAAAATTCCATAGGTTGCGTGTTTTGAGTTACAGAGAGGGTCTAGGGCTAGAATTATTGCTGTCGTTCTCCCGATTGCGACGATACCTCACATGTGTGGTTTCAACACCGTTTTCATATGTTGGCGCTACTCAAGTATGCGTTCACTTCTGCATGCAAGTTCGTCGGGACGGGGCGGTTTAAAAAAATAAATAAAAAAATTCTTATTTATTTTACCTTTTATTTTTTATTTTTACACTGTACTTTTTTTAAACAAAAAAATGGTGTCACTTTCATTCCTATTACAAGAGAAAAAGTATGACAGGACCTCTTAAATATGAGATCTTGGGTCAAAAAAGACCTCAGATCTCATATTTACACTAAAATGCAATAAAAAAGAAATGTCCTTTTAAGAGCTATGGGCGGAAGTGACGTGTTGACGTCACTTCCGCCCTGCAATGATATCGTCTCCATGTCACACAGGGGAGAACATCCGATCGTCTCTGATCTGAAGAAGAGGTTACCGGGGTTATAGTAGCTAGCTGCTGCCATAACAACGATAATCCTCTTCAAAGTACCAACGTATAACGACGGTGGGCAGTCCGGAAGTGGTTAAAGTGCATAAAGGTCCAGCCACCAACATCAAGATATTCTGGTGCTGATGTCACACCGATGCGTGATCCTGGGTTGGCAATGGATTTCCGCGTGAGTCTACTGGGTTTTAATACTTTAGAGTATTTTGATTGTATGTGGTACTAAACCTACTACACTATTGGAGATCATTGTTGGCTCGTGGTGAACTTTATTTATCCTAGTTGGAGCACAGCACAAGGTGCCATTGAAGGTGGTGGACCACATTGACTCCCTGAGACCTCCAATTTAACATATGTGCATACACTGCTGTAATGGTAGCCAGGTCTTTTGGTGAGTGTTGAATTCACTTGACGTTGGTGGCTGGACCTTTATGCACTTTAAGAAGAGTCTTCACGTGTACTGACGGTGCTTTACAAATTGTATTCTTCATCTATTATGAACACTGTGAAACTTATTTACTATATCTTTTTGGACTTTTTTCTTTAACACCTTCCCACTCGGCCATCAATCCGCTATAGGTGACTTTACCGTTCTCACTAGACATCATATGACGTCCTTCATTCCCACTCATGCGCGCCCCTGGGGGCATGCAAAACAGCGATCGGGGGTGCGGTGTGTCCCTCCTACATGCCACATCTCAGATCACGGTAAAGAGCCTATGATGTGATGCATACCGGTATCCGCTAGTGATGCCCACCAGTGCCCACCAGTGATGCCAATCAGTGCTCTTCAGGGATGCCTTTCAGTGCACATCAGAGCCTCACTAGACATCATATGACGTCCTCCAGAATGGCCCACACATGCGCGCCCCCTGGGGGCATGTAAAATGGCGATCAGGGGTGTGGTGTGTCCCTCCCACATGCCACATCTCAGATCACCGTAAAGAGCCTATGATGTGATGCATACTGGTATCCAGTAGTGATGCCCACCAGTGCCCACCAGTGATGCCAATCAGTGCCCTTCAAGGATGCCTTTCAGTGCACATCAGAGCCTCCTCATCAGTGTCATCTATCAGTGCCCATCAGTGCCGCCTATCAGTGCCCATTGGTGCTGCATATCAGTGCCCATCAGTGCTGCGTATTAGTGCCTCCTCATCAGTGCCCATCAGTGCAACTTCATCAGTGCCACCCCATCAGTGGCACCTCATCAGTGAAATCAGTGCTGCATATTAGTGCCCCCTCTTCAGTGCCCATCAGTGCAGCCTTATCAGCGCACATCAGTGAAGGAGAAAAATTACTTATTTACAACATTTAATAACAGAAACTTGTTTAGCAAAAAATAAAAAAAATAAACATTGGTGATTAAATACCATCAAAAGAAAGCTCTATCTGTCTCAAAAAAAATTCAAAAAATTTTGTTTGGGCACAACGTTGTATGACTGCGCAATTGTCATTCAAAGTGCCACAGCACTGAAAGGTGAAAATTGTCCTGGGCAGGAAGGGGGTGAAAGTGCCCTGCATTGAAATGCTATTATATAAGCAGTTTTACACTTTAGTGGTGCTATGCTTTATTTTATATATTATTCAACCTTACCATGCATCGTGAAAGTGGAAGGGAAGGTTTATTCTGTCTGAGCTCTTGTGAGATCTCTTGACCATTCCTGAACCTCCTATTTTTTTTCTGGTTGGAATGGTCGCAAGCAACCATAAAATCCTTTCTAGGCTGGAGTTCTAAAGTTATTCTGCAAGAGTCTGTGACAGTAGAAAGGTGAAGACAAGTCCATGAGATCTTTGAATTTATAATTCTAGGTCTTTGTAAATATAAATTACTTTAGCTCCACCGTGCCTGTCTGTCAACATTGTACTGGAACACACTTTTCTGTTTAACAGTCATTTGAATAAAATAGTTAAAATTGTGACAATGGTACATAAACTGGGAGATGGATGTTTGTTGTTAAACATTGCTTAAAATTCATTTGGAAATATTATTTTAAAAAGGCGTTTTATTTAGAAACAGAATTTCATCGCTTGCTCACCGAGTCATTTTCATAAAAAAGTCCATGTCTAATTTTCTGCAGCAGTGGTTTGCTAAATTGAAAGAATGCAATTACATGTACCTTTGGAAATGCATTCGTGAACGCCGGATTTTAATGGAATGAGGATCTATATTTTCAGATGCAGAAAGGCACCTGGTTTTACCAATGCCGTCTCTGTCTAGTTTTGGTTAAAACAGAAAAAAACTTTTTTTTTTTTTTTTAAATACATTATAGAGCAATTATATATTAACCACTTACGGTAATCCCCGGACTAGTTTGCAGCCAAAGGACCAAGCCCCTTTTTGCGATTTGGCACTGCGTCACTTTAACTGACAATTGCGCGGTCGTGCGACGTGGCTCCCAAACAAAATTGGCGTTCGATGTGTCCGCCATAATGTCAAAGTCGCGATACAAATTGCAGATCGCTGCCATTACTAATAATAAAAAAAAAAAATAATATAAATGCCATAAGGCTATCCCCTATTTTGTAGACGCTATAACTTTTGTGCAAACCAATCAATATACGCTTTTTATGAAAAATATGTAGATGAATACATATCAGCCTAAACTGAGAGATTAATTTTTTTATATATTTTTTTGGGGATATTTATTATAGCAAAAAGTAAAACATATTGCCTTTTTTCAAAATTGTCGCTCTTTTTTTGTTTATAGCGCAAAAAATAAGAAACGCAGAGGTGATCAAATACCACCAAAAGAAATCCCTATTTGTGGGAAAAAAAGGACGTCAATTTTGTTTGGGTGCAATGTCAAATGACCATGCAATTGTCAGCGACGCAGTTCCATATTGCAAAAAGTGCTCTGGTCAGGAAGGGGGTAAATACTTCTGGGGCTAAAGTGGTTAATATTGAAAATTCGTAAATTAAAAAATTCAGAAAATTGAAAAAATTTGAAATAATAACTAACTAATAACTTAACTACTTACTAACTATTAAATAATAGGCATTGGAATTTTCTTTCAAATTTGACTGTTATTGAATGTAAAGAATAAAAATGTATCCAATGTTACGAATAATCAGAAATAACAAATGCCGTATCTAAGCGAATGAAATGTAATGAATTAATAATAATAAATAACAATACTAATAATAAAAATTATTTATTGTTATTATTTATTATTAATTTGTTCTGTTCCATTTGTTTTGAAGCTGCATTCATTATTTTTTGGATAATTTGTAACTTCAAATAAATTTGTATTCGTTACGTTCACTAACAGCCAAATTTGAAAGGAAATTCCAATACCTATCATTTAATAGTTAGTTATTATTAGTTAGTTAGCTAGTTATTTTTTTTAATTTGAATCTGATTTTCTTTCTTATTTTCGGATTTTCAAATTTAGGAACTTTCGAATTTACGAATTTTCAAATTTACAAATTTACAAATTGCAATGACAAATGACCCAAAGAACGAAAATGATAAAAAAAAATGAATAAGACTAAAACAAACACATTTTTCGGCAGTGCACATGTCTATCTTTTGCAGATCACTAGTGAAATAGTGAATCAGGAACTTGTCTTATTCTGTTGTAGCAATGGTTTGCCAGATCTGTTCCTGCCATGACCTGTGTAGCCCAACAGTCCCTTTCTTAACAATGCCCCTTACCAGCCCTCTTATATCTATAATAATGAGACCACACCTTCTCCTTGGAGTAAAATGGCCACAACAGCCTTTATTAAACATAACCAAATATTTTACTCCCTCCAAAATATGTATATAAATATATAAATATATATATACAACTGTAAACAAAAACATTTTGAACAACTTTAGCAACTCCAGTCTGGTGATCTCTGACGGTGACCCACTTTAACTCCAAACACCAACCTCACTGCTTTACCTTTTACCATACCAGGCCTCAAGCTGTGACTGCTCAGAGACAACCAATTCCTGCAGTGAAAAACCTCCCAGTATTCCGTCCACCATTCGGGAATACACCGGAGGGGCCCATAATACCAATGAGCCCCCCCACCCTTTTATATCACCTCTGTTTACCGCCACCGTCAAAGACCACCAGAAATCTCACGCTGCAGCCCCCCAAAGGGGCCAACTTCACTGTTGTGACGACCATCCATCTTCTCCTGAAAGAAAGAAAAAACAAAACAAAACAACAACACCAGCAAGTAACCAGTACCCCACACACACCAAACATGCCTTACAGTAGGGAGGGAGGGTGGGAAAAGCTGCCTCCTCCGATGCTTCCTCACGTGCAACTGGTCCAGCTCTGGCCCCGCCCCTTTTATCTATCGCTCCTCCCCCTTCACACATTTTCTTCCTCCACCTATCCTATTCCTCTCCAGGTGTCTCTAGGCACCCGGTCATGCCCGCCCCTCCATTACCCCTCCCCTTCTGGGTGGATCATTACGGGGCTCCCTGATCTACTTTTATTTTACAAGTGCCTTTCAATGCCATAGGAAGCTGTACTCACCTTGGTGCTCTTTGCAACTCTATAAAGCAAATACCAATTTTAGACGCTGTAATAGTTTTTCTGTCTTGTAGGTTAATAGCCTTTTTATCGTCATTATAAGAGCTTAGAGAAATATACTACTTCCAGCAGTGGAATATTGTCCAAACAATGCATCAGGGAGTGCAGTAAGAGCACTCATTTTATACAAAAAAGAAAGTTTGTAAGTAACCAACAATAGTTTGAACACCTATAGGAATTATTGCATCAACTACCAAGGGTGAAATTGCTTCCTTTGGTGGAGAAAAGCTCCAAGTTGTTAATCTATTTAAATCCAGGAACTTTTGTTTCACTATGACATTTAATTTTTTATTTTTTTTGGTAACCTAATCTTTGTTTTTGTTTTTCCCTGACAGTTTACCACTTACCTTTACCATTTCACTATTTAAATCCACGCCCTTTTGTTTCACTATGAAATTTTAATTATTTTACATTTTTTTTGGTAACCTGAACTTTTTTTCCCTTCCGACAGTTTACCACTTACCTTTACCATTTCAGTTTATTTACTGAACTCAAATGGCTTAAATGTCAATTAAAACTGTAAAAAGTGCTGAAATAAAAGACACAACTTGATAGGACTCTGTAAGGATTGTTGCATCATTAAGCCACATCTAGAGTGTGTAAGGAAGAAGAAGCACGAGGCGCTATCTGTCCATGTGTTCACAAGATACATGATGATAGATAAAGTGCCCACCTAACACACTGTCCCTTGGATCCTGTTCTCTCACAACTACTATGGTCACCCTCTTCTTCTATCCTATGCTCCCTCACTCACATCTTTAACCACTTGCTTACTGGGCACTTAAACCCCCCTCCTGCCCGGACCAATTTTCAGCTTTCAGCGCTGATGCACTTTGAATGACAATTGCGCGGTGATACAACACTGTACCCAAATGAAATTTTTATCAATTTTTCCCCACAAATAGAGCTTCCTTTTGGTGGTATTTAATTACAGCTGGGAGTTTTATTTTTTGCTTAACAAACAAAAAAAGATGCAAAAAAAAAAAATCATGTTTAATAGTTTGTTATAAAATTTTGCAAACAGGTCATTTTTCTCCTTCATTGAAATGCGCTGATGAGGCGGCACTGGTGGGCACTGATAGGCTGCACTGGTGGGCACTGATAGGCTGTACTGGTGGGCACTGATAGGCACGGTTAAGGTGGCACCGATAGGCACAGATAAGGCGGTACTGATAGGCACAGATAAGGCAGCACTGATGGGCAAAGGTGGTCACAGATAAGATGGCACAGATGGGTGGCATGGATGGGTGGCACGGATGGGTGGCACGGATGGGCATGGATAGGTACCACTGATAGATGGGACTGATGGGCACTGATAGGTGGCTCTGATAGGTGGCACTGCTGGGCACTGGTAGATCACACTGATGGGCACAGATATGTGGCATATGAGGTGCAGCACTGTTGTTGAGGCAGATTGTGGACACTGATAGGTGGCACTATGGGCACTGATGGGTGGCACTATGGGCATTAATGGATGGCACTATGGGCACTAAGGGGTGGTACTGATGGGTGGCACTTTTACTGTAAGTAGGTTGCACTGGCAGGGGGCAGGTGGGCACTGATGACTTGGCCGTGATCGGAAGTGAAGTCCTTCTCGCGGCCGCCGGTGATCACCTTTTTTTTCCTCCTCGCGCTGTCAACCCGAGGAGGAAAAATAACCGATTACCAGCTCTGTTGTGATCACATGATCAGCTGTCATTGGCTGACAGCTGATCACGTGGTAAGGGGTCGGGATCGACCCCTTGCTCCGATCCGTGATCAGGCGAGTCTCATAGACTTACTGATCACACAGCAGGCCGCTCGCGCACGGGACGACGTCAATAGACGTAGTCACAGCAAAGCAGGTCCGCGCTGTAGCCGTCATTCGGCTATAGCGTGGATCTCTCCCTCTCTATTGGCACCTTCCCCTCCCCTCTAAAACATGCGCTGATCACTCCCATATTTAGAAAAACCTTCACTGGACCCTACCAGCCTGAACAACTTAAGACCCATCTCATTGCTCCCATTCACCTCTAAACTTCTAGAACGCTTAGTCTACAACCGTCTTAGCTCCTACCTTCTTTTTTTTTTTTTTTTACTTTAAAGAGTTTATTGAGGCCGATAATAATACAATGTGAACACGAAACACAATGACATCAATAGCTATACAATCAAATATGCTTAAGGTTACCTATAAAACCAGAATACATCATACTGTGAGCTGGAACCAAAGTAGGACGGTGTGGTTGCTAACACTGTTCGCCAAATGGCTTCGCTGTAGGCGGAAATCCCAAGTCCCACAGCAGTGCCATTACTGAAATCAACATACAAAATTTGCATACCACATGCAAATATAACCAGATAACATATTTCCATTGTGTTTAACCAAAAGTAGGAATGTCTTAAAGCCTCAGAAGAGTGTTATATAAAGAGTAGGTAGCAAAAAGTAGCGGGAAAAGGCACGGAAGAGTAGGGGAAAGGGGCCTTGAGAGGAAGAGGAAGTGAGAAAATAAAATAGACGAGAAAGTGAATGAGAAATGAAAAGTATAAAAAAAAAAAAAAGGGGAAAGGGGGGATCGGGAGTAAGAAAGAGAGGGTCAACCCCCACAGCCAGCGGAGTCGCCTCCTCGTGGCTGTGGGAGATGTGGGTTGGTCCTAGAGAGCAGTGTGCTTCCCCTTTTTCAACCTGAGACAATCTCTGCGAATGTCGCTGAGTACCTGAAGATAATCCATGGTTGCCAAGTTACCAGGAAACTCTCCACTTTCTCATCTGCCTGAGCCCTTGTGTTTTCCAATTCGTAGATGTCTACAACTCTGTGTAGCCAATATTTCACAGAAGGGGCCAGAGAGGACTTCCAGTGCACTGGGATTAAAGATTTTGCCGCATTCAGTAGATGTACGGTGAGAGAGCGCTTGTATCTCTTCAGAGACCAGCTGGATATGTGTAACAAGCAGCCTGCAGCATCCAGGGCCAAAGTGGTACCTGTCATTTCCCTGATATACTTCCTTACTGTATCCCAAAAAGGGACAATCCGCGGACAGTGCCACCAAATGTGCAATAAGGAACCCACCTCCCTCTGACACCTCCAACATAGTTCGGAAACCTGTGGGTTCCACCTGTGTAACCTTTGGGGGGTTAGGTACCAATGTGTCAGTAATTTAAAGGCCGTTTCCTGAATTTTAGTGCTGATTGAGCACTTATGAGCTAACAAACAAGCACTCCTCCACTGCCTCCCACTGATTGTTACCTGTAGTTCCTCTGACCACCGTCTCCTGGGTCCGTCCCCCACTGGCTGTTTAGCCTCCTGCAGCCACTCATATGCCATCGAGGTAGCCTTAATAACCTGTGTACCAGAGAGACACACCGACTCAAAGCCTGTCAAGTGCCTATTAAACGTGCCCAACTTCCCGTACATCTGTAAATAACTCCTCAGTTGGAGGTAAGTCCAGAAAGTCAACCTGGGACGGCCCAAGTCCCCTTTCATTTCTGGGAGGCCTTTCACCTCATTGTGTGTGTAGCAGTCCTTGGCTAGTAAGGGTCTGTCTCCATTGATAGTCTGAAGCTGTGGGTTACCTAGCCCTGGAATGAAGTCTGGATTGTCGTGAAGTGGTGTCAAGGGGCCTCTACCTGAAGTGATTTCTGTCCGTAGGGGGAGATCCTGTATCAGCCTAAGTGTCGTCCCAGTACCGGGTGACGTTTCAGGTCGTCCGGATATGCCTCCCATGGGATCCAGGGTGAGAAAGTCAGCGGTAATGAAAAGATTGACCTCTCCAACGCAACCCAGTCCTTAGTGTTGCCATGGCAGTGCCAATCTATGATTCTCGCCACATGCGCAGCCACATAGTAATTGTGAAAATCAGGTATTCCCAGTCCTCCGAGCTCCTTTGATCTAATCAAGGATTCGTACTTAATTCTCGGCTTTTTGTGTGCCCAGATAAACTTCATGATCAACGATCGGAGGGCATGAAACCAACGCCTCGGGATCTTGATGGGAAGTGTGCGAAACAAATAAAGAAGTCTCGGGAGAACTGTCATTTTGACGATCGCCGCACGGCCAAACCATGAGAAGTTTCCCGTGTGCCATCTCGTCAGGTCTTGTTCGATAGCTTTAAATATGGGCGTAAAGTTTTGCTCAAAGGTCTGGGAGACCTGCGTAGGTAACCTAACCCCCAAATAATTCAGGGAGCGAGATTCCCAACGAAAGGGTGAGTTGGCTTTCGTCGCGTTAAGCGTCTGGGTCGGTAATGTCACGTTCAAGGTCTCAGACTTCGCGTAATTTATTTTTAGGTTGGATACGTATCCGTATTGTTTAAAAGCATTCAGCAAATTAGGGAGGGATGTGTGTGGAGAAGTCAAGTAAAAAAGCAAGTCGTCTGCGTAAGCTGCAACCTTGAACTCCCCGCCCGCCATCCGGAAGCCACTTATGGAGGGCTCTAAATTAATCAACCGAATGAACGGCTCCAGGGTCAAAATAAATAACAGCGGAGACAGTGGACATCCCTGTCTTGTTCTGTTGGCAATACAGACCCTCTCTGATAGTGTGCCATTTATTTTCAGTTGAGCCGTGGGATTCCGGTATAAAGTCGAGATCCAGGCTAACATGTTTGTGCCCAAACCCACATGCCTACATGTGGCCATCATGTAGTCCCACGCTACTCTGTCGAAGGCCTTCTCCGCGTCCGTAGACAGGAGAAGGCCCTCGACCGTACCCTTTTCCGCCGCGTGGATCAGCAGCAAGGACTTAATAACATTGTCCTTGGCCTCCCTCCCCGGCATAAAGCCCACCTGTTCTGGGCCTATCAAATTAGCCAGGAGCGGTTTTAATCTTTACGCCAAAATTTTAGCAAAAATCTTCAAATCTAGATTTAAAAGTGAGATTGGCCGGTAGCTTGCACACTCCGAGGGGTCCTTTCCTGGTTTCGGTATGACCGTTATAAAGGCTGAGAGCCAGTCCTGTGACGTCTTTGTAGATTGGGGCAAGAAGTTCAAGGCCTTCCCCAATGGTCCATCTAGAAGATCAATAAAAGTCTTATAATAGATCGCTGTGTACCCGTCAGGGCCCGGACTTTTTCCCAGTTTCAGTGCTTTGATCGCCTGCCTAATCTCCGTCACTCCTATCGGTTGTTCCAGAGAGTCTGCATCGGAGTTATCAAGGGAAGGAAGACCACTCTTAGTCAGAAAATCTGCGATAATCTGGGATCTGTCGCCTGACATGTCTGGTTGTCTATGTTGTCGTGGCAGGTTATAAAGATTGGAATAATATGCATGAAAATGGCCCGCGATGGCTTCTGTAGTGATATCCAGAGAGCCATTGGACTGCTTAATGCCCAGTATAGCATTACTGTAGTTCTGCTCTTTGAGGGCTCTGGCTAACGTCCTGCCTGTTTTGTTCCCCGATTCATAGTAGACTCTTTTCCTAAAAAACAGGAATCGTTTAGATTTTGTTTCAAAAATCCGCTGGAGCGTTTTCCGCAGGTCCAACAGTTCCCTGGCCGAGTCTATCGAGAGCGACTGTTTGTGCAATGTCTCTAGTTTGTTAATACGGTCGGTCAGTGCCAGTACTTCCCGTGCCTCCAGTCTCTTACGTTGTGCCCCTAATTTCAGCAGCTCTCCCCTCATCGTACACTTATGAGCTTCCCAGATAGTCAAAGGGTCGATATCTGGTGTGTCATTTCGCGCAAAGAAGTCAGCAATGGACTCTTTCAATCTGTGATTGCGGCTGAGAATGTAGATTTAATGTCTGCTGTGAAGCAGGACATGTCTGCATATGTCAGGGGCTGATTTGACTTCGTTTTCCCCCTACCTGGGGCCTCCGTGGCCGAGTCTGAGTCTCCGCTCTGGTCCACCTCATGGCGGGGCGTCGGCGCCATCTTGGATTCGGCCGCGCTGCTCCTGATGGCGGAGCTGTGTTTAAACAGCTCCGAGATGTTTCTTGCTGCCGCGGGTGTCTGGCCACGTCTGGGGCGAGAGGGTGCCGTGCCGCAGTGCTTTTTACCCGGCATTGAGGGCTGTGCGGTGGGTTTTCAGGCCGTCCGACGGAGCTCACCTAATGTGCTGCCATCCTCGTTGCGCGCCAAGCCACGCCCCAGCTCCTACCTTCTTGACCCCTTACAGTCTGGCTTTCGCTCGCAGCACTCCACGTAAACTGCCTTACTAAAACTCACTAACAATTTACTAACTGCTAAAACCAACAGCCAGTACTCCCTACTCCTACTACTTGACCTCTCTGAGGCTTTTGATACTGTTGACCACTAGGCATGTGCATTAATTTTCGTCTGAATGCATTTTTGTCCGAATTTCAGGTATTTTCATTATCGCTTTGACAAACGATAACGAAAGCACAGAATCCGAAAAACGAAAGATCCAACATAAATAAATGCTTTATTTTCGTTTTCGCTTTGACACAGTTCGATATAGAATAGGAGATTCAACGTGACTCTGACAATAACAATCTGTGTCTATTTAACTTGTATCATAACAGTCCATTCACACAGGGACAACACGACTTCCAGCGTGACTTTGGGAGGCAACTTGGACATGACTTGAGTGTGAATCACAGCGCGACTTGGGGTGACTTACAATACGACTTTAATTAAAAAAAAAAAAAACACACCATGGGTTCCCCTTCAAGAGCATACCAGGCCCTTCAGGTCTGGTATGGATATTAAGGGGAACCCCGCGCCAAAAAAAAAAATGGCGTGGGCAAGAAGAAGCGGATCGGAGGAAGAAGGGGATCAGAGGAAGAAGAAGATGGAGGAAGAAACCGAAGGATGAAGAAAGGAAGAAGGAAGAAGACCAGAAGAAAGAAGATGAAAGAAGACTTTAATAAAGGAATTGTCAAAAACTGTCTCTTGTAATTTTTAACACTTTTGTCACTTTTTTGGTGAAATGGTAGGGGTACTTTTGTACCCCCTTACCATTTCACACGGGGGGAGGCTGGTATCTTGGGGTCCCCTTGTTAAAGGGGGCTTCCAGATTCCGATAAGCCCCCCACCCACAGACCCCCACAACCACCGGCCAGGGTTGTGGGGATGAGGCCCTTGTGCTCATCAACATGGGGACAAGGAGCTTTGGGGAGGACCCCAAAGCATCCTCCCAATGTTGAGGGCATGTGGCCTGGTATAGTTCAGGAGGAGGGGGCACTCTCTCGCCCCCCCTCTTTCCCTGCGGCCTGCCAGGTTGCATGCTGGGATAAGGGTCTGGTATGGATTTAGAGGGGGGCCCCAACTCAATTTTTTTTTGGCGTGGAATTCCCCTTAAAATCCATGCCAGACCTGAAGGTATGGAATTTCGGGGGACCCCCATGCATTTTTTTTCTTAATGCTAACATGACCTGTGTGCAATACAAATAGCCTTAAAAAAAAACATAGAAGACATACAACATTAGAATCCTACTATAGCTTGTAGCAATGACAGATTCGACCTTAATTCATTTGGATTTTTGGACAAATGCAATTTTTTTATGAAAAACAAAATAAATAAAAACGAATTTAGTAAGTAACTAAATGAATGTATTTTTTGGATGAAAACGAAATTCTGAAATGAAATATTTCGGTGTGCACATGTCTATTGACCACACGCTCCTTCTCAATAAACTGCATTCCCTTGGCCTCTGAGATTCTGCTCTATCCTAATTCTCTGCCTATCTATCACAGCGCTCCTTCATTGTCACCTACAACTCTGTCTCCTCCTCTCCATTGCCCCTTTCTGTGGGGGTCCCCCAAGGCTCTCTTCTTGGACCCCTTCTCTTCTCTATCTACACCTCCTCCCTAGGTCACTTGATAACCGCCCACGGCTTCCAATACCACTTATATGCCGATAACACAGAAATCTATCTGTCTACTCCTCACCTCACTCCTTCAGTCTCCTCTCGATTACTAACTAACTAACTAACTGACATATCAGCATGGATGTCACACCACTTCCTTAAACTAAATCTCGCTAAGCCCTTGTGAACACGGTCGGACATTCCGACAACAAAATTTTGTCCGAAACTTGTGTTGCATACACACGGTCGGACAAAGTTGTCGGAAAATCTGATCATTCGTAACGTAATGACGTTATTTTGTTACAACAGGACTACGTTCAGGCTAGTAGCCAATAGCTTTGGTCTAGGAATGTGATCTGAGCATGCGTGGCACTTTGTCTGATCGGAATTCTCTACAAACGATCGGACAAAGTCTGATCAGATCATGTTGTCGGAAAATTTTATAGCCCAGCTCTAAAACTTTGTCGGTCGGATATTCAGACGGAAAAAGTCCGATGGAGCCCACACAAGGCCGGATTATCCGACAACACGGTCCGATCGGACATTTTCCATGGAATGTCCGACCATGTGTACAAGGGCTAAAACTGAGCTATTAATATTCGACCCCGCCCGTGCCCCCCTCCATGATTTTTTCATCAAAATTAACAATGTAACCATCGGTTCCTCCCCTCACGCCAGGGTACTAGGTGTAATCCTAGACTCTGACTTGTCATTTCAGCCTCAAATCCAATCGTTGTCAAAAGTTTGTAGAATTCACCACCGTAACATCTCTAAAATTCGCCCCTTTTTAACAAATGAAACCACCAAGCTCCTCATTCACTTTCTTGTTATCTCTCGCCTTGACTATTGCAACTCCCTTCTCATTGGCCTGCCTCTCCATAGGCTATCCTCTCTTTTTAGTCTATCATGAATGCTGCTGCCAGACTTATCCACCATACCAACTGCTCAGTGTCTGCCAACCCTCTCCTCCAATCCCTACACTGGCTCCCAATCACCCAGAAAATTTAATTCAAAATACTAACCACCACATACAAAGCCATTCACAACTCTGCCCTGAGCTACATCACCAATCTTGTCTCCAAATATCACACATCATCTTCTCCTCTCTTCTCAAGACCTCCTACTCTCCAGCTTTCTCATCTCCTCCTCTCATGCTCATCTCCAGGATTTCTCCAGAGCCTTTCCCATCCTCTGGAACTCGCTACCTCCACCCAGAGGCGGCTCTCTAATTAGGCAAATTAGGCGATTGCCTAAGGCCCCGCAGTCTTAAGGGCCTCGCAATCGAGTAATTTGCCTGTAAATAATCCGGTGGCAGCAAGTGCGGGGAGCGGGACAGTAGAGTCCTCTAGGTGGCGCAGCGGCTGGATGACAGACGGCATGAGGGCGGCATGTCCATGTGTGACCCGCACTTGAGCTTCTCTCTTGTGCCGCTCACCAGACCTCTCCTCCGCACCTGCCTCCTATTTGGTTCTGGAGTCGGAGCGGGGTGTTTCTGAAAAACTACCCAGCTGGATAGTCCCACCATGAGTGTGAAGAGGGAGGAACTCTTATGCTGCCGACCAGAGCAAAGGTGAGTGCCCGTGCCGTGCAGCCTTCCCTGTAAGCCTGAATAGGAGGAGCGGTGGGGAGACTGCACATAGATAGTGGAATTGATTTTTACATATTAATCCATACAGCCGCTGAATGTCTGCAGGGAGGAGAGAAGTGATCATTCAGCGGTTGCATGAAGGAATATGGAAAAATCAATTTCACTATCTATGTGCAGTCTCCCCACCGCTCCTCCTATCTAACTTTTTCTGCATCCCCGTTCTCTCCGGCCCCTCCTTGTGCTCCCTGGCTCCGCCCCTCCATGCGCTCCCTGGCTCCGCCCCTCCGTGCGCTCCCTGACTCCGCCCCTCCGTGCGCTCCATGGCCCCGCCCCTCTTGCTCTCCAGCCTCCTTTGTGCTCCCTGGCTCCGCCCCTTCTTGTACTCCCTTTCTCCACGCCTCCTGCTCTACAGCCCCCCCCCTTTGCTCCCTGGCTCCGCCCCTCCTGCTCTCCAGCCAATTCTTGTCCTCCCTGGCTCCACCCCCATTTCGCCAGCACCCCCTGCTCTCCAATTCTTTCTGCTTCCCCTCTCAAGCTCCCCCCCAGCACTCTCCACCCCCCACCCTTAGCACTATCTGGCCCCCAGCACTCTCCACCCTACACCCCCTGCGGCTCTCTCTTGCCCCCATCACTCTCCACCTTCCACCCCCAGCACTCTCTGGCCCCCAGCACTCTCCAGCCCCCACCCCCAGCACTCTCTGGCCCCCAGCACTCTCCAGCCCCCACCCCCAGCACTCTCTGGCCCCAGCACTCTCCGCCCCCCACCCCCCAGCACGCAATGCCCCCCACCCCCCAGTACTCCCTGGCCCCCAGCACTCTCCGCCCCCCAACCCCCAGCATTCTCTGGCCCCCAGCACCTTCCAGCCCCCACCCCCCAGCACTCTCTGGTCCCCACCCCCCAGCACTCTCTGGTCCCCACCCCCCAGCACTCTCTGGTCCCCACCCCCCAGCACACTCTGGTCCCCACCCCCAGCACTCTCTGGTCCCCAGCACTCTCTGGTCCCCACCCCCCAGCACTCTCCGGTCCCCACCCCCCAGCACTCTCCGGTCCCCACCCCCCAGCACTCTCCGATCCCCACCCCCCAGCACTCTCCGGTCCCCACCCCCAGCACTCTCCGGTCCCCACCCCCAGCACTCTCCGGTCCCTACCCCCCAGCACTCTCCGGTCCCCACCCCCCAGCACTCTCCGGTCCCCACCCCCCAGCACTCTCCGGTCTCCACCCCCCAGCACTCTCCGGTCCCCACCCCCCAGCACTCTCCGGTCCCCACCCCCCAGCACTCTCCGGTCCCCGCCCCCCAGCACTCTCTGGTCCCCACCCCCCAGCACTCTCTGGTCCCCACCCCCCAGCACACTCTGGTCCCCACCCCCCAGCACTCTCTGGTCCCCAGCACTCTCTGGTCCCCACCCCCCAGCACTCTCCGGTCCCCACCCCCCAGCACTCTCCGGTCCCCACCCCCCAGCACTCTCCGGTCCCCACCCCCCAGCACTCTCCGATCCCCACCCCCCAGCACTCTCCGGTCCCCACCCCCCAGCACTCTCCGATCCCCACCCCCCAGCACTCTCCGGTCCCCACCCCCAGCACTCTCCGGTCCCCACCCCCCAGCACTCTCCGGTCCCCACCCCCCAGCACTCTCCGGTCCCCACCCCCCAGCACTCTCCGGTCCCCACCCCCAGCACTCTCTGGCCCCCACCCCCAGCACTCTCTGGCCCCAGCACTCTCCGCCCCCCAGCACTCTGCCCCCCACCCCCCAGTACTCCCTGGCCCCCAGCACTCTCCGTCCCCCACCCCCCAGCATTCTCTGGCCCCAGCACTCTCCGGTCCCCACCCCCCAGCACTCTCCGGTCCCCACCCCCCAGCACTCTCCGATCCCCACCCCCCAGCACTCTCCGGTCCCCACCCCCAGCACTCTCCGGTCCCCACCCCCCAGCACTCTCCGGTCTCAACCCCCCAGCACTCTCCAGTCCCCACCCCCCAGCACTCTCCGGTCCCCACCCCCCAGCACTCTCCGGTCCCCACCCCCCAGCACTCTCCGGTCCCCACCCCCAGCACTCTCCGGTCCCCACCCCCCAGCACTCTCCGGTCCCCACCCCCAGCACTCTCCGGTCTCCACCCCCCAGCACTCTCCGGTCCCCACCCCCCAGCACTCTCCGGTCCCCACCCCCCAGCACTCTCCGGTCCCCACCCCCCAGCACTCTCCGGTCCCCACCCCCCAGCACTCTCCGGTCCCCACCCCCCAGCACACTCTGGTCCCCACCCCCCAGCACTCTCTGGTCCCCAGCACTCTCTGGTCCCCACCCCCCAGCACTCTCCGGTCCCCACCCCCCAGCACTCTCCGATCCCCACCCCCCAGCACTCTCCGGTCCCCACCCCCAGCACTCTCCGGTCCCCACCCCCCAGCACTCTCCGGTCCCCACCCCCCAGCACTCTCCGGTCTCCACCCCCAGCACTCTCCGGTCCCCACCCCCCAGCACTCTCCGGTCCCCACCCCCCAGCACTCTCCGGTCCCCACCCCCAGCACTCTCCGGCCCCCACCCCCAGCTATCTCCGGCCCCCACCCCCAGCACTCTCTGGCCCCAGCACTCTCCGCCCCCCAGCACTCTGCCCCCCACCCCCCAGTACTCCCTGGCCCCCAGCACTCTCCGTCCCCCACCCCCAGCATTCTCTGGCCCCAGCACTCTCCGGTCCCCACCCCCCAGCACTCTCCGGTCCCCACCCCCCAGCACTCTCCGGTCCCCACCCCCCAGCACTCTCCAGTCCCCACCCCCCAGCACTCTCCGATCCCCACCCCCCAGCACTCTCCGGTCCCCACCCCCCAGCACTCTCCGGTCCCCACCCCCAGCACTCTCTGGCCCCCACCCCCAGCACTCTCTGGCCCCAGCACTCTCCGCCCCCCAGCACTCTGCCCCCCACCCCCCAGTACTCCCTGGCCCCCAGCACTCTCCGTCCCCCACCCCCCAGCATTCTCTGGCCCCAGCACTCTCCGGTCCCCACCCCCCAGCACTCTCCGGTCCCCACCCCCAGCACTCTCCGGCCCCCACCCCCAGCACTCTCTGGCCCCAGCACTCTCCGCCCCCCACCCCCCAGCACTCTCTGGTCCCCACCCCCCAGCACTCTCTGGTCCCCACCCGCTAGCACTCTCTGGTCCCCACCTCCCAGCACTCTCTGGTCCCCAGCACTCTCTGGTCCCCACCCCCCAGCACTCTCTGGTCCCCACCCCCCAGCACTCTCCGGTCCCCACCCCCCAGCACTCTCTGGTCCCCACCCCCCAGCACTCTCCGGTCCCCACCCCCCAGCACTCTCCGGTCCCCACCCCCCAGCACTCTCCGGTCCCCACCCCCAGCACTCTCCGGTCCCCACCCCCAGCACTCTCCGGTCCCCACCCCCAGCACTCTCCGGCCCCCACCCCCAGCACTCTCTGGCCCCAGCACTCTCCGCCCCCCACCCCCCAGCACTCTCTGCCCCCCACCCCCCAGTACTCCCTGGCCCCCAGCACTCTCCGTCCCCCACCCCCCAGCATTCTCTGGCCCCCAGCACTCACCAGTCCCCACCCCCCAGCACTTGCCGGTCCCCACCCCCCAGCACTCAATGGTCCCCACCCCCAGCACTCAATGGTCCCCACCCCCCAGCACTCAATGGTCCCCACCCCCCAGCACTCTCCGGTCCCCACCCCCCAGCACTCTACAGCTCCTCCATGCTCTTTTCCCCCCCAGGGACTGCAGACAGGGACAGATCTCTAGATCTCTCTCTCCCCCTTTCCCTCACCCTCTCTTTCCCACCTCCCCCTCTCTCTCTCTTACCCCTCTATCCCCCTCTATCTTTCTCCCCCCTCTCTCTTACCCCCTCTCCCCCTCTCTCCCTCCCCCCTCTCTCTCTTACCCCACTCTCCCTCCTACCCCCTCTCTCCCTCTCTCTCTCTCTCTCTCTCTCTCTCTCTCCACACTCCTCTCTCTTACCCCTTCCCACCCCTTTCTCTCTCCCATCCCTTCTCTCCATTCCCTCCCTTCTCTCCATTCCCTCCCTTCTCTCCCTTCTCTCCCTTCTCTCCCTTCTCTCCCTTCCCTCCCTTCCCTCCTTTCTCTCCCTTCTCTCCCTTCTCTCCCTTCCCTCCCTTCTCTCCCTTCCCTCCCCTCCCCTCCCTCCCTCCCCTCCCCCCCTCTCTCCCCTTCCCCCCTCTCTCCCTTCCCCCCCTCTCTCCCTTCCCCCCCTCTCTCCCTTCCCCCCCTCTCTCCCTTCCCTCTATCCCCCCTTCCTTCCCTTCCTCTCTCCCTCCCTCCCTTCCTCTCTCCCCTCCTCCCTCTCTCCGTTCCCTCTATCCCCCCTTCCCTTCCTCCCTCCCTCTCTCCCTTCCTCCCTCTCTCCCTTGCTTCCCTCTCTCCCTTGCTTCCCTCTCTCCCTTGCTTCCCTCTCTCCCTCCGCTTCCCTCTCTCTCTCCGCTTCCCTCCCTCTCTCCTCCCTCTCCCTTCCTCTCTCCCCCTCCCTTCCCTCCTTCTCTTCTCCCTTGCTTCCCTCTCTATCTCACTTCCTTCCCTCTCTATCTCACTTCCTTCCCTCTCTATCTCCCTTCCTTCCCTCTCTATCTCCCTTCCTTCCCTCTCTATCTCACTTCCTTCCCTCTCTATCTCACTTCCTTCCCTCTCTATCTCACTTCCTTCCCTCCCTCTCTGCCTTCCTTCCTTTCCTCTCTCTCCCTTCCTTCCCTCCCTCTCTCCCCTCCCTTCCTTCCCTCTCTCTCCCTTCCCTCTCTCTCCCCTCCCTTCCTTCCCTCCCTCTCTCCCCTCCCTCCCTTCCTTCCCTCTCTCCCCTCCCTCCCTTCCCTCTCTCCCCTCCCTCCCTTCCTTCCCTCTCTCCCCTCCCTCCCTTCCTTCCCTCTCTCCCCTCCCTCCCTTCCTTCCCTCTCTCCCATACCTTCCTTCCCTCCCTCTCTCCCTCTCTCCCCTCCCTTCCTTCCCTCCCTCTCTCCCCTCCCTTCCCTCCCTCTCTCCCCTCCCTTCCCTCCCTCCCTTCCCTCCCTCTCTCCCCTCCCTCCCTTCCCTCCCTCTCTCCCCTCCCTTCCCTCCCTCTCTCCCCTCCCCTCCCTTCCCTCCCTCTTTTCTCCCTTCCTTCCCTCCCTCTCTTCTCCCTTCCTTCCCTCCCTCTCTCCTTCCCTCTCTTCTCCCTTCCTTCCCTCCCTCTCTTCTCCCTTCCTTCCCTCCCTCTCTCCTTCCCTCTCTCCTCCCTTCCTTCCCTCTCTCCCTTCCTTCCCTCTCTCTCTTCCTTCCTCTTTCTTCCCCCTTCCTTCCCCCTTCCTTCCCCCTTCCTTCCCTCTTGCTTCCCTCTCCTCCCCTCCCTCTCTCCTCCCTCTCTCCCTCTCCTCCCTCTCTCTCCCCCACCCCTCCTCTCCTCTTTCCACCTCTCTCTCCCCCTTTTGTGCACCCTTTATCTACCCCTCTCTCACCCCCCTCTCTGCCTCCCTCTCGGTCAATCCCTCTCCCTCTCACTCACAATGTCTTTCTCCCCTCCCCCTCTCTATCTTTCCCTCCCACTATCTCTCACAATCTCTCGCTCCCCCTCCCCTCTCTCACCCCTCCTCTCTGTCTCCCTTCCCCTCTCTTGCTCCCCCTGCACTGTGCTGGGATCCCCCCACTCTACTTCCTCTGTGGATGTGGAATGGCTCAGTGACAACCCCTCCCCATTCTCCCAAGACACAGGAAATTCTTAGAGGGGTTGCCACCTTGGTGGGCCCCAGATGTTTTAATGGCTGCATATGTCTGATGGGTGAGGAGAGTGCCCTGGAAGTGGTGCAGATGAACTGTTTGCTAGATCGGTGCATCTTTTTGCAGCCATTTTTATTGCTTGAATTTTTTTCCCATTATGGGCGTGATTGGGGCCTCATGTGTAAGTTTCGCCTAAGGCCTCACAAATCCTAGAGCCGCCTCTGCCCTCCACCTATCTGGCTATCCCCTACTCTTGCTACCTTCAGGTGATTCCTGGAAAACTCATCTTTTCAGGGAAGCCTATCATGTCTCCAACTAATCTCCTACCACTTCCATCAGCTCATTCCCCACAGTTACAACCTTTTGTACCTCCTGCCCCACACTATTAGATTGTAAGCTCTTCTGTATTTTATTGTATTATAACTATATTGTCTCCCTGTTATATTTAAAAGCGCTGCGTAAACTGTTGGCGCTATATAAATCCTGTATAATAATAATACTGTGCTGCTTCTTCTTACACCAAACAACTTGGGCTCAGAGGAAGTTAGTTGAATGATGCTGTGCATTAAACTGAGGACATCTAGTGGGAGAAAAAAGTCTGCTGATAACATCTCTGAATTGGAGGTGAATATTGCAGAAAAGCTTTTTTTTTTTTAGTTTATCTTCTATTAAATGTTGTCTTATTATCTCCCCCTGCTTGGAAAGGTCAATATTTGCCCGTGAAAGATATTACACGCACCTTTCTATCAGAGAGTACTTTTATGTGTGTGGTGAGCATAACGCAGACCCCAACCAAGGCTATCATAGATTCATAGGTCTAGGAGACTCTAGTACAGGACAACATCATCAGAGAGGTAGACCCTGTAGTCAGGATCCACTGAGTCATAGGCATTGGTGATACCAAGTCTTACCCACTGGTGCCTGTGCAAATTGGTACCCTATATGGTACTGTGAAACTTGAGAATAGTCTGGTAAAGAACCTGGTGTGTCCCTTTACCATTGGTTGAGACTGTGGGGAAGTGTAGGGAAGTAGGGGTTTGATTAGGAGGTCAAACTGGCTTCCCCAAAAAGTAGATGATGTTTTTATTGAAATCCCTTTAATGACCTATATGATGTAGATTCCTGTACTGAGGGGTACCCCCTGCAGCTGTTCACCCTGGCCTAAATATGCCCAAGGGCCCAATCAGCACCACTCGAATGCAAGATCTGACCCCAGTCTAGGCAAAAGAGCAGGAACTTGGAGTGGATGAAGAGTGTCCCCCCCCCCCCCCCCACTGTATTGGGTCTCTAAGGTTTGAAAAGAGATTGTTGAACAATCCTCATAGCACAACCATACCTTACTATAGTTCTTGGCTTAGTCCATAATGATGCTCTAAGGGTAGAGTACATGTAGGGGCTGAGAAAACAGAGATTACTGATCAGTTTTACTTGCCAAGAGCAAAGGCTGAATTGAAAAGACACTGTAGGTTCTGTTCTATATGTCAGGTGACAGTGTCATGTCTCTTGGTGCCCCTACCAGTGTTTAAAGTTCCCCTTTAAACAAACAACAACAGATTTAGTAGGTCACTTTGAGAAATCCAGTGGATGGCAAGATCCTAGATGGGGGGAATTGTGGTCGGAATTTCCGACCGTGTGTACAAGGGCTAAGACCTGACCTCAAGATTGATGTTAATAGTATCCGGGTTGTCAAAACCATGTGCAGCCCCTTGTCCTAAGAAGGGGCTACAGTAATTTCACCTGGTTTTCCCCTAAGCTTAACCAGTTCAGATCTGCGCTATAGCCAGATGATGACTACAGTGCAGATCTGCTTTGCTGGGAGGCTGTCCATTTATGTCCTCCCCTTTCAAAGCTGGCCACGCCCCCTCAATGAGACTCGGGTGATCACAGATCCGAGTAAGGGGCCGTTCCATGATGTAAACAGAGGCTCAGTAATCTTTTTTTTTTTCTTCTCACGCTGACAACATGAGAAGAAAAAAAGCTGATCACCGCCTTCTGTTTGCAGTCACATCGGTCCTGAAGAGGAAGAGCCTCTGTGCCCACCACTACCGCCTGCAAATGCCAGCAATCAGTGGCATGAATCAGAGCCCACAGTGCCCACCAATCAGTGCCCACAGTACATCAGTGCCACCTATCAGTGCCCACAAGTGCCACCTATCAATGCCCACCAGTGGTGCCAATCAGTGCCTCATCAGTGCCACCTAGCAGTGCTGCCTATCAGTGTCCCCTACCAGTGCTTATCAGTGCCCATCACTGCCACCCATCAGTGCCCATCAGTGCCAGCTATTAGTGTCCTTCAGTGCCACCTATCAATGCCCTTCAATGCCACCCATTAGTAAAAGAAAAATGAAAGTGGATTGTGGGACTTTAAATGAGGCATGGATATGTATTTGAAATGGTCTAGGATACCTGAAATGTTATTCATTGTCACTGTCCCTGAGGGAAAATCTGTATACCCATGAAGAATTGCTAATCAATCCAATAAATTAAATGCAGATACTGAATAGTAGGTATATATAATGTATCATAATATATAATACATAGATCATGCAACAAGAAGCATAATTAATTGTAGTAATAATCATATTGACATATTTAATGTATATAATGAATAGACATAATTGGTACAAGCAATCACAATTAAAAAATTGAATGGACATACAGAGCAGGTGAACATGGTTATCCTAATAAATATAACAATAAATTAATAAAAGAAATTCATGATTGTAGCAAACTTGACTTGGCATCCCTGAGTATGGACTCTACGCGTTTCATGGTGATTTCAGCCAATCATCAGGAGTGGGATGCATCAAAAAATCGCTAAATAAAGAGATGAAATAAATGAGTAAATTGGTCGGTCACAGTCTCAAATAAAAAATCATTGCTTTCAAAAAAGAGAGCACCCATTAGTGCTACCCATCAGTGCCACCCATCAGTGCCCACCAATGCCACCTATCAGTGCCCACCAGTACTGCCTAATAGTGCCCATCAGTACTGCCTTATAAGTGCCCATCAGTGCAGCCTTATCAGTGCACATCAGTCCTGCCTATTGGTGCCCATCAGTGCAGCCTATCAGTGCCCATCGGTGTAGCCTCATCAGCGTACATCAATGAAGGAGAAAAATTACCTGTTTGTAATTTTAGTAACAAAATATAAAACGGTTTTGTATTATTTTTTTTAAATCTGTCTTTTTTTAAAAATTTTAACAAAAAAATGAAAAACCCAGAGGTGATGATCAAAAACCACCAAAAGAAAGCTCCATTTGTGGGAAAAAATGCAAAAAATTTCATTTGGGTACAGTGTTGTATGACCGTGCAATAGTCATTCAAAAGTGACAGCGCTAAAAACTGAAAATTGGCCTGGGCCGGAGGGGGGTTTAGGTGCCCAGTAAGCAAGTGGTTAAGTTGGCTTGTGATTTCTCACTGCCATCAGTAGACATCACTGGTATCACTGGTCATAGTATGAGAGTTCACAAACACAACAAAATTATGAATATTTATATTTCCTTGAGCCAATCCAGTAGGGGGCTTATGCAACTGGTGCATGCTTGGGAAGGATATACATTTTGGGACAGTCCATGTGCTCGCTCTCTTCCCCTGGGCTGAGGCCCAGGAAAGGGCTGGTCTGGTGTGGAGAAAACTGTACCAAGGAGGAGGCCCCTTGCTGGAGAGAGCCAGGAAGAAATCTGGCCTCTCAGAAGGGCCTGATGACTCACTTGGAGTTGGAGGACACACAGAAATTTGGGAATGTGTTTACAGTGTTGCAGAGTCGGCTTAAAGGTTTCCTACACTGTGAAGCTGGACATTGATCTGGGGAGTCTGTAAGTGATCTGCTACGATATCTAGGACCCAGTGGCGGCTGGTGAAGTTTTAGGATGGGGGGGCACAAGACTCCACCCCCTCCAGGTTTTGCCTCTCCCACTTCTCATAAGCCACACCCTTTATATAATCCACATCATATACCAGGCTGCAAATTATACACAGGGCTCTGCACATCATATAGAAAAAATTTAAACTGCGCTAGGATAAATAGTGTAAAATTGACGAAACTAACAAAAATAGGCAGCAGCAATAAATGTGATATGACACCCAACAGTAATAAAGAATATACAAAGCTGCGCCAACCCTCCCCTACATATATAATATAAATTCAAATTAAAAAAATAAAGACTAGTACAATTAAGTAATAGACTTCAAAAAATGTGAAGGTGACCAAAAAAGCCAAAAATGGCATAAAATAAAAATAAAAAGTCCAATTTAAGAAAAGTTCACAGGTGAATCCAAATGACGGACATAAGTGTTCTTAAATGACAGCACCACAGTGGTTCAACACTTTCCAAGGCGCGTGAGATACCCGTCACCATATGTTGAATGCGCTTACCAGAAAATATATGGAATGAAGCATATATAAATGGTAAATGGATGACGTCCAGGTTAACCTTCCTCAGCTGGGTCAGCACTCCATCCCTTAGGCCGCGTACACACGCGCGGACTGTTCGCCCAACTTTGTCCGTCCAACAGTTTCAGCAAACAGTCCGCTCAAAATTAGCATGGACGGACATGGCCACACACGACGAACGAACAGTTTGCTGAAACCGTGCGCGATGACGTGAACGGCACGTACGACGGGACGCAAAATACGACGTCCTATACACTGCATTATAGCTTTCGGCGTGAAAATCCTTTCTGAGCATGCGCGCAACTTTGTTTGACGAACAAGCCTACACACGAGCGGGCTGTTCGCTGAAACGAGGTTTCAGCGGACAGTTTTTCGGAAATTCCGAAAAACCTTGTCCGTCCAACTGTCCGCTGAAACTGTCCGCTGAAAGCCCACACACGAGCGGACTGTCCGCCCAAACACTGTTCAGCGGACAAAGTTGGGCGAACAGTCCGCCCGTGTGTACGCGGCCTTAGCGGTGTTTCCAAGGTAATAATCTGTTCAGTGGTCTCGATATGAAACACTCAGAGGCCCACAGAAAAGAAAGGGACTGACATAGCGTAATAACGTAGGAACAGTTTAATAAATAAAAGTAATGCACTTACAGGTTTGTGGGAAGGCACGCAGTGACGCCACCACGTTGTAGGAGAGGAGGACGGGCTCCTGTTTGCCGGCCGGCTTTTTACATTTGCTCCTATATGCTGTATTTTATCTACAAACCTGTAAGTGCATTACTTTTATTCATTAAACTGTTCCTACGTTATTACGCTATGTCAGTCCCTTTCTTTTCTGTGGGCCTCTGAGTGTTTCATATCGAGACCACTGAACAGATTATTACCTTGGAAACACCGCTAAGGGATGGAGTGCTGACCCAGCTGAGGAAGGTTAACCTGGACGTCATCCATTTACCATTTATATATGCTTCATTCCATATATTTTCTGGTAAGCGCATTCAACATATGGTGACGGGTATCTCACGCGCCTTGGAAAGTGTTGAACCACTGTGGTGCTGTCATTTAAGAACACTTATGTCCGTCATTTGGATTCACCTGTGAACTTTTCTTAAATTGGACTTTTTATTTTTATTTTATGCCATTTTTGGCTTTTTTGGTCACCTTCACATTTTTTGAAGTCTATTACTTAATTGTACTAGTCTTTATTTTTTTAATTTGAATTTATATTATATATGTAGGGGAGGGTTGGCGCAGCTTTGTATATTCTTTATTTTCTGCACATCATATACCAGGCTGCACATTATACACAGAGCTCTCCAAATCATCTACCAGGCTGTACATTATACACTGGGCACTACACATCATGTACCAGGCTATACATTATACACCGGGCTCTGCACATCATGTACCAGGCTGCACATTATACACCGGGCTCTGCACATCATGTACCAGGCTGCACATTATACACCAGGCTCTGCACATAATATACCAGGCAGCACATTATACACAGAGCTCTGCACATCATATACCAGGCTGCACATTATACACAGAGCACTGCACATCATATACCAGGATGCACATTATACACAGGGCTCTGCACATCATATACCAGGCTGCACATTATACACCGGGCTCTGCACATCACATACCAGGCTGCACATTATACACCGGGCTCTGCACATCATATACCAAGCTGCACATTATACACAGGGCTTTGCACATCATTTACCAGGCTGCACATTATACACAGGGCTCTGCATATCATATACCAGGCTGCACATTATACACCAGGCTCGGCACATCATATACCAGGCTGCACATTATACACCGGGCTCTGCACATCATATACCAGGCTGCACATTATACACTGGGCTCTGCACATCATATACCAGGCTGTGCATTATACACAGGGCTCTGCACATCATATACCAGGCTGCACATTATACACCAGGCTCTGCACATCATATACCAGGCTGCACATTATACACCGGGCTCTGCACATCATGTACCAGGCTGCACAGTATACACAGGGCTCTGCACATCATATACCAGGCTGCATATTATACACAGGGCTCTGCACAACATATACCAGGCTGCACATTATACATCGGGCCCTGCACATCACATATCAGGCTGCACATTATACACAGGGCTCTGCACATCATATACCAGGCTGCAGATTAAACACCGGGCTTTGCACATCATATACCAGGCTGCACATTATACACCGGGCTCTGCACATCATATACCAGGCTGCACAGTATACACAGGGCTCTGCACATCATATACCAGGCTGCACATTATACACCGGGCTCTGCACATCAT
Source organism: Lithobates pipiens (assembly GCF_037356315.1). Classification (NCBI taxonomy): domain Eukaryota; kingdom Metazoa; phylum Chordata; class Amphibia; order Anura; family Ranidae; genus Lithobates; species Lithobates pipiens. The sequence continues at coordinate 572,893,330 of NW_027507764.1, forward strand.
ATACCAGGCTGCACAGTATACACAGGGCTCTGCACATCATATACCAGGCTGCACATTATACACAGGGCTCTGCACAACATATACCAGGCTGCACATTATACAACGGGCCCTGCACATCACATATCAGGCTGCACATTATACACTGGGCACTGCACATCATATACCAGGCTGCACATTATACACAGGGCTCTGCACAACATATACCAGGCTGCACATTATACATTGGGCCCTGCACATCACATATCAGGCTGCACATTATACACTGGGCACTGCACATCATATACCAAGCTGCACATTATACACCGGGCTTTGCACATCATATACCAGGCTGCCCATTATACACCGGGCTCTGCACATTCTATACCAGGCTGCACATTATACACCGGGCTCTGCACATCATATACCAGGCTGCACATTATACACAGGGCTCTGCACATCATATACCAGGCTGCACATTATACATCGGGCTCTGCACATCATATACCAGGCTGCACAGTATACACAGGGCTCTGCACATCATATACCAGGCTGCACATTATACACAGGGCTCTGCACATCATATACCAGGCTGCAAATTATACACCGGGCTCTGCACATCATATACCAGGCTGCACAGTATACACAGGGCTCTGCACATCATATATCAGGCTGCACATTATACACAGGGCTCTGCACAACATATACCAGGCTGCACATTATACATTGGGCCCTGCACATCACATATCAGGCTGCACATTATACACTGGGCACTGCACATCATATACCAAGCTGCACATTATACACCGGGCTTTGCACATCATATACCAGGCTGCCCATTATACACCGGGCTCTGCACATTCTATACCAGGCTGCACATTATACACCGGGCTCTGCACATCATATACCAGGCTGCACATTATACACAGAGCTCTGCACATCATATACCAGGCTGCACATTATACACAGAGCTCTGCACATAATATACCAGGCTGCATATTATACACAGAGCACTACACATCATATATCAGGATGCACATTATAAACAGGGCTCTGCACATCATATACCAGGCTGCACATTATACACCAGGCTCTGCACATCATTTACCAGGCTGCACATTATACACAGAGCTCTATACATCTTGTACCAGGCTGCACATTATACTCCGGGTTCTGCACATAATTTTCCAGGCTGCACATTATACACCGGGCTCTGCACATCATATACCAGGCTGTATATTATACAGAGGGCTCTGCACATCATATACCAGGCTGTACATTATACACCAGGGCTCTGCACATCATATAGCGGGGGGAGGGATGACGTGTTGTGCTGCCGTCCAACCTTCAAAAAAAATGAATGAGTTTGATAAGCTGGGGGGGGGGGTCCTGCCGTCTGCCCACCGAACAACATTTATGGGTAACAGCTCTTAAAGACAATCCTCAGATTGCTCTTCTGCCTCTCCTTGGAGTACCTCTGCATACATTTTTAACTTTTTTTTTTTTCTTTTCGGATCCTATTCAGCGCTGGGCAGCAATCAATATTACAGAAAGCAGATCACGGGATTGTAGGACCCCCTAACCCACACCTCCTAAACCGTTTTGCAAGAAAACTTTACAAAGACAAAAGTGACTGACACCCAATATCCTGTCTCGGTCCCCTCATTTTACCCATGGGCTCAGCCCTGTGGTGAAATGCTAGCCTGCCCACTTCCTCTTAAGGAGCTACAGTATCCTGCCTTTGCGGTTTCAAAGGGGTGCTGCACATACTTCTGTCAGTGACAGGTACAGGAATCAGGCACAAGCACCATCATTTTCCGTGCTAAAGGAATCCTTAAAGGGGTTGTAAAGGTTCGTTTTTTATTTTCTACATAGGTTCCTCTAAGCTAGTGCATTGTTGGTTCACTTACCTTTTCCTTTGATTTCCCTTTTAAATGTTTTTTTTTCTTTGTCTGAATATCTCACTTCCTGTTTCTCCTCAGTAAACTTCTCACCATCATCCGAGCGGTGTTTAGTCAGCCAGAACAGCTTACCGAACAGCTTACTGAGGAGGAACAGGAAGTGAGAAATTCAGACAAAGAAAACAAAGGAAAAAAAACATTTAGAAGGGAAATTGAAGGAAAAGGTAAGTGAACCAACAATGCACTAGCTTAGAGGAACCTATTTAGAAAATAAAAAACGAACCTTTACAACCCCTTTAAGGATGTCTATGACATGCTTTATGAATTCCCCACGTTGCTAAAGTTATCCAGTAACTTTTTTGTTCAGGACTTTGTTGAGTTTCCATAGGAAGCACTGTTTATGAAGACAAACCTACGATAAAGACAATGGGGGTTATTTACGAAAGGCAAATCCACTTTGCACTGCTAGTGCACTTGGAAGTGCAGTCGCTCTAAATCTAAAGGGTAGATCTGAAATGAGGGGAAGCTCTGCTGATTTTATCATCCAATCATGTGCAAGCTAAAATGCTGTTTTTTATTTCCCTTGCATGTCCCCCTCGGATCTACAGTGACTTTACTTCCAAGTGAACTTTCAGTACATTTTCAAGTGCACTTGCAGTGCAAAGTGGATTTTCCTTTAGAAAATAACCCCCAATGTTTTATGGTGAACATTTTGGTGTCCTGGGTTCCAACGAAACACCCGAATATCCCAATATTCTCAGAATCACTATTCAAATCTAGTTCGAGCCTGAAAAAGAAAACACATTCAGCTTCTACATCTAAGGACCGGTAAGCTGCGATTTCTCTCATTTTTGGTTTTGGGTTTAGATATGCTTTAATGGAGAAGTACAGCCACAGCTCGTTTGGCTGTACTTCTCCTGTGGATCACAGGAGTGCAGTTCGTTCTGCACTCCTGTGACCCGTTTTCAGCAGACAGCGGGCTGAAGCCCGCTATTGGCTGATGTCACAGACAGTGTTCATTTTGACATCAAATTTTTACTTTTGTTTTAGGTATAGTCTTTTGACTAAAATGTACGTTTTAGTCATATTTTAGTCTTTGGACTAAAATTACATTTACGGGTGATACACAGCGATGAAACAAATCCTCCTACATAGGTTGTACCTGCAGTTTTAACTTCTCTACATCCATTAAGGCTTCATGTACACGGGACGTTGTGTAACCTCTCCTGAACGATTTAACTTGACAGTTAGAAACCGGCGTCTAAAAATGTCCATTTAGCCACGTTTGCGTTTTTTTTTTTTTTATATAATTCATTGTTAAAATGAAAAACGTCTGTAAAGGAAACTCTGCTACATTCAAGTTACAAGCTGTTACAGGCATTCAAATGCATCTGAACATCCGTCTGAAGCCGTTTTTTTGCATTCCAAAAAATGCTTCTAAACTCAACAGCCTAGAAACGACTATAAACGACCCTGTGTACATGTACTGATAAGATAACATAGAGGAGAGTTCAGGAGCAGTTGAAAAAAATGCCCAATGTCTTATGCCCCGTACACACGAGCGGACTTTTCGACATCCAAACTCCGACGGACTGAGTCCGGCGGACTATCCGATCGTGTGTGGGCTGCAACGGACTTTAGCGAAGCTAAAGTCTGACGGACTTTAGAAATGAAGCATGCTTTAAATTTTCCCGACGGAACTCCGCCGGACCCGGTCCCCTTTGAAAAATCCGCTCGTGTGTGTGCTACTCCGACGGACTAAAACCGACGCTAGGGCAGCTATTGGCTACTGTCTAGGAACTTCCTACGTCGAATCCAGTCGTACGTCATCACGTTCGACTCCGTCGGAGTTTGGTGTGATGGTGTGTGGTCAAGTCCGTTCGGTCGAAAAGTCCGCCAGAACTCCGTCGGAACTCCGGCGGAACTCCGGCGGAACTCCGGCGGAACTCCTTTGGAGGTCTGTCAGACTTAATCCCTCTCGTGTGTACGGGGCATTAAACATCTTTTTACCAGCAGCAGTGTACATCAGGCCTTAGTTGTATTTTAGTCATTTGAATTGTTTTTGTTTTAGTCGTATTTTAGTCGACTGAAATCTCCAGTACATTTCAGTTGACTAAAATATAATGGGTTTAGTTAAATTGTAATGCATTGCTTCTTTAGAATTGCCAAACATTATATACACCTGGAGTAAAAATCTAATAATGTGTTATTATTTCTGGTATTAAAGAGGGAGTCCACCTACAAAAAAATTATTAAAAGCCAGCAGGTACAAATACTGTGCATGCGCGAGTCGGAAGAAGACGGAAGAAGACCCCCGGAGCTGTGCAATAAATTATTTTTAACCCTTGTGTGTTGTGTTTTATTTACATTTTTTTCACAGGTGAATGGGTGGGGGTACATTGTACCCCATACTCATTCACATAGGGTGGGGGGCCGGTGTCCGAGGGCTCCCTTATTAAAGGGGGCTCCCGGATTCCGATAAGCCCCCCTGCCTGCAGACCCCAACAACCAACGGCCAGGGTTGTTGGGAAGAGGCCCTTGTCCTCATCAACATAGGGACAAGGTGCTTTGGGGTGGGGGGGGCCGCATGGCCCCCCTTCCCCAAAGCACCCCCCCATGTTGAGGGCACGCGGCCTGGTACGGTTTAGGAGGGGGGGCGCTCGCTCATCCCCGCCCCTTTCCTGGCCGGCCGGGTTGCGTGCTCGGATAAGGGTCTGATATGGACCTAGGGGGGGGACCCCACGCCGTTTTTTCGGCTTAGGGCTTCCCCTTTAAGTCCATACCAGGTGACAGGGCCAGCGATGTGTCAATGTCGCCGCCGACATTGACTTCCTTTTCTAGTCCCGGCTACCTGGAGCCGCGCTCAAAATGAACGGACTTTCCTCCGTGTGTGGGCAAGTCCGTTCATTTCAAAAGTACGGTGGATAGTCCAGCCTAGTCCGCTGGAAAAGTCCCGTGTGTGGTCAGTTCTGCTCGTTTGGACAGTCCGGCTGACTTTACGGCGGTTTGTCTGCCAGACTTAGTCCGCCGGATAGTCTGATCGTGTGTACGCGGCATGAGTTATTTTATCTGTTGTGTCCATGTGTGATAATAAATCAGTTTGTTGTTTGCCACTCTACACTGGTGTTGTCTGGTGACTGGGTGGGCTAAGAGGTCTTGGATAGTGCTGGTTCTTGACGGAGGAAGCATTGCCTGGCGGACAAGGCTTTGTCACACTGTAAACTCTATTGGCTGTAATGCCATTGCACATGTTACCTGAATATATTACCAACATTAAATATTAACCACTTACCGCCCGCCGTAAAGCAAAATGAAGGCGGGGGCAGCATGCTACAGGGGGCACCCAAGTGGAGTCACAGCTCCGTGTATCCATTCAGACACAGATCCCTGGCCTGGCCCAGCCCCTTTTCTCCCCTGATTGCCTGACCGACTTTGACTGACAGCCGTGGGAGCCAATGGCACCTCTGCCCTGTCTCAGCCAATCAGGAGGAGTTTCCTAGATGGCTGAGGGGATCGTGGACATCGATGGAGAGAGAAGGGGCTCAGGTAGGTAAATAGGGGGGTACTGGGGAGGCTGCTACACGCTGAATGATTTTTATCTTAATGCATAGAATGCATTAAGGCAAAAAAAAACTTCTGCATTTACAATTCCTTTAAGGGAATCCCTTGCCCCCCTCACCGTGGTACCTAGTAGGTGATCCTCCACTTCTGGGTCTGGGCCACGGTGCGTGTGCGGGTGGCAGTGCACAGATTAGACATAGTGGGAGCTGATCAGCGGGTACTGAGGACTCAATGTCCACCCGCACCCACCGATGATTCGGTACACAGGCAGAGCAGTGGTCTGCGTATTTAAACCAAGCAGATCGCCATTCTGTTAGTACAGAAGGCATGGATCTTGTGTCTCTACTAAGCAGGGCACAGATCCATGATTTCCTTTAGTACAAGCACCTCTCCCACCATAGTAAAGCACTAGTCAGGCACACAGTTAACCCTTTGATCACCCCTGATATTAACCTCTTCCCAGCCAGTGTCATTAGTACAGTGACAGTGCATTTTTTGTAGCCCTGATCACTGTATTAGTGTCACTGTCCCCCAAAAGTGTCAGTTGATTTGTCTTCCTCAATATCGCAGTTCTGCTATAAGTTGCTAATCGCCACTGTTACTAGTAAAAAAAAAGTAAAAAAAAAGTAAAAAAACAAAACAAATAAAAATATCCTACAGTTAGTGTCAGATTGTCTACTGCAATATCACAGTCCCTCTATAAGTCACTGATCACCACCATTACTAGTAAAGAAAAAAATATTCCATAGTTTGTAAACGCTATAACTTTTGTGCAAACCAATCAATATAGTTACGTAGTTACAGTAGCTGAGATCCAAAAAAGACACAAGTCCATCAAGTCCAACCCATGTGTGTGATTATATGTCAGTATAACATCGTATATCCCTGTATGTTTCAGTTGTTCAGGTGCTTATCTGATAGTTTCTTGAAACTATTGATGCCCCCCGCTGAGACCACCGCCTGTGGAAGGGAATTCCACATCCTTGCCGCTCTTACAGTAAAGAACCCTCTATGTAGTTTAACCACTTTCAGACCGGACCAATTTGCTGGTCAAAGACCAGACCACTTTTTGCGATTCGGCACTGCGTCGCTTTAACTGACAATTGCGCGGTCGTGCGATGTGGCTCCCAAACAAAATTGACGTCCTTTTTTTCCCACAAATAGAGCTTTCTTTTGGTGGTATTTGATCACCCCTGCGGTTTTTATTTTTTGCGCTATAAACAAAAATAGAGCGACAATTTTGAAAAAAACGCATTATTTTTTACTTTTTGTTATAATAAATATCCCCCAAAAATATATAAAAAAACATTTTTTTCCCTCAGTTTAGGCCGATACGTATTCTTCTACATATTTCTGGTAAAAAAAATCGCAATAAGCGATTATTGATTGGTTTGCGCAAAAGTTATAGCGTTTACAAAATAGGGATAGTTTTATAGCATTTTTATTAATAATTTTTTATTATTTTTTTTTTTACTAGTAATGGCGGCGATCTGCGATTTTTATTGTGACTGCGACATTGTCGGGGACCCATCGGACATTTTTGACACATTTTTGGGACCATTGTCATTTATACAGTAATCACTGCTATATAAATGCAGTGATTCCTGTGTAAATGACACTGGCAGTGAAAGGGTTAAACAGTGGGTGGCAGTGTAGGGGTTAAGTGTTCCTAGGGGTGTGTTACTAACTGTGGGGGGGGTTGGGCTTTCATTTAGTGTACACTGATCTCTGCTCCAATCACATGGAGCAGAGATCAGCGTCACTAGTTGCTAGGCAGAATGGGAAAATGTTGTTTATACAGCATTTCCTCCATTCGGCCGCTCCGTGAGACGATCGCGGGGATGCCCGCGGCGATCGAGTCCGCGGGTCCCGCGACCGGACTCACGGGGGTCCCGACCAGCGCGGGAGCGCGCCGCCGGCGGCGCGCTCCCGATGGCAGGGCGGCATCGAATATTGGACGTACATGTACGCCAATATGCCTGCCCGTGCCATTCTGTCGACGTACATCGTCGTGCGCTGGTCGGGAAGTGGTTAAGGTTAAATCTCTTTTCTTCTAATTTTAATGAGTGGCCACGAGTCTTATTAATCTCCGTTCTGCAAAAAGTTTTATCCCTATTGTGGGGTCACCAGTACGGTATTTGTATATTGAAATCATATCCCCTCTCAAGCGTCTCTTCTTCAGAGAGAATAAGTTCAGAGCTCACAACCTTTCCTCATAACTAATATCCTCCAGACCCTTTATTAGCTTTGTTGCCCTCTTTGTACTCGCTCCATTTCCAGTACATCCTTCCTGAGGACTGGTGCCCAGAACTGGACAGCATATTCCAGGTGCGGCCAGACCAGAGTCTTGTAGAGCGGCAGAATTATTGTTTTATCTCTGGAGTTGATCCCCTTTTTATGCCAATATTCTGTTTGCTTTGTTAGCAGCAGCTTGGCATTGCATGCCATTGCTGAGCCTATCATCTACTAGGATCTCCAGGTCCTTTTCCATCCTAGATTCCCCCAGAGGTTCTCCCCCAGTGTATAGATTGCATTCCTATGTTTGCCACCCAAATGCATTATTTTACATTTTCCTACATCGAACCTCATTTGCCATGTAATTGCCCATATACGCTTATTGGGATTTTTTTTCCCACAAATATGGAGCAGAATAGAATTCGGCCTAAATTGATGAAGAAATCTAAAAATGCTGTTGTTTTTTTTTTCAAAATTGTCAGTCTTTTTTTATTTTAATTTTTTTTTTTGTTTATAGCGCAAGAGGTGATCAAATACCACCAAAAAGCTCTATTTGCGGCAAAATAAGGACAATTTTGTTTGGGGTCATGGGGGGGGGGGGGTAAATCTTCTGGAGGTCAAGCGATAAAATTAAATTACCTTTCTGCTTTTGCTGGATAGACTTCCAGCTTACGGAATGCTGCCACTTGTTTCCTGAAATTGTTCTTTAAGAAAACACCACGGGAAACAGAAACTCTGTGTACTTTATCTATCTAGCTAGAATAGTAAGAACAACTTTATACATATATTAAAAAAGGCTTAATGAAAAAAAAAAGAAAAATGTCATTTATCAATATATTGCAAAAAAAAAAAAAATCTATTATTTTCCAAACTAAGAAAATATGAAACTGTCTCTCATTGTTTGATGCAACAATTTAATCTCCGGTGGCATATTTTAATTAAAATATACCTGGAAGGTAAAAAAAAAAAAAAAAGTGGAATCAACATTTTTCTCACTGATGATTGAAATCATGAACTGTTAATAAGAAATATGTTTATATTAAATGAAAAGCTTTGATCTCAGTTAAAAAAAAATAAAAAAAAATCAGATAGGTATAAATTCGATTTGAAGGACTCTCCCGGGGGTAAAGGAATCGAACACACTGTGCCAAATATTTTCAGTTTTTTCTTTTTCTTTTTTTTTTTAGAAAAGTACAGCTTTTAATTGGAACTAATTGGATTATTCTGCAAGGATTGAGAGCAAATCTTTTTAGCAATGTTCCGCATTCAATGCAAACTGTAACATCAATTTTTTCATTACAATATTGGCAAGTGACGAGGGTTTTCGGTAACAAGTTGAGTTTACTGATTTGTGAGTCAATTTATTTGCTTTATATTTCTAAATAATTAGAGCGCATACAAGTTAGAACATCGAATTAAAGGCTATGTGTGTTTAATTAAAGTCAGGTGAAATGTTTTAGTGCCGAGAGATGGAAATAAATAGATGCACTTTTATTTTAGAGTAATGAGAAATAGTGTTTTGATGCAGCTATTTGCAGGATAATCATACGCCTCAAAACAAATCATCTTTTAATATTTTTTTTTAACTTGTATTTTATTTTCCTTGAAACTGAACTCCAGGCAGGTATGTGCACATAAATTAACCTGATCATTGAAAACATTGAACATGGTTTTCAATGCAACTAGTTGGACGTTGCCACCTATGTAATGCGTGTGGTTTTAGGTCTGATTCACACCTATGCATTTTTAGTAGACGTGCGATTCGTTTTGTTCCAAATTCATTTTTTTTAAACAAATTTCGACAAATTCGTTAATTTGGAAATATCTGAAATGATGAAAATACATTTTTAAAAAAAATTCAGAATATTTGTAAATAAATACAATTCGTAAATTTGTAAATTCAAATACCGTATTTATCGGTGTATAACACGCACCTTTTTCCCCTTAAAATCAGGGGAAAATTGTGCGTGCGTGTTATACAGCGATCCCCGCTGTTTATGATTGGAAGAGGAGCGAGCACCGCCGAAAAAAAGACTGTGTACTCGGCTCGGCTGCACTTGCAGTCACGCTGTCCCGCCTCCCTGCTGTCTCTCAGTTGAAGAGGAGCGAGCGCTGCCGAAAAAAAGACCAAGCTGAGTGTACTGTGTACTTGGCTAGGCTCGGCTCCGCTCGGCTCCTCTCGCAGTCACGCCGTCCTACCTCCCTGCTGTCTCTGAGTGGAAGAGGAGCGAGTGTTGCCGAAAAAGACAGACGGCTCCTCTCGCAGTCAAGCCCAGTCCCGCCATTGGACCTGTGCTATGTCCATCATAGGAGCCGGACCAAGGGGAGTGACTGCGAGAGGAGCCGAGAGGAGCCGAGTACACAGGACATCTGGCTCTGTGTATCTCAACGGTGCTAATTTAAAACGATCATGCTGCAAAGACACTGGGCAAGGCTGCATATGACACTGATCATTCTGCAATGATGGACAAGGCTGCAGATGGACACTGATAAGGCTGCATTGATGGGCATTTAAGGCACCTTTCACACTGGGGTGGTGCGGGCGTCGACGGTAATTTACCATCATTTTAGCGGCGGTATTCGTTCGCTAGCGGGGCGGTTTTAACCCCCGCTAGCGGCTCGAAAAGGGGTTAAAACCGCCCCCAAAACGCCACTGCTACGGCGCTGCAGCGGCGCTTTGCCGGTGATATAGTCGTGCTGCCCCATTGGTTTCTATGGGTAGGAACGGTTTAGGAGCAGTGAATACACCGCTCCTTCACCGCTCCAAAGATGCTGCTTACAGGAGTTTTTTTATCGTCCTGCTAGCGCACCGATCCAGTGTGAAAGCCCTCCGGCTTCCACACTGGAGTGAAAGGAGCTGCTTATTTCAGGCGCTATACAAGCGCTATTTTTAGTGCTGTAGCACCTGAAAAACGCCTCAGTGTAAAAGGGGCCTAAATGTAAGTTTTTTTCCTTAAAATTCCCTCCTAAACTTGAGGTACATGTTATACGCCGGCGAGTGTCCTACGCAGATAAATATGGTATTCAAAAATTCAGAAATTCGAATATTTGGAAAATTTCAAAATATGAAATAATAACTAACTAATAATAACTTAACAATTACTAACTATTAAATGATAGATATTGGAATTTATATTAAAATTTGCCTGTTAGAGAACATAACGAATACGAATTTATCCGAAGCTACGAATTATCTGAAATAACGCTGCATGGCCTCCTTGATTCTGTAAAGCCTGTGACAGGACCCAAGGATTTGAGGGATCATTACTAGCTGGCAACCCTTCTTGATCCACATTACAAGGGTAAAGTTGCAGAACTCATCTATGCCTTCGCAGAGGGAGCAAAGGATGAAACATCTTCAGGAGGCCTTGAAGAAAGGTTTGTGCAATGCATTTTCAGACCCTGGGAGCTTACAATTTTCTGGTGCTGGACAACGTGTTGCTGAGATTTCGTTCAGTCAGAGGAAGAGCGGTGGAGAAGGTCTGATCGGTTCAAGCAACCATCACCAGCGTCTACATTACATAGTGCAGGAATATCTAGGGGCAAGACTTGGAGACCTTTCCAACAGAGCATCCACTGGGTTACTGGGTCTTGAGGATGGACTACTGGACAGAACATGCTCAATATGCAACTGAGCTACTGGTCTGTCCTGCATCCAGCATTCTTTCTGAACGCACATTCAGTGCTGCTGGAAACTCTGTAACGGATCATAGAGTGCGCCTGTCCACAGACGCCGTTGATAGGCTCACATTCATAGAAATGAATCAGTCTTGAATCAGCAGCTATCAAGCACCTGATGCTGATGTAACTAATTGAATTTTCTATGGATGTGGGATCCCTTGAATACTGCCTATGCTGAGTGACTATCCTATTCCTCCTCAATCTTATGATGCTAGCTTCCAGCAATATTTTTAGTTTAGGGCACCACAACCACCGCCTAAAGCACAGTTTTTCTGTCCCTGTTTAACAGGGGCACGAAATTACAATTTTTCATCCAATATTTCATAGCAGGTCCTGTTCCTGTGCCCAACAAGAGTATCTGTGAGGGGTTACAGTGTTGTGGCACCACCACCACTACCACCCCCCAAGGCCCAATTTTTCTGCCCCTATTTAACAGGGGCATGTAATTACAATTTTTGATCTAATATTTCACAGCAGGAAACATTCCTGAACCCAACAAGAGTATCTGTGAGGGGTTACAGTGTTGTGGCACCACCATCTCTACCACCCAAGGCCCAATTTTTCTTCTCCTGTTTAACAGAGGCATGTCATTGAAAATGTTGATCCAATATTTCACAGCAGGGCCCGTTCATGCACCCAAAAATAGTATCTGTGAGGGGTTACATTGTTATGGCACCATCACCACCCAAGGCCCATTTTTTCTTTTTTCTGCACCTGTTTAGCAGGGGCATGTAATTACAATGCTTGATCTAATATTTCACAGCAGGGTCTGTTCCTGCGCCCAACTAGAGCATCTGTGAGGGGTTACAGTGTTGTGGCACCACCACCCAAGGGCCAATTTTCTGAAGAGTATAGAGAGCAGGCCGTATAGTATATACAGTGGCGTGAAAAAGTGTTTGCCCCCTTCCTCATTTCCTGTTCCTTTGCATGTTTGTCACACTTAAGTGTTTCGGAACATCAAACCAATTTAAACAATAGTCAAGGACAACACAAGTAAACACAAAATGCAATTTGTAAATGAAGGTGTTTATTATTAAAGGTGAAAAAAAATCCAAACCATCATGGCCCTGTGTGAAAAAGTGATTGCCCCCTAAACCTAATAACTGGTTGGGCCACCCTTAGCAGCAACAACTGCAACCAAGCGTTTGCGATAACGTGCAATGAGGCTTTTACAGCGTCCTGGAGGAATTTTGGCCCACTCATCTTTGCAGAATTGTCCTAATTCAGTTACATTAGAGGGTTTTCGAGCATGAACGGCCTTTTTAAGGTCATACCACAACATCTCAATAGGATTCAGGTCAGGACTTTGGCTAGGCCACTCCAAAGTCTTCATTTTGTTTTTCTTCAGCCATTCGGTGGTGGACTTGCTGGTGTGTTTAGGATCATTGTCCTGCTGCAGAACCCAAGTTCGTTTCAGCTTGAGTACACGAACAGATGGTCGGACATTCTCCTTCAGGATCTCTTGGTAGACAGCAGAATTCATAGTTCCTTTTATCACGGCAAGTCTTCCAGGTCCTGAAGCAGCAAAACAGCCCCAGACCATCACACTACCACCACCATATTTTACTGTTGGTATAATGTTCTTTTTATGAAATGCAGTGTTCCTTCTACGCCAGATATACTTGGACACACACCTTCCAAAGAGTTCCACTTTTGTCTCATCGGTCCACAGAATGTTGTCCCAAAAGTCTTGGGGATCATCAAGATGTGTTGTGGAGAAATTGAGACGAGCTTTGATGTTCTTTTTGCTCAGCAGTGGTTTTCTCCTTGGAACTCTGCCATGCAGGCCATTTTTGCCCAGTCTTTTCCTGATGGTGGAGGCATGAACGCTGACCTTAACTGAGGCAAGTGAGGCCTGCAGTTCCTTGGACGTTGTTGTGGGGTCTTTTGTGACCTCTTGGATGAGTCGTCGCTGTGCTCTTGGGGTAATTTTGGGCGGCCGGCCACTCCTGGGAAGGTTTACCACTGTTCCATGTCTTCGCCATTCATGGATAATGGCTCTCACTGTGGTTCGCTGGATTCCCAAAGCTTTGGAAATGGCTTTATAACCCTTTCCAGACTGATAGATCTCAATTACTTTCTTTCTCAATTGTTCCTGAATTTCTTTGGGTCTCGGCATGATGTGTAGCTTTTAAGGATCTTCTGGTGAACCTTACTGTGTCAAGCAGCTCCTATTTAAGTGATGCCTTGATTGTGAACAGGTGTGGCAATAATCAGGCCTGGGTGTGGCTAGAGAAATTGAACTCAGGTGTGGACAACCACAGTTATAGTATGTTTTAACAAGGAGGGCAATCACTTTTTCACACAGGGCCATGATGGTTTGGATTTTTTTTCACCTTTAATAATAAACACCTTCATTTACAAATTGCATTTTGTGTTTACTTGTGTTGTCCTTGACTATTGTTTAAATTGGTTTGATGTTCCGAAACACTTAAGTGTGACAAACATGAAAAGGAACAGGAAATGAGGAAGGGGGCAAACACTTTTTCACACCACTGTATACTGCTGTTCAGAGTATATTGTGCCTGGGGGCCTTGGGGACCCCCACACCATTTTTTTTATAATTGGATGTGGGGTTCCCCTTAATATCCATACCAGACCCAAAGGGCCTAGTAATGGACTGAGGGGGGGGGGGGGGGGGCACATGCCTTTATTTCAATGATTTTCATCTATATTGCTGCAGTAAAGATCAGCTGCAGTGAGAGCACAGGTAGTACTTTTGACTAGTTGACTTTGCCCTCTACTTGACTTTCATTTTGGGCACAAATTCTAGTGCTCAATTCCTCTTTAACCACCCACTGATGTACATTTACAGCTAGTGGGCGGCATAGCCAGGCACAGTACGTCACGTGTGCTTCCTGGTTTAGCGGCGAGTGCCCCCTGCTGACCTGTGCTGTGATTAGACACAGCATGAGTTTGTCAGCGGGATACAGCCAATAAATTTGGTTGTATACCTGCTCATTGGCTGTGGCCAATCACAGCACAGATCCGTGTTTTTAAACACAGGCTCTGGCTGAACTTCAAAGGGTCAACAGGTTAAAGGTCAAAGGGTTAAAGCAAACATATTGCTTTGCCCTGTATAGACACAGGTTTTAATGTTGTCGTTTTAAGGCAACAGTGTTATATATACCAGTATTTTTAATCTAGAAAACTTTTCTCAGGAAAGTTCTGTCATAGGATGTTCTAAGCATTTTATTTTTGTCACTTGTACTGAGAGAAATACAGGGCCAACTGCTGCTCACCTTTTAGTCTAAAAATAAAAGTTGTCTGACTATAATTCTGATCTAATGACTTCAATACTTTTTGGGACACTGACCTGCTCCGGATAAGGAGATCAGGATATCTATATGTTATGATTTTGTTGGCTTTATACTTGCTTGAAACCAGTGATACAAAAAATCTGAAGTTCAGCTTAAAACCTTAAATTGGACTTGAACTCAGAAAGAAAAAAGTTGAGAACATTTAAAATAACTAAAGGCGATTTTTTTTTTTTTTTTTAATAGAGTGAAGAATGATATGAACACCTGTTGGGTTTTTATCGCTGTCTATGCCCCTATTAGGGAGATTCACCCTCTTTATTTGTTCTGTTTACTATTATCACTTAGGCCGCGTACACACGCGCGGACTGTTTGCCCAACCTTGTTCGTCAAACAGTTTCGGCAAACAGTCCGCTCAAAATTTGCATGAGCGGACTTGCCCACAGGCTTCTTCTCCTGGAGATGTTGACTCGACGAGCTCTCCGGCCGGAATGCCAGAGCCGCGCTGTGCGCTCACTTATATAGTGACAATGGGGCAGTGTCACATGGTATATGTCACATGGGTTGGTCACATGGGTTGATGTCACATGGGGACTATGACATCGTAAGGGGGCGGGGTCACCATGTGACCAACCCATGTGACATATACCATGTGACACCGCCCCATTGTCACTATATAAGTGACCGCACAGCGCGGCTTTGGCATTCCGGCCGGAGAGCTCGTCGAGTCAACATCTCCAGGAGAAGAAGAAGAACAACAAGAAGAAGAACAAGAACGGAAGGCGGCGGCGACGACAGCGGCGACAGAAGACCGGGCCACCGCCTGTAAAAGAGCTACAAGAAGGCGCGGTGGCCCGGCAGAAGAACCGAAGGCGGCGACAGAAGAACGGAAGGCAGCGGCGACAGAAGACCGGGCCACCGCCTGTAAAAGAGCTACAAGAAGGCGCGGTGGCCCGGCAGAAGAACCGAAGAGGGGGACAAGACCCCCGAAGTCGGGAGGAGAGGCCGGCGGCGGGGAGGAAGAAAGCCGGACTCCTCCGCTAGTAAAAGAGCTACACACAGATAGCGGAGGAGTCCGGCGAGAAGACCCCCGAAGACGGAAGACCCCCGGAGCTGTGCAATAAAATATTTTTTCCCTGTGTTGTGTTTTTTTTTGTACTTTATTTCACAGGTGAATGGGTAGGGGTACATTGTACCCCATACTCATTCACATAGGGTGGGGGGCCGGTATCCGGGGGCCCCCTTCTTAAAGGGGGCTCCCGGATTCCGATAAGCCCCCCGCCCGCAGACCCCGACAACCAACGGCCAGGGTTGTCGGGAAGAGGCCCTTGTCCTCATCAACATGGGGACAAGGTGCTTTGGGGTGGGGGGGCCGCGCGGCCCCCCCTTCCCCAAGGCACCCCCCATGTTGAGGGCACGCGGCCTGGTACGGCTCAGGAGGGGGGCGCGCTCGCTCGCCCCCCTTTCCTGGCCGGCCGGGTAGCGTGCTCGGACAAGGGTCTGGTGTGGACTTTGGGGGAACCCCCACGCCGATTTTTTTCGGCGTTGGGGTTCCCCTTTAAGCCCATTCCAGGCGGCGGAGCCCGCGATGTCTCCTTCGCGGGCCCCGCCTACCTGTACACGCGCTCGAAATGGGCGGACTTTCCGAGCGGGAACAGTTTGCTCATTTCGAAAGTAGCCTACACACGGGCGGACTGTTCGCTCAAACACAGTTTCAGCGGACAGTTTTTCAGAATTTCCGAAAGACTTTGTCCGTCCAACTGTCCGCTGAAACTGTCCGCTGAAAGCCCACACACGGGCGGACTGTCCGCCCAAACACTGTTCAGCGGACAAGGTTGGGCGAACAGTCCGCCCGTGTGTACGCGGCCTAAGAGTGAAAGTGAAAGAGAATCCCAAATG
This sequence comes from Lithobates pipiens, assembly GCF_037356315.1. Classification (NCBI taxonomy): domain Eukaryota; kingdom Metazoa; phylum Chordata; class Amphibia; order Anura; family Ranidae; genus Lithobates; species Lithobates pipiens. The sequence continues at coordinate 572,909,840 of NW_027507764.1, forward strand.
TTGGATTGTCGCCACAACAGGAATTGAGGAAAGTCTTCCAATGAGTACACTAGTTCTGGTGACCTTGGGGATAGCAAGGAATTCTCTCAGTTGGAAGGGATTTGCTCCCATTTCCCAGTTTTGGCTATGGGACAGTTAGCCCTTGTACACAAGATCGGAGATTCCGACCGAATATGTGTCCGATCGGAGCGTTTTGTCGGATATTCTGACTGTGTGTGGTCTGCATCGGACTGTTTCCGTCTGAATATCCGTCGGACCAAATTTTCCAACTTGCCGGAAATATTTTCCGACAAAATGCTCTGATCGGACATACTCCGATCATGTGTAGAGAATTCCGATCGGACAAAGTGCCACGCATGCTCAGATCAAATTCCTGCATCAAAGCTATTGGCTACTAGCCTGAACGTAGTCCCATCGTAACGAAATAACGTCATCACGTTCCGAACGATCGGATTTTCCGACAACTTTGTCCGACTGTGTGTATGCAACAGTTTCGGACAAGATCCATCGGACAAAATCCGATGGACAAAATCCGACGGATTTGGTTGTCGGAATCTCCGACCGTGTGTACAAGGGCTAAGTGAGGGCAAATCTCCCCAGTGGGAGAAAGATGGGGAAAATAAAAACTGACAAGGGTTATAACTCTTCCTTACTTTATCCAAAATGACCAAAAAGGTTTAGCCTTTAGTTTTACTTTACCTGTGCCTAAACAGGGCATTGAAAAAAATGATCTTTTTGTCTTGAATTCCATCTAAACAATAACAGTCACTTTTGCCTCGTTTCCACTGAGCGGAACAGTTTGGGTCAGTACAGTTTGGAAGGGTTAGAATGGTCCAGCCTATTCAGGTGAGCGTTTCCACTGCAAGTCAGACTGCCAGGGGCCATACGGGGTTTAGAAAAAATGCCTTCGACGTGAGCATTGACTTTTTTTTCTGTCCGCCATGCAGTGGGATGTATTGTGTGATGCCAGTAGCTCCACCCTAACTGTACCGTACCATTTGCTATGGCCCCACATCTGAAGCAGGACCATGAATGGTGCAGTATGGTTCTGTTGTATGGGACACTTTCATAATGGAAACATTCAAAATAGCGTACCATACCGAACCAACCCAAACCGAACCGCTCAGTGGAAAGGAGGCATTTGTTTACCCTAAACCACTGTATATCTGCTGTATATCTGCAGTGTGATATCCAAGTCACTGCTGCCTATGACTGCTAATTTCACCAGATTTGAGTGAGATTTGATTATGTCCTTACCGTGCTGCTCACTGTTCTCCTTTCTGGAGAGGAAGCCATACCAAAGAATTTCTGTTATGATTCCCTCATGGCAGTTGATGCAGGGTTAATTGAGGTACAGAGTCTAAGTGGCAGTTGGTCTTTACCAGAGCTCATGATGGTGGAGATGGTCCAGAATCCCTAGAGGTTTCCAGTTTTCTTTGCTGAAAAATGACCTTCAGGACCATCCCACCCAGGAGATGGCTGGAACAAAAAGGCTACAGTGTAGCCACTGTTCATGAGCCTGCAGGCAAGAGAATGGTCAGGTCAGGCTGAGGTCTTGGAAAGTGGTAGCCAAAATGATCAGAGTCTATTGGGCCATGGAGGAGTCCTGTATGCTGGGTGTTGAATCTCACTGGGCCAATGTGTGTGCTGGAGGTGTGATCTCATATGGAAAGACAAATCTGTGTGGTGGGTGTGGGATCTCAATGGGGAAAGACCGCTGTGTGTGTGTGCTGGAGATGGGATATAACTGGGAAAGGCAAATCTGTGTGCTGGGTGTTGGATCTCATTGGGGAAAGACCAATGTGTGTGCTAGTGGTGGAATACCATTAAAGTGATTGTAAAGGCTTGTGTTTTTTTCTATAAAAATAAAAAACATGTTATACTTACCTGCTCTGTTTCAGCGGATTTGCACAGATCAGCCCTGATCCTCCTCTTCTCGGGTCCCTCTTCTGTGCTCCTGGCCTTTCCCTCCTGTTCAGTGCCCCCACAACAAGAAGCTTGCTATGGCGGCACCCAAGACACAGAAGACTGAACCGGTTCCGCCCACTCTCTCCCCTGATTGGCTAGCTGACTTGGATTGACAGCAGCAGGGGCCAATGGCTCCGCTGCTGTGTCTCAGCCAATCAGGAAGGAGAATATTGGACAGCTGAGAGACTTGCGGACATTGCTGGATAGAGAGAAACCTAAGGTGAGTGTTAGGGGGGCTGAAGGGGTCTGCTGCACACAGAAGGTTTGGGATGGGGGGGGGGGATCTCATCGGGTAAAGACCATTGTGTATGCTGGAGGTAGGATCTTATTGGGAAAAACAAATATGTGTGCTGGGGGTGGGATCTTATTGGGGAAAGACCATTGTGAATGCTGGAGGTGGAATCTTATTGAAAAAGACAAATCTGTGTACTGGGGGTGGGATCTCATTGGGGAAAGACCATTGTGTATGCTGGAGGTAAGATCTGATTGGGAAAAACAAATCTGTATGCTGGGGATGGGATCTCATCGGGGGAAGAACATTGTGTATGCTGGAGGTGGAATCGCATTGAGAAAGACAAATCTGTGTACTGGGGTGGGATCTCATCAGGGAAAGACCATTGTTTATGCTGGAGGTAGAATCTTATTGAGAAAGACAAATCTGTGTACTGGGGGTGGGATCTCATCCAGAAAAAAACATTGTGTATGCTGGAGGTAGGATCTTATTGGGAAAAACAAATATGTATGTTGGGGGTGGGATGTTATTGGGGAAAGACCATCATGAATGCTGGAGGTGCAATCTCATTGAGAAAGACAAATCTGTGTGCTGGGTGTGGTATCTCAATGGGGAAAGATCAATGTTTGTGCTGGAGGTGGGATCTCATTGGGAAAATACAAATCTGTGTGCTGGGTATTGGATCTTACTGGGGAAATACCACTGTGTGCTGTAGGTGGGATCTAATTTGGAAACACAAATCTGTGTGTTGAGTGTTGGATCTCACTGGAGTAAGACCACTTTGTGTGCTGGAGGTGGGATCTCATTGGGAAATAAAAAAAAAATGTGTGCAGGGTGTGGGATCTCACTGGGGAATGACCAATGTTTGTGCTGGAGGTTGCATCTCATTGGGAAATACAAATATGTGTGCTGGGTATTGGATCTCACTGGGGAAAGACCACTGTGTGTGTTGGAGGTGGGATCTCATTGGAAAAGACAAATCTGTTTGGTGGGTGTGGGATCTTAATGGGGCAATACCAATGTTTGTGCTGGAGGTAGAATTTCATGAATAATAATAAAAAAAAAAAAAACATGTGCTGGGTGTGGAATCTCACTGGGGAAAGACCAGTGTTTGTGCTGGAGGTGCAATCTAATTGTGAAAAAACACATTTGTGTGCTGGGTGTTGGATCACACTGGGGAAAGAACACTGTGTGTGCTGGAGGTGGGATCTCATTGGGAAAGACAAATATGTGTGCTGGATGTGGAATCAACTGTGACCAGTGTGTGTGCTGAAGGTAAGATCTCATTGCTAGAGCAGGTCCTGTGCAGCTGTATTCAAGACTGAAGGCAGAATCGCCCAGTGACCAAATGAAAGTAGAATTTACACATTACATTATATAAGATAAAATTAAAGGTTTCTTTTATAAATCAAAAGACAATAATTATCAAGACAATAGCTTCTCCTTAGTAGATGGCAGACAAAGTATTAAGTCTGTATTACTGACTCTATCATAGATGTGACAACAGCTATGTTACAAGTGCCATATTCACTAGATTATCACTTTCATCTAACCAAGCACTTATCTGCACCCAGCCCATTGAAAGGGTGTTTGCTCTTAGTAAATGTAAATGAGTGTGCTTTTATGACACTGTCGCAAAGGCAATGACAGATGCTAATAAACTGAACAAATGGCATACAATAGAAATAAGGATAATATTTTTCGTACTATAAACCTTACACAGATGGATTCATTATAAAAAGGCAAAGTGATAGATCAATTTAAACTGCCTGCAAAACTTTGAGATGGTGCATTAAGTTAGCATAGGTCAGCTAGTACAAGAGAGCATTATGCCGCGTACACACGATCGGACATTCCGACAACAAAATCCATGGGATTTTTTTCGACATATGTTGGCTCAAACTTGTCTTGCATACACACGGTCACACAATGTTGTCGGGCATTCCGAATGTCAAGAACGCGGTGACATATGACGAGCCGAGAAAATTGAAGTTCAGTAGTCAGTGTGGCTCTTCTGCTTGATTCCGAGCATGCGTAGAAGTTTGTGCGTCGGAATTGTGTACACACAATCAGAATTTACGACAACAGATTTTGTTGTCGGAAAATTTTAGATCCAGATCTGATGGAAAATGTGTGATGTAGCCTACACACGGTCATAATTTCCGACAAAAAGCTTGCATCGAACATTTTCCGCCAGAAAATCCGACCGTGTGAACGCGGCATAATGCACTGTACACAGGGTCGGACAATCCGATGACAAAATTTTGGCCCAAACTTGTCTCGCATACACACGGTTGCACAAATTTGTCGGAAAATCTGATCGCTCAGAACAAGGCAACGTAAAAACAAGTACGTCGGGACTATAAACGGGCCAGTAGCCAATAGCTTTCTTCTCGTAATTTATTCTGAGCATGCGTGGCACTTTGTGTGTTGGATTTGTCTACACAGGATCGAAATTTAAAACGATTGGATTTTGTTGTTGGAAAATTTTAGATCCAGCTCTCAAACTTTGTGTGTCGGAAATTCCGCCGGAAAAAGTCTGATGGAGCCCACACACGATCAGATTTTCCAACAACACAATCTGATTGCACATTTTCCATCGGAAAGTCCAACCGTGTGTACAGGGCATTAGAGTTGCAGTCACTGAAGACCAGATCTGCAAGACCTCTCTAGGATCCATGATATGACCCCAGGTTCAAGTCATTTGGGGGTTTTAAAGCCTTGTTCATGTGGACTTAAGCTTTTATAGCATCGTTATGTAAAGTAAGTTTTTACAAAGTGTAGGAACCCTGCCTTAAGCTGGGCCATCCCTGGTCGGGTACACACGATTGGACTTTCTGGCAGAAAAGGTCAGACGGTCTTCCCGACGGAGTTCTGACGGAGTTCCGATGGAGTTCCAACCGAACGGACTTGGCCACACATGAATGGACCAAAGTCAGTTTGTTTTGAACATGATGACGTACGCCGGGACTAGAAAAGTAAGTTCAATAGCCAGTAGACAATAGCTGCCTTTGTGTCGTATTTGGTCAGTCGGACCAGCATACAGATGAATGGTTTTCCCAAAAGAAATTGATTCCGTTGGAAAGATTTAAAGCATGTTCTATTTCTATGTCCGTCTAAATTTTTGAGGAATAAAAGTCTGATCTTTTCTGCTGGAAAGTCTGGGCGTGTGTATGCGGCATTAGTCTTGTTTTTGTAGCTAGGCTGTAGTCACCCTGAGCTGTTTATATTTTTGGTGCTCTGTAGGTTTCTCCTTATCATAGGAAATTGGTTATTCCTGTTCCATTGTGCTTGCTTCAGTAATGAGAGATAACAGTGAGTTATGTGAATATGAATATTTTGCCTGTCTCAGCCATTTACTGAAAGTTTTGATCCAGTGGTGTGGGGTGAGTGGAGCTAATACATATTTGGTGTAAACTTCAAAAGACTGAGAGAGAGAGCGAGAAGGGGGAAGCCTCAAGCTTTCATTCAGCCCAGTCTCAGCTAGATTTTCTTGGGCCTTGCACCAGGCAAGGACCTGCACTAAAGGCCTATGGAATGTAAACTGCCTTGGGGGAGGGCACATCTAGAGGAAGAAGTTCAGTTTGATGGTTACCTGTGTAGTGCTATCCCCAAAAGGGCCACTGAATTTAGGGCCTTTTCCCCCCTCACAGCACGGAGAGCCAGGCAAAAGGGATTTTACACACTCTCTCCAATGGCACGAAAATCAGTCTAGGGGAGTTGGTTTTTAAAATTTATTGTAGAATGTTGAACTTGGATGAGGATTATGGATACATGAGATGCCCAGAACATGGAAACTTCAAATAAACAGTCAGGATCTCCTAAATAGGGATGAGCTTCGTGTTCGAGTCGAACATACGTTCGACTCGAACATTGGCTGTTCGGCCGTTCGGCGAATTCCGAACGTTTGGGCCGTTCGCGTCAAAATTCGAGTGAAGCGCGCGCGGACCACAATGCACTGCGGTGGCGCAGTGCATTGCTGCCCCATGATTGGCCAAGCATGCACTGTGACCCCGCATGCTTGGCCAATCGCAGCGCCGGCAGCGAGGAGAGCCATGATTGGCCACAGGCATCCTGTCTGTGGCCAATCATAGCTCAGGCTGTGTAGTGCACGCCCCACACTATATAAGGCCGCCTTTGAGCATCTGAAGCAGTGGGTGTTCTGTGTACCTTCAACACAGTACACACCAATCGTTTTTGGCTGATTTCCTATCTTGCTACTGTGTAGTGGTTGTTGTCTGTGCCCTGACTGCAGTATACACCACTATATTCACCTCACCTATATAGCTAGTGATCTAGCTTTAACCACTTAACAACTGCCCATTGCCGATTAACGGCTTCAGGGGGGTTGTTTAACTCTGAGAGGCCGTTAATTAACGGCCTCCCAGAATTCTGCTCTCGCGTGCCCCGAGGTGTGCGCACTCGAGAGCATCCGTGACCGCCGGGTTGCATCACGAATCACGGTAAACGGCCGCTCATAGCGGCCGTTTACCACGTGATTGCTCCGTCAAATGACGGAGTGATTACTTGGAAACAAACCGGCGTCATGTTATGACGCCTGTTCCTCCCTCCCCTCTCTGTACCGATCGGTACAGCGGAGGGGAAAGAGATCGGTGTCAGCAGCGATGTGGGCTGCATCTGCAGTGCCCACATCGCTGCTCACCGAATTTAACCCCTCAATTCCCTGCCAATACTCTGCAATACCAGTGCATACTCTGCAGTACCCTGCCATTACTCTGCAGTACCCCGCCATTACTCTGCAGTGCAGTACCCTGCCATTACTCTGCAGTGCAGTACCCTGCCATTACTCTGCAGTACCCCCCATTACTCTGCAGTAACCCCCATTACTCTGCAGTACCCCCCAATACTCTGCAGTACCCGCCATTACTCTGCAGTACCCGCCATTACTCTGCAGTACCCCCAATACTCTGCAGTACCCTGCCATTACTCTGCAGTGCAGTACCCTGCCATTACTCTGCAGTACCCCCCATTACTCTGCAGTAACCCCCATTACTCTGCAGTACCCCCCAATACTCTGCAGTACCCGCCATTACTCTGCAGTACCCGCCATTACTCTGCAGTACCCCCAATACTCTGCAGTACCCTGCCATTACTCTGTAGTACCCCCCAATACTCTGCAGTACCCTGCTATTACTCTGTAGTACCCCGCCAATACTCTGTAATACCCTGCCATAAATTGCCATACCCAGCCATACTCAGAGATACCCAGCCATACTCGGTGATACCCTGAAATACCCAGCCATAGACGCCCCCCACCCCTCACCGCCCTCCGGTGCTTCTACCAACTCGCCAGTACGATCAAAGCCAGAATCTTTTTTTTATTTTTTATTTCAGGCTTCCCAGCCTAGAGGTGAGATGTGGGGTCATATTGACCCCCCAGATTTCACTGTAAAGAGGACCTGTCACCCCATATTCCTATTACAAGGGATGTTTACATTTCTTGTAATAGGAATAAAAGTGATCAAAAATATATTTTTGGGGAAAAAAATGTCAAACTAACATAAATAAAGTAAAATGAACAATAAAAAAATAAAATAAAAATTAAAGCGCCCATGTCCCCATGTGCTCGCATGTGCCACACATGTGAGGTATCGCCGAGAATGTTAGAGCGAGAGCAATAATTCTAATCATAGACCTCCTCTGCAACTCAAAACATGTAACCAGTAAAAAAAAAATTAAAGCGTCGCCTATGGGGATTTTTTAAGTAGCGACGTTTGGCGCCATTCCACGGGCATGTGCAATTTTGAAGAGTGACATGTTTGATATCTATTTACTCAGCATAACTTCATCTTTCACTTTATGCAAACATTGGGCTAACAAGTGGTTAATAATAGAGTTTGCAGTCAGTAGTGTTAGGAGATAGTGTATGCTGTCTGTGTGCTCTGTACCCAGTACATACCGCTATAATATAGGGCAGGCCCCTACTTTCAAACATCCAACTTACAAACATCTCCTACTTGCAAACGCAAGGAGACAGCAGCAAGTGAGATGAAAAAAGATGGACGACAAAACAAATTATACAGGGGTGATAACCCTTCCCTATGTTTTCCAAAAAGCTTAAAGATAGTTTTTTTGACTGGAGCTACACTTTAAAAATGTACCATTTGAAAATTACAAACAGATTCAACTTAACACAACAAACCTACACAGTCCCTGTCTTGTTTGCACCGCCTGTATACTGCTGTTCTGAGTATATAGGGCCTGGGGGCCACACGCATTTCCTTTTTTAAATATGGGTACGGGGTTCCCCTTAATATGCGTACAAGACCCAAATAGGCTGGTAATGGGCAGGGAGGGCTACCCATGCCATGTTTCTCAATGATTTTCAACCATATTGCAGGAACCAGATATAACATTAAAACCGCAAGCAGTTTTAAATGGTGTTATTTCCGCTTAATGTCATTTTGTGCAGGGACTGTTCTAAACACGGGAAACACGTGGCACTTCACAGGCATACTACAGACACCCCCCAGGCACCATATTTAAAGGAATATTTCACTTTTTTTTTTCACTTTAATCGTCATTAAAATCAGTGCTCCCGCCAAAACGGCAGTTTTTAAAACTTTTTTTTGCAGTGACCCATGTCCCCTGAGGCAGGAGGCAGGTCCCCAAACCCTTTTTAGGACACTATCTTGCATATTAGCCGTTAAAATTAGCACTTTCCAATTCAAACGTTCGAGTCCCATAGACTTCAATGGGGTTCTAACGTTCGTACCGAACGCGGGGGTCGTTCGCAAGTTCTGGTGCGAACCGAACCGGGGGGTGTTCGGCTCATCCCTACTCCTAAAGTCTCTGGCTGGTAGGAACCAACTCCAAACTGAGCTCCAAGAGTGGGAATGATGGTTCAGCTAGAATAACAAACAAAAGTTCCAAAAGATAAGATTGCAGATGCAGAATCTGGCTGTATTACATGGCACCTGGCTGCTCTTGACCCATGCTATAGATATTGGGGTGCTCCTGGCTGTATTATACTTGCTCTAATGCTTTCCCCCTGGTCCCAGGAATGTGCAGTATTGCACTCCACTGTCTTCTCTGTAGCTTTGGGTGGGTTGGCTGGTATGTACTCACTCAGTCCCATTGAGTAGCTCCTAGAATTCAGAAAGCTACTGCACTGGTCTCTCTGCTGGACAGGCTGTTTCTGGCTTTGCTTAACATCTGCAGCTAAACCTAGCTGAGACTGGGCTGAATGAAAGCTTGAGGCCTCCTTCTTCTCACTCTCTTTCTTGGTCTTTTCTTCTGGCCCAGGGGCAGAGCCCCCAGCAAAGGGGTCTCTTTCAGATGACTGGACCCCAGGCTCTGCTCCCAGACTGCTGTCTAATGGGGCAATGCTGGGACAATAGGCTGGCAATCTTTGCAAATCCTCCCCTACTAACCAGTGCATTGGGGCCCAAATCCAGTGTTGTAGTGCTTTAAAATTAAGTCTCTCTGAACCCGGTGCAGCTGCCTGGTGTGTCCCCAGTAAGCAGTACTGTCACTTTAAGTAAGCTGTGGTAAGATATGGCCAACAGCCTCTCATCAGCTTCTAGGATTTTGACCTGTCTCCTCTCGCTCTCTCTCCAGTGCTCAGTGTTGACAGCTGCAGTGATGTCCTCTCCACGATCAGGTGGCAACATCAGGCTCGACAGTGGTGTTTCCACAAATCTGGAGATGTGAACTACTCAGCCTCTCTCTTCATCCCTGTCACTGCAGCAATTGACCTGACAGCAGTCTGCTACACTGTGGGGTTGATTTACTAAAACTGGAGAATGTAAAATATGGAACAGCTCTGCATTTAAACAAATCAGCTTCCAGTTTTTATTTCTTGTCAAAGCTCAATTGAACAAGCTGCAGTTAGAAGCTGATTGGCTTCCATGATCAGCTGCACCAGATTCTGAGTACTCCATTTTTAGTAAATCAACCCATGTGCGTGATTTCCACTACGTCCTCTCTGAGAATTCACCCGCGTTCTGTTCTTCTTTTTCAAACCACAGAGCTCTGAAAATACTGAGATATGTACTGTAGTCCTAGAGCCAATCTGTAGTATAAGCTCAGTCTCTTTGGGGTCTACATTCTCCACAAGTCAGGGTAGTTCCCAGTAGGCTCTGTCAATCCCACAATCCACAGCAGCTCAGTTTCCTTTTCCTCTTTGTACTCCTGGGTGTTGGGTGGAGCTTAAACGTGCTGCCCACAGCCATGTAATGACAGTTTTGCTCTTTCTCTCTGTGGATGCATACAGTCCAGTCCTACAAATGATACTTTCACCAAGCTACACCATCACAGTGCGGTTCTGTGGGTGTGCAAACAATTTTGAAAAGTACCATGTCCTAATTAGTACAGGAACAATTGGTGAAAAACATGGACTTTATAGGCACCAGATATGAATTGCTTTTATTAGATTACATAAATTTATAGAAAGACATTCATAAAACCATAGATAAAATAGATAATCAAATCAGACGATTAGTATGATCAAGTAACACAGACCAATCCCATGGAGTTATTGCAACACCAGCTAATGTGTTCTATGGCTGAGATTGACATAGGTCAGAGAACAACCGCCAAGCTAGCTGCCAGGAGGATATGCATGAAGATACAACAGAGAGGGGGAGGAAAGCTTTCAATTCCAATACCATAAGGCTAATTCTGGCGATGGATCTACAGTAATTCCAGTGACTTCACGCAAAAAATTGGAATACGTCTATCCAAAAAAAATGATACATATGCATTCCCACAGAATATGGTATAAGCTCCGTATTCCTCCACAATTTCTCCAACAGTGAGGCGGGGTAGCCGGATCAAAGGTATGAATCTGGTATGGAGTAACATACCACCTGAAAATAACTTCATGGATTGGTTCCCATAGGTTAGAAGAGTGGGTCGCTTTGAAACTATATTTAAGCACTGCTATCCATTGGGAGTCACTAAAAGATTGACCAATATCTTTTTTCCATTTAGCAATGGGAGGTAGTTTGCTAAATAGGGTTTTGCCCTGCAGTAAATTGTAGAACAGAGCGATACCTTTGCTATGAGTGCTATGATCTGAAAGATATTTCTATGTCTGTGCATGTAAGGATATATGAAGGTGGGGGTTACAGAGAAGACAATGGGCTACTTGGATGTATTTGTAGTAGTCTGCTGAAGGGAGCGAAAATTATTCTCGTAAGGAGGGGAATGGCTTGAGGACATTATTGGAGTAAAGGTTTGAGGCCTTAAGCAAGCCTTTATCCTGCCAAGTCTTTAATGCAAGTTCGGGAATGATTAAGGAAATTGTGGCGAGGTTCTTAAATTGTGACCAGAATTCTGCAAAGCTTCAATGTCATGTCATAGACAGGGGAGAGTTAGGGATGAACCAGGATTTAAATTGAGCTAATATGAAGGGGATGTAGTAGTCCCTGAAATTGTTATACCCAGTTGTCATATGAACCTGCCGAAGTGAGCTTGTATAGATGTGAGGAAGGACAAGGGAAGTGGAATGGGAAACGACCTGAACAGATATAACAATTGAGGTAATTTGAGCATTTTGAAAGCTGCTAGTCTGCCAGACCAAGTTATTGCAAGCTCAGAAATATGCTCCAAATCCTTAGTGAGATTATACAGAAAGGGGGCACAATCATTCAGATAAAGAGAGGTTACTGAGGCAGTTTGTTTAATTCCTAAATACGTGAGGGAATCCTTGGCCAATGAGTAAGGCCGCGTACACACGGGCGGACTGTTCGCCCAACCTTGTCCGCTGAACAGTGTTTGGGCGGACAGTCCGCTCGTGTGTGGGCTTTCAGCGGACAGTTGGACGGACAAAGTCTTTCGGAAATTCCGAAAAACTGTCCGCTGAAACTGTGTTTGAGCGAACAGTCCGCCCGTGTGTGGGTCACTTCCGCCGCGCTGTGCGGTCACTTATATAGTGACAATGGGGCGGGGTCACATGGTATATGTCACATGGGTTGGTCACATGGGTTGATGTCACATGGGGACTATGACATCGTAAGGGGGCGGGGTCACCATGTGACCAACCCATGTGACATATACCATGTGACACCGCCCCATTGTCACTATATAAGTGGCAGCGGAGCGTGTCCCTGGCATTCCGGCCGGAGGGAGCGACGTGTCAACATCGCCTGGAGAAGAAGAAGAAGAACAAGAAGAAGAACAAGAACGGAAGGCGGCGACAGCGACAGCGGCGACAGAAGACCGGGCCACCGCCTGTAAAAGAGCTACAAGAAGGCGCGGTGGCCCGGCAGAAGAACCGAAGGCGGCGACAGAAGAACGGAAGGCAGCGGCGACAGAAGACCGGGCCACCGCCTGTAAAAGAGCTACAAGAAGGCGCGGTGGCCCGGCAGAAGAACCGAAGAGGGGGACAAGACCCCCGAAGTCGGGAGAAGAGGCCGGCGGCGGGGAGGAAGAAAGCCGGACTCCTCCGCTAGTAAAAGAGCTACACACACATAGCGGAGGAGTCCGGCGAGAAGACCCCCGAAGACGGAAGACCCCCGGAGCTGTGCAATAAAATATTTTTTCCCCTGTGTTGTGTTTTTTTTTGTACTTTATTTCACAGGTGAATGGGTAGGGGTACATTGTACCCCATACTCATTCACATAGGGTGGGGGGCCGGTATCCGGGGGCCCCCTTCTTAAAGGGGGCTCCCGGATTCCGATAAGCCCCCCGCCCGCAGACCCCGACAACCAACGGCCAGGGTTGTCGGGAAGAGGCCCTTGTCCTCATCAACATGGGGACAAGGTGCTTTGGGGTGGGGGGGCCGCGCGGCCCCCCCTTCCCCAAGGCACCCCCCCATGTTGAGGGCACGCAGCCTGGTACGGCTCAGGAGGGGGGGGGGGCGCTCGCTCGCCCCCCTTTCCTGGCCGGCCGGGTAGCGTGCTCGGACAAGGGTCTGGTGTGGACTTTGGGGGAACCCCCACGCCGATTTTTTTCGGCGTTGGGGTTCCCCTTTAAGCCCATTCCAGGCGGCGGAGCCCGCGACGTCTCCTTCGCGGGCCCCGCCTACCTGTACACGCGCTCGAAATGGGCGGATTTGCCTCCGCCTTACGTGGGCGAGTCCGTTCATTTCAAAAGTTGAGCGGACTGTTTGGCAAACAGTTCGTTGAAACAGTCCGCTCGTGTGTGGGCAAGTCCGCTCATGCAAATTTTGAGCGGACTGTTTGCCGAAACTGTTTGACGAACAAGGTTGGGCAAACAGTCCGCGCGTGTGTACGCGGCCTAAGGGTAATTGTTCCTTAATGATGTTTGCTGTAGAATTCCCTTCCACAGGCGGTGGTCTCAGCGGGGGGCATCGATAGTTTAAAAAAACTATTAAATAAGCACCTGAACGACCGCAACATACTGGGATATACAATGTAATACTGACATATAATCACACACATAGGTTGGACTTGATGAACTTGTGTTTATTTTTTTCGACCTCACCTACTATGTAACTATGTAATAAAAGCAAATTATTTTAATATCTGGTGCCTATAAAGTCCATGTTTTTTACCCAATTTTTCTAGTCCTGCAAATGGTGACTTCTCTCTCTATCTTTGTCCTCTCTCTACACCAGCAGCCTTCAAACTATGGCCCTCCAGTTGTTCAGAAACTACAATTCCCATCATGCCTAATCATGTCTGTGAATGTCAGAGTTTTACAATGCCTCATGGGATGTGTAGTTCCGCAACAGCTGGAGGGCCGTAGTTTGATGATCCCTGCTCTACACAGTCGCTCCTCTGCTCTGTAGCAGCAATAATAGCCCAGCCCCTGCTGCCAGACAGAACCAAGTTACGGACCAGGGGCTACATAAGCCTATAGTTTTACTTTAAGCGATTCAATTTTTTTAGCTGTTTACTTGGAGTTCAGCTTCGAACGTTAAGCGAAAGGCCGGTACGTTGGAGGCGGGCACTTTGCAGAAGTTTCTTTTGAAGTGTTCTTAAAAGCCAGAATGAAAGAAAGCGTAAAAAACTTCCAATCTGCTGACTGCCTATAGAATTGTTCTACTTTAGTGGGTAACTACTGATAACTATTGTGCTGCGCTAGATTATATTTAAATGACGTTATTTTTGCATTATACATCTACTTGTGAGAAGCCATCATTAACTTCTTATGATTTTTTTTTGTTTTGTTTTTTCTCCTCAGTCTCCAATTTTGTTGAAGCTGAATAAAATATTCAGCTGAGCTTTTTTTATGTTTTACCTTCCCTAATGCATTTTGCTATTATTTAGCATGCATTTACATTTCAATTAAGAACACTGACTGTTCGAAAGAGATATCCTGGTGGGCAGTACAAAATATATTATTCAAGCTATCATAATCTCTTTTTTTTTCCCTCTGTAATGACTTCATTTGTTCTAATGACACAGGGAATATTGTGCCGTGGACACAGCTTGTTGGAGTTCTGAAACACCTTAAGAAATGCACTTTGTAATTCATATATAAATTACGTTAAAACCTGACCGCCATTAATGCAAGATTACAAAGCTGGAGAAGAAATGTTAAGAGCAAGGCTAAGAAAACAAGTTAATAAAATTGATGCAGGTCTTTTTTCCACTATGGTTGCTGCTCGCTATAAAGAGTGGGGTCCGCTCTGTGGGAAAGAAGTCTAATTTCAGAGGTCCAACATGCCCCCTGTTGACTCGGAGCTCTACAATCAGCAAAGCTTGTGTTCCCTGCTGATTGGAAATCTCTGACTCAATAGGCGGCATGTTGGACCTCCACAATGACATCACTGCTTCCTCACAAAGAGCAAGGGTCTGTAGTGGCAAGATATACCTACGTAAATAATTACGATGATTTTATAATGAATACGAGATAGCTTCTGAAATTAACCTTTCCTCTACTTTCTCTTTATGTTTAATGTACATGTTGTCAGGACCTGGCTCAGAGATCAGTAGCTAAAGCAGTAGAGAGACATCCAACAACCAGCTGGATAAGTACAGAAGCTGGTCACCCTGGTGGATGCCGCAATCTCATCTGAGGTGCAGAGTAGTATAAGCACTACAGCTAGTGCAAAACATCAGCAATTTTTCCTTGGTCGCTGTGTTTGTTGAGCTGTGATGTGATTTTCCAATAAAAGAAAGTGGTCTTCTGAAGAGTGCGGCAGTCCAGAGCTTGTTTTTCGTCTGTTGCAGAGTCTAAACACTAACCGGAGTTCACCAGAGATCCTAATGTTGGGGATGGGTTTTGCTGCATGTTAGTACCAGATTGCATGTAGGCAGGTGCAGTCTACCTTCTCCACCGCAGGTGGCATTCTCCATAGCGGCACTACAGTTGGAGAGAAAGTGAAGAGGAACATAGTTCCTCCGTGGTTTGCTGGGTCGCTGGGGAAGCATCCAATTGGATTCTGCTGCCCTATGCGACTCTGGCTGCCATCTTGGGTCAGGCAGATCATAATTAAAGTGGATGTAAACACTCAGATATACCCAGTGAAGTGAACAGCCTCAGATGATACACAGAGGTGAAACAAATCTCCCTACATAAGTTTTACATGTACTGTATATCTGCTGTCATTATCTTTGTATACTGTTTAGAAAGTGCACGTCCTGTTAGAATTTTCTCTTCCTGGTTCACATGCAAGTGTGGATTTTTGCTATACACTGTGAGACAGCGGATTGGAGGAAAGGCCCACACCCTCTTCCCACACACATGCAGAGCTTGTCTGTGAATAGTTCAGCTTTGTGCTAATCTATTTATAGCTCCCTCCCTGATTCAAACTTCAGGCTCCCATCTCGGAGAACGTAAGAGATAAGACAACTCTGCAGATAAATATGCCCAGCTCAAATTTCATGAATCGGGATTGCATCCACTTTAAGGCCCTGACTCCTAGGTTTAGCGCAGTTGGTAGAGTAGGGGCAGTTACCTCGCCTTTTTATGGACAGCGCTAGCAGCAGGGAGAGGCTCATTATCAGGAAGGAAAGCATAGGGCTCGCAGTTTCACTGGACACCTGCCTGTTGAGCACAAGATGGCCATGCCCTATTCTTCCCCTCTCCACAGACGCTAACAGTCGGCTACATTCTACATAGTGCTTTGAAGAGAGATAAGACAACTCTGCAGATAAATGTGCCCAGCTAAAATTTCATGAATTGTGATTACATCCACTTTAAGGCCCTGACTCCTAGGTTTGGCGCAGTTGGTAGAGTAGGGACAGGTACCCCGCCTTTTTATGGACAGCACTAGCAGCAGGGAGAGGTTCATTATCAGGAAGGAAAGTGTAGGGCTCGCAGCTTCACTGGACACCTGCCTGTTGAGCACAAGATGGCCATGCCGTATTCTTCCCCTCTCCACAGACGCTGACAGTCGGCAACATGCTGCTTCCTGCACACTGTTGGAACTGGGAGTGTTCCTGGTTGGGCTGCCTTCCCACCAGATTGTTTGCAAACTGTCTCTGTAATACAAGTGCTTTCATTACCCTGGAACTGAGTGTGTTATTTTGCCGCACCGCGCTGCACCTCACCTACACCCAGTCCTCGGATTGGGCTCCAGTAGCAGATATAGCAGATTGGGATCAAACAAAAGCATAGTCACTAAATCAGCCAAAGGTTGGTTTGAAGATACAGATGGTAGCAGGTGTGACAAGAATGAGATACTGGATGGAGAGAGCACAATAATCTGGCAAACAGGAAGTGTGGAGGCATGGCTTAAAATAGGAAGTGCATGGGAAGAGCAAAGAGTTCAAGGTTCAAAAGAAGCAAGGTTCAAGGTTGTATCATTCAATTAATTGTCCAGGGAGCTGTTCAGCATCCCAGGTGACTCAGCAAGAAGAAACATTACCAGAAAGAACAGAGGTTGCAGGTTCAGACCTGAGTCTTGACACATAAGCTCTGGAGCCATTTAAGTGTTTAACTCATAACCTCAAAGGATCAGTAGGGATGGTCCCGATGTTCAGCTCGAATATCGGGTATTTGTTCCCAAACGTACCAAACATATGGGGTGTTCGTGGCAAATTTGAGCGCCCCATAATGCACTGCTAGATCGCAGTGCATTGTTAGCTACTGATTGGCCAAAGAATGCACCTGATCTGCATGCTTTGGCCAATCACAGCATGATCTGCTGTGAGAGCCATGATTGGCCAAAGTCAGGGTGCCTTTGGCCAATCATGGCCAATCATGGCAACTCCCAAAGTCGCAAGAAGACCCCCCGGAGCTGCCTAATAAATTACTTTGAAAACCTGTCTAGTGTGTTTTTTTATTGACACTTTTTTCCCCAGATGAATGTGAGATGTAAAGTACCCTGCCGCCGAGAACCAACGTGATGGGATCGCGCTGGAAACACATTCTCGCGGTCAGGTACTGTATTTGACTACTTGTTTGCTGCTTGCCATTGACCTCGGATTTTTGCCTTGACTATTCTACTTCTTTGCCCCTTTTGTACTCAGCTGCCAGATTGGAACCGACCCCAGCTTGGATCTCGACCATTCTTCTTCTGATTAACCCTTTTATAATTAGTTGCTAAACTGAACTGGATCTTGGCTTGGACTAAGGCTTGCACGGTGCTCCGCACCCCTGGCACCCGTGCCACTCTCTATCCACCAAGTCTCTGTCTCCATCTCCAGAGGCTTGAAGGACCTGAGGTGCAAGGGAGGCCTCCCCACTACTTCGGTCTCACCTCAGGTACGTGGCCCTCATGACATATATACAGTACTACTGACTATTTTTCAGGTCCATCGGGCTGCGTGGTTGACGTTGGATGGACATCGTGGGACACTTTTTTTTCTGTTTTTTAATAAAGGAATTGTCAAAAACTGTCTATTGTGGTTTTTACTTTTTGATACATTGTTTGGTGAGTGGATAGGGGTACAAAGTACCCCATACCCATTCACATAGGGGGAGGCGAGACCTGAGGGCTTCCAGATTCCAATCAGCCTCCCACCTGCAGACCCCAACAACCAATGGCCAGGGTTGTCGAGAAGAGGTCCTTGTCCCCATCAACATGGGCATAAGGTGCTTTGTGGGGCACCCCACAGCACCCTACCCATGTTGAGGGCATGTGGACTGGTATGGTTCAGGAGGGGGGTGCGCTCGCTCACCCCCCCATTCTGTCCTCCAGGCTGCATGCTGGCATAATGATCTAGTATGGAATTTGGGGGGGACCTCACACCAAATTTATTTAAATTTTAGTGTGCAATCCCCCTTAAAATCCATACCAGACCTGAAGGGCCTGGTATGAACTGGGGGGGACCCATGCTGTTTTTTTCCTTGATTTCTCATCTATAATGCCGGGAGTACATTACAACATTGAGCAAGTTTAAATTAAATTTTTTCTTTAAGAAATGTCATTTTTGTGGCACTGTTCTACACATCACACAGATGAGCCACTTTACAGGCAGACTAAGGAGAGCCCCAGGCACAATATTTAAAGGAATATTTCATTTTTAATGTTTCACTTTAAGCATTATTAAAATCACTGCTCCTGAAAAAACGGTTGTTTTAATACACTTTTTAGGGCAATAACTTGCATATAAACTTTTAAAATGAGCACTTTTGAATTTTCATGTTTGTGTCCCATAGACTTTAACAGTGTTCGCATGTTTGCTAGAACTTTTTGCCTGTCCGCATGTTCTGGTGTGAACCAAACCAGACGGGGGGAGAGGGGTCCGGCCCATCCCTAAGGATCAGTGCTAAGTCTTGGGACATGGAACCATAAAAGTATAAATTAGGAATAATCAACAATAGAAGGAAGTCTACTAAAATGATCATCTATTGTCACCGACGTGACCAAAGACTACATGACTGGCATTTTTTCTTTTATAAATGCTCACATTGATCATCCAATAAGTGGAGACACATTTGGCGTCTGTGTCTGATTAACATTTCAATAAAACAAAATCTTGCAATAGTTTACCCCAGTCTGCAGATGTCACTGGACCATCTTCTTCTTCTTCTCCAGCAGTGACGGTAAACGGCACTCAGTTTTAAAAACAAATATTAAAAAATGTGCTTTAAAGCTGAACTTCTGTCAAACAGCTAAATACAAAGATTAAATACTTATTTGTTTTATCTCTCAAAGGACTCGTGTTTCTGTCCATTTAGTCGTGTGATTTACACAACTTTGCTGCACAGCACAGCCCTGGCTGACAGGACAGGAGACCTGATTTTTCTTTGCTGCAGGTAATGCCGTGTACACACGATCAGACTATCTGGTGGACTTTTCGACCATGTGTGGGCTCCGGAAGACTTTTTCTTCCTAAAAGTCCGGCGGACTTTGAAAGAAGTCTTGATTCAAAATTGTCCACTCGTCTGTGTGCCAGTCTGCCAGACTTTTCAAATGAACAGACTTGTCCACACACGGAGTAAAGTCCATTCATTTTGAACGTGATTCCAGCTAGAGGGGACTAGCGAAGGAAGTCAAGGTCGCTGCCTCCATTGGCTAGATTGACACCTTGCTAGCCCTGTCACCTGGTATGGATTTTAAGGGGAATCCCTATGCCGAAAAAATGATGTGGGGGTCCCCCCAGAGTCCATACCAGACCCTTATCTGAGCACGCAGCCTGGCTGGTCAGGAAAGGGGATGGGGACGAGCGAGTGCCCCCCCTGAACCGTACCAGGCCGCGTGCCCTCAACATGGGGGGGTGCTTTGAGGAAGGGGGGCCTCCCAACCCAAAGCACCTTGTCCCCATGTTGATGAGGACAAGGGCCTCTTCCCGACAACCCTGGCCGTTGGTTGGCGGGGTCTGAGGGCAAGGGGCTTATCGGAATCCGGGAGCCCCCTTTAATAAGGGGGCCCCCAGATCCCAGCCACCCACCCTATGTGAATGAGTCTGGGGTACATCGTACCCCTACCCATTCACCTGAGGGAAAAAGTGTCACAAAAAAACACAACATAGGTTTTTAAATTAGTTTATGAGACAGCTCCGGGGGTTTTCTTCCGACCTCAGGGGTCCTCTCACCAGGGCCCCCCTTCCTCAAAGAACCCCCCCATGTTGAGGGCACATGGCCTGGAACGGGTCAGGAGGGGGGGCACTCGCTCATACCCATCCCCTTTCCCTCCTTGCTCGGATAAGGGTCTGGTATGGACTTTGGGGGGACCCCCATGCCGTTTTTTCAGGGTAGAGGTTCCCCTTAAAATCCATACCAGGTGACGGGGCCAGCAAGGTGTCAATCTTGCAGCGACATTGACTTCCTTCGCTAGTCCCGTCTACTTGTAGTCACGTTCAAAATGAACGGACTTTACTCCGTGTGTGGGCAAGTCCGTTCATTTGAAAAATCCGGCGGACCTCCACCAAAAGTCCGGCCAAAATTCGACCAAAAGTCCGGCGAATTGTCCCCCAGACTTAGTCTGCCGGAAAAGTCTGGTCTTTTGTGGGCATGTGTGGGCAAGTCCGCTCATTCGGAAAGTCCTCCGCTGCAAAGTCCGGCGGATTGTCCGCCATATAGTCTGATCGTATGAGCGACATAAGTAACACTTACAGGTCTTGCCCCTCCCCAAGCCTGAGATTGGACAGTTCAAGGAGAAGCATCACATTGGTGAGCTCTTCTCTCTGCTACTCTGCTCTCTCCTTCAATCAACGTGCTACTTCTTTCTCTCAGAGACTGAGCTTTGCTGTACATGGACTGCAAGAGATTTATACAAAGTCAAAGTATTTGGAACAAAAAAAAACATGCAGCGCTACATTATGTGTTTTATGCTGCATACACACGATCAAACAATCGGGTGGAAAAGTCCAGCAAACTCAAGTCCGCCGGACAATCCCCCCGTGTGTAGCCTCCGGCGTACTTTTTTGACCCAAAAGTACGGCGGACTTAGAAAGTAGTTTTGCACTCCAATCTTCCCGCCGGACTCGCATTTTGGCGGACAATCCGGCCGTTGGTATGCCAGTCCGCCGTACTTTTGAAATGAGTACGGCGGAGAAAAGTCCGCTCATTTTGAGCACGTCTCCAGGTAGGCGGGGCCCGCGAAGGATGCGTCGCTGGCCCCGCCACCTGGTATGGACTTAAAGGGGAACCTCAACACCGAAAAAATCGGCGTGGGGGTCCCCCCAGGTCCACATCAGACCCTTGTCCGAGCACGCTACCCGGCCGGCCAGGAAAGGGGGGACGAGCGTGTGCCCCCCCTCCTGAGCCATACCAGGCCCTCAACATGGGGGGTGCCTTGGGGAAGGTGGGGCCCTCTTCGGTTCTTCTCCCGGGCCACCGCTCCTTCTTATAGCTCTTTTACAGACGGTGGCCCGGTCTTCTGTCGTCGCTGTCGTCGCCGCCTTCTGTTCTTCTGTTCTTCTCTTCAGATGTTGCCTCGTCGCTCCCTCCGCTCACAATGACGGGGACCGGGCGCGCGGCGACTTATATAGGGACATCACCAGATGATGTCCCCGCCTATTATGATGTCACAGTCCCAGCATCCCCTGGTTTAGTTTTGGTTCATTGTCATTCGTAAAATACATAATTTTGTTCTGTTATATTTGTTATGTTACGTTAATATGTTTTTGGATAATTCATTATTTCTGTGTGTTGATATTTGTTATTAGGGATGAGCCGAACACCCCCCGGTTCGGTTCGCACCAGAACTTGCGAACGGCCCCCACGTTCGTTACGAACGTTAGAACCCCATTGAAGTCTATGGGACTCGAACGTTCGAAATGGAAAGTGCTAATTTTAACGTCTAATATGCAAGATACTGTCCTTAAAAGGGTTTGGGGACCTGACTCCTGCCTCAGGGGACATGGGTCAATGCAAAAAAAAGTTTTAAAAACGGCCGTTTTGGCGGGAGCACTGATTTTAATGACGATTAAAGTGAAAAAAAAAAGGTGAAATATTCCTTTAAATATGGTGCCTGGGGGGTGTCTGTAGTATGCCTGTGAAGTGCCACGTGTTTCCCGTGTTTAGAACAGTCCCTGCACAAAATGACATTTAACGGAAATAACACCATTTAAAACTGCTTGCGGTTTTAATGTTATATCTGGTTCCTGCAATATGGTTGAAAATCATTGAGAAAAATGGCATGGGTAGCCCTCCCTGCCCATTACCAGCCTATTTGGGTCTTGTACGCATATTAAGGGGAACCCTGTACCCATATTAAAAAAAGGAAATGCGTGTGGCCCCCAGGCCCTATATACTCAGAACAGCAGTATACAGGCGGTGCAAACAAGACAGGGACTGTGTAGGTTTGTTGTGTTAAGTTGAATCTGTTTGTAATTTTCAACTGGTACATTTTTAAAGTGTAGCTCCAGTCAAAAAAACTATTTTTAAGCTTTTTGGAAAACATAGGGAAGGGTTATCACCCCTGTATAATTTGTTTTGCCATCCGTCTTTTTTCATCTCACTTGCTGCTGTCTCCTTGCGTTTGCAAGTAGGAGATGTTTGTAAGTTGGATGTTTGAAAGTAGGGGCCTGCCCTATATTATAGCGGTATGTACTGGGTACAGAGCACGCAGACAGCACGCACTATCTCCTAACACTACTGACTGCAAGCTCTATTATTAACCACTTGACCACTGGGCACTTAAACACCCTTAATAACCAGACCAATTTTCAGCTTTTGGTGCTCTCACATTTTGAATGAAAATTACTCAGTCATGCAACACTGGACCTATATGAAATGTTTGTCCTTTTTTTCACACAAATAGAGCTTTCTTTTGGTGGTATTTAATCACCTCTCAGTTTTTTTATTTTTTGTGCTATAAAAGAAAAAAGACCGGAAATTCTGCGAAAAAAATGAATTTTTCTTTGTTTCTGTTATAAAATTTAGCAGATTAGTAATTTTTTCTTCATAATTTTTTTTTTACTGGTTACATGTTTTGAGTTGCAGAGGAGGTCTAGGACTAGAATTATTGCTCTCGCTCTAACGTTCTCGGCGATACCTCACATGTGTGGTTTGAACACCGTTTTCATATGTGGGCGGGGCTTACGCATGCGTTCGCTTCTGCATGCGAGCACATGGGGACATGGGCGCTTTAATTTTTTTTTTTTTTTTTTTATTGTTCATTTTACTTTATTTATTTTAGTTTGACATTTTTTTCCCCAAAAATATATTTTTGATCACTTTTATTCCTATTACAAGGAATGTAAACATCCCTTGTAATAGGAATATGGGGTGACAGGTCCTCTTTACAGTGAAATCTGGGGGTCAATATGACCCCACATCTCACCTCTAGGCTGGGAAGCCTGAAATAAAAAATAAAAAAAAGATTCTGGCTTTGATCGTACTGGCGAGTTGGTAGAAGCATCGGAGGGCGGTGAGGGGTGGGGGGCGTCTATGGCTGGGTATTTCAGGGTATCACCGAGTATGGCTGGGTATCTCCGAGTATGGCTGGGTATGGCAATTTATGGCAGGGTATTGCAGAGTATTGGCGGGGTATTGGCGGGGTACTACAGAGTAATAGCAGGGTACTGCAGAGTATTGGGGAGTACTACAGAGTAATGGCAGGGTACTGCAGAGTAAAGGCAGGGTACTGCAGAGTAATGGGGGGTACTGCAGAGTAATGGCAGGGTACTGCAGAGTATGCACTGGTATTGCAGAGTATTGGCGGGGTATTGGCGGGGTACTACAGAGTAATAGCAGGGTACTGCAGAGAATTGGGGAGTACTACAGAGTAATGGCAGGGTACTGCAGAGTAAAGGCAGGGTACTGCAGAGTAATGGCAGGGTACTGCAGAGTAATGGCAGGGTACTGCACTGCAGAGTAATGGCGGGGTACTGCAGAGTAATGGCGGGTACTGCAGAGTATTGGGGGGTACTGCAGAGTAATGGCAGGGTACTGCAGAGTAATGGGGGTTACTGCAGAGTAATGGGGGGTACTGCAGAGTAAAGGCAGGGTACTGCAGAGTAATGGGGGGTACTGCAGAGTAATGGCAGGGTACTGCAGAGTATGCACTGGTATTGCAGAGTATTGGCAGGGAATTGAGGGGTTAAAGTGGGATTCCACTGTCTTGATCTTTTTTTTTTTTTTGGCATACTGGCAATCCTTATTATAATGAAATCTAACACTTACTTTTTACTTTTTTACATCCAGCAGCATGTTGTTTTGTTATTAAAAACGATTTTATAAAACCGTCTCCTGACAGTTGTCATTTTGCCTGTGGGCATGTG
Organism: Lithobates pipiens; assembly: GCF_037356315.1. NCBI lineage: Eukaryota > Metazoa > Chordata > Amphibia > Anura > Ranidae > Lithobates > Lithobates pipiens. The sequence goes on from NW_027507764.1 coordinate 572,934,035, forward strand.
AAGCCCACAGGCATCCTCTTCCGGGAGAGTGCGCTGATAAAAGACCAGCATGCACCGCCCGTTCGATTAAATCTCGCGCATGCGCAGTAAGCGCTATATCGAGCGCCGTCTTCTGCTCCGGTTGCCATGACAACGGTTGTTGTCGACGGAAGTCCCGCGCCAAATTACACATGCAATCGCGTCACTTCCGGTCTCGAAATAACGTGATTGTAGCCCTCGGTGATGCCCAAGGCATCCTGGGAAATGGTGTCATACTTCTCCCAGGAGCCTCAGCGAGCCGGGCTGCCGAGGGAAGTGACGTTCTTAGCCCGGGCAATGGAAGAGGCAGATTTCGTGGGACCACCTAGCAACCGCAAGAAATAGGTAAGTAAAAAAATTTTTATTATCCAATTAATTTTATTAAGACCATTTGATGCACATACGAGTTAGGTTATATTTTTGGTGGCAACACCACTTTAAATTCGGTGAGCAGCGATGTGGGCACTGCAGATGCAGCCCACATCGCTGCTGACACCGATCTCTTTCCCCTCCGCTGTACCGATCGGTACAGAGAGGGGAGGGAGTTTGTTTACAAGTGATCACTCCGTCATTTGACGGAGCGATCACGTGGTAAACGGCCGCGACGAGCGGCCGTTTACCGTGATCCGTGATGCGCCGGGTCCTGTGGACAAGGCGGTCACGGATGCTCTCGAGTGCGGGGGGCGCGCGAGAGCAGAATTCTGGGAGGCCGTTAATTAACGGTCTCTCAGAGTTAAACAACCGCCCTGAAGCCGTTAATCGGTAATGGGCGGTTGTTAAGTGGTTAAAGATAGATCACTAGCTAGCTATATAGGTGAGGTGAATATAGTGTAGTGGTGTATACTGCGGTCAGGGCACAGACAATAACCACTACACAACAGCAAGATAGGAAATCAGCCAAAAACGATTGGTGTGTAACTGTGTTGAAGGTACACAGAACACCCACTGCTTCAGATGCCAACACACTACACGAGGCCGCCTCAAAGGCGGCCTTATATAGTGTGGGGCGTGCACTACACAGCCTGAGCTATGATTGGCCACAGGCAGGATGCCTGTGGCCAATCATGGCTCTCCTCGCTGCTGGCGCTGCGATTGGCCAAGCATGCGGGGTCACAGTGCATGCTTGGCCAATCATGAGCCAGCAATGCACTGCGCCATCGCAGTGCATTGTGGTCCGCGCGCGCCATACGAATTTTGACGCGAACGGACCAAGAGTTCGGATTTCGCCGAACGCCCGAACAGCCAATGTTCGAGTCGAACGTACATTCGACTCGAACACGAAGCTCATCCCTATTTGTTATACTGAATCTCGAATCATGTCAAATTCTTCGTCAATAGACATGTGCACTGAAAAAAATGTGTTCATTTTAATTTTCCTTTCTTTCGCTTTTTTTTTCTTTTTTCTTTTGGAAATGTGAAAATTCGGAATTTCCAAATTTCTGATTTTCGGATTTCCGAATTCCTAATTTTCGGATTTCCGAATTTTCAAATTTCTGAACTTTTCCAAATTTTCTGATTTTCTAATTTCGAAATTTCAGATTACATATTTTGGAATTTTTGGATTTCCGGATTTCCGAATTTTGCATTTTCGGAATTCTGAATTTCCAAATTTTCGCATTTTCGGAATTCGAAAATTCGGAAATGAAAAAATTTGGAAATCCGAAAATTTGAAAATCTGAAAAAAGAAAGAAAATCAGTTTAATGTATTGTTAATGTTTGTTAAATTGTTAATGTACTTTCTATGCTGTGTGTTTTTATGATATTATTTAATCAATAAATTATTGCTTTTTGTACTTTACTACAGTGGTCATCAACCCTGTCCTCAGGGCCCACTAACAGGCCAGGTTTTATGTATTACCTTGGGGAGATGCAGACTAGAATACTGCAATCACTGAGCAGCAAATGATATCACCTGTGATGTATTTCAGTTATCTTCCATACCAGGCCTGTTAGTGGGCCCTGAGGACAGGGTTGATGACCACTGCTTTACTATACATTTTTATTTTGTTTGTGCCCAAAAAGTCCGCTATTAGGTTTTTTTTTTGTTTTTGTATCTTTAATTTGAAATAATAACTAACTATTAAATTATAGGTATTGGAATTTCCTTTCAAATTTGGCTGTTAGTGAAAGGAACAAATACAAATTTATCTGAAGTTATGAATTATCTGAAATAACGAATGCCGCATCTAAACAAATGGAATGTAACAATCTAATAATAATAAATAAAAATAATAATAATAAAACCTTTTTATTATTATTAATTATTTTTATTAATTTATTCCGTTCCATTTGTTTAGATGCGGCATATCCTTTCAGATAATTCGTAACTTCGGATAAATTTGTACTCGTTATGATCACTAACAGCCAAACTTGAAAGGAAAGTCCAATACCTAATTTAATAGTTAGTTATTATTTCGAATGAAACTGATTTTTTTTTTTTAATTTTCAAATTTCCGAATTTTCGAATTCTGAAAATCTGAATATTTGGAAATTTGGAAATGGAAAAATTCGGAAATTCTGAAATCCAAAAATTAGAATTTTTTAATTCTGGAAATTAGGAAATTAAAAAAATTCATAATTTCCGCAATTTGGAAATTGAAAAATTCGGAAATTCTGAAATTTCGGAATTAATGAGTTTGTCAAAATGAATTCGGAACTAAACAAATTGCACTATGTCTATTCATTATATGCGCTATAATTTGGTTCGTATTTGTTGAAATTCAATATTTATGTATGTATAGATATTCGTAATAATGATTCGTAGTTTGGAAAGCCATTTCTTTATTGAATCCATTAACACACAATGACAATATCTCTTCTCCTCGGCTCAAATACAATACAACACCCTTCTCACTCAGTTCTCAGGAATGCGCTTTGCCAGTAATCCAACCTCCAGCACAAATCGAATCAGCTGATTGGACTGTAAGATTAACTTTGAGTTGAGCTTTTGTTTCATTAGATCTTTAACGAATTACCGAATCACGTCAAATTCATTCGTTATATACGTTATCATTTCTTTCGTATTCCTTGAAAGTCATTATTTTTTTTATTTGGACATTCGGATGCATCGAAGCCGAATTTAGATTTGTTACGAAACGAATTGCACACGCCTACTGTGCAATACAGTGAAAAAAAATCACCTGATACCAAAATCAAAACATAAGGGATCTAGTAAAATAATGAATAAAAATGATGCATATACAATGCTGATCCCCAAAAAATATCCAAAAATTCATGAATGAAAGATAAACCAAAAAACAGTCCTTTGAATAGGTGATGAGAGGTAGTTGCAAATAGATTGTGAATCATAGAGAACCACAGATCATGAAACGTATGTTGGAATATCACCAGGAAATAGAGTGTTAAAGGTATCCAGAAAAACTCCCAAAGAAAGGTCACTCCACCACGTGCCATAAAGTGGGAGGTTTACCAAATGATTATGACCCCGATTAAGGTGGTCAATATGGGCCTTAATCCCTTCCTGACTGGCGCACGCCAATGTACGTCGGCAGAATGGCACGGACAGCAAATGGGCGTACAGGTACGTCCCTTTAAATTTGCCGCCGTGCCATCACATATGCATGCCGGTCGAGACCTCCGTGAGTTGGGTCATGGGTCCCGTGGACTCGATCACCGTGGGGATACCCGTGATCGTCTCACGGGGAGGAAGAACGGGGAGATGCTAATGTAAACAGGCCTCTCCCCGTACTGCCTAGTGACAGTGTCACTGATCAGCTCTCCCTGTGTTTGGAGCAGAGATCAGTGACGTATCACACACAACTACGCCCCCCCCCCCCCACAGTTAGGAACACGCCCCTAGGACACACTTAACCCCTACTCTGCCACCTAGTGGTTAACCCCTTCACTGCCAGTGTCATTTACACAGGAATCAGTGCATTTGTATAGCACTGATTGCTGTAAAAATGACAATGGTCCCAAAAATGTGTCAAAAATGTCCGCCATAATGTCACAGTTACAATAAAAATCAACGATCGCTGACATCGCTGACATTACTAATAAAGAAAAAATTATTAATAAAAATTGCATAAATTTATCCCCTAGTTTGCTATAACTTTTGCGCAAACCAATCAATATACGGTTATTGCGATTTTTTTATCAAAAATATGTAGAAGAATACGTATCGGCCTAAACTGAGGAAAAAAATTAATTTAATATATTTTTGAGGGATATTTATTATAGCAAAATGTAAAAAAGAATGCGTTTTTTTTTCAAAATTGACGCTCTTTTTTTGTTTATAGCACAAAAAATAAAAATCACAGAGGTGATCAAATACCACTAAAAGAAAGCTATATTCGTGGGGAAAAAAGGACGGCAATTTTGTTTGGGAGCCACGTCGTATGACCACGCAATTGTCAGTTAAAGCGACGCAGTACCGAATCGCAAAAAGTGCTCTGGTCTTTGGCCTGCAAAATGGTCCGGGGCTTAAGTGGTTAATGGATGTGTTGAGGCATTAATGGCAGCTACGCCACTGTTATGGAAATTGAAAAACACTTTAGGCTCTCCTGTCTGTCACAAGGGAATAGGCGTTCTCAGCCCGACCTCCAGCTCAGTCAACCGGATTTGCTCATCATATAAGTGGAACACAGGAACCAACCATAGTGTAATCCCATTTAAAATGTTTAACCCCCCTGGCGGTATGATTATTTCGGATTTTAGGTGCTAAAAGCGATACAATTATTTTGCATATTCAATAATGTAATCAAATCAAAAACACAGAAATTTGCTCAGTTGCAGAATTGTCACTATCATTACTTTTCAATATTTCATGACGGATCTCCCCACAAATCACTATCGCTCAATTCTGCGAGTGATTCCAATTTATTATCGCTGTTTTCTAGCTGGTCTAAAATAATTTTTGATGTAAAATGACAGTTTTGGTTGCTATGGACAATTTCCAGTTTCCAGACATAAAGAACAGTTTTTATAATATAAAAGTGCATGCAGGACACTGGGCAGACCACTAGGGACAAAGGGGATGTGAAATAATTACATACAGCAATGAAATCTGTAAGATTACATTATACTGTATGTAATGTGTGTGTTTCACTTTTTGAATTTGGCGCTGATCTCCGTCCCCGTGCGTCGCAACGCTCGCAGGGAACGGAGATCGGCTCCGTGATAGATCCGGCGGAGGACGAGCCGCTCGTACAGCGCGGGGACATCGCTGGATCCAGTGGAGAAGGTAAGTAATCTCCTCCTGCATACAGCGATGCGGCCCCGAGTCTGGCTCAGGGTTACTGCTAATAGTACAAAACTTCCACCCGAGCCAGACTTGGGAATACCGCCGGGGGGTTAATAAATTATAAAACATTGCACTTATAAGTTAAAAGAAGCATACAGGCATATACGATGCAACCAAAGCAAACAAGCAAACAGTTCCTGTTGCCAATACCCAAAATGGCTGCGATGGGCAAAACACGTAGAGCTGAGCTAGGATGTACGATGCGGAACTTACTATGCATGTGTGACCCATCATGGCCATTTTGGGTATTGGAGACAGGAACTGTTTGCTTTGGTTGCCTCGTATATGCCTGTATGCTGCTTTTATCTTGTAAGTGCAATGTTTTATACTTTATTAAATGTTTTCAATGTGATTACATTATGGTTGGTTGCAGTGTTCCACTTATATGATAAACAAATCCAGTTGACTGAGCTGGAGGTCGGGCTGAGGATGCCTATCCCCTTGTGACAGGCAGGAGTGCCTGAAGTGTTTTCCGATTTGCATAACAGTAACGTAGCTGCAACTGAAACCTCAGCGCATCCATTAAGGCCTATATTGACCGCCTTAATAGGGGGTCATAAATCATCTGGTAAACCTCCCACTTTATCACACGTGGTGTAGTGACCTTTATTTGGGCATTTTTCTGGCTACCTTAAACACACTGTCAGGAGTCTGTGGTAGTGAGCTCTTATAGATCACCAAATCAGGGTTCTCCAGGGTGCATAGTCTAATGCCGTGTACACACGACCGGATTCTCCGGCAGACTAGGTCCCACGGTCTTCCCAAGGGACTTTTGGCAGACTTCCGATGGACTTTCCCAATGAACGGACTTGGCCACACACAATCACACAAGTGACTAGAATAAGGAATTTCGTAGCCAGTAGCCAATAGCTGCCCTAGCGTCGGTATTTGTCCTTCTGACTAGCATACAGGCGAACAGATTTTTCGACTGGACTCGAGTCTGTCGGAAAAATTTGAAACATGTTCTAAATCTAAAGTCCATCTGATTTTTCGACAGCAAAGGTCCGATGAAGCCCACACACAATGGAACTAATCCGTCGGACCTTTGCTGACGAAAAGTCTGGTAGTTTGTACGCGGCATAAACCAAAGCCTGCTTCTTCACCAGAGCTCCTGATGGTGGAGATGGACTTGCAGCAAGCTGGAACCAGGTTGTGGCCCCCAGGTACGCCTAGCCGAGGATGCAGATACAAACAGCAGACAAAAGTTTTTTTCATTGTATTGCACAGCACTTTATCACTTTTGAATCTATATGCACTATGCACTTTAAAACACATAATTTTTAGCTCTGCAAGTTTTTTGTTCCATCTATCATTTACTTCACCGAAGTATAGTGCCAGCAGCTCTTTCTGGATTGAGGCCTAAGTTTGTCTTTGTCTAAATTTGAGTACTTGCACAAAAAAAAATAGGTATAATGGTTTATTGATGGATACAGATCTGTGTTATGCTGCGTACACACGGCTGGACTGGCAGAAAAAGTCAGACGAAATAGTTTCATTGGATATTCCGATCATGTGGGTGCCCCATCTGACTTTTTTTCTTGAAAATTTTGACGGACCTAGAAATAGAACATGTTTTAATGCCACGTACACATGGTCAGACTTTCCGGCAGAGAAAGTCTGCTGGAATCTTTTCATCTGAAATTCCAATCGTATGTGGGCCTCATCAGACTTTAAAAAAAAAAAATTCTGATGGACCTAGAAATAGAATATTTCTGACAGAATCAATTCCTAACGGGAAAACAGCTCGTCTGTATGCTGTTCCGATGGACCAAAAATGACGCATGCTCTGAAGCAAGTACAAGACGGAAGCTATTGGCTACTGGCTATTGAACTTCCTTTTCTAGTCCCGTTGTACGTGTTGTACGTCACCGCTTTCTAGACGGTTGGACTTTGGACTTTGGTGTGATCGTGTGTAGACAAGAGTGTTTTAGCGGAACTCCGTCGGAAAAAACGGTTGTGTGTACTCAACATTAGTCTGGGCTGGTTAGAGTTGCTTGGAGTTAAGTTTGAAATCTGTTGCATATGGACATTAATCTGTTGCAGGACTGCATGAATAGAGGTCACAATGCACAACAACAAGAAAAAAATCTAATTTGCACTAGATAGGCACCTAACTCTGTCGGTAGTTTGCTTGATAACTTCCATACTTCTTAGCCACTGGAGGCAGTTAGGAACCCTTAAGTGGCTCTGTGGGCCACCTCAGAGTTTGGATCCTTGACTTGTTGTGGCTGTGAAAATTGGGCACCTATTACTTGTGAAACTCTGTGAAAGAGGGTTTAGGTCATAAAATAACCAAAAGAATCATATGTAGAATCAAAAACCTACTTACAGTCAATAAAGCAGATTAGCACTTTGTTTTCTTGCTCCATTGACATCAGCCTTCACAAAGCTTTATTAATCTAGTACTAGATCACAGAAAAGTAGGTCTAGGAGGTCAGGAAATAGCTACACATGTTTTCCTCAGGCAAAGCCAGGAAGGCAAGAGAGCTTATCAGAAACGTCCTGCCGGTGAGGAATGGCACATTGGGACAAATTGCAAAGTAATTTCTCCTGCACTCGGATGTTTAGCTTCAGAAAATAGAATATAAAAGAGAGTCTCTTCCTTGTCCACACTTAAACCCCTTACACAAGATCGGACTTTCCGACAGGAAATGTTCGATGACAGGCTGTTGGTAAATCCGATTATGTGTATGCTCCATCGAACAATTGTTGTCAGACTTTCCGCCAACAAATATTGTATAGCAGGTTCTCAAATTTTCCGCGGACAAATGTGTGTTGTCGGATTTTCCAATCGTGTGTACATAAGTCCGTCAGACAAAAGTCCAAAGTACAAACACGGATGCTCGGAAGAAAGGACGAGCTGAAAGCGGTCTATCTTGTAAACTAGTGTTCGTAATGGAGAATTAATACTCGTGACGCAGCAAATTATGAAATGTCCAAATGCAGAGCACAATTCTCTTCTTCTTTAATGGGATAATAATGAAGCTGCTTTGCTGGTGATACTGATGGAGTTATTGCAAACTAATTTTCAAAGGCTTTTTTTTTCTAGTGATATCCAGAATAATATTATTATGTTTTTTTTTTTAATTTGGGCAAATTACCACAACACCATTATCCCATAGTTTTTAAGATCAAAGATACAACTACAGTATATTGGTGTCCCTTGTCGATTTTACATTGTATTTTTTTTAAATGTAAGTGCCTACTCCCAAACTGTCATTTGAAGTAAAATACATAGCCAAGTATTATTCTCCACAATATTTTTATTGTGCATTAAAAAAATGTAAACAATACAATTAGACATGCTATCTGCCAATAGAATTTAAACAAAAAGTGCATTCTATGCATCCAAAAATATAGCAAATATACCAAATCAAATCATTATTATTCAACCAAAAAAATAATGTCAAAGCAATAACTCCAAGGCAACATGTCTGGTTGATGAACGGCCATTCAGAAACAAACTAAAAAGCATGAAATGAAAAGCGCGAAATGAAAAGCGCTAAATGAAAAACACAAAAAGAAAAGTACGAATCAACACTCACCAAACTTCTACTAACACAAAATTAGTAGAAGGAGCCCAAAGGGTGGCGCTAAAGAGCTGAAAAAGCATGTAGTACATCTAGTAGGTTACTACGTTCGTAATTGTTGGCCAACAATTGTGTGGCCGTGTGTATGCAAGAGAAGTTTGGGCCAATGACCTTTGGACAAAATTCCACGGTTTTGTTGGCCAACAGTCCGATCGTGTGTATGAGGCTTTAGTCTTGCTGCCCTCTCAGGACCATGGTTATCCAAACATACTAAAAGACAACGAGAAGCAAGAGAAGGGTGCACCGACCTAGTGCAATTCCATTAAAACATTTATTAAAGAGTAAAAAGTGTCAAAAAACATACTCACAAACATAGGTGATTGAGAGTAGGACCCCAGTGGGTTGGTGATGCCCAAAGGTGTGAGTGAGTATTGCTTTACAGCAGTGGAAAAAGAGGCGGAAGTAATCAAACTCTAATGCTGCGTACACATGACCGGACTTTCCGGCAGACTAGGTCAGTTGGAATCAGTCCGTCGGACAATCCGATCGTGTGTGGGATAATCTGATCATTTTGGGAAAAATCTGACAGACCTAGAAATAGAACATGCTTTAAATCTGTCCGATGGACTCAATTCCTATCGGGAAAACCGTTCGTCTGTATGCTGAACTACAGACCAAATACGATGCAAGGGAAGCTATTGGCTACTGGCTATTGAACGTTTTTAGTCCTGTCTTACGTCATCATGTTCAAAACGAACGGACTTTCGAATGAACTTAGTCCGTTCATGTGTGGCCAAGTCAGTTTGTTTGGAAAGTCCGTCGGAACTCTGCTGAAGGTCCATCGGGAAGATCGTCGGACCTAGTCTGCCGGAAAGTCCGGTCGTGTGTACGTGGCATTAGCCTGTGCGCTCTGAGCAGACCAAACCAAACAAGGTCTGTTCCTGTGATTGTACAGTAGCAGAAGTCAAAATTAAATTTACCTAGCAGCCTTACTAGGAGGGTGCTACCCCAGGCACATTCCCCAAAAGCAGGCAGGAGCAAACAATATCCAGAACGTATGGGAAAACTAAAAGCCGGAAGCAGAATGATCAATTCAAGCCAATGTTGACTATAGCCCAGCAGCACTCAATTTAAAATATGTGGCATCATATCTCTTGCTTATGTCAGGGTCTTGAAGTTCATAATTCCCGAACCCTAAGCTAGATACAGAAATGGTTTTACTTCTTTGTATTGGTTGCCGAAACCTTTATCTGGAATAGTTCTGCGTTACATTTTATCAGTCCCCAGAGTGTACACTGACACGTGCGACATTCATATAAAAACTCGGAAGCGGTGAGTGGTAATTAGAAGTGTCTTATTTTTCAGTACCACGAGACACTTTTTCAAAGCAAATAGCCTTTGTCCATTAGATGTTTGTGCTTTCAGCACCTCTTTAAAATCATCGGGTACAAACTGTCGAGTTCAGATGGAGAATTTTTATGAAACTTAATGTTGTAGGTGAATTATTTACAGGCATTTAGCAGAAAGTGTTTTGAATACAAATTGATGATTAAGTATGCATTATCACCCGAGATTGGAAATCTAGCACACTCCGCTTTTCAGAATGTAGAGAAAATTATGCTAAAACATTTGCCTCTCATCTCAACAAATTGATGTTTTTTTTTGATTAATAGAACTCTGTTTTTTTTTGGTAGACACAAATAAAGGAACACTCCAATAAAGAACACCGACAAAACGATTCAGTTGAACTTCAAGCAAACAGATTAACCTCTTGCCGCCCATATGGAACACATATTTGTGCCCCGATGGGGTGGGGGCTTGAATGCCCACATGCTACATATATGCCTCCATGGATGGCTGACCAAATACCCCAGCACAGGGTCCAAGGTGCCATAGACAACTTCTAGTCTCTAATAATGACCGGTAGCCTGCGGGAGCAGCTCTCAATCATGTGACCACTGTGACAACCAATCAGTGTGGTCACATAACTAGGTTGTCCTTCCAACCCCCAAATGTAAATACCCAATTAAAGGGATACCAAGGCTGGACAGGAAGGGGTTAAGACGCATCTGGAAAAAAAAAAACATACAGTAAAACCTTGGATTTAGAGCATAATTTGTTCCAGAAGCATGCTTGTAATTTAACCACTTGCTTACTGGGCACTTAAACCCCCCTCCTGCCCAGACCAATTTTCAGCTTTCAGCGCTGATGCACTTTGAATGACAATTGCGCGGCCATATAACACTGTACCCAAATTAAAATTTTATAATTTTTTTCCCACAAATAGAGCTTTCTTTTGGTGGTATTTAATTACAGTTGGAAGTTTTATTTTTTGCTAAACAAACAAAAAAACATGCAAAATAAAAAAAAATAAAAAATCATGTTTAATAGTTTGTTATAAAATTTTGCAAACAGGTCATTTTTCTCCTTCATTAAAGTGCGCGGATGAGGCGACACTGGTGGGCACTGATAGGCTGCACTGGTGTGCACTGATAGGCACAGTTAAGGCGGCACTAATAGGCACAGATAAGGTGGCACCGATAGGCACAGATAAGGCAGTACTGATGGGCACAGATAAGGTGGCACTGATGGGCAAAGATGGGCACAGATAAGATGGCACTGATGGGTGGCACGGATGGGTAGCACGGATGGGTAGCACGGATGGGTAGCACTAAGGGGCACTGATAGGTACCACTGATAGATGGAACTGATGGGCACTGATAGGTGGCTCTGATAGGTGGCACTGCTGGGCACTGATGGGCGACACTGATGGGCACTGGTAGATGACACTGATGGGCACGGATATGTGGCACTGAGGTGCAGCACTGTTGTTGAGGCAGATTGTGGGCCCTGATAGGTATAACTGTGGGCACTGATGGGTGGCACTGTGAGCACTTATGGGTGGCACTATGGGCACTGATGGGTGGCACTGATGGGTGGCGCTTTTTTAATATTTAGGTGACATTGGCAGGGGGCAGGTGGGCACTGATGAGCTGGCCGTGATCAGAACTGAAGTCCCTCTCACGGCCGCCGGTGATCAGCTTTTTTTTTTCTCCCCGCGCTGTCAGCGTGAGGAGAAAAAATAGCCGATTACCGGCTCTGTTGTGTCACATGATCAGCTGTCATTGGCTGACAGCTGATCACGTGGTAAGGGGTCGACCCCTTGCTCCGATCCGTGGTCTCATAGACTCGCTGATCACAGAGTGCGCCGTGCGCGCCCCTCAGGGGGCACGCAGGCCACTCGTGCACAGGACGACGTCAATAGACGTAGTCCCGGCAAAGCAGGTCCGCGCTGTAGCCATCATTCGGCTATAGCGCGGATCTCCAGTGGTTAAAGCACTTACATATCAAAGTGAAACTCAAATGATTCGCTCCACAACCATTTATTCACAGGTCCTTCAATTTATAGTCCATATAAAAAGATTATAGCAATGTGATAGGTTGTGTAACCATAAAATTTTCATCCACAAGGGGATTAGAAGCAAAATCCAGCAGGAGCTACAGAGTATAAAAGAGAAGAGAGGAGCCTCCCGTGGTCTATGTGGACAGCTTTACCCCGGATCCCTGCATACTTAGATGTGCCTGTTTTAATCATCGACCATGTGAGTTGCTAAATGTTGGACCTTCATTAAATGTAACCACATTGCTACACTTAGAGGCGCCTCTCTTCTCTTTTATAAGCAGTTGTGATGTGACGCTATTTATATATCAAGACATCACTAATGTATTAATACATTTTGCTTGTCTTGCAAAACACTCTCAAACCAAGTTACTCTCAAACCAAGGTTTTACTGTATATGTGAATTCACCTGCCAAAACACTTGTAGCTTTGCTCAACCAGTCATATGTTGCAAATATAGTTGGGGGGGGGGTCACCTTACTTTTTTCCACCACTGTAAAGCAATACTCACTCACAGCTTTAGGCATCACCACCCCACTGGGTTCCTACTCTCCACCCCACTGGGTTCCTACTCTCAATGTATCTGTGAAGGTTTTCGTCTATCCAGGCCATGTTATAGGTAGTATTAGTTAATCACATTTAACTGGACTTCTTCTGTAATAATGCTGAAGGTGTTGTGTAGCTTGTTGAAGCTTCTTCTTCAGTTTTCAGAACAGTTCTTCTCCACCTCTGAGAACTGAAGAAGTGTCTAAGATCAGCTGAAAAAATGTATTCAACACAGTCCAGTTTCATGACACTACTAAATACTCTTGATGAACTCTCTGCGCCTGCTAGACCACCAGAAAAATTCCACAGCCTGATTGAGTAAAAGTGCTGCCCCTTTTTCTCTTAAGCTGCCCATACACTGAGCTGGCCAAGCTTGACCAGCTAAATTGCAATCAGTGTGCAGGCTCCCCAGTTCAACAGAAGTTAATTGTCTAAATTGATTTCTGTCAAAGGGACACGTTGGACAATTTTCCATTGATCAGCAGCTGATGATTATCAGTGTATTTTGACAGCTGTGTGCGCTGTACTCTTGCATCAGCTTGTTGATGCATTGGCCTGATGAAGTTTGACCAGCCAAACTTCAATCAATGTGTGTGCTCCCCTGCTCAACAGAAGTTGATTGTTTTTTTTTGTCAAAGGGACATGTTGGGCCAATTTTCAGCTGCTGATATATTCTGACAGCGGCGTGTTCCATACCCATGCATCAGCATGCTCATGCATCAGAGGTCCAGAGAGCACAGATCAAGAGAATAAAAGAAGCTGAAGCAGAGAGATCCTTGCACTGTAGGTCTGCAGGTACAGATTCCTCTGAGGAGAACAATTAGCAGTACAGCAGTGACATCCCCAAGTCTTAATATGGATCTGGCAAGACTGGTGGTAAGAGACAGTAGTTGCTTAGATGATCTCCCACTTCACATATACAGCTATGAGGATACAGAACAGTAGATATAAACAAGTGACCACTGCCCCCACCTATAACTGATCTTTGCAGCAAGGAGCACAAAAAGGGTGACGTATGCCAATCAAAACCAAAGAAGTTTCCAAGCTCAACTTACCAACCAGCCTGCGGACAAATGAATTGATGTGTCTAACAATATGCGTTACAAAATATATTGGTCAGGCAGGGCACCGACACCTGTTCTTAACGCATATTGTTAGACAGGTTAATATGGTTGGTCGCAGGCTGGTTGGTAAGTTAAGCTTGGAAATTTCTTTGGCTTTGCTTGACAAAAGTCACCCTTCTAGCGCTCCTTGCTGCAAAGACCAGTCATAGATGGGGACAGTGGCCACTTGTTTATATCTTAATATAGTGGTCAGGCAACGCACTGACACCTTTGCTACCATAGTGCTCTGTGCTGGGTGTTCAGTGTGCCCCTGTGCCTTTAAGGAGGGCTGGGCTTCTTCCAGGCTCACCTTCCCTCTGCCTATCCATTAAAATGCATGTGCTTCCATTGTGGAGACTCTCAGTAGTTAGATTTAGGATTACAGAAAATAGAGTGCCTTTTCGGGTCCTGTAGTCGACGCATGTATTTGCAAATGTGTGTAGACTAAACCCCTGTTTTTAATGCATATTGATAGACAGGTCAGTTGGGTTGGTCGTAGGCTGGTTGGTAAATTGAGCTTGGAAATTTCTTTGGTTTTGTTTTACATAACAGTAAAGCCTAGACACAGGAGGTACCTCACTATTTTCTAGGAGAAAGTCAAGCTGATAGGTAGATTTTCAGGGTACTTCTTAGGCATAATTAACATTCCTAGACATAGACGATTCCTAGTCATTATAATATAGCAAATCTTCACTGTTTCAGGTCCACTTTATAGGTTTAGATATACATTTCAGGCATGGTGCATTTTTACATACCGTAATTATAATGGTCTGGCTTGGACATCATTGCCCCGCCTCTCCACCTCCTCGAATCAGAGAATGCTTAGCATTCATTCAGAATATGCAAGCATTCTTTGAATGGTGCCCATGCCCATCGACCAACCTCCTGTGTTCAGAATGCAGTAGGGCAGCTGCTTGGCATGGGACCCAGAAGCAAGTAGGGATCACTGAAGTAGAGGTGTCTACTACTCAATCTATCCGAGACCAAGCTCATAATACTTACATGTTTGACTTACCTGCTAATGCAATTTTTCTATACAATAATTCCATACGCTCATTACATGGACATGCAGCATTTATAGTCTTCTATCATTGACCATAGAGGACTAAGTATTTACATTGGCTTTAGTTATAGCAGCACCATTCTTTCCTTTCTTTAGCTGGTCTATGCATGTGTGTGTGTGTGTGTGGGGCCCCGAGTTTTGTGCCATATTGTGACAACATTGTAATTTTTTCTGTATGTGTTTTTATTCCTGAGTGTTCTGGAGGATTTATATTTGTAACTTTAATAAAGCAATTTTTCAAGTAGGTTTTTCCGGGATTTATCCTCCCTTTTGTTCCTTTGGGACATCTCTTTGTTCCATCAATATAAATTTTTTACTTTGATATTTTTGAGCTTAGCAGGTATCCCGTCAAATTGACAAATCGGTAATGATTAACAACACACGTTGCCATCTGCAGCCTATGAAAAATGGATTCCATGCTTGTTTTTATTTACATAATATTTACTCCCACACACGCCCCTTCCTCTGATTTCTCTGTCAAAATCAATGGCTCAACTATCAACCCATCCACCCTTTTGCCAAAATCCTGGGTGTAATCCTGGACTCTGAACTATACTTTCAGCCCCACATCCAATCACTGTCCAAAGCTTGCCGCCTCAACCTCCACAACATCTCCAGAATATGCACTCTCCTAACCAATGACACCACAATGTTTCTAATTCACTCCATGGTCATCTCTCGCCTCGACCATTGCAACTTCCTTCTCACTGGCAGTGCCGTCGCTAGGGCGAGTGGCTTTTGGGGCTATAGTCCCGAGTCGCTGCAGGGGTCCCAAAGGGGAGGGGAGGTTATCTGGGGACCCTGATGTAAGTGGGGGGCTCTCTGGGGACCCTGATACAGGGGGGAGGCTCTCTGGAGACCGTTATTTTAAGGGGGAGGCTCTCTGGGGACCCTGATTTAAGGGGGATGCTCTCTGGGGATCCTAATGTAAGGGGACTCTCTAGGAACCCTGATGTAAGTGGGGGGCTCTCTGGGAACCCTGATGTAAGTGGGGGACTCTCTGGGAATATATACACACACACACACATATTACTGCATATACATGTGTATGCCCACCCAATTGTATGACTTTCTTTACTACGCTACTATAGGCTCTAGCCCCAGATCTTTTGTAGACCTACCAACACCTCTGCTCATGGGCTTACCTTTACATAGGCTATCCCACCTTTCAGTCCATCATAAATGCTGCTGCCAGACTCATGCAGCTTACAAACCACTCCGTGTCTTCTACCCCTCTCTGCCATTCCCTCCATGGGCTTCCGCTCACCCAACAAATAGATTCAAAATACCAACAACAACTTACAAAGCCATCCACAGCTCTGCCCCCAGATACATCACTAACCTAGTCTCAAAATACCAACCTAATCGTTCAAATGCATTCCTCCCAAGACCTCTTGCTCTCTAGTTCCCTTGTCACCTCCTCTCACGCTTACATGCAAGACTTTACCAGAGCCTCTCCCATCCTTTGAAACTCCCTAGCCCAATCTGTCCAACTGACTCCTACTCTGTCCACTTTTAGACAATCCCTGAAAACTCATCTCTTCGGAGAGGCCTATCCTGCCGCCAAAAACTGTGCTTTTATTTTCTCCACAGCCCCAACCCCCCCCCCCCACAGTTATTACCTTTTGTATATCTTCACCCTCCCTCTTAGATTGTAAGCTCTAATGAGTAGATATGGCCTTGCGAGTTCGCCTGGCGGTCGGTTCGCAGTGAACTTTGCTCGTTCACAATTCGCCAAACCGGCGGACTTCTGGCGCTGTTTGCGGCGGACATATTCGTTTACATTGTGAAGAAATTTGACCCATGACACATCCATCGCGGGGTACAGGACAGCCAATTGAGAAATTTCAGCACATGGACATACCCTCTACCTTTTAAATAGACCTGATCTGGCGGCCATTTTACATTCTGTCTTTTGTCAGTGTAGGGAAAGGACGCTGTGTGGAGCAGGGACAGTCAGTCTGTTACTATTAGGTCCACAAAAGTCCTTTTAAGGACTGGTATTGGTGTACAGTATATAGGGTTGTAATACACTTATAATATACTTTGTTTCAAATATAGAAAGCATATTATAGTGCACTGCATGCAGTGCTGCGGACCTATTCTGCAGCTGTCTTTTCTCAGTGTAGGGACAGTTTGGTGTTTGGAGCAGGGACAGTCTGCAATTCACTAGCTACTAGCTAGCTACTATTAGGTCCACAAAGGTCCTTTTAAGGACTGGTATAGGTGTACTATTTGGTGTGCAGTATATAGGGGTGTAATACACATATAAAATACTTTCAAATATAGAAAGCATAGTATAGTGCATTTCCACTGTGCAGCATTGTGACTGCTGAGCGGTTCTGCAGCGATACTACAAAGCGTGACAAACGCAATTAGAAAAAAGTATTATAACTGGTGTGATAGACCAGTGGCCCCCAAAATGACAGATTAAAGCGGGGTGTTATATACCTTCTTCTGCATATACTGCACTTCTCTAGAGACTTTTGTCACAGGGTCATTTAAAAAAGAGGAAGAGGCAGGCCCTTCCGCAGGGGTGGTAGTGGTAGGGCAGGAGCAACAGGCTTAAGCCAAAGTGGGAAATTGCAGAAGTGCTCTCTATCTCGGTGCTGGTGTCAGTGCTCTCTATCACGGTACTGGTGTCAGTGCTCTCCATCTCGGTGCTGGTGTCAGTGCTCTCTATCACAGTGCTGGTGTCAGGGCTCTCTATCACAGTGCTGGTGTCAGTGCTCTCTATATCGGTGCTGGTGTCAGTGCTCTCTATCTCGGTGCTGGTGTCAGTGCTCAGTCTCTATCGCGGTGCTGGTGTCAATGTTCTATTTCAGTGCTGGTGACAGTGAGGGAGATAGCAGCAGAGAAGCCAATCAGCAGGTAGTGCCAGCACCATGGCTGAGGATCAGCACTGGACTGGCACCTCCGGACCACCGCAGTGGAGCCCTGCAAAGGTGGGGTTAAGGGCCGGGCAGAGGGAGGGGTCAGGGGCTCAATCACAGGTTGGCACACTGAGACATTGGCACAGGACTGCGCTGCCCTGACTGTGGCACTGATCATCTCCTGCACCCCCTTCATAGCCTGCCCTGACCTTGCCTCTCCTCCATGGCCTTCATGCGCTCCTGAATTGCCAAAATTTCACAGATAAAAAATAATGCTTGTCGTTGTCGATCCCAGATTCACTTAATACTTCTGGTATGTCAGTGCCCATGTTGTGGGACTATGTGTGCACAGCTAGTAAGTATTTTGTGGCTGAAAATATGACCTGTAGGTTTTTAAGGTTCGCCTGTCATTAAAGTGAATGGGGTCCACCGCGAACCTTGCAGTTCATGAACATTTGGGCACGTTCGCAGATCGCGTTCGTGAAACGTCCCATCGGAAGTTCGTTCATCACTACTAATGAGTTTTGATTCCTACTATATTAAACGGTATTGCAATTGTACTGTCTGCCACTAGTTTATAAAGGTAAACTGTAAACTGTTGACACTATATAAATTCTGTATAATAATAATAAATATAAAAATCATAATATAGTGATTTCCAGCTTCCAGTGACATCGGTCAGCTATGGTATATACATGCAGTAGTTACATTGGTCAACAACCGGTGAAACCTTCCTGGGGGTAAGGGGTTAAATATGGTGCCACATTACACAAATTTAGGGCCCCTGTCTAGAACTATATGGTTTGTTGTCTAATTCCTAAATAATATGATAGATACTGTATGAACAAAACTGTACAGTGTATTTTATATTCAAATAGTAAACATCCTTTCTGTTAGAAAAAAAAAAATTGTTAAAGCGGAGGCTTTTGCTTAAAAAAATTAAAAATATAAAAGTCAGCAGTTACAAATACTGCAACTGATGACTTTTAGTAATCAGACACTTACCTGCCCCAGAGTCCAGCGATGCGGGGGACCGAAGCCTCGCTTGTCTCCCCTTCCTCTCTGCGGTGCCGGCATATCAGCTGTGGGCGCCCGGCTGTGAAGTTAGGGCCCCTGCCTAGAACTATATGGTTTGTTGTCTAATTCCTAAATAATATGATAGATATGAACAAAACTGTAGAGTCTATTTGATGATTGGCCGGGCAATCATCTGGGACCTGGGACGAGTCCCAGATGATTGCTGAGAGGGAGGGAGGAGAGGTGATCTCCCTTCCAGTGGCACCGAGCGCCGGGAGGAAGTGGGAGCTGGAACCCTCAAAAAGAGGGTATCCGCCCCTCCCCTAAAAAAACTACATGCCAAATGTGGCATGTCAGGGAGTCACCTTCCCTTAACCCTTTGAGGACCATAAGATTACCGTCATCAATATAAAAATAATTCTATATTTTTTCCCTTTAAGAATGTATATGAGATATGCCCCAGTCGATGACCTATTGTGTCAAGGCTACGCTTATCTTACGCTTTCCACATTGCTTTTAATCTTTTTATGTGATCACATTTTATGTCACATCTGTTTTACTTTAAGATGTGAATAAAGTTTTAGATAATTTTTGACCTGCACTGTTGGCGTTCTTTGTCTTTTTGTTTTTTACACCATGAGATTGTTCTGAGCCACTCTGGAACCTTTGCTGAGACATTTTCATCACAAGACATTTGGTGTGGATAGGCGCTTCTCTCCATGATGGCCGCCTTGTAGCCTGGATCGTCTGGCTCCGTCCTCCCTGTGTGCTAGTGGCTCTAGCCCTTCAAGCCTGTATGATACATTGCCGTATGGTACTTGTATCCAAGTTATCTGGTAAGAGTGTTTAATCTCTCTATCTGATTTCCACCTGTGAAGCTACCGAGATTGATTCAAGACTCACTCTGACTACAATTTTTGGCGATTGAGTTACTGATCACTTGATTGGACTATTCATTGTGTGGGATTTTCTGTTATATCACCACAACTTTGGGCAATTGAATCACAGATCACTTGATTGGACTATTCACCGTGTGGGACTTTTTATTTTAATATCATTGTGGGCTATCCCCTATACAGTTTATGCATGTATATTTGTTTATATACATTGATTTCTGACTTGGGATAAGCATTGCATGTACTGCTGTTATTTACACATTGTCACTGTCTGAGCACATTGACACTTCACTATTATTTTCTTTGCAGTACTCACCATTTTATCATATCATCACTGTTTGAGCACTTTGATATATTGTTTGCAGTAATTAGCGCTACACTTTCTTTTTGCTTTTAATAATCGGACACTCACCTGTCCCAGGGTCCAGCGATGCGGGGGACCGATGCTCTGCTTGTCTCCCCCTCCTCTCTGCAGCGCCGGCATTGTAGCTGTGGGCGCCCGGCTGTGGCTTCACAGCCGGGGACCCACTGCACATGCGTGAGCCACGCCACACGCCGTGACTGGCCGGGCAATCATCTGGGACCTGGGACAAGTCCCAGATGATTGCCGAGAAGGAGGGGAGAGAGGTGATCTCCCTTCCAGTGGCACGGAGCGCCGGGAGGAAGTGGGAGCTGGAACCCTCTAAAAAGAGGGTATTCGCCAACCTCCCTAAAAAAAAAAAAAAAAATGACATGCTAAATGTGGCATGTCAGGGGGTCACCTTCCCTTAACCCTCTGAGGACCATAAGATTACCATCATCGATATAAAAATAATTATATTTTTTTCCATTTAAGAATGTATTTGAACAATAAATAAAACCATTTCCACACTTGTGTCATTTTTGGGGGAGGAATTATGACAACCATTTGTTGATGAGAACTAATATTTTGACTCAAACCAAAAAAAAAAAAAAAGTATTTTACGTTCTTAACCACTTCCCGACTGGCGCGCATTGATGTACGTTGGCAGAATGGCACGGGCAGGCAAATTGGCGTACAGGTACGTCCATTTGTATTTGCCGCCCTGGTCAGGACCCCCGTGAGTCTGGCCGTGGGTCCCGCAGACTTGATTGCCGTGGGGATACCCGCGATCGTCTCATGGGGAAGGAGAACGGGGAGATGCCGTTGTAAACAGCATCTCCCCGTTCTGCCTAGCAACAAGTGACACTGATCTCTGCTCCATTGGAGCAGAGATCAGTGTTCACTAACACACAGCCCAGCCCCCCACAGTTAGTAACACGCCACTAGGAACACTTAACCCCTACACTGCCACCCCCTGGTTAACCCCTTCACTGCCATTGTCATTTACACAGGAATCACTGCATTTGTATAGCACTGATTGCTGTATAAATGACAATGGTCCCAAAATGTGTCAAAAATGTCCAATGTGTCCGACATAATGTCGCAGTCACCATAAAAATCGCTGATCACCGCCATTACTAGTAAAAAAAAGAAAAGATTAATAAAAATGCCATTAAACACTCCCCTATTTAGTAAACGCTATAAATTTTGCGCAAACCACCAATCAATAATCGCTTATTGCAATTTTTTTAACCAAAAATATGTAGAAGAATATGTATCGGCCTAAACTTAGGGAAAAAATATATATATTTTATATATATATATATATATATATATATATATATATTTTTTTTTTTTTTTTTGGGGGGGGATATTTATTATAGCAAAAAGTTAAAAATAATGCGTTTCTGTTTATAGAGCAAAAAATAAAAAACACAGGGGTGATCAAATACCACCAAAAGAAATCTCTATTTGTGGGGGAAAAAAGGAAGACAATTTTGTTTGGGAGCCACGTCACACGACCGCGCAATTGTCAGTTAAAGCGACGCAGTGCTGAATCGCAAAAAGTGGTCTGGTCTTAAGCCAGCAAAATGGTCCGGTCTGACAGTGGTTAATCAGATGATTCAGGCAATTAAAAACATGGGACAAATACGTCCCTTGGTCCTCAAAGGGTTAAAGCGGAAATTCAATTTTTGGGCGGAACTCCGCTTTAACATCTGGCCATCCAACACCAATACAAAAAGCAAGGCAAAGGCCTTTATTTTTACCGCTAACGGGACAATACAATCCACAGAAGCAAGCTCATGATAAGCTCAAGTAAAAATAAACACATACATTAAAAAGATACACTGCAATGAATCGCCCATTTTAATAACACCCTAATATAAACAGACATGACCTACTTTTTTGCCACAGACGTTAAGCGTTGAATAATCAAAAATACTTTGACAAAAATCCATTTAGTATTTTCGCTGTGACCCGGCTGCAAAAACCAATTCACTATGAAACTGTCAAAACAATTCGATGAGTATTTTTGAAAAGTGGAACTCTTTCTACATGAATAATTGTTGCGAAGCATGCCTGGATATTAAATGACTGCTTACGATACCGATAGGAATGCATAATGTATCGGGTGAATCAAATCAGAATTCATATTTCATCTACTCCGTGGCTTATGATTTTGTCCACATTTTCCGGATCCATCTGCCAACCACAATTAAGGGCTTCTGTTTCTCCCAGCCTCTCCAAAGCTTTTCTACGTGGCGTGATGAATAAGGCTAAATAAAAATATGTCAACACAAGAAAAACACAATTAATGAAGAGAGAAAAAAAAAAAGTTTAACTTCAAGAAGCGCTCAGCAAGCTAATCTAAAAACAATCATGTATTATGCATAAGCGCTTTTTTTTTTGTATTTAATACATGTATATTGTTTGATTATTTTGTAAGATGGATGCTTTGTTGTTTGGGAATCATTTGCATAGAATCCCAAACATTTAAATCGGGTTCTCGTTGCCAAGTGCTTTTGGCAATGTTTGCATATGCTACATTAATAGCAGAGATACATTCGAAAGAAAAAGCTTTAGCGCTATGGTTATTATTATCATTTTTTTAATTTTTTTTTATAGGTCACTCAAGGCACCAAGGGGCTTAAAAATTAAATCAAATATTAACTTTGCCTAATGTGCCTTTAATTATATCGTAGATAATAGATGTGTTTTTTTTTTGCTGAGGATAATCTTGAAACCATTGATCTATATTAGCTTTTCCCCAGAAGGGCCAAGCTGATAATTTGTAGGGTTTAAATGTTGGTTATGGAAAAGTAAGCTTTTATATGGTTCGCCCCTCCTTGTGGTGCTCTCGAAACTGTACATTTTTTCATTTGTATTCTATTTGTTAAATTATGTTGTTTTTTTTGTTTTCTAATTTAGAACTCTGTACATTGGAATATTCACACATGCCCTGAGGAAGCAAATATCTTTGTGAAACATGTCGGGATAATGTGTGTCTAAGATAAACACCGCTGTACTATATTACTTGTGACCACCAAAGTTTTTATATTTTGTATATTTCATTAATTATATGTTAATGAATTTTAACTTTGATTGCAATAAACATTTGATATATAATTTTATATTTCGTCTAACAAGTATGTTATGATCCAATTTATTGTTGCACCGGGAAAATCCCTTCGTCTTTGTTTTCCTTTTACTCATGTAATATTTTTGGGATGTGGTGTCTTTCTTACTGGGTGTCTGCTATGTTTTGTTGAACCAATGCTTGTTTCTAAGCTTTTATATCTTTTATAATCTTTTCTTTTTTGTTTCCCCTTTGAGTGAAGTTCCGCTTTAGGGTATAAATTGTCAAATCTTTGGAAGCATTTTAATTATGCCAATGATTAAAGTTGAGTTCCACTTGTTTTTTTTTTTTTTGTTTAAAAGTCAGCAGCTACAAAAAGCATAGGTGCTGACTTTTAATAAACCGACACTTACCTGTCCCGCAGTCCATCGATGCAGCCGCCCAGAACCTCGCTTCTCTCCCCCTCCTCTCCTCGAGCGCCTCCATTGATACTGTGGGCACCTGGCCGTGACAGCTTACAGCGAGTCTCGCTGTGGTCTGCTATTGGCCAGCCAAACTTGTGGGAGCTGTGTTGTGTCCCAGAAGATCGCTGGCGGGGAGGGGCCGCCTAGGGCGAGAGGAGGAGTCACCTAGGAAGCCAAGAACGGGAAGGAGGAAATGGGACAGGAAAACCCACTAAAAAGAGGGTACACACTCCCCCCCAAAAAAAATAAAAAATCACATGCCAAATGGCCAAATGGGGCATGTCAGGGGGCGAGGAGTGCTTAAAGCGGAAGTTCTACTTTTGGGTGGAACTCCGTTTTAACCACTTCCAGCCCAGACCTATTTTGGCACTTCGTTTCTACATGTAAAAATCATATTTTTTTTCTAGAAAATTACTCAGA
This sequence comes from Lithobates pipiens, assembly GCF_037356315.1. NCBI lineage: Eukaryota > Metazoa > Chordata > Amphibia > Anura > Ranidae > Lithobates > Lithobates pipiens. The sequence continues at coordinate 572,958,047 of NW_027507764.1, forward strand.
ACCCTCAAATATTATATATTATAATGTAGAAAAATGTAAAATAATGCATTTGGGTGGCAAAAATCTGAATGCAATTTATACACTGGGGGGAGAACTTCTGGGGGAATCTAGGATGGAAAAGGACCTGGGGGTCCTAGTAGATGATAGGCTCAGCAATGGCATGCAATGCCAAGCTGCTGCTAACAAAGCAAACAGAATATTGGCATTAAAAAGGGGATCAACTCCAGAGATAAAACGATAATTCTCCCCTCTACAAGACTCTGGTCCGGCCGCACTTGAAATATGCTGTCCAGTTCTGGGCACCAGTCATCAGGAAGGATGTACTGGAAATGGAGCGAGTACAAAGAAGGGCAACAACACTAATAAAGGGTCTGGAGGATATTAGTTATGAGGAAAGGTTGCGAGCACTGAACGTATTCTCTCTGGAGAAGAGACGCTTGAGAGGGGATATGATTTCAATCTATAAATACCGTACTGGTGACCCCACAATAGGGATAAAACTTTTTTGCGGAAGGGAGTTTAACAAGACTCAAGGCCACTCATTAAAATTAGAAGAAAAGAGGTTTAACCTTAAACTAGGTAGAGGGTTCTTTACTGTAAGAGTGGCAAGGATGTGGAATTCCCTTCCGCAGGCGGTGGTCTCAGCGGGAGGCATCAATAGTTTCAAAAAACTATTAGATAAGCACCTGAACGACTGCAACATACAGGGATATACAATGTAATACTGACATATAATCACACACATAGGTTGGACTTGATCTTTTTTCAACCTTACCTACTATGTAACTATGTTTTTTTAGCAGAGACCCTAGGGAATAAAATGGTGGTCATTGCAACTTTTTATGTCACACAGTCTTTGTGCAGTGATTTTTTTAAGGCGTTTTTTATTTTTTGGAAAAGAAATTGAAAAAATGTATGAATAAAAAAACAAAACAAAACAATAAAGTTAGCCAAATTATTTAGTATAATGTGAAAGATGATGTTACGCTGAGTAAATAGATACCCAACATGTCATGCTTTAAAATTGCGCACGTTCATGTTTTCATACTTAAACATCTTCATAGCGGGGCTTTATTTATTTTTTTACAGGTAACCTGATTAGAGTTACAGAGGAGGTCTTGGGCTAGAATTATTACTCTCGCTCTAACGTTTGCGGTGATACCTCACATGTGTGGTTTGAACTTATTTTACATATGCGGGCATGACGTACGTATGTGTTCTCTTCTGTATGCAAGCACGCTGGGACAGGGATGCTTTACTTTTTTTTTTTATATTACTATTTTTTATTTTATTTTTTTATATATTTTTTATTGGATTTTTTAACAAGTACAATCCAATAATGCTGAGTACATACATGCATGAACAGTAATAACAGTTGTGGTAGTACGGAATCTCCAATCCTGGGACCGGGTTTTGGGAACAGCCAGCAGTCTGGCTGGATGATTGCACAGGTGGGTCTTGGGCTTAAAACAAAGCCAACACCATGGTTCTGGGCTCCACCCTCCCGAGGAGTCCAGGCGAGTAAGGGAGAAGAAGTGTGCATGTCTGCACAGGTTGGTCTGTCAGAGCAGACAGAGGGTCCAAGCTGGTGGGCTGAAAAAGGGAAACTCGTAAAGAGTGCTGAGGTACTGGGTGTACAGGAACCCTGTTACAGAGCCGAGAGGGCTGCAGCATTAGTCTGAGCAGCAGTGCTGCTAAAGAGAGCCAGGTGGCTTGGTATTTTTGGTTCTACGTACATTATTGCTGTGGAGAGCTGAAACCCCTGTGTGGGCAACTATTTTGTTATCGGACTTTTCTTTCTTTAATAAAAGTGGGCCTACAAGCCCTTAAAACGGCATATCTGGCGTGGACTCAGCTCACTGGTAAGCTCTACCTTTAAGCTAAAATAACCCCCAAATATTACAAGTGGTGTTCGAACGCGGGCACAAGACGGTGGAATCCGGGTCCTTGCTCTACAGTAAGTTCAAGTCAGGAACTATTGGCTGTGTGTGGAAGTGCAGCCAGGCAAAAGGCATTGCGTGTTGCAGGTGGTGTACCTGTGAATGAAAAGTCTATTTTTTTTTTCTCTTGCTATGAACTGTGTTTGTGTGCATGAGACAGCACAATCAGTGTGTGCAATGTGCAGGTGAGGAAAGCTTGCATGAAGAGAAAAGCAGCTTGCTTTAAAAGAGACAGAGCTCTGTGGTTGGAGGGGTTGTTACCGCCCGAACGAGCCCCATACATACCTGATCAGAGTGTATCAAGGAGAAAAAGGGCTGGGGTTGTCCCTAGCAACCCTGGTGCATTGAGTGCACAGGTGACTGCTATTATGGAGAGTCCACCAGCATTTGAATCTGCAGTGGATTGGTGCAAGCGGCATTTAGCAGCACTGAACCAATCTACAGAGGAAAGGAAGCCAACCCTCAGTGCAAGGGGAAAGCCGCTGGATGTCCATAACTGGAAGAGGGCTGTTGTTGCCCCTGGCAAAGCTGATGCAGTTAAAACGGCTAATGTGAAAGATGTGAATGTGTCACAGCATGAGACGGGATCCAGCAGAAAGAAGCCCATGCTATATGCAAGGAGAGAGGCTGATCAAAGGCTGAGGATGAGAGTGGTTGCCCATAGCAACGCAGAGGAAGCCAGTCGGGCTATCTCTGTACCATGGGCTATGTCTAATAAGGATCGTGGAAAGTGGCTTCAGGAGGAGCCAATTTATCATGTTGGAGAGAGCCAGCAAAGTTCTGCTGGGAGAGTGCGGTCTCCCATGGCAACCGGAGTGAAATTTATGCCTGAAAGGAGCTGCAGTAGAGGTTTGGTTCAGCGTCCCCACAAAGAGGCCTGTGCATTCCGGCCAGCTGGGAATCACCAGGAGAGAATCGCTTTGGAAAAAAATCGTCCAGTACCATGCCTGGAATGTGACCAGCTGGGGCATGGCATGTTTTCTTGCCCTAGGTTGTGGAATATGGCTGGAGATAATGTTGCTGAGAAAGTTTTGTCTGTAGGCCCAGATTCCGGTGAAAATATGTTTGCAGTCACCCCTAGCAACAAGAAGTTTCCTGTTGTGCCTGCAGGGGGTGCTAAACGGTGGGAGATGCCTGCTGTAGTTTCATCCCATGGCCACCAGGAGGAATTGGCCAGTAAAAGTGCAGCAGAGGACTGGTGCATAAGACAACGTACTCAAATGAAGATGGTGACACCAACTACTGCGGTGGGTAAGACTGTCTTTAATGAAATGATGGCTGGAACTGCTGATTTCATGTATAAAAGGACTGGTTACAAGACTGTCCATGACGATGTGAGAGTGACCCCAGTTAGTGGGGCCACTGAATGTGCACTTGAGAATGACTTTTCCCTATATAGTGGGAATGCAAGGGTTAAAATCCAAATAGAACCTGTGTTGATGACTAAAAGTGTTGTGTTTAATGACTATCAGGCTCAAGTTGACCATGGGCTAGGACAGCCTACAAATGCGAAAAATGCTATAAGTGTTACTGTTAATGAAAAGTTTAATGCTGTTGGGAAAACTTTTGCTCTGAAAGAACCTGGGGTTATCAAAAATGGGCCATTGCCTGTAGCAACTGGTGGTAAGACAGCACAGTTGTCCACAGGAATCTCCAGGGAACTTCATGTGTTGGAGTCAGAGGTTGCCCTGGACAACTGCAATGTCACTCTGGTGGGACAGAATGGAACTGTACTGTGTAATGGTAATGTGTTAGTGCAAGCTGCTAGTACTAAAAATGTGCAGGTAAATGGTGGATTAACACAACCTGTGAAAAATGCAAAGGTGTGTGAGGCTTATGAAATGCAAGCTGAGAATGGTGGTGAATATGGTGTATTGCAACCTGTGCTACCACAGTCTGACATGATTTACAATGACTGGTGTAATGAGTCTGCAACTAAGCCAGTCTGTTCTTATGTGTCTCCTTGGGCAGATGGATCGGTGCTGAGGAGTACCGCAGAAGGGAGCGCACATACAACAGATTGGGATAGTTGGAGCAAAAATCTTATCTCCCTGATAGATAAGGCTTTTATGCACAAAGATAAGGTGGACACGGTTTCTGCTGGGCCAGCAGGAGGGGCTGCAGAACAGCTTGTACCTGAGGGCGCGGTGGCTGCTGCAGGGGTTAACCCTGGTGAGCAGGATGAACCAAATAAGGGCACAGCAGAGACATTGACCGTGACCCACAAAACTGAGGTTGACATGGAGTGTCAAAGTGAAGTTGTCACTGGTAATGTTCTGGAGCAGTTCACTGATGCTGAGCCTGAGAAGTTGGGTATGAGTCCAGCAATTGGCAGCGCTCTGGTGGAGCACCAGGCTGTGTTTACCTCCAGCCGGGAGGAGGTTCCGTTAACCGTTGCAACTTTTCAAGTCTCAGCAAGTGAGTCTCTCTGCATCCTCAGTGTCATGAAAATCCCCAGGAAGGACTTGGGTCTGGAGTCAAGGGCCTGGTTTATAACCGAAGCATTACAAGAGATGCTTGAACTTTGGGATGTACAGCCAATCTATACTAGTGTGTCTCCTCCAGTCTGATGGTCTGGTACTGCGGAGTACCACTAGGTGGAGCACTGTATGGCAGGCTGTACAGAGCAAAGCAAAACAGGACAGGAATGGTTTATTCCTAAATCTGCTACTTTTGTTAAAAGTTGCCGCTACGTATGCTGCTGGATTACGTCCAGAAGACACACTTGAGACAGACTTTGGAGAAATGGTAAATAAGCCTAAAATGTCTGTGGTTTCACCTCCTAACAGCCAGATGGGAAGCATTTCTGCTGCTATGGTCCAGTGTGGTGCTGGTCAGTTGGTGAAGGGCGTGTATACAGCACCAGTAGAAAAACCACATGAGGTGGAAGGGCCATGTGTGGACCTGAAAGCAGCAGAGATCCTGACTAGGGCTCAAACAAAGGTGGTTAAAGAGACTGGGATCCCCAGTCCAATGGTTGGTTTAGGTGACAAACCTAATAAGGTCCCCGGGACAGGGGAATGGACAAGGAGTGTGATAAAACTTGTATGTGGATCAGACCAGAGCTTGCCTGTTCCGGTGGATAAAAATACAGATGGCATCAGAACAGGTCAAGTGATAGGACAGCTGCCTGCAGAGTGGGTGAACCCAGGGGAGGTGGCGTCCTGTGAGGTTCCTGTGGGTGATGGCGGCCCTCCAGTATGTGTGCCCTCTGTGGACTCTACCCTAGCAAATGTTGGAAAAAAAGGCATTGGTGACATGTGCAACATTGAGAGGTCTAATGTTGGTTTGAATATGTCTGTCAATGATGAACCAAATAATGTGTTAATGGTACATGATAATGTGGTGTCCAAAGGTACAGGTAAACCTGATAATCAATTAGTGACTGCTGAGTCAGGTACCAGAAATAAGAGGTGGGTTTCCGTTGTAAACACTATAGAAATAGGCCCCCTACAGTCTCAGAACAGTACTGCTGAGAGAGTTTTGGGGAAACCTGGGAACCTGAAGCGTGGAGGCAGAAGGGTTGGTAGGAAGACCAACGGGAACCCATTAAGATTTCAGGAGAGGAAGTGCTTGTGGAAATGCACTCGGAAGAAAAGTTGGGAAGGTCGCATCAAAGCTCATAGCAGAGTGACAGTAAGGCTTAGAGGGAGACACCAAAGGAGGCATTGGGTGGAGTTCCCCGTTAGGAGAAGCGAGGTTGGACAGGAGGGTACTTCTGTAAATGGTATCTGGCACAGAGGTGCCAAAAGTAACTTGGGTGTTCCGCCCTCTGGGTCGAAACAAAGGGGGGGGGGGATATGTGGTAGTACGGAATCTCCAATCCTGGGACCGGGTTTTGGGAACAGCCAGCAGTCTGGCTGGATGATTGCACAGGTGGGTCTTGGGCTTAAAACAAAGCCAACACCATGGTTCTGGGCTCCACCCTCCCGAGGAGTCCAGGCGAGTAAGGGAGAAGAAGTGTCCATGTCTGCACAGGTCGGTCTGTCAGAGCAGACAGAGGGTCCAAGCTGGTGGGCTGAAAAAGGGAAACTCGTAAAGAGTGCTGAGGTACTGGGTGTACAGGAACCCTGTTACAGAGCCGAGAGGGCTGCAGCATTAGTCTGAGCAGCAGTGCTGCTAAAGAGAGCCAGGTGGCTTGGTATTTTTGGTTCTACGTACATTATTGCTGTGGAGAGCTGAAACCCCTGTGTGGGCAACTATTTTGTTATCGGACTTTTCTTTCTTTAATAAAAGTGGGCCTACAAGCCCTTAAAACGGCATATCTGGCATGGACTCAGCTCACTGGTAAGCTCTACCTTTAAGCTAAAATAACCCCCAAATATTACACAGTTTAACGAACAACTACATACATTGTTTGGCAGTTATCATTCTTGTTGAAGTAGTCATCTAAGAACAATTGTAGCTAATAGTATCGACTGAAACCAGCTGAACCATCCGTCGAACGTCCCTATCCGGCCTCCTCCTGCGCCCCTACGGGGATCACACTGCACAGGAGGGGGTCCGACACGGGAAGGAAAGAGAAATAGACTGGGAAACAGTTTATACTTCAGATCCCAATACAGTCTGGGAAACCTGACCTTCGATCAGGCCCTTGCGTACGTTCTATTCTTGACCTTATCATGGTTATAATAAAACAGATGCAAGGATATCCGGTGGGGAAGGGTGGGGGGGGGGGAGATAAAGAAAAAGGAAGGGGGGATATTTCAACGCCCATACCATTCTTTCCAACATTTCCAATTATTGTCAAAAGTTATGCAAGAGGCTTTTCTAAGTGCTAATAGTCTTTCGTAATTATAGTTAAGGTTCACTTGAGCTATTACTTCCGAGGGGTTTGGAGAGAGTGTATCTTTCCAGTGCCTGGCTATTACTAGTTTCGCAGTAATTAAGATGTGGATTACTACGATTCTAAATTGAGTGGGGTATTTGCTTATTCCTAAGTGGAGGATTGCTAGTGCCGGGTCTGGTGTTTGTAATTTCCCTGTGATGTCAGCAAGTACTGTAAATATTTTCCTCCAATAACTGGTTAGGTTCTTACATTGCCAGATTATATGTAGGATCGTCCCTGGGTTACCGCAGTTTCTCCAACATGATATGGGGTGTGTAGGGAACATTCTAGCAAGTTGGAAGGGAGTTCTGTACCATTTTGTAAGTATTTTCTGTGTTAATTCTCTATGGTTAATACAGCTTGTGGCTTTGTAATTATAACGAAATACTTCACGCCAATGGTCCGTCTCATAGGTTGTACCTAGGTCTTTTTCCCATGACAGAATCACTGGAGTTTTGATAAAATCTAGTTTGGACTGGAGTAGATTGTATATAAGAGATATGCCCTTACTTTTATCCTGATTATTCGTATAGAAACGCCACGCTAGAGTATTAATTTCAATTCTAGGCAAGGGGTTTTTAACCAAATATTTTGATATTTGTCTGTATAACATTGTGTGTGAAGCAGGCAGTTCAAATTTGTCTTGTGAGGTTTGAAACGCTAAGGGGGTGTTTTTATCTAGAAGTTTTTCTACCCATGTTATCCCGTGGTCCATCCATTTTGTGATATGGCTGTATGGAAGTAGTACTTCAAATGTTTGTAGCGGAGTTTTTATAGTAGTGAATGAGTTGTCCTTCTTAGGTTGGTTCAATAATTGCCTCCACGCTAGCAGCGTTACTTTGGTTGTCGGGGAAAGGGACGTTAAGGTTAATGGTTTCCAAGCGTCTGCGATCAGTAATAGGCTTAACGGGTAAATTTTGTTGACAGTTGCTTCTATATTAACCCATAGAGGTGAAGGATGAGTGTTGAACCAGTATTTGGCTTGAGCTAAGATAGAAGCACAATAATAATCTTTTATGTCCGGAAGACCCATCCCGCCTACCCTTCTGTGTTGTATGAGAATTCTGTGAGAGCAGCGTGCTTTCTTTCCCTGCCAAATATACAGTTTGAGGGATCTATTTAAGTCAGAAAAGTGAGATGCTTTGAAAGGGATGGGAAGCGTTCTGAATACATATAATATTTTGGGAAGAATAACCATTTTGAAGGAAGCTATTTTGCCTGCCCAGGATAAGTCGGTTTTAGACATATTGTTCATTGTTTTCCGTATGTCTAAAAGTAAATGTTTGATATTCCTTTCGGCGATTTTTGACATGCTGGCTGATAGGTGAATGCCTAGATATGGTATAGTTTCCTTTGCCCATATATATGGGAGGGTTTGTTGTAGATGTTTCCTAGCGTGATGATTAACGCCCAGATCTAGTATTAATGACTTGTTGAAATTGACTTTATAGTAAGACAAGGTGCCGAACCGATTTAGAATATTGTGTGTGAATGGTAAAGAAACCGTAGGGTTAGTAAGAAGGAGGATCACGTCGTCCGCGAATAGATTGATGACATGAGTGGTCTTATGGTATCTGAATCCTGAGATGTGGGGGTGGTTACGAATGGACTCTGCCAGAGGCTCCATTATTAGGTTGAAAATAAATGGCGATAACGGACACCCCTGGCGGGTCCCATTCGTGATCTTGAATTCCTTCGACAAAAGACCTGACGTGTACACTCATGCTGATGGGCTGGAATATAAGGCTAGTATAGCGGATAGTGACTCACCGTGGAACCCAAATTTCCTCAGGACCGCCTCCATATACCCCCAATGAACTCTGTCAAACGCCTTCTCTGCATCTATTGATAGAAGCAGAGAAGGCGTTTTCCTAGTTTCCGCCTGGTGAATTATATTTAGAAGCCTTCTGGTGGCATCCGATGCCTGGCGACCTTTGGTGAAACCCGTTTGGTCTGGCTTCACCAGGTCCGGTATGAGGTTGTATAATCTGTTAGCGAATAATTTCGCATAAATCTTGATATCTCCATTTAACAGAGAAATGGGGTGGAAATTAGCTGGAACATCTGGGGGCTTACCTGGCTTAGGTAAGGTGATCACATACGCTTGGAGCATTTCTGGAGGAAAAGATCCTCTCGTCCGGGCCTCATTAAATACTGATAAAAGGTTTGGTGATAATATTTGGTTAAAAGCTTTGTAATATCCGTTGGATAGACCATCTGGCCCTGGGGCTTTGTTGAGGGGGAGGGATTTTACAGCTATCTCTAATTCTGCCATGGAGAAAGGGTCATTTAGTGTTTGTAGTTGGGATTCGGAGATTGAGGGTAGTTCCAATTTAGATATAAAGTTGTCGATATCTGTTCCACATGGTTGAATAACTTTGGGGTCGTCCCTCAAATTGTATAGTGATGAAAAATAATCCGCAAAAGCATTTGCGATTTCCTGTGGATTTTCTACTTTCCTAGCGGTGTCCGGGTAGAACAGATGCGGGATTACAGTTTTGGTTCTGCGTTCCTTAAGACGGTTAGCTAAAAATTTGCCTGCTCTATTATTATTTGCATAGTAATTTAATTTAAGTTTGGACATGTATTGATCGTGTTGTATGCTAAAAAGTTCCCTTAGCTGAAAGCGTGCAGTAGATAACTTCGAGGCTAAAGCTTCTGTAGGTGTGTTTTGATTTTCCTTCTCTAATTTTCGGATTTCTGTAATAAGATCTGTGACTTTAGCTGCACGCTCCTTGAATAACCTAGAGTTCATTTTGATAAGGATACCACGAATATATGCCTTATGGGCATTCCAGTTATTGAAGGAGTTTGTGACATTGGGAGTATTAAAACTAAAGAATTCTTCTAGTTGTTTGGCTATGGCTTTTTGAGATTTTGGGTCTTGGATTAGGTAGTCGTTGCACCTCCATAAGCGTGCCGCAGCATAGGCGCTCCCACTTTCCATCTGTATGACCACAGGAGCGTGGTCTGACCATGTTATGTCATGTATAGTGGAGTGGGAAATCCTCTGCAGCAGCACCTTATCCACAAGAAACATGTCTAATCTGGAGTACGAGTTGTATCTGGGAGAGTAATACGTAAACGATTTGTCATTTGCATTTAAACATCGCCAGACGTCATACAGTTCTTCTCTAATAAGGAGATCCCGGAAATTCGGGCCACGTTGCTTAACTCGAGAAGAAGTGTCTAAATTACCGTCAAGAATCATATTAAAATCCCCACATATTAATACACTCCCCACTCACATGATTGTTATTTGCTTGATAACCCGCTTAAGAAATTTAAGTTGATGCGAGTTGGGAGCATATATACTTGTTAAAGTGATCGGAAGCTTGTCTATGATACAGACCAGTATTATGAAACGACCTTCTGGATCAATGAATGAGTTTTTCAGTTCAACGGTCACAGTGTCTCTTATTGCCAACATTACCCCTCTCTTCTTAGCTGTAGTAGATGACAAGAAGATATGTGGGAAGCTTGGGTGGGAGCATTTAGGTGTGGTCTACTTATGAAAGTGTGTCTCTTGAACTGCCAGGATATCCACCTTGTGCTGGATAGCCTCCTTCCAAAGGGATCTCCTTTTGGCCGGGTGGTTGAGGCCTCTCGCGTTTATTGTTAAAAATGTAAGGGTCATTTATAGCTGTTGATTGATGGATTATACGATATCGGTGTTGCTCAAGTAAAATGTGAAACTTCATCTCCAGTTTTGGAAAGTTTGGATTCGTAGAAATGACTAAGTCAGGAACATGGTAATGAATTGGATAGGGATCAATGGTGAGGTAGAAGGGTCCTTCTGTGACATACAGTATCCGAGGTGTCTGCCAGGAATGGTGGTTAGGAAGTTGAACGATCAGGTGGTCAGCAATTTCCGTGATTCTATTTTGAAACCGTTTAAGTAATTTGAGCCATTGCATACCAGCTCAGTTATAGATTGAATAAGAAACACGAAAAAAAGGAAAGGCAAAATAAAAACTAACAAAACAAACTAAAGTCCAAGTGGACCAGGCAGTATAACTGCCCAAACGGTGGGTGCTGAGATACGGTGGAAGGTACCATAAGCATTAGGGGAATCCTAATGTAAGCTTGTATGAAGAAACTTGGAACAAGAGCTCAGGTGCGATGTGAGCTTTGTCGTCTTTGTTGTTTGGGTTGCCAGTCCTGTTGTAACTTGCCAGGCGGAGTTCTGTGTTTCAGAGGTAACTCTTGGTTTGTGTCTGGTGTTAGAATTTGCCATTGTCTCAGGAGCTGTAACCCATCTTCCAGCGTGTTGACAATGTGGTTAGCGCCCTGGTTAGAGATGATGAGTTTTGCTGGGTATTTCCATTTGTATACAATTTTGTGGTTTCGCAGTGCCTTAGTAAATGTCGCCATGTTACGCCGCAATTGCAAAGTGTACTGTGAAAGGTCCGGGAGCACTTGTAGATTTGCGGCTTGTTCAGGGAGATTGTCTGCTTTGCGGAAGACATCTAGGATTAACTCCTTAGTTTGAAAGAAATGGACCATGAGTAGTACATCTCTAGGAATCTCTTGTGGCAGGAAGGATGGCTTGGGCACCCGGTGGATCCTATCTATCTTTAGATCCAGTGTAGATAGTGATGGTACTACGGTATGGAAAATGTCGGTAACGCATGTTTGAAGTTGTTGCGCTGCGACACTTTCTGGTATGCCACTTATTTTCAAATTGTTCCTACTCGAGGTCTGCTAATTTTGATTGCATTTTGGCGATGGTGTCTTGCTGGGACATGTGGGAATCCACTAGTGCGTTAAAGGATGAGGTGACGTCGCACATTCTAATTTCCACTTGATTCACTCTGTCCCCAAGTTCAGTGATCTCTGCTCTGCATTGTTGGAAACATGTCATCATGTCTGATTGTAGTGACGATCTCAATGACATGAGCATTTCTTTTAAGGTAGTGTCCGATAGTGATTGCCCTGTGGTTGGAAACATGGCGAATTGGTCCACCGGGTGTTGTATAGCTGTATCATTGTTATGTGCCCCACTCACCTCCATGTCCAGTGCGGAGTATCTATTGCTTTGAATGGCTACTTCAGGGTCATGTCTGGGTTTGGACTTTACAGGGCTTCCTGTGGTAGGTGAGCGGCAAGGAGAGGTAGAATTGGAGCTGCTGTCCTGTGTGTACGACATTTCTTGTGATGCCGTTGTGTCTCTCTCACGTTCCGCTCTCACTTCTCTCTCTCGTGGCGCTGGCGCTAGATCCCGGTGCGTGTGTCTTGCAGATTGTCTCCCGCCGCCATTTTCTTGTAGCCCGCGGGATACGGCCGGGAAGAAGTCCGGCAATTTTTGCATGTTCGCCGGTGCTTGGTGCTTCTTTCTCATGGCCCCAGTGTTCAGGAAGGCGGCGGTGATGTGGCGGCTTACGGCGGCGGTTGTTCCCGGATTAGAACGGGCGATAGTCTGATGATTCCCCTGCAGCCGAGCGGAGCTCTATTAAAGTGCGGCCATCACAGTCAGCGGTCGCCACGCCCCCCCACTATTGTTTATTTTATTTAAAACATTTTGTTTACACGTTCCCTTTAAAAAAATAAAATAAAAATGTGATCACTTTTATTCCTATTACAAGGAATATAAACATCCCTTGTAATAGGACTGGTGCATAACAGGTTCTCTTTATAGAGAGATGTGGGGTCTATAAGTCCCCATTAGGGATGAGCCGAACACCCCCCGGTTCTGTTTGCACCAGAACTTTCGAACGGACCCCAAATTCGTACGAACGTTAGAACCCCATTGAAGTCTATGGGACTCGAACGTTCGAAATTAAAAGTGCTAATTTTAACTGCTAATATGCAAGATACTGTCCTAAAAAGGGTTTGGGGACCTGGCTCCTGCCCCAGGGGACATGGGTCAATGCAAAAAAAAGTTTTAAAAACAGCCGTTTTGGCGGGAGCACTGATTTTAATGACGATTAAAGTGAAAAAAAAGTGAAATATTCCTTTAACCACTTGAGATCCGCGCTATAGCCAAATGACGGCTACAGCGCGGATCTCCTTTTCCGGGACGACGTCAATAGACGTAGTCCCGTGTACGAGCGGCCTGCGCGCCCCCTGAGGGGCGCGCGCGGCGCGCTCTTTGATCGGCGAGTCCATGAGACTCGCCTGATCACCGATCCGTGCAAGGGGTCGATCCCGACCCCTTATCACGTGATCAGCTGTCAGCCAATGACAGCTGATCATGTGATATAACGGAGCCGGTAATCGGCTAGTATTCCTCCTCGCGCTGACAGCGCGAGGAGAAAAAAAAAACCCGATCACCGGTGGCCGTGATCGGGACAATAGTCCCGATCACGGCCAGCAATGCAAGCGACCACCTGCTCCCTGCCAGTGCCCACCTGCCCCCTGCAGTGCCATCCTGAATAAAAGTAAGTGCCCCCCGTCAGTGCCACCCAGCAGTGCCCATAGTGCCACCCGCAGTGCCACCCATAGTGCCACCCACAGTGCCCACAATCTGCCTCAAAGGTGCTGCACCCCAGTGCCGCCCATCAGTGCCCAGCAGTGCCGCCCATCAGTGCCCAGCAGTGCCACCTATCAGTGCCCATCAGTCCCATCTATCAGTGGTACCTATCAGTGCCCATCCGTGCCACCCATCCGTGCCACTTATCCGTGCCACCCATCCGTGCCATCTTATCTGTGCCCATCTTTGCCCATCAGTGCCGCCTTATCTGTGCCCATCGGTGCCGCCTTATCTGTGCCTATTAGTGCCGCCTTAACTATGCCTATCAGTGCCCACCAGTGCAGCCCATCAGTGCCCACCAATGCAGCCCATCAGTGCCCACCAATGCAGCCCATCAGTGCCCACCAATGCAGCATATCAGTGCCGCCTAATCAGCGCACTTCAATGAAGGAGAAAAATGACCCGTTTGCAAAATTTTATAACAAACTATTAAAACATGATTTTTTTTATTTATTTTTTTGCATTTTTTTTTGTTTGTTTAGCAAAAAATAAAACTCCGAGCTGTAACTAAATACCACCAAAAGAAAGCTCTATTTGTGGGAAAAAAATGATAAAAATTTCATTTGGGTACAGTGTTGTATGCCCGCGCAATTGTCATTCAAAGTGCATCAGCGCTGAAAGCTGAAAATTGGTCTGGGACTGAGGGGGGTTTAAGTGCCCAGTAAGCAAGTGGTTAAATATCGTGCCTGGGGGGTGTCTATAGTATGCCTGTGAAGTGTGACATGTTTCCCGTGTTTAGAACAGTCCCTGCACAAAATGACATTTAATGGAAATAACGTCATTTAAAACTACTTGCGGTTTTAATGTTATATCTGGTTCCTGCAATATGGTTGAAAATCATTGAGAAAAATGGCATGGGTAGCCCTCCCTGCCCATTACCAGCCCCTTTTGGGTCTTGTACGGATATTAAGGGGAACCCCGTACCCATATTAAAAAAAGGAAATGCGTGTGGCCCCCAGGCCCTATATACTCAGAACAGCAGTATACAGGTGGTGCAAACAAGACAGGGACTGTGTAGGTTTGTTGTGTTAAGTAGAATCTGTTTGTAATTTTCAAATGGTACATTTTTAAAGTGTAGCTCCAGTCAAAAAATCTATTTTTAAGCTTTTTGGAAAACATAGGGAAGGGTTATCACCCCTATATAATTTGTTTTGCCGTCCGTCTTTTTTCATCTCACTTGCTGTTGTCTCTTTCTGTTTGCAAGTAGGAGATGTTTGTAAGTTGGATGTTTGAAAGTAGGGGCCTGCCCTATATACTCTGCAGAAATGGCAGAACAAGGTGTTGGTTTTGCCACAAAAAGCCCTCAAAGTGACTCTTGGTGGGCGCTGGAGCGCCCTGCTGTGAACGATTATATCAAGAATTGTAATTACATGCCATTGTTGAACAGTGGTAGAAAAATTGACCTTTGGTGGTTGTGGTGCTGGTGCCACAACACTATAAGTCCTCACAGTTACTCTGGGTGGGCACAGGAAGGGGCCCTCCTGTGAAATATTATATCAAGAATTGTAATTACATGCCCCTGTTAAACAGGGGCTGAAAAATTGGGCTGCTGGCACTGGTGCTGGTGCCACGACACTGCAACCTCTCCCATATACTCTAGTTGTAGTGCAGGAATGAGCCCTGCTGCAAAGCATTGCATCAAAAATTTTAATTAAACGCCCCTGTTAAATAGGGGCAGAAAAATTGGGCCTTAGGCACTGGTGCCACGACACTGCAACCTCTTCCATATACTCTAGTTGTAGTGCAGGAATGAGCCCTGCTGCAAAGCATTGCATCAAAAATTGTAATTAAACGCCCCTGTTAAACAGGGGCAGAAAAATTGGGCTGGTGGCATCACCCAGAACCAAAAATGTTCTTTCAACATATCAGCGGAGGAGGAATAGGATAGACAATCAACATAACAGGACAGTCACTCAGCATCAGCATAGGCAGTCTTGAAGGGATGTGATATTTCTAAAAAAAATATTCGGTTACATCAGCTTCAGGTGCTTGGTAGCTGTGGGTGATCCAAGACTGATTCATCTTGATGAAGGTCAGTCGATCAACTGATTCGGTGGACAGGCACACCCTGTGATCGGTAACAAAGCCACTAGCAGCACTGAAGGTGCATTCCGAAAGAACGCTGGATGTAGGACAGGCCAGTAGCTCAATTGCATACTGTGCAAGCTCTGGCCAGTGATCCATCCTCAAGACCCAGTAAGTCAGAGGATTTTCGGTGGGAAAGGTGTCCAAGTCTGACCTTGCCCCTAGGTATTTCTGCACCATGTAAATCGGACGCTGGCGATGGTTGCTGGAACCGATCATACCTTGGGGCTGCGGACTAAAAAATTGTCTGAAAGCATCGGTCAGACGGCCACCTTCTCCACCGCTCCTTCTGACCGATGCCTCAGCAACACGTTGTCCAGGACCAGGAGTTTGTAACCTCCCAGTCTCTGGGAACGCGTTGCACAGACCTTTCTGCAAGGCCTCCCGGAGATGTCTCATCCTCTGCTCCCTCTCCGATGGCAAGATAAGGTCAGCAACCTTACCCTTGTACCGTGGATCAAGGAGAGTGGCCAGCCAGTAATGGTCCCTCTCCTTGATCCGAAGAATACAAGGATCCTTCCGCAGGCTTTGCAGGATCAGGGAGGCCATGCAGCGTAGGTTAGCTGAGGCATTTGGTCCGGGGTCCTCTGGGTCACTAAGGACAACATGATCCGCAGCTACCTCCTCCCAGCCACATACAAGTCCACGGGTTTCTTGGGACTGTAAATCATCCCTACAAGACTGCTGCTGCTGCTACTGCTGCTGCTGCTGCTGCTGATGCTGAGTGCCAGCCTCCACCTCCATGCTGACACAATCATCCTCCTCCTCCTCCTCATCCTCTTCCTGTGTAATGGGTGGCACAGCAGGAACACTGTCTGAATAAAGGGGACCTTGAGAGGCAAGGAAGTCCTCCTCTTCCTGCCTCTGTTCTGCCTCAAGTGCCCTGTCCATTATTCCACGCAGCGTATACTCCAAGAGGTAGACAAGAGGTACAGTGTCACTGATGCATGCACTGTCACTGCTCACCATCCTTGTGGCCTCCTCAAACGGTGACAGGACAGTGCATGCATCCCTGATCATGCCCCACTGGCGTGGTGAGAAAAAACCGAGCTCCCCTGTCCTGGTGCCGTAGTCGCAGAGATACTCATTGATCGCCCTCTGCTGCGTGTGCAGCTGCTGCAGCATGGCCAATGTTGAGTTCCACCTGGTGGGCATGTCACATATAAGGCGGTTCTTGGGCAGGTTCAACTCCTTTTGGAGCTCAGCCAGCCAAGCACAGGCATTAAATGATCGGCGGAAATGCACACAGACATTCCTGGCCTGCTTCAGGACATCCTGTAAGCCAGGGTACCTGCCCAAGAACTGCTGCACCACCAGGTTAAGGACGTGAGCCACACAGGGCACATGGGTCAGTTGTCCCTGTCGGAGGGCGGAGAGGAGGTTGGTGCCATTGTCGCAAACCACCATTCCTGGCTTAAGCTGGCGTGGCGTCAACCACCTCTCAGCCTGCCCCTGACAAAACATCCACCCCAGTGTGGCTCCTGTCCCCCAAACAAACCAGCGCAAGCACGGCATGGCATCATTTTGCCTGCGTACTTGCGTAGCCCCTGTAACGCCTACGGAAACACCGCTGTTTCTGAGGACAGAGCACTGGAAGAGGCCATGGAGGAAGAAGAAGAGGAGGGGGTGGAGGAGAGAGGTGTGTCACAACCAATAGTAGCATTTTGGAGGCGTGGTGGCGGAACAACCTCCAACACTACTGCACCTTGTCCTGCATCCTTCCCAGCTGCCAGAAGAGTGACCCAATGGGCCGTGAAAGACAGGTAACGTCCCTGTCCATGCCTGCTGGACCATGAGTCAGCGGTAATATGCACCTTACCGCTGACCGCCCTGTCCAGCGAGGCAAGGACATTGCCTTCCACATGCTGGTAGAGAGCCGGAATCGCCTTCCGTGAGAAAAAGTGGCGTTTGGGGACCTGCCACTGAGGAACCGCACATTGTACAAACTCATGGAAGGGGGCCGAGTCTACCAACTGAAAAGGCAGCAGTTGAAGTACTAGCAATTTAGCCAAGCTAGCATTCAACCGCTGGGCATGTGGATGGCTGGGAGTGACCTTCTTTCGCCGGTCCAGCAGCTGGGGCAGGGACATTTGCCTGCTATAATCGGACGTGGGTGTACTGCTAGCAGAGTGCCCGGAAGCACTTGGCTGTGACGCACCTAATTCTACACCTTCATTCCTCTCAGAACAGGTTTCAGAGAGGCCTGAAGGTCTAGTGGGGTTGGAGATCCCAGCTGATGAGGAGCAAGGAGAGGTCCGCTTTGTTCTTTGGTGTGGGTCTTTGAGGTACGCTTGCCAATGAGCTGCATGGCAGGTCAACATATGTCTGGTCAAGCATGTGGTGCCCAAGCGGCTGATGTTTTGGCCACGCGAGATACGCTTGAGACATATGTTGCCAATAGCAGCAGTGCGATCTGATGCACTCGTCTCAAAAAAGGCCCACACCAAATAACTTTTAGAATAACGCGCAGAGGCAACGCCCTGCACAGGCGGAGCTCTGCGATGTGATTCAGTCGGTGTGCTGCCCCTAAGCTGGCCCCCAGTGAGGGCATCCTGCCTCGTTGGACATGTGCCTCCTCCTCCTCTCTATTACCAGGCACCCACGTGGAGTCAGTGCCCTCATCATGCCCTCCCTCTTCATCGCTTGCGCAAACCTGGCAATATGCTGCAGCTTGTGGAACATGACTGCCAGATTGCTGTCCTTCTTGAGCATCCCCTCTCTCTGCATTCACACTACTGCCTTCCTCTAGCTGAGTATCATCATCAGAGCCTACAAAACACTGGGCATCCTCCTGGAGCATGTACCCAACACTGTGCTCAAAGAGTTCAGTAGACTCCTCAGGAGGACGTGGTGGGTCTAGGAAAGGAGTCACTGATGATGACATTGAGAGGAGGGAAGACGATGTGTTGGCAGCTGCTTTGCTAGTACCCTGAGCCTGGGTGAGAGAGGATGAGGAGGATGAAGAGGGCTTGGTCATCCACTCTACCAAGTTGTTGGCATGTTGCGGCTCAACATGTCCAGCTGCCGAAAAGGACAAGCGTGTCCCATGGCCACGTGCTGATGATGACGATGCACCGCGTCCACGACTAGCACTGTTGTCTCTAGACACAGAGCCTGCTTGCCCTCTTTTATTGGCTCGCGCCTGTCTGCCTCTCCTTGCTGGTCTTCCAGACATGGTTATGGCCTGAAGAAAGTTGGGAAAACCAGCAATTGGCAGATGGCAGATAGCTCCTGCAGATGGCAGATGGCTGAATTAGAGAAGAGCTATGTAGGTGGATATAACAGTGTATACTGGGTTCAGGGCACGCAGACAGCACGCACAATCTCCTATAACTGACTGCAAGCTCTATTTAAAAAGAGCAAGATAGTTAGCTATATAGGTGGATATAGCGGTGTATACTGGGTTCAGAGCACGCAGACAGCACGCACAATCTCCTACAACTGACTGCAAGCTCTATTTAAAACGAGCAAGATAGTTAGCTATATAGGTGGATATTTTTATTCCAAGAATACTGCTACCATCTTACAATCATAACATTACAAAACAAAAATCAGTTTACATACACTTTACAATAAACAAACTATACCATCAAAGAGAACAATTTTTACATGTCATTCTCCCCCTCCTCATCCCCGGAAGAAAAATCTATGAGAAGGTCTTTACTTCTACTGCTAGGCCCTGGCGGAGGCCCAGGATCCACCTCAGGTGGTGGAGCCCTCTTTTTCTTCTTCTTCCCCTGCTTTTTCCTTATCGTGACCCAAGCCACTTCACCCTCCTCATCTGACACCTCTTTTGGGCGCTTCTGAGCTCCTTTTACAGAGACCTCCATCTCCTCCTCCCCAGACCTATCATCTCCAGCCGAAGAGTCGGATGAAGAGACAGCGACCAGACGCCTGCCCGGCCTACACCTTCGAGGAAGAGGAGTGGGAACAGGACCCTGGGGGTTGGAACCCTGTGCCCCCCCACCTGGAAGGGAGTCCCGACCACCCCCACCTGACCAGATACTTGACTTTCAGTAACAGGGGCCTGGGCAACCTCTACAGGTCGCACCCCTTTCTCTCTTTGAGGGACCTTGTTTGCTTTCTGAACTTGAGGTGTACCTTGTGGTTCCACCACAGGAGAACTTTCCTGCCTTTCCCCTCCAGAACTTTGCCCAGCAGGGGGCGGTACATTGTCCCCTCCTAATCCATCACTTGCTGCAGCTTCACCCCTGTAGGCCCTGGGGCATCTGCTAAAGGGATGCCCCATTTGACCACATAGGTTGCAGCAGATTAAGCCGCAAGTGTCACCGGAGTGCCCGAACTTATTGCACTTAGTGCAGCGCACGATTGTGCAATCTGCACTCAGGTGGGTTGGACACCCGCACCTGAAACACCTACGAGGCTGACCTGGGTAGAACACCAGGATTCTGTCCCTTCCCAGGAAAGCACTCCCTGGGACATGCGCAACCGTGTTGCCAGATCTTTTTAAGCGAATCCTGGTGTTCCACGCTCCAGTCCATACCCCCCGCTCGTCTAGACATTTATTCAGAGGACACTGCAACTGGCCATGCCTTCCCAGCCAAGTTGCTATGTCCTCTGGAGGCAGGCTCTCGTTTCTCACTAATACCGTGAGATTTTTAATCTCCTCCTGCCTACTCAAGGGGATCAAACGAAGCCCCTTCCAGGGATCAGTACCCCTGACCAGCCCAAAAGCGGTTATAAAACGCTCCATGGTCACCGCGTTGGTGAAACTGATGTCAAAGTCAGGGGAGCCCGCTGGATGTATTACAGCGAAAAGCTCAGCCACCCTGAACCCCAACGCCAAGATCATGTCAACCACTTTGCCCCTTGTGGGACACTGACCCTCACCCTCCCATCTCAGCTGAACTACGTTCCTACGCCTACGCTCCGGACCACCTGTCCCCCTAGACCAAGAACTGGCCCCTGGGGTCTGACCAGCCGGGGGAGCCCTAAAATTGCTGGCCCCAAACTGGTGGTACAGGTGGTCCAAAGGCACACTGGACCCAGCCACATTGGCGTAGGAACGTTTCTCACCAAGGGCTGTCAACAACCTCACCTCCGGTGTACCCCTCAACCTGGGCTCCGGAGGAGGAGTCTCCGCCACAGACACCGGGGGCACCACATGAGAAGAGACCCCCACTCCCCCAACATGAGGATTCACTTTTACACCGGGCTGAACCTTAGAGTGAGTTTCCTCCTCAGAACTGTAAAACAGAGCATTCCAAGATTCCTGCCATTCCACCTCCATATAGGCGCCGCAGGAATCTACTGACACCTGACTCTGCATTGATTGAGAACCCTCCAAGTCCCGAATGAACGCCATTGCAGGGTTCTCATCATCAAGCTCTCCCATTGGGCAGTCACCCCAGGCTGCAACTTGCTCAGGTATCATACTGTTAGATGTTTCAACATTACCACTTTTGTTTACACTTTCCTGACCGGAACGAAGACCGGAAGTTCCTTGAAAACAACCTCCGTGGTCTACTTCCGGCCTCGCCACCGTCACTTCCGGCCGCGGGCCAATCCCGCCAGGAACCTGCCCGCCCACCGGAAGTGCGTCATCACCACCCAACACGCTACTATTGGCCTTGCGGTCAGAAGCACCACCCCTCCTCCCGCGGGAAGACGGCGTTTTCTCATTCACGGCCGCCATTCCCAAACTATCAGACGCCATGCTGCCGGCCAACGCTGCACCGCTCCCCACAGCGGCAGCCAAGCTGGCTTGACTCTCACATTTCCCGGTCCCCTTACCCTGAGCCCGGCTTGCGGCAGCGGCAGCCGACAACGCAACTGACGGTATGCCCTGCTTGCAACCACCGGTCGGGATCACTGGGGATTGTACAGGTAAGTCCGATTTTTCTTTGCTTACTAGTCTAGCAAGCTGAACCACAGGTATCTTCTTTTCTTTCATGACACATTTTTCTTTATTGTCCTTCTGCTGTCTCCTTCCTGCTTCACCGGAGTCTAACCTGCCTTCTGGGGATACAGCCTCGCTCATAGGCTGACAACCCCTAGGCTTACCCGACCCCTCTGCAGTACTAACGGAGTTAGCAGTCTTGTCACTGGGAGCACTCTTCACACTTGCAGCCTTCTCTGCACTCTTTCTCACCGGTGCTGTCTCTTTACAAGCCATTGGCTTTTTCTCCACCACCTCTTCACGGGTGGCCACCTCAGAGGGACCCGCCATTTCCTCCTCTTGCGTTGTGTTCGGGGCTGGATACAGTCTACGGCGTCTCCCTGCCTGGGTCCCCTCGTCACACGCAATTCTCATCGCTTTGTCCACGTTAGATAGAAAGTCTTTCTCACCAGAAGCACTGTCAATCAGGTTGAATAACAGCTCACCCATCATGCTGCACTGCTTCTTCAATCCGTCTATCACCGTCTTATACTCCTGTCTCTTTACAACGCCCGATCTGTCTCTCCGGTTCCTTAACTCCGCCAGGACCTTCATTTTCTCGCAGTAGCTGCGGGAAGCCTTCACAATTAAGCTTTTAGCTTTCTTTCTTCTGTCTGCAGATTTCTCCGCATCCTCTCCTGGCTGTCTCAGAGACCAATCTGCAAGATCCAGTTGGTTCTCCAAGAACAACCTCTCCCCCTTGACGAGCTCCAGGAGCTTAGGGGCTCCACGTCCTTCATTAGGCTGAGAAACAGGCCCCTGGCCTGGGCTGACCGACGTCATCAGCTCCCTTTCCTCCTCCACCACTCTGGAAGTCCTCAGAGATCAGAGCACGCAGCCAGCACGCACAATCTCCTACAACTGACTGCAAGCTCTATTTAAAACGAGCAAGATAGCTAGCTATATAGGTGGATATTTTTTATTCCAGTAAACTGCTACCAAATTACAAGCTTAATATAACAAAACAAATATCAGTTTACATTCACTTTACAAAACAACTAACAACAATAAACTATACAGTCAAAAGGGAAAAACAATTTTTACATGTCAACTTCCCCCTCCTCTTCCCCAGAAGAAAAATTTATAAGCAGAGCATCACCTCTACTGCTAGGCCCTGCTTGTGGCCCAGGATCCACCTCAGGTGGCGGGGCCTTCTTTTTCTTCTTCTTCCCCAGCTTTTTCCTAATTGTGACCCAAGCCACTTCACCCTCTTCATCCGATACCTCTTTTGGGCGTTTCTGAGCCCCCTTAACCGAGACTTCCATCTCCTCCTCCCCAGACCTATCATCCCCAGCCGAAGACTCGGACGAGGGGACAGTGACCAGACGCCTGCCCGGCCTACATCTCCGAGGAAGGGGAGTGGGAACAGAAACCTGGGGACTAGAACCCTGTGCCCCCCCCCCACCCGGAAGGGGAGGCCCAACTTCCTCCGCCTGACCAATATCTGGACCTGACACCTGAGCTTCAGCGACAGGGGCCTGGGTAGCCTCTGCAGGCCGTGTCCCCTTCTCTCTTTGAGGGGCCCTACTTGCCCTTTGGGTTCGAGGCGCACCCTGTGGCTCCGCTGCAGGAGCACTATCCTGCCTTTCCCTTTCAGAACTCTGCCCAGCAGGAGGAGGTACACAATCCCCACCTGGCCCACCACCCGCTGCAGCTTCACCCCTGTAGGCCCTGGGGCATCTGCTAAAGGGATGCCCCATTTGACCACAAAGGTTACAGCAGATCAACCCGCACGTGTCACCTGAGTGTCCAAACCTATTACACTTAGTGCAGCGCACAACTGTGCAATCTGCACTCATGTGGGTTGGGCACCCACACTTAAAACACCTACGGGGCTGGCCTGGGTAGAACACCAGGATTCTATCCCGTCCCAGGAAAGCACTCCCTGGGACATGCGCAACCGTGTTGCCAGATCTTTTCAAGCGAATCCTGGTATTCCA
Organism: Lithobates pipiens; assembly: GCF_037356315.1. Taxonomy (NCBI): domain Eukaryota; kingdom Metazoa; phylum Chordata; class Amphibia; order Anura; family Ranidae; genus Lithobates; species Lithobates pipiens. The sequence continues at coordinate 572,981,211 of NW_027507764.1, forward strand.
TGCTCCAGTCCATACCCCACGCTCGTCTAAGCATTTATTTAGAGGACACTGCAACTGGCCGTGTCTTCCCAGCCAAGTTGCTATGTCCTCTGGGGGCAGGCTCTCGTTCCTCACTAACACCGTCAGGTTTTTGATCTCCTCCTGCCTACTCAGAGGGATTAGACGGAACCCTTTCCAGGGATCAGCCCCTTTAACCAACCCAAAAGCAGTTATAAAACGCTCCATGGTCACAGCATTGGTGAAACTGACATCAAAGTCAGGGGAGCCAGCTGGGTGGATTACAGCAAATAGCTCAGCCACCCTGAACCCCAACGCCAGGACCATGTCGACCACCTGACCCCTCGTGGGGCACTGACCTTCACCTTCCCACCTCAGCTGGACTACGTTCCTACGCTTGCGCTCCGGACCACCTGTCCCCCTAGACCAAGTATTGGCCCCAGGGGTCTGACCAGTCGGGGGTACCCGAAAATTACTGGCCCCAAACTGGTGGTACAGGTGGTCCAGAGGCACACTAGACCCAGCCACATTGGCGTAGGAACGCCTCTCACCAAGTGCCGTCAGCAACCTTACCTCCGGTGTCCCCCTTAGCACGGGCCCCGGAGGAGGAGCCTCTGCCACAGACACTGGGGGTACAACATGAGAAGCAGTCCCCCCACTCCCGGCATGAGAAGTCGCACTCCCCACATTGTTTACCCCAGCCTGAACCTTAGGACAAGTCTCATCCTCAGAGCTGTAAAGCAAGGCTTCCAAAGCTTCCTGCCATTCTACCTCCATATGGGCCCCGCAGGAATCCACTGGCACTTGACCCTGCTTTGGTTGAGAACCCTCCAAGCCGCGAATAAACGCCATTGCAGGGTTCTCCCCATCAAGCTCACCCATTGGGCAGTCACCCCAGGCCGAAGCCCGCTCTGGCACTATACAGCTAGACATTTCAACATTATTGTTATTGTTTACACATTCTTGACCAGAAGGAAGACCGGAAGCCTTTTGAAAACGACCCGCATGGTCAACTTCCGGTCCCGCTACTGTCACTTCCGGCCGCGGGCTATTCCCGCCATGAACCAACTCGCGCACCGGAAGTGCGTCATCACCTCTACCCACGCTACTATTGGCCTCGCGGTCAGTAGCACCACCCCTCCTCCCGCGGGAAGACGGCGTTTTTTTATTCACGGCCGCCATTCCCAAACTTTCAGATGCCATGCCGCCGGCCGACACTGCACCGCTGCCCACAGCGGCAGCCAAGCTGGCTTGACCTTCACATACCCCATTCCCCTTACCCTGAGACCGGCTTGCAGCAGTGGCAGCCGACAACGCAACTGACGGTATGCCCTGCTTGCAACCACCGGTTGGGATCACTGGGGATTGTACAGGTAAGTCCGATTTTTCTTTGCTTACTAGTCTAGCAAGCTGAACCACAGGTATCTTCTTTTCTTTCATGACACATTTTTCTTTATTGTCCTTCTGCTGTCTCCTTCCTGCTTCACCGGAGTCTAACCTGCCTTCTGGGGATACAGCCTCGCTCATAGACTGACAACCCCTAGGCTTACCCGACCCCTCTGCAGTACTAACGGAGTTAGCAGTCTTGTCACTGGGAGCACTCTTCACACTTGCAGCCTTCTCTGCACTCTTTCTCACCGGTGCTGTCTCTTTACAAGCCATTGGCTTTTTCTCCACCACCTCTTCACGGGTGGCCATCTCAGAGGGACCCGCTATTTCCTCCTCTTGCGTTGTGTTCGGGGCTGGATACAGTCTACGGCGTCTCCCTGCCTGGGTCCCCTCGTCACACGCAACTCTCATCGCTTTGTCCACATTAGATAGAAAATCTTTCTCACTAGAAGCACTGTCAATCAGGTTGGATAACAGCTCACCAATCATGTTGCACTGCTTCTTCAATCCGTCTATCACCGTCTTATACTCCTGTCTCTTTACAACGCCCGATCTGTCTCTCCGGTTCCTTAGTTCCGCCAGGACCTTCATTTTCTCGCAGTAGCTGCGGGAAGCCTTCACAATTAAGCTTTTAGCTTTCTTCCTTCTGTCTGCAGATTTCTCTGCATCCTCTCCTGGCTGTCTCAGAGACCAATCTGCAAGATCCAGCTGGTTCTCCAAGAACAACCTCTCCTCCTTGACGAGCTCCAGGAGCTTAGGGGCTCCACGCCCTTCACTAGGCTGAGAAACAGCCACCTGGCCTGGGCTGACTGAAGCCATCAGCTCCCTCTCCTCCTCCACCACTCTGGAAGTCCTCAGAGATCAGAGCACGCAGCCAGCACGCACAATCTCCTACAACTGACTGCAAGCTCTATTTAAAACGAGCAAGATAGCTAGCTATATAGGTGGAGATTTTTTTTTATTTTTAACTGCTGCCAAAATTACAAAAATTTACAACTCACAATAACATTTACAAAACTTAATTTCTAAACAAAACACAAACTATACTATTACCCATACTTGGTTTACTTAATTGCACCCTTTTTTGAGGGATGTAGCTAAGTCAAGAACCTGATCGTCAAGAAGTTTATCCCATTCATTACGATCCTTTTTCTTTTTCTTTTTCTTCCCAATAATTTTACCACCACACTTATGCACAACATTCTTTCCCCCACCAGAACCTTCAATTACTATTCCATCTGTTTGCGACACACCAGACTCAACCTCCCCTTTCTCTCTATTCTCTAACTCGCCCTCTGACATGGATGAGCAGGTGGACTCTACACCCCTATCAGGAAGGCTACGACACGGGGAGGGAGAGGCCGAAACGGAAGGCTTAAGAGGGCTTCTGCTCCGAGAGGAGCTCCCACGTTCCGGCCTCTGCCTAGCCGACCTCCTTAAAACTCTACTTTCCCTCCTTTCTTTAGGACAGGGTGTCACGCCCCCACCAGAAATACCTTTGCTTTTTCTTGGAAGGGGGGCCGGAGCTACCGGTAAACTTTCAGTAGTCCGACACACCTCACCAGCTACACCAGAAACACAAGGAGCTACTTTAGCCCCGACACCAGCCCCCACAGACTCAACCCCTGTATTAGTTTGTTCACCACCCCCGCTGTCCTGTCCAGTTCCAGAAGGGGCACCCGCATCCCCTGGCCGACCACCTGATGTGGCTGTATCCTTGGGTCGACCACCAGATGCAGCTTCACCCCGAAAAGCTTTGGGACATCTACTAAAAGGATGCCCCATCTGGCCACACAGGTTACAGCAAATCAATTCACACACTTCACTCGAATGTCCAAATTTATTGCACTTAATGCACTTCACCACTGTGCAATCAGCACTTAGGTGAGTCGGGCTACCACATTTAAAACACCTCCGGGGCTGCCCTGGATAAAACACCAGGATCCGGTCGCGACCTAAAAACGCACTACCGGGGACATGTGCCACCGTATTACCAACTCTACGCAACCGGATCCTGGTGTTCCATGCCCCAGTCCAGACTCCCCTTTCATCCAATTTCTTATTCAGAGGGCACTGTAATTGACCGTATCTACTCAGCCAAGTCACAATGTCCTCAGGTGGCAGGCTTTCGTTCCTTACGAGAATCGTAAGGTTCTTAACCTCTTCCTGTCGGCTCAGGGGGATAATCCGGAAGTTCTTCCACAGATCGGTCCCCCTAATCAGCCCAAAGGAGGTAATAAAGATTTCCATTATCACCACATTTGTAAAGCTCAGGTCAAAGTCAAGAGAATTCGACGGGTGAATGACCGCAAAAATCTCACTGACCTTGATACCTAAGCCCAAGACCATGTCTACCACTTGCCCTCTAGTAGGGCACTGACCCTCCCCCTCCCACCTTAACTGAACTACGTTACGCCTCTTACGCTCAGGACCACCTGTACCCCGAGACCACGGGCTAGCACCAGAAAACTGGTCAGCCGGGGGAACCCTAAAGTTGCTGGCACCAAATTGGTCATACAAGTGACCCAGGGGCACAGATGATCCCGCCACACTGGCATAAGAGCGCCTTTCCCCCAAAGCATTTAGAAGATTTGCCTCCGGCGTACCCCTCAAGATTGGTTTAGGAGGGGAAATCCCATCCCAGGAGTCCAACCGGGGGGCACGCTCCTCAGCAACCTGTCCTTCACCCCTTACCACCACATTACCTTGCCGGACCATCTGGGAGCCTTCCATCTGACCACTTAACTGTTGTTCTTGCAAGAGAGCCTCCAGACTGTCTGTTATTCCCACCTCCATGTGGGCCCCACAGGAGTCCACCATTACTTGCCCATGTGCCTGTTGGGAACCTTCTAAACATTTAATATAGCCCATCATAAGGTCACCTTCATCTAATTCTCCCATTGGGCAATCACCCCATGCTGGTGCCTGCCCAAGCTGTAAATTATCAGACATATCCATATTTACATTATTATTGGTATCACAGCTTCCATCTTGCTGGGTTGCTGCGCCGGAAATCCCGGAAGTCCGCGACTGGAAGTTCTCCTCGCGGCTAACCTCCGCTTCCGGCCGTGACGTCACTTCCGGCGCGACCATAGTTACACCCCTACCCTTCCCGCCCTCCGAAACCGCGCCAAAAACTCCCGCCAAACAAACACCAGCTTCCTGTTTGGTAGTCCCACCTCCAATCCCGCGGGAAGACGGCGTTCTACCATCTCCTGGCGCCATTACTTTCTCCCCACCTTTAGCCTTATTGCCAGCCGCCACTGTGTCACTGACAGCAGTAGCTACACCAGCTAGGCTATTACTACCACCCGCACCCACCCCCAGTTCCTTCCCCTTGTCCTGAGCCCGGCCTGCAGCAACGGCAGCCGACAGGACTACTGATGGCATGCCTTGCTTGCAAGCACCGGCCGGATTCATTGGGGGTTTCATAGGTAAGTCCACAAGTTCTTTTTCTGTCTTCTCTGTTAGTCTTTTCAGTTGAATCACAGGGACTTGTTTTGCCCTTTGACTTTGGTTCATTACCGCATCACCGGGACCCACTGTGGCCTGTGGGACAACAGCCCTGTTTGCAGGCTGTGTACCCTTTGGCTCACCGGGACCCTCCGTGGCTTTACTTGAACTGGTAGTCATAGGGCTAGAGTCCATACTTTCCATTACTGCCACCGTCACCGCTTTCTGATCACTCTTTCCCTCTGCTGACAGTCCTTCCTTCAGGGGTTCAGCCGCCTCCCTCTCAGGCTCCATTGTCTGGGATTGACGCAGCTCCCTGCGGCGTCCCACCGCTTGAGACCCTTCTTCACTTGCAGCCTTCATGACTATCTTAATTTTCTCCAAGAAGTCTCTCTCATAAGCTGCATCTTCAATCATTGCTGTCATTAGCTCACCTATTTGGTTGCATTGCTTTTTTAAACTGTCAATTGCGGTCTTGAACTCAGACCTCTTGCCACTTCCAACTTTATCTCTCCGGTTTCTCAGTTCAGATAAAACTCTTATCTTCTCACAAAACATTTTTGAAACTTTAGTCAATAAAGTCTTTACCATGCTTATCCTCTTCACGGCCTTCACCTTGTCCTCTCCTGGCTGAGCTGAGGACCAATCCGGAAAGTCCAACTGGTCCTCCAAAAACAGCCTCTCCTCCTGTGTCAGTTCCTGGAACCTAGGGGCTCCATGCTGTACCGCCGGCCGGGAAGAAGGCCCTGGCCCTGGGCTGGAAGAAGTCATCACGCTGCACTCCTCCTGGAAGTCTGGGAGCTCACACAGAGCATGCAGACAGCACACACAAGCTCCTACAACTGACTGCAAGCTCTATTTAAAACGAGCAAGATAGCTAGCTATATAGGTGGATATAGCGGTGTATACTGGGTTCAGAGCACGCAGACAGCACGCACAATCTCCTACAACTGACTGCAAGCTCTATTTAAAACGAGCAAGATAGCTAGCTATATAGGTGGATATAGCAGTGTATACTGGGTTCAGAGCACGCAGACAGCACGCACAATCTCCTACAACTGACTGCAAGCTCTATTTAAAATGAGCAAGATAGTTAGCTATATAGGTGGATATAGCGGTGTATACTGGGTTCAGAGCACGCAGACAGCACGCACAATCTCCTACAACTGACTGCAAGCTCTATTTAAAACGAGCAAGATAGCTAGCTATATAGGTGGATATAGCGGTGTATACTGGGTTCAGAGCACGCAGACAGCACGCACAATCTCCTACAACTGACTGCAAGCTCTATTTAAAACGAGCAAGATAGTTAGCTATATAGGTGGATATAGCGGTGTATACTGGGTTCAGAGCATGCAGACAGCACGCACAATCTCCTACAACTGACTGCAAGCTCTATTTAAAAAGAGCAAGATAGCTAGCTATATACAGTGCCTTGTGAAAGTATTCGGCCCCCTTGAACTTTTCAACCTTTTGCCACATTTCAGGCTTCAAACATAAATATATAAGATTTAAAATTTTTGTGAAGAATCACCAACAAGTGGGACACAATTGTGAAGTGGAACGAAATCTATTGGATAATTTAAACTTTTTTAGCAAATAAAAAACTGAAAAGTGGTGCGTGCAAAATTATTCGGCCCCTTTACTTTCAGTGCACCATACTCACTCCAGAAGTTCAGCGAGGATCTCTGAATGATCCAATGTTGTCCTAAATGACTGATGGTGATAAATAGAACCCGCCTGTGTGTAATCAAGTCTCTGTATAAATGCACCTGCTCTGTGATAGTCTCAGGGTTCTGTTGAAAGCACAGAGAGCATCATGAAGACCAAGGAACACACCAGGCAGGTCCGTAATACTGTTGTGGAGAAGTTTAAAGCCGGATTTGGATACAAAAAGATTTCTCAAGCTTTAAACATCCCAAGCAGCACTGTGCAAGCTATCATTTTGAAATGGAAGGAGTATCAGACCACTGCAAATCTACCAAGACCTGGCCGTCCCTCTAAACTTTCAGCTCAGACAAGGAGAAGACTGATCAGAGATGCAGACAAGAGGCCCATGATCGCTCTGGATGAACTGCAGAGAACTACAGCTGAGGTGGGAGAGTCTGTCCATAGGACAACAATCAGTCGTACACTGCACAAATCTGGCCTTTATGCAAGAGTGGCAAGAAGAAAGCCATTTCTCAAAGATATCCATAAAAAGTCTTGTCTAAAGTTTGCCACAAGCCACCTGGGAGACACACCAAACATGTGGAAGAAGGTGCTCTGGTCAGATAAAACCAAAATCGAACTTTTTGCCCACGATGCAAAACGATATGTTTGGCGTAAAAGCAACACAGCTCATCACCCTCAACACACCATCCCCACTGTCAAACATGGTGGTGACAGCATCATGGTTTGGGCCTGTTTTTCTTCAGCAGGGACAGGGAAGATGGTTAAAATTGAGGGGAAGATGGATGCAGCCAAATACAGGACCATTCTGGATGAAAACCTGTTGGAGTCTGCAAAAGACCTGAAACTGGGATGGAGATTTATCTTCCAACAAGACAATGATCCCAAACATACAGCAAAATCTACAAAGGAATGGTTCACAAATAAACGTATCCAGGTGTTAGAATGGCCAAGTCAAAGTCCAGACCTGAATCCAATCGAGAATCTGTGGAAAGAGCTGAAAACTGCTGTTCACAAACACTCTCCATCCAACCTCACTGAGCTCAAGCTGTTTTGCAAGGAAGAATGGGCAAGAATTTCAGTCTCTCGATGTGCAAAACTGATAGACATACCCCAAGCGACTTGCAGCTCTAATCGCAGCAAAAGGTGGCTCTACAAAGTATTAACGCAAGGGGGCCGAATAATTTTGCACGCCCCAATTTTCATTTTTTTATTAGTTAAAAAAGTTTCAAAAATCCAATAGATTTCGTTCCACTTCACAATTGTGTCCCACTTGTTGGTGATTCTTCACAAAAAATAAAAATTTTATAACTTTATGTTTGAAGCCTGATATGTGGCAAAAGGTTGAAAAGTTCAAGGGGGCCGAATACTTTTGCAAGGCACTGTAGGTGGATATAGCGGTGTATACTGGGTTCAGAGCACGCAGACAGCACGCACAATCTCCTACAACTGACTGCAAGCTCTATTTAAAACGAGCAAGATAGCTAGCTATATAGGTGGATATAGCGGTGTATACTGGGTTCAGAGCACGCAGACAGCACGCACAATGTCCTACAACTAACTGCAAACTCTATTTAAAACGAGCAAGATAGCTAGCTATATAGGTGGATATAGCGGTGTATACTGGGTTCAGGGCATGCAGACAGCACGCACAATCTCCTACAACTGACTGCAAGCTCTATTAAAAAAGAGCAAGATAGTTAGCTATATAGGTGGATATAGCGGTGTATACTGGGTTCAGGGCACGCAGACAGCACGCACAATCTCCTACAACTGACTGCAAGCTCTATTAAAAAAGAGAAATATAGCTAGCTATATAGGTGGATATAGTGGTGTATACTGCGGTCAGGGCACGCAGACAACAACCACTACAGAAGAGCAAGAACAAAAAATCGGCCGATAACGATCGGTGTATACTGTGTTGAAGGTACACAGAACACCCTCTAACTCCTACAGACGCCAACACACTACACAAGGCCGCCGCGCTGGCAGCCTTATATAGTGTGGGGCGTGTACTACACAGCCTGAGCTATGATTGGCCACAGGCATCCTGCCTACTACCTCCGCTAGTAAAAGAGCTAGCAGAAGATAGTGGAGGAGTCCGGCGAGAAGACCCCCCAAGACGGAAGAAGACCCCCGGAGCTGTGCAATAAATTATTTTAAACCCTTGTGTGGTGTTTTTTTTTTTACATTTTTTTCACCAGGTGAATGGGTAGGGGTACACTGTACCCCATATTCATTCACATAGGGTGGGGGGCCGGTATCTGGGGGACCCCTTATTAAAGGGGGCTCCTGGATTCCAATAAGTCCCCCCCCATAGACCCCGACAACCATTGGCCAGGGTTGTCGGGAAGAGGCCCTTGTCCTCATCAACATGGGGACAAGGTGCTTTGGGGCGGGGGGGTCGCAGGGTCCCCCTTCCCCAAAGCACCCCCCCATGTTGAGGGCACATGGCCTGGTATGGCTCAGGAGGGGGGGGGGGCGCTCGCTCGTCCCCACCCCCTTTCCTGACCGGCCGGGTTGCGTGCTCGGATAAGGGTCTTATATGGACCTTGGGGGGGGGGGGCCACGCCATTTTTTTCAGCGTAGGGCTTCCCCTTTAAGTCCATACCAGGTGATGGGGCCAGCGCCGTGTCAATCTCGCCGCTGAAGGCAGCGACATTGACTTCCTTGGCTAGTCCTGTCTACCTGGAGCTGCATTCAAAATGAACGGACTTTGCTCTGTGTGTGGGAAAGTCCGTTCATTTCAAAAGTACGGCGGACTCCCGCCTATTCCGCCGGAAAAGTCCGGTTGTGTGTGGACAGGTCCGCTCATTTGGAAAGTCTGGCAGACCTCCGCTTCAAAGTCCGGCGGTTTGTCCGCCGGGCTAAGTCCGCCAAACAGTCTGATCGTGTGTATGCGGCATAAGTCAATTCTCATCAGTTAACTTTTAATTTTACATTTTTAGTCTCTGATCTTTTGACTTAAAGTTTGCTAATTTCTGTAAGAAAGATATTAAGACCTTTCCTGCTTGCCATGAATAATCAAGTCCTTGCCAAGCAAACATCCTGCTTCTGTGTCACTGAAATTGCATTCTAGAATTAGGGTCTCCATGCTACCTGTCGGGACTTAAATGCTGGGGTATGTTTCTGACACTCAACTGAAGAAGTGGCTTGGAGAAGTTACAAAACATCTTCAGCATTACAGAACAAGTCCAGCTGAACATGACCAATTACTACTAGATATGGCATGACCTGGATAAATAAGAACCTTCATGTGCTGATACTTGAAGCTATTTCTAAAAAGAGTTTTGGGTCAAGATCTACACTTCACAACCATTTTTAAGTATTTCTTCTCAAAAAACACGTATATTACTTTAATTCTCATCAGTTGGCTTTTAATTTTTAATTTTCAGTCTCTGGCCTTTTAACCCAAAGTTTGTTCATTTCTGTAAGAAAGATCTTGAGACCCTTTGTGCTTGCCATTAAGAATCGAGCCCTTGTCAAGCAGACATCCCGCACAAAAGACCCAGGTCACCTTCTTGTCAAGCTCTTGTTAACCACACAGCTAAAGTTTGCCTCGAATCAAGGATGATAATACAAATACCGAGTCAGCATTGCACGCTGCCATTTAGAGCTTGCTGCTCCGTCACCGAAATTGCACTCTTTGTCAAACACCAAAATGTCAATACATCTATTTTATATAAAACAAAGAAACCTTCTAGTGATTTACTGATTATATCTAGAGCGGACATGCCCTAGGGAGATCACATTAAAATAATTACCAAATGTCATCAAGCACTGTTTTTCAATATAGCTTTACAGAGTCAATTGTTCCTTTCTCCCCTTCTGTTCCTCTGAAAGCCATTGTGCTTCACTAGCTTTTGCTATTTTTGCTGATCCAGCTGTAATGGAAAACAATAGCGCTATGCAATACGAACTGGACCTTCAATAGCATAGAGCGTTTCTTTCCTTTATGACATTTATTGTCTTTCTATTGCAAAATATGGCTTTGTGGGAGATCCAATTGCAAGATCATTTGAGAGCAGAGACTGGTGAATAGCTCTCTGCAAAGTACAATGGATTATGTTTGTCCAAGCCAGATACATTGGAGCTGATTGACTAAAGGAAAATAATCATGTTGTGATATGAATAAAGAGTAAATGATAGCAAAATAAAAAATATTACATACATTATGTTGTCAGAAGTATTCGGACACCTGCCTTTACATGTACATGAACTTTAATGGTATCCCAGTTTTAGTCCGTAGGGTTCAATTTTGAGTTGACCCACCCTTTACAGCTAGAACAGCTTCAACTCTTCTGGGAAGGCCGTCAACAAGGTTTAGGAGTGTGTCTATGGGAATTTTTGACCATTCTTCCAGAAACACATTTGTGAGCTCAGGCACTGATGTTGGAAAAGAAGGTCTGGCTCGCAGTAACCACTCTAATTCATTCCAAAAGTGTTCTATCAGGTTGAGATCAGGAGGATCCTGTGCTGGCCAGTCAAGTTCCTCCACCTAAAACTTGCTCATCCATGTCTTTATGGACCTTGCTTTGTACACTGGTCCAAATAACTTGGTAGAGGGTGATTATGGTGTGGGGTTGTTTTTCAGGGGTTGGGCTTAGTTTCAGTGAAGGGAACGCTTAAGGAGTCAGCATTCCAAGACATATTGGACAATTTCATGCTCCCAACTTTGTGGGAACAGTTTGGGAATGGCTCCTTCCTGTTCCAACATGACTGCACACCAGTGCACAAAGAACGATCCATAAATACATAAGCTAGATTTGGATTTTAGGGCCTGTGCCAATAGACTTTGGGTCTGTGTCTATGGCATTAGTATAATACCAGTTTGAAACGCATATTCAGAATTCATTGATTGGCTTATATGATCTGCAGCTAACCTCCTTATGACCTGCATTTGGCTTGATTTAAAGTGGAACAAAAGGGTGAATACTCCCCTATCCAATGGTCCCTTCTTCTTCTCAGTGCCGATCTTCAGGCCTCTTCATTGGCTGGTGTGGGTTAACATCACTCCTGCACATGAGCAGGAGCCACTCATCCCAGAACTTAAAGACCAGCACAGCACTGGACGGCTTAAGTAGGCAGGACTGACGAGCAGGATATCATCAACAGCTGTAGAGAGCTAGGAGCTGGCAATTAGCTGACAGCTGATCAGCCATCTCAGAGAAGGAAGGGCTGAGCCCAGCCCTGACAGTACCAGGTAATTCTCTTGGCTCCAAGAAGCCAAACAAAATGGCAGAGGTGTCAAGGGAGGCTACGTATAAGCTGTTTGTTGGGACCCTTGGCTTTGATCATGCAGGATTCCCTTTAAGAGCACATTTAAATAGTATCTTCATTGGAATTCCTCTGAAACCTTCTCAAACTGAATCCAGGGAAGATGGCCCAATCACTACTGAATAATAAAGCACCAGGGCTCTTACATAGGAGGAAGGGTAGTTACCCAGGTGTTACCCCATTACCTAAAGAACCAAGTAATTTTCTCGGCTCCAAGAAGTCAAACAAAATGGAGGAGGGGTCAAGGGAAGGTGCCGGTGGGCACCCGTGGCTTTAGTTTACTTTAAGAACACATTTAAATAGTATCTTCATAGGAATTGTGTCAATTACTTTTTTTTTCCTTTTAAGTTCCTTTTCTTTTGAAGTGTTTTAAGATGTAGATACTTCTTCTTATAAACATGTACTAACCCATCAAATTAGATTTACGAAATTGGCCTTTCTGCATCGCTCTCTCCCATTTCTCCGCCAGAAAATGTCTCTTCCGATAAAATGGATGGACCATATGTTAGGTTCATCGGAGGAGCTGCACAATGGCGAGATGCTTCAGAGGACATAATATATTGATGTGTTCAATCAGAGATGCTTTTAGAAATAGGAGTAATGGAAGCCAAGAGCGGACAGAGAGTCTTTTATTTGGAAGGCGAAGGAACGACGATGCATAAAGAACTAACGTTCCATCTTATTAAACGAACAATACTTCCAAACTCCTTGCAGCCAGGCCTGCTTTGTTTTTCCCTACTTGTTTAATTTGGCGGCTCAACTTCAGCCTGTCATTATGACACTAAATAGAAGAGAGACTGCATGCGGCTGCCGCCGACTGTATCTGGAAACAAAGTTTAAATGAGTACATTTTGCATGCCTTTCAAATGTCCCCTCTCCCCCCAGTGCTTTCAGAGGAAATCAGCTCTTTCTGTTGCTGGAAGATCAGTGTCACTCTTGTAAAATGTGTATGTCGGTGCCGTGATCAACCTCTGAGCCTCATCTCTCATCTTGCTGTGATAAGTGGTAACTGCTACCAAGCACAGCTCAAAGAATAGTTTTATGACCAAGGCATTAACTATATTTATTTCCTCAGTGAGAGCCAAACTGCTCCGGAAAAATGGCAAATAGGGCTTACAAGTAGAGTGACCATGGCTCTTTGGGTGGTCATGCACAGAATTATTAGTGTTTGCAACTCTTTTTTTTATAAAATTTTTATGAAAAAAAGGACATAACATAACATTCACAAACATATATCATTCCTAGAATATGCATATTATAAAACATAAAAAAAAAAAGAATTTATTAATTTATTTTAAGGGATGAGTCAGGATTGAAGTAGCTAAATATAGCCACCATCCTGACTCTGTGCTTATTACAGTGACAAAAAATAAAACATTTCTCCATTTATTAAGGGTAAATATAAAGACAGAATTATTAGTGGCATGCACAAGCTTTTAACCCTTTCATAACCACAGATAATTGATAATTAGATGCCCAGGCCTAGGCAATGCCAGCAAGGGTCAGGTAATGACAATAATTTGACAAAAACTCTATGGTAAATTTGCATACCTAAATAGTAAAGAGTAAAGTATTCGTCAACCTCGGACCTTCTACTAACCCTTAAAGCGGAGGTCCACCCTAAAGTGGACCTTCCGCTCATTGGAACCCTCCCCCCCTCCGGCACCACAATTGGCACCTTTCAGGGGGGAGGGGGGTGCAGGTACCTGTACAGTACAGGTATCTGCACGCACTTCCGGCGTAGATTCTGCAGAAGGTACGCCCCTTTCCGCAGAATCTACGCCCCTTTCCGAAGGTCCCCCGCTGCCTGCTGGGAAACACACGGATCCCAGAGACAGAGGGGACCATCCTTATTGCGCAGCGCGACTCGCGCATGCGCAGTAGGGAACCGGGAAATGAAGCTGATTCCCATATCCAAGATGGCGGCGGCAGCACCCGAGAGACGATCGAGAGATCGGCTTCGGGTGCCGACATCGCGGGCGCGCTGGGCAGGTAAGTGTCATTATTTTAAAAGTCAGCAGCTGCAGTATTTGTAGCTGCTGGCTTTTTTAAAAAAAAAAAACGGCGGACTCCCGGCGGACTCCCGCTTTAAAATAAAGATATGGACCAGGGACAGGCCGAACACCCACCCCACACTTTCAGTTGGCAGCACAACTCCCGAATAGTGGAAATGTTCTAACCATAAGAGTGAACCCCACTGAAGTCTATGGGAGTCGAAGAGCAAAAAAAATCAAAAGTGCCCATTCTGAAGGCTTATATGCAAGTTATTGGCCATAAAAGGGATATGGGTGTCTGGGTACTGCCCTGGGGGACATGTATCAATATGGATTTTTTTTTTTAAATGATCGTTTTTTCCGGAGCAGTGATTTTAATGATCCTTAAAGTGCAACAATAAAAATGAAAAATTATTTGAAACATCGTGCCTGGGAGGTCCCCTTAATGTGCCTGTAAAGTGGCACATCTGTAGCGTATACAGAACATACTACAGCAAAACTGACATTTTTAAAGAAAAAAATCCAATTTAAATTATTAGCTTTTACAATTGCCGTAACCCGGCTATTAAAAAATAAAGAAAAAAATTACATCTTTTCCTGACCTGTCAGGCTGCATGCTCGGATAAGGGTCTGGTATGGAATTTGGGGGGACCCCACGCCAAAATAAAAACAAGTAAAAATGGCATGGGGTCACCATCAAAATCCATACCAGACCTGAAGGGCCTTATTTGGATGGGGGGGACCCCATGCCGTTTTTATTGTTTTTATTTTGGGTGGGGTCCCCCCAAATTCCATACCAGATCCTTATCCGAGCATGCAGCCTGACAAGTCAGGAAAAGGGGGGATGAGCGAGCTCCCCCACCCCCTCCTGAACCATACCAGACCACATGCCCTCAACATAGGGGAGTGAGTGCTCCACCCCAAAGCCCCTTGTCCCCATGTTGATGGGAACAAGGGCCTCTGTGGGCTGTGGTTGTCAGGGTCTGTGGGTGGAGGGCTTATTGGTTTCTGGAAGCCCTCTTTAACAAAAGGGCGCCCAGATCCTGCCCCCCCCCTTTGTGAATAGGTATTGGGTACATCATACTCTACCCATTCACCAAAAGAAGAACCACAGAAAACGTTTTTGACATGTCCTTTATTAAAAAATAAAAAAAATAAAAAAGCGTCCCTATATGTAAATCCACTGTCAATCATGACACCTGCCAGACCCAAAAAATAGAAAAGATGTAAACCGCTTCTGCCATACACTCACTCTTTGCTTTGACACCTCTTATATAGACAAGGGTTATGCTAGGTCTAGGCTAACTAGGCAAAGGTAATCTTTAAATGAACAATAGATAGAGGCTAGTAGAATGGCTTTGTAGGTTTAGACCTTTGTTGTGTTATTTTGCCATCGATAGTTGGGGCCCATAAGCAGCGTTGGTGCACTTATCAACAGTCTTGATAAGTTAACAGACAGTGTAGTTGCAGAATTTTCCTGCTTCTAGTAACTTGCCCCCTGATATCAGTGTGTGAATGGTGGGCTGCCCTCTCACTAGTTCCTGCGGTGTGGCTGTAAGAAAGGGGCCCCTTGACTCTGGGTAGGAACAGACCCATGTCACTGGCTGAAGAGGAGACGTGATCTTTCTGTTGTGGGGCCTAGCAGGATGATTTATCATATGGCTATCTATGGGTGGCAACTCACACTTCTTATTACCATTGTAATGGGGCAAGTGGTACAAAAAGTGAGGTTACCCCATGTTATGCCCCCCTTTGACAACATATTCACACATTCTTACTTTTTTTCCCCCAGGGGACATAGCTCCTTGGAGAACCACCAAACACTAAACAAGGACGAAGCACCTTACCCCAGATGGGCCTTACAGTTTTGTAACAATCCAAGTATTTACTGATCCTCAGAGACCCCCTTATTTGTCTGGCTGCTGTGACATTTACATTTTTTATTAACAACTCCCCACAACCATTGACTTAGTACCGAGGGTGGGGAAACTTCTTCACCTGAACTTTCTGGAATGAATACCCAGAAACCCTTGTGACTCCACCCTGCCCATCTGACCTTCAGACACCAATCTGGTAAGGCCTACACCCCTTCCACATCGAACTCACATTTTAACCCCTTTATGATCCGTTCCTCTCCTTAGGCCTGGTACACACTAATAGTTTTATTAGCAGCTCAGGTCAGAGCTGCTGTACTAATGTTCTGATGTTACTACAGTGATCTCCCCTGCTTAGCTGTTTTGTTCTGACAGGGGGACAGCCCCCCACCAGAACACTGATTGGGAGCTGGCCGGCTGCTGGTTTTCCAGCATGCTCTTCTGACAGAAGCCATACAGCCGGCTCCTGTCAGACCGGCTGGCACACACATGGGCCGAATGTCAGCCAATTTTTATTAAACCTGCCGAGTGCCAATGTCGGCAGGCATTCAGCCGTCTATATGGGGCTTAAGTCATGCAGACTATGGCCATTTGCTGTTCTTTGGGTCTCGCTTTATTATTTTATGAAGATGTGTAAGGTTTGTTGACAGTTCTCTCTCTCCCTTTCTTTTTACTGTCTAAACAACTAATTCCAGCCACCAGACAGAGTCTTGCCTTCTTCAGAAGTTGTCTGATGACTGCAGTATTGGGATGTATCAGGGATGGGGAAGAGACTGAGTATAGGTCTGTGGTGGAGAACTTTTTCACATGGTGTGAGGTTAATCATCTGTATCTAAATGTGACAAAGACAAAGGAGCTGGTTGTGGATTTCAGAAAAAGAAAGCCACCAGTGACCCGAATCTCTATCTGTGGAATGGATATTGAGGTAGTAGAGAGTTACAAGTATCTGGGAGTGCACATAGATAATAAGCTGGACTGGAGCAAGAACACTGAGTTGCTCTATATAGGAAGGTCCAGAGCTGCCTCTACTTTTTGAGAAGACTGAGGTCCTTTAACATCTGCCAGACAATGTTGAAGATGTTTTATGAGTCTGTGGTGGTCAGCGCTCTCCTGTATGCAGTGGTGTGCTGGGGAAGCAGGCTTGGAGTGTCTGACAACACCAGACTCAACAAACTGATTTACCATGCCAGTGATGTTGTTGGATTGGAATTGGAGTCTTTTACAACAGTGTTGGAGAGGAGAATGTTGTTCAAGTTAAGTTCTATCCTCCCACCCACTCCACAAAACATTGGTCAGTCTGCGGAGTACCATCAATGACAGATTGTTACACCCACAATGCACCAGAGAGTGACACAGTGTCAGGGCTTTGCTCAGCCCTTCCTTCTCTGATCTGGCCGCTCAGCTGTCAGCTAATTGCCAGCTCCTATCTCTCCACAGTTACTCAGCTCAGCTGTTGATGATATCCTGCTCGTCAGTCCTGCCTACTTATGCCGTCCAGTCCAGAGGAGCTCTGCCTTCGCCTTGGTCAACATTAGGGATGAGCCGAACACCCCCCCCCCCCCCCCGGTTCGGGTTCGCACCAAAACCTTCGAACAGACCTAAAATTTGTACAAACTTTAGAACCCTATTAAAGTCTATGGGACTCGAATGTTTGAAATCAAAAGTGAAACATTTTAAAGGCTAATATGCAAGATATGTATTAGAGAACACCAGCAATAAAGAGTAGATACAGGTGTATATTGTACTGGAGGCACACAACACCCACTGACTCCTGCAGATGCCTTTATTATAGAACACCAGCAATAAAGGGTAGATACAGGTGTATACTGTGCTGGAGGCACACAACACCCACTAACTCCTGCAGATGCCTTAATTAGAGAAAAACAGCAATAAAGGGTAGATACAGGTGTATACTGTGCTGGAGGCACACAACACCACTTTAACTTTAAGATGCCTGAGAAAAGAACACACTGTCCCTGCCTATCTAGCTCTTTCCCTGCACGCCGGAACACACTACACAAGGCCGCCGCGCTGGCAGCCTTATATAGTGTGGAGCGTGTACTAAACCCCCTGCCAGCAGTGTGATTGGCCAAGCATGCGGGGTCACAGTGCATGCTTGGCCAATCATGAGCCAGCAATGCACTGTGATGGCGTAGTGCATTGTGGACCGTTCATGCCACACGAATTTAGTGCGAACTGTCCACAAAGTTATGAATTAGACGAACAGACGAACGGGCGATGTTCGAGTCCAACATGCGTTGGAATCGAACACCGAGCTCATCCCTAGTCAACATCGCAAGAAACTATCTCCTGTGTTCCTGTTTAAAGACTGGTTTTGCTGACATCCCTCCTGACTCCAGACCCTGCTTGCTGTTCCACTACTTTGATCCCTGACTTCTGGCTTGGCTGACTATCCGTTCCAGTTACTGAACTTTGGTTATGTTTTGACTACGTTTGTTCTTTTTATTTTTATTATTTTATTATTAAACAAGTGTGATTTAACTGTACTTCTGTCTTGGTCCGAATGACAGCAGCGGAGCTGCGAGACGCCACCAGCAAGATGGATGCGGCGGACTACAGGGGACAGCGCGACTTCGCTGGCTCCTGTGTCAGTTAAGTGACACATAATGGGCTACTAAGCAATGCATAGTAGTCCATTATGCTTTGCCTTTGCAGGGAAAAAAAGAGGAAGTAAACTCATCAGGGTTTACTTCCTCTTTAATTCTGGTTGTTCATGATCAGGATTTTGTGTTGTTTTTAACCACTTCAGCTCCGGACCAATAAACACCTTAAGGACCAGAGGTCTTTTTGCAATTTCGCACTGCGCTGCTTTAACTTGTAATTGCGCGGTCATGCAATATTGCACCCAAACGAAATTTGCGTCCTTTTCTTCCCACAAATAGAGCTTTCTTTTGATGGTATTTGATTGCCTCTGCGATTTTTTTTTTTTGCGATATAAATGGAAAAAGAGCGAAAATTTTGAAAAAAAAAGATATTTTCTTCTTTTTGTTATAAGAAAAATCGAATAAACTAAATTTTAGTCATACATTGAGGGCAAAATTTATTTAGCCACATGTCTTTAGTAAAAAAAATGTCAATAAGCGTATATTTTTTGGTTTGCGCAAAAGTTATAGCGTCTACAAACTAGAGTACATTTTCTGGAATTTACACAGCTTTTAATTTATGACTGCCGATCTCATTTCTTGAGGTGCTAAAATGGCAGGGCAGTACAAATCCCCCCCAAATGACCCCATTTTGGAAAGTAGACACCCCAAGGAAATTGCTGATGGGTATGTTGAGCCCATTGAATATTTATTTTTTTGTCCTAAGGGATTGAATAATTGAATTCAAAAAGTTGTCACTAAATGATATATTGCTCACACATGCCATGGTTATATGTGGAATTGCACCACAAAATATATTCCGCTACTTCTCCCGAGTATGGCGATACCACGTGTGTGGGACTTTTTGGGAGTCTAGTCGCGCACGCCACCCCGAAAACCAATCACCACCTTCAGGATTTCTAAGGGTGCAAATTTTTGATTTAACTCCTCACTACCTATCACAGTTTCGAAGGCCATAAAATGCCAAAATAGCACAAAACCCCCCAAAATGACCCCATTTTGGAAAGTAGACACCCCAAGCTATTTACTGAGAGGCATGTTGAGTCCATGGAATATTTTATATTTTTCCACAAGTTGCGGGAATATTACAAACTTTTTTTTTTTTGCACCAAGTTGTCACTAAATGATATATTGCTCACACATGCTATGGGCATATGTGAAATGACACCCCAAAATACATTCTGCTGCTTCTCCCGAGTACGGGGATACCACATGTGTGGGACTTTTTGGGAGTCTAGTCGCGCACGGCACCCCGAAAACCAATCACCACCTTCAGGATTTCTAAGGGTGCAAATTTTTGATTTAACTCCTCACTACCTATCACAGTTTCGAAGGCCATAAAATGCCAAAATAGCACAAAACCCCCCCAAATGACCCCATTTTGGAAAGTAGACACCCCAAGCTATTTACTGAGAGGCATGTTGAGTCCATGGAATATTTTATATTTTGCCAAAAGTTGCGGGAATTTTACAAACTTTTTTTTTTTTTGCACAAAGTTGTCACTAAATGATATATTGCTCACACATGCTATGTGCAGAAGTCAAATTACACCCCAAAATAAATTCTGCTGCTTCTCCCGAGTACGGGGATACCACATGTGGGGGACTTTTTGGGAGCCTAGCCACGTACGGGACCCCGAAAACCAAGCACTGCCTTCCGGATTTGAATATAAAATGCTATAAAAAACAAACTAACCAGAGTCACCCGTAACACTTATACGGTGATCAGTGGTGAAAGGGTTAACTAGGGGCAATCAGGGGGTTCAAATTTTTATTAGGTAGTATATGGGGGTCCCTGGCGCTATATAAAAACCTGACGGGGAACCTAAATAACTAACTGGCTAACCAGCGTCACCAGTGACACTTATACTGTGATCGCTGGTGAAAGGGGGTGAAAGGGTTAACTAGCAGCAATCAGGGGGTTAAAACCATTATTGGGTAGTATATCGGGGTACCTAGCGCTATAAAAACCTGGCGGTGAACCTAAAAAAATAACTAGCTACCTAGCGACACTAGCGACACTGATGCAGCGTTCAGAAAAATTATCGCTTAGTGACACTGGCAAAAGGGGGTGAAAGGGTTAACTAGCGGAAATCAGGGGGTTAAAACCATTATTGGGTAGTATATCGGGGTACCTAGCGCTATAAAAACCTGGCGGTGAACCTAAAAAAATAACTAGCTACCTAGCGACTGTAGCGACACTAATGCAGCGATCAGAAAAACGATCGCTTAGTGACACTGGCAAAAGGGGGTGAAAGGGTTAACTAGCGGCAATCAGGGGGTTAAAACCATTATTGGGTAGTATATCGGGGTACCTAGCGATATAAAAACCTGGCGGTGAACCTAAAAAAATAACTAGCTACCTAGCGACACATGCAGCGATCAGAAAAATGATCGCTTAGTGACACTGGCAAAAGGGGGTGAAAGGGTTAACTAGCGGCAATCAGGGGGTTAAAAACATTATTGGGTAGTATATCGGGGTACCTAGCGCTATAAAAACCTGGCGGTGAACCTAAAAAAATAACTAGCTACCTAGCGACTGTAGCGACACTAATGCAGCGATCAGAAAAACGATCGCTTAGTGACACTGGCAAAAGGGGGTGAAAGGGTTAACTAGCGGCAATCAGGGGGTTAAAAACATTATTGGGTAGTATATCGGGGTACCTAGCGCTATAAAAACCTGGCGGTGAACCTAAAAAAATAACTAGCTACCTAGCGACACTAGCGACACATGCAGCGATCAGAAAAATGATCGCTTAGTGACACTGGCAAAAGGGGGTGAAAGGGTTAACTCTAGGGGCAATCAGGGGGTTAAATCTTTATTGGGGGGTGATAGGGGGCTACCCTGGACCTAACACTAACTGTCCTGACAGTTTTTACTGTCACAACTGACACTGAATGCATTGATCAGTAAAGAAATGATCAATGCAATCAGTGACACTGTGACTGGGGGGGGAGGGGGGGCGGGGGGGGATCGGGGGGGGGGATCGGGGGGGGGTTTGTGTGCCTGTGTGTACCTACATGTCAGTGTAGTGTTGGTGCACACTTACTTTTACTGTTCTCCTCGTAGTCCGGTCAAAAAGACCGCCCCGAGGAGAATGACATCACTTCCTCCTTCCTGTGTAAACAATACACAGGGGAGGAAGCTTCTCATTGGCCACGAGCGATCCAGAGGGGGTGGCCGAAAACCAACGGCCATCCCCTCATCACGGAGCGCTCCTGGACCGAATCGGACCGCCGTAACCAGCGGGAGGGGGTCCGATCGGACCCCCCACCCGCTGGAAGGCAATCACGTAGATGTACGTGATTATGCCTGCCTGTGCCATTGTGCTGACGTACAATGGCAATACGGCGGTCCTCAAGTGGTTAAAGTATGTTGGTATTGTATTGGTTATTATTTGGGGTGGTGTTAGAGAAAGTGGTGTATTATTTGTATTTGGTAGTAGACATGTGCAGAGTAAAATATTTTGTTTCGGAATTTCGTTTTCGTCCGAAAAATTAATTTATTTAGTTACTCCTGAAATTAGTTTTTATTTATTTCATTTTTCGTTCAAAAATTGCATTTGTCCGAAAATCCACATGAATTACAGTCGAATCTGTCTTTGAAGGCTTATGGTGTCTGTCGAATGTATAAAGAAGATTCGACGGAGCTAGTATATAGCATACTTCGTGTGAACTTTAAAACCCTATTAAAGTCTATGGGACTTCAACGTTCACAATCTAAAGTGCTAATTTTAAAGGCTAATATGCAAATTACTGTCCTAAAAAGTGTTTGGGGACCTAGGTCCTGCCCCAGGGGACATGTATCAATGCAAAATTTTTTTTTCAAAACTGCAGTTTTTTCGGGAGCAGTGACTTTAATAATGATTAAAGTGAAACGATAAAAGTGTAATATTCCTTTAAATTTCGTACCTGGGGGGTGTCTATAGTATGCCTGTGAAGGGGCACATGTTTCTAGTGCTTAGAACTGTCCCTGCACAAAGTGTCATTTATGCAGGAAAAAAAGTCCTTTAAAATCACTCGCAGCTATTATGAATTGTCGGCTCCGTAATACAGCGAACTCTCATTGAAAGTCATTGATAAAAAAAAAAGTGTGGGGGTCCCCCAAATTCAATTACCAGGCCCTTCAGGTCTGGTATGGATATTAAGGGGAACCCTGCATCAAATAAAAAAAATTGACATGGGGTTCCCCCTATATTTCCATACCAGACCCTTTATCAGAGCACGCAACCTGGCAGGCCGCAGGAAAAGAGGGTGGGATGAGAGAGCGCCCCCCCTCCATCCTGAACCATACCAGGCCACATGCCCTCAACATTGGTTGGATGCTTTGGGGGTCTGTGACCCCTCAAAGCACCTTGTCCCCATGTTGATGAGGACAAGGGCCTCATCCCCACAACCCTGGCTGGTGGTTGTGGGGGTCAGAGGGCAGGGGGCTTATCAGAATCTGGAAGCCCCCTTTAACAAGGGGACCCCCAGATCCCAGCCCTCCCTGTTTGAAATGGTAAGGGGGTAAAAAAGTACCCCTACCATTTCACAAAGAAAGTGTAAAAAATAGTCAAATAAGACAAACACACTTTTGAAAAATTTGTTTATTAAAAATAAAAAAAATAAAAAAAAAGATTCCAGCGGTGGTAATCCACTCTTGCTATCCAGCGACGGACGATCATCTCTCCGGGGTCCAGTGATGGCTGATCTGATCCAGCGCACTGAATCCATCCATCTTCTGTCTCCACGGAGGAGACACTGCGGGGATCCCGGCGGCCTGACGTTTGTTATATGCAGAGGGTGGGGCCACCCGTCACATGACCCCGCCCCCCTTTGACGCAAGAGGAAACCCGGGCTTCCCCAGTGACGTATGGGTGACCTCCGCCCCCCTCTGATGTAACGGAAACCTGCCTTTGTTACATCTGAGGGGGGCAGAGTCACCCATACGTCACGGAGAAGCCCGGGTTTCCCCTTGCGTCAGAGGGGGGCGGGGTCAGGTGACGGGTGGCCCCGCCCTCCGCATATCACAAACGTCAGGCCGCCGGGATCCCTGCAGTGTCTCCTCCGTGAAGACAGAAGATGAATGGATTCGCTGTGCTGGATCAGATCAGCCATCGATGGATCCCAGAGAGATGATCATCCATCGCTGGATAGCAAGAGTGGATTACCACCGCTTGAATCTTTTTTTTTATTTTTAATAAAGGAATTTTTCAAAAGTGTATTTGTCTTATTTAACAATTTTTTACACTTTCTTTGTGAAATGGTAGGGGTACTTTTGTACCCCCTTACCATTTCAAACAGGGGGGGTCGGTATCTGGGGGTCACCTTGTTAAAGGGGGCTTCCAGATACTGATAAGCCTCCCGCCCGCAGACCCCCACAACCACCGGCCAGGGTTGTGGGGATGAGGCCCTTGTCCTTATCAACATGGGGACAAGGTGCTTTGAGGGGTCACAGACCCCCAAAGCATCCTCCCAATGTTAAAGACATGTGGCCTGGTATGGTTCAGGAGGGAGGGGGGGCGCTCTCTCATCCCACCCTCTTTTCCTGCGGCCTGCCAGGTTGCGTGCTCTGATAAAGGGTCTGGTATGGATATTTAGGGGGAACCCCACGTCAATTAAAAAAAAAATTTGATGCAGGGTTCCCCTTAATATCCATACCAGACCTGAAGGGCCTGGTAATTGAAATTGGGGGACCCCCACGCTTTTTTTTTTTTTTTATCAATGACTTTCAATGAGTGTTCTCTGTATTACGGAGCCGACAATTCATAATAGCTGCGAGTGATTTTAAAGGACTTTTTTTCCTGCATAAATGACACTTTGTGCAGGGACAGTTCTAAGCACCAGAAACATGCGCCCCTTCACAGGCATACTATAGACACCCCCCAGGTACGAAATTTAAAGAAATATTACACTTTTATTGTTTCACTTTAATCATTATTAAAATCACTGCTCCCGAAAAAACGTCCGTTTTAAAAAAAAAATTTTGCATTAATACATGTCCCCTGGGGCAGGACCTAGGTCCCCAAACACTTTTTAGGACATTAACTTGCAGAATCTTTTCTCTCTGTCAAATCTTTTTTCTCTGTTGAATATTTTCTCTATATAATCTTGGACTTATAGAGGTAAGGTTAGGCACATTCGACCACAGGTTCTATAGACACAAATTGTTATTGTCAGAGTCACGTCGAATCTCCTATTCTATATCGAACTGTTGTAACAACGAAAATGAAAATAAAGCATTTATTTATGTCGGATCTTTCGTTTTTGGGATTCTGTGCTTTCGTTATCGTTTGTCAAAACAAAAATGAAAATACCTGAAATTCGGACGAAAATGCATTCGGACGAAAACGAATGCACATGTCTATTTGGTAGTTTGCCTGTTATTTTAACCTGTGCTACTTATTCTATGTTGTATTTTAATTGTATGGATGTTTTATCTGCAATTTTGTTTTAATTTTGTTATTTGGTGTTAATGGCTGTTATTGACAATTTTGTTGTGTTTTTGCATCTTGTTCAGTCTATCGTTGAGATCTTGTGTTGTCTTTTCTAAGCGTGTCTGCGTCTATTCTGTAGCACATTGTTTTAATAAAAACCCTGATCTGTTTAACTCTGCTAAATACATCCCAGACGCATTAAAACAAAAGGTCTGCAAAGTCATACAGTGCATTTTTATTTCTAAAGTAGCCTTGGTAGAAAAGCCTGTCCCTGGTCAGCATTCTCAGAAAAGGAGCACTGCTCTCTGTGGGAAAGCTAAAACCTCTACCTAAAGGTCTAACTGCTCCTCCATGCTGTGTCAAAGCCTGTCAGGGACATGGTTGTCACGGTTCTGGCAATGCCGCCCTGAACGCTCATGGATGCTCACGGAGGGTCCCGAGGCTTGCACGTGCGTGCGCCACGCATCAGTGCGCATCGACGCATACAGGTGCGCATCAGCGCATACCGGAGCGCATTAGCTCCAGTATGCCGGTATGCCGAATGCCGGTTCTCATCAGCGAGCATTGGCGCACACAGGTGCGCATTGGTGCACACACATGCGCAATACTACGAGTGAGCAATGGCGCACAACTGGCGTGACTAACATTGGCCCTACTTGAGCCAGCCTGCAACCACAGGACCTTGCTGGATTATCTCCTCAGTTGACTTGTGTACCCTGACCTTACTTCCTGATCTGAGATACCCGTTGTGGCCCGGCTTGCCTTCAAACTTGCTTCCTGATCTCCTAGTCTGACCCCTGGCCTGTTCCTGGACTCTGCTTCATCTTCCTGATCTCCCAGCTTGACCTTCGTCTTGTATCTGGACCCTGCCTGTGTTTTACCTTGGCTTGCCCCTGTGTATTCTCTGGACTGATTTATCTATGCATGACTTCTGGCTTGGCTCCTGGTTTATCTGTTCCTCTGAACACAGCAAGTTCAGCTCTGCCTCCTCCACCCTTCCCGCAGCGGCTGAGCTCATCGAACTACAAGCAACCACCCGGCCACCCGTGCTTCTTTGGGCACCATGCTTCCTGTTCCCAACTTCAGGAGCATGCTGCACCTAGCCGCAAGGAGAGCCATAGTGCTCCAATCAGTAAGCATGAGCTTTGATAATTGCAGCACTATAGATTTTAGTTAATAGTGGGCTTGTCGGACCTCAGCAGAGAGACTACTGTTTCCACACAGAGATCAAGGGTTCCACGCAAGCATTCTTTTCTACTGTGATAATGTTTTTAGTGTTTAGCTGTTTATCTGTAATTCAGCTTTAAACATGTTGCGCTTGAACTCCATATTTAATTGTTACCATCTGCAGTTTGTTCCCAATTAAGAAAAAGCTTGTGTCTGATTTTTTTGGGGTTTGTTTTGATTGCGACTTTGCTTGTTTTTGGATTTTGTGTAGCAGTTTTCAATTAATCTGGCAAAATCCTTTCCCCTGTGTGGGCTCAACTCCCTCGTGTGTTTTCCTGCAGAGAGAAGTAAAGTGATATTGTCTTGCCGCTGTGTGTATGTTCAAGGGACTGCAAGCTTGACGGAAGCTGCAGGGGAGAGGAGGAGGTACTGTGACCCTAAGTGCTCTCTCTCTAGGAGAGAGATTATAAAATGATATTATCTTGCTAGTAATATATATAACACTAGAAAAGTACAAGAGCAGTTATTGCCTGGAAAACTTGATCATACGAGTTATGGCAATGATGGTCACTGGTCACTAGGGATGTGATTCAAGTTACTGGTAGACATGTGCACTGCCAAATAATTTGTTGTTTTTTTTTCTGTAATTTTTCGTGTCGTTCGTTAAATTCGAAATTCGTAAATTATAAAATTCTAAAATTCATAAATTATAAAATTAGAAAATTCGTAAATTATAAAATTCTAAAATTCCTAAATTCGTAAATTATAAAATTATAAATAAAATTTGTAAATTAGAAAATTTGCAAATAAGAAAATCCAAAAATAAGAAAGGAATATTTGAAAATTTGAAAGAATAACTAACTAACTAACACTATTTAACTATATCATATTCATAAATTCCTAAATTCGAAAATTTTAAAATCCAAAAAGCAAGAAAGAAAATCTGAAAATGTGAAAGAATAACGAACTAACTAATAATAACTAGGTATATTCGTTACGTTCACTAACAGCCAAATTTGAAAAGGAAGTTCCAATACCTATAATTTAATAGTTAGTAATAGTTAAGTTATTATTAGTTAGTTATTTCAGATTTCCGATTTTTTAATTTACGAATTTATGAATGTCTGAATGTTCTAATTCATGATTTTATGAATTTTCAAATTTATGATTTACGAATCTATGATTTTTCGAATCTACAAATTTACAATTTTATGTATTTTAGAATTTCTGAATTTACGAAATTACAAATTTATGAATTTTTGAATTTACAAATTTATGATCTTAAGATTTTATGAATTTTCGAATTTACGAATTGACGGTTTTATGAATTTTCTGAATTTATGAATTCTCGAATTTACGATTTTATGAATTTTCTAATTTACGAATTTATGATTTTATGAATTTTTGAATTTACGATTTTATGAATTTCCAAATGTATGAATTTTAAAATTTACGATTTTACGAAATTTTGGAATTTACGATTTTATGAATTGTAGAATTTACAAATTTTCGAATATTAATTCAATTTAAATAACTTTTCAAATATTCTGAACAAATAATTAAACGGGTTTTCATTACTTTGGATATTTACAAATTAACTAATTTGTTGAAATTCTTTTAAGAACGAATTTGGAATAAAACGAATTGCGCATGTCTAGTTATAGGCCAAAAAGAGTTTGACCCAAAACTTACATGCCGGCAGTTTGCCGAATGGGTGAGCTAAAAGATCAGTTAACCTGCCCACCGAACCTCCAGCTGCTGCAAAAGTCATTCATTTTTTTGCGTGGCCAAGGCTCAGCACCATAAATAAACTTTGCCAGCTTGCTTCTGGGTTTTCGGGAAGGGGGGCTTGCGCCCCCTGCTGACCTGTGCATGCAAGAGAAGCACCACTCTGACTGTGAAGCCTCTGGTTATATATAATAGAAGACCGACACAACTACTCCAGGTGCTTAGACTTGGAATGTCCTCCTTCCATCCAAGATACTTGAAAATAAAAAAACAAAATGCCGGCAACTCTGGAAATTCTTCTGTAATCTTTTATTATAAGATGACCGTTAAAATGTGCCAGTTGACAAGTTTCGTCACTTAGCATTGTTCACAACACCGATTCTGTCAGCAGGTCCTGGCCAATGTTTTATGGTTGAGACTTGCTGATCGGCTATGTCCAATCACAGCACAGAGTCTAGACATGTGCAGTTTGTTTCGTTCTGAATTCGGATGTATCTGAATTTCAATAGTAGCTGATTTAAATGATTTCGAAATACAAAAACAATTTGGACGGAATTCGAATTTGAATCGATTCAAATTGTTTTTGAATAAATTTAGAATCGTTTTCAAATTAGAACTTGAATAATTTTCAAATTCCAAAATTTTTCAAATTCAAATAGTTTTCAAATTTGAATGGTTTTTGATTTGTTTTCTAATTTCCAAAGAGAGTAAAATAGAATAGAAAATATAACATAATAAAAAAAAAAAATTATAGAACAGAAAATAATATAACAGAAATTAAAAGAATATTATAGAGTAAAACAGAACAAAATAGAATAGAAAATAAAAGAACAGAATAGAATAAAAAAAAGACTAAAATAAATAAAACTAAAACCATCATCTGAAATTCAAATTTCAATTAGAATAAATTTGAATCTGAATACATACGAATAGAATAGCAAAGAAAATAATAGAATAGAATTAAAAAAAACAGTAGCTTTCTAATTTCCAAAGAGAATAAAATAGAATAGAAAATGAAGGAAATTAATAAAAAAAATTATAGAATAGAAAAGAATATAACAGAAAATAAAATAATAGCATATCATAGAGTCAAACAGAACAACATATAATAGACAATAAAAGAACAGAATAGAATAGATTTGAAACAAATAGAATAGAATAAAATATAAAGAATATAACCATCTTCTGAAATTCGAATTTCAATTAGAATACATTTTAATTTGAATGCATAAGAATAGAATAGAAATGAAAAGGATAGAATTAAAAAAAAAACAACAGAATAGAATAGAAAGAATATAACAATTTCACAAAATTCAAATAGAATCCATTCAAATTTGAATAGAATAGAAAATAATAGATTATAATAGAATAGAAAATAACAGAATACTAAAGAAAAAAACAATAACAAAATAGAATTACAAAGGTAAGTCAGTTGTTTGAGCATATAGTTATGCCACATTCAACAAAATAAAATAGAACAGAATAGAAAAAATATAACTATCTTTTGAAAATCGAATTTTAAATAGAATAAATTTGAATTTGAATAGAATAGAAAATAAAATAATAGAATAGAAATGATTAGCATAGAATAGAAAAAAATAACAGAATAGAACGTATATACCAATATAACCATTTTCAGAAATTCTAATTTCAAATAGATACATTTGAATTTGCATAGAATATAAAATAATAGAAATGAATAGAATATAAAATAAAAGAATGGAATATAAAAAACAATAGACTAGAAAGAATATACCCATCAT
Organism: Lithobates pipiens; assembly: GCF_037356315.1. NCBI lineage: Eukaryota > Metazoa > Chordata > Amphibia > Anura > Ranidae > Lithobates > Lithobates pipiens. The sequence goes on from NW_027507764.1 coordinate 573,010,566, forward strand.
CCAAAATTTTAATTTCAAATGCAATTCAAATCGATTGGAATTTGGAAAATTTGAATCGATTTGAATTCGGAAAATTTTAATTGGTATATTGAAATAAACTAAACAAATTCCGATAATGAATTAAACACATTTAACAATGTTATGTAAATAACGAATCAATATTAACCACTTGCTTACTGGGCACTTAAACACCTTCCTGCCCAGACCAATTTTCAGCTTTTGGTGCTCTCACACTTTGACAATTACTCAGTCATGCAACACTGTACCCAAATGAATTTTGTGTCCTTTTTTTCCCACAAATAGAGCTTTCTTTTGGTGGTATTTGATCACCTCTGGGGTTTTTATAAATTTCATAAATTTTGGCCACAATTTATACTGCTACATATCTTTGGTAAAAATAACCCAAATTAGTGGATATTATTTGGTCTTTGTGAAAGTTAGAGAGTCTACAAGCTGTGGTGCGAATCATAAAAAATTGATCACATCTGATGTACTGGTGGCCTATCTCATTTCTTGCGACCCGAACAAGTCAGGAAAGTACAAATACCCCCCAAATGACCCCTTTTTTGAAAGTAGACATTCCAAGGTATTTACTAAGATGCATGGTGAGGTTTTTGATGTTGTCATCTTTTTCCCACAATTCTTTGCAAAATGATTATTTTTTTTTTTTTTCTCACAAAATTTTCAATGTAATAGATTATTTCTCTCACATGGCATGTGTATACCACAAATGACACCCCAAAATACTTTCTGCTACTCCTCCTGAGTATAACGATACCAAATGTGTGAGACTTTTACACAGCCTGGCCACATAGAGAGGCCCAATATTGAAATAGCACCATCAGGCGTTCTAGGAGCATAAATTACACATCTTATTTCTCAACCACCTATTACAGTTTTGAAGGCCCTGGAGCACCAGGACAATGGAAATGCCCACAGATGGCACTGGGGCTGGCACTGGCAGATGGCACTGGCACTGGCAGATGGTGCTGGCTATTTGCTCTGGCTAATTGCTCTGGCAAATGGGGCTGGCAGGTGGCACTGGCAGGTGGCACTGGCACGTGGCACTGGCGGCACTGGCACTGGCGGCACTGGGGCTGATGGCCCTGGGGCTGATGGCACTGGGGCTGACGGATGGCACTGGCGCTGGCAGGTGGCACTGGCGCTGGCAGGTGGCACTGGCAGGTGGCACTGGCGCTGGCAGGTGGCACTGGCGGCACTGGCACTACTGGCAGATGGCACTGGGCTGACAGATGGCACTGGGGCTGACAGATGGCACTGGGGCTGACAGATGGCACTGGGGCTGACAGTGTTAGTCACAGTATACAATATATCACTCACAGATCCTCTCTCTCCTCACACGCTGTCTCTGTGTGAGGAGGGAGAGACACGGCAATGGGAGATGATCTCATATGTTTACATTTGAGATCATCTCCCATTGGCAGCTGCGATTGCGCTGTGAAGGGCCGCTTTGATTGGGCGTTCACGGCGATCTATGTTTGCCTGTCTCCGGGAGACACGGCGAATACAAAACTTCCGCGATGTGTGCCCCCGGTGGTGCGCTTTGCGGAAGTAAGCACAAGGAAGTCCAGGGATGACCGCTCGAAGGAACCCGCCTGCTCTACGGTCGTCATTCGGCTATAGGGCGGGGGGAGGTGGTTAAACAAAACACATTTTTTTCGTTCTGCCCATGTCTAACAGAGTCCTGTGTGTACAGAGATCATGATCTGACTGTTTTTTCGCCCTGCAAAGCAGAGAGAAAAAACAGCCAGATCTCCTAGTAAAAGCAACACATATTACACATATTACACTTGTTAGGCACACAGTTGCCCCTTGATTGGCCCTTTTCTTTGTTTATGTAACTCTGACATCAATGTGAGTGCAATCTCATATACACAATCCTATACACACAGTTGATCCAGAGGAAGTAAACAATCCACAGCAGAGCATGATCCAATTTGCTCCAGCAGGGGAAAAAAATCCTTCCTGATCCCCCGAGAGACAATCGGATTTTCCCCGGATCAACTTTACCTATAAATGTCAGTACCCAGTTATATTATGTACACCTAGGAAAGAATCCATGAATTTTTGAAGGAATCTACTGAGCTGACCAGAACCACCTCTGGGGGGAGTCCTCCATGCCTCTTATCAGTTTGGTTGCCTTCTCTGCACTTTTTCCAGTTCCCCGATGTCCTTTTTGTGAACTGGTGTCAAAAACTGAATTGCAAATTCCAGACGAGGTATTTGCACAGGGACAAAATTATATATCTCTCTCTGGAGTCCATACCTCTCCTAATACAAGAAAGGACTTTGCTTGCATTGCATGTTATTATTGAGCTTATTGAGCTTATGATCTACCAAAACCCCCATTGATTGACCCAGTTGTACTCCCCCTAATATTAGTTTACTCTCAGCTTCTTTAGCAAGACAGTGGTGGTCTTGGAGGTGTGTTTGGGGTCATTATCATATTGGAATACTGCCCTGCGGCCCAGTCTCCGAAGGGAGGGGATCATGCTCTGCTTCAGTATGTCACAGTACATGTTGGCATTCATGGTTCCCTCAATGCCCAGTGCCGGCAGCACTCATGTGGCAGCACTCATGTAGCCCCAGACCATAACACTCCCACCACCATGCTTGACTGTCTTCTTACTCCTCACCCCGGTTGCCGTCCACACACGCTTGACACCATCTGAACCAAATAAGTTTATCTTATCTCATCAGAGCACAGGACATGGTTCCAGTAATCCATGCCCTTAGTCTGCTTGTCTTCAGCAAACTGTTTGTGGGCTTTCGTGTGCATCATCTTTAGAAAAGGCTTCCTTCTGGGTCAACAGCCATGCAGACCAATTTGATGCAGTGTGTGATGTATGGTCTGAGCACTGACAGGCTGACCCCCCCACCCCTTCAACCTCTGCAGCAATGCTGGCAACACTCATACGTCTATTTCCCAAAGACAACCTCTGGATATGGCACTGAGCACGTGCACTCAACTTCTTTGGTCGACCATGGCGAGACCTGTTCTGAGTGGAACCTGTCCTGTTAAACCGCTGTATGGTCTTGACCACCGTGCTGCAGCTCAGTTTCAGGGTCTTGGCAATCTTCTTATAGCCTAGGTCATCTTTATGTAGAGCAACAATTCTTTTTTTTCAGATCCTCAGAGAGTACTTTGCCATGAGGTGCCATGTTGAACTTCCAGTGACCAGTATGAGAGAGTGAGAGCGATAACACCAAATTTAACACACCTGCTCTCCATTCACACCTGAGACCTTGTAACACGAACGAGTTACATGACACCGGGAGGGGAAATGGCTAATTGGGCCCAATTTGGACATTTTCACTTAGGGGTGTACTCACTTTTGTTGCCACGGTTTAGACATTAATGGCTGTGTGTTGAGTTATATTGATGGGACAGCAAATTTACACTGTTATACAAGCTGTACACTCACTACTTTACATTGTAGAAAAGTGTAATTTCTTCAGTGTTGTCACATGAAAAGATAGAATAAAATATTTACAAAAATGTGAGGGGTGTGCTCACTTTTGTGAGATACTGCAGGATAAGGGTCTAGCATAGATGACGGGAATCCCCAGGAAAACCTTAGCTCCTTCTTAATCAACAACCTAATATGGGCCATATTTGGACAATGTCATAGACCAAATATTTGAAATTTGAAATTTGAAAACCTGCCATCCAACATTTCTACGGAAAATTTACCACCAAAAGCCTGTCATCACACATTTCCCATTGGAAAGTCCGATCGTGTGTACGGGGCCTTTGAGTTAATTTACAATATATACATTTTTTTTTAATTACAGCATAATGTATGTTTTGTTTTTTTCCCCATACACCTTTCTTGGTGAAATGCAAGCTAGACTCAAATTATTATTTTCTTTTAAACAGTTTTTTGCAGGTTGCATCATGTGATGATGATCAGATGAGCAGAAGGTTCAATTTTTTGGGTGGGACTCCACTTTAATGATCACAGAGCTGCATTCATTTGTGTCTTTTATATCTGCCTAGAGTTCAGCTTTAAATCTATGAGTAATTGCATTACAATTGGCTGCATAAAGCAGCCCTAAAGTCCTGATATATCAAAAAATAATACTCATACATATTTGAAAACCACCAAACCATTAATATTCCCCATATTCCATAATTTATAAGTCACAATAACAATTCTGAACACAGTGGATCGTTACCAGAGGGCTTGCTATTTATTTGAATGTATAAATGCCCTATTTATACAGCGCTATCCCTTGGGGAGGTGTAGTCATAATGAAGTCCGGTCATCATCTGGGCACTTACTATTCCGCTCCTGATTGCCATGCCGTGAACTTTCCCCTGGTAAATAAGTGAATAGATTGAGATTCGTGTCGCCAAGAACTCTTTCCTACCGCCTTTAAACAACGTTTAGCTGGCTTTGATTTGCTCCATAGGCTTGCTAGAAGAAATGTAACCATTTTAGCCCTGGAAGGACTTGCCCCCTTAACCACCTCAATGCCGGGCACTTATACACCTTCCCGCCCAGGGCAATTTTCAGCTTTCTGCGCTGTTTAAATGACAATTGCGCGGTCATGCTAAACTGTACCTATACAGAATTTTTATAATTTTGTTCCCACAAATAAAGCTTTCTTTTGGTGGTACTTGACCAACTCTGCGGTTTTTATGTTTTGCTAAACAAATAAAAAAAGACCGTCAATTTTGAAAAAAATAAAAGTTTTGCTTTTGTTTCTGTTATCAACTTTTGCAAATAAGTAGGTTTTCTCCTTCACTGATGGGCACTGATAAGGTGGCACCGATGAGGTGGCACCAATGAGCGAGCACTGACAGGCACCGATTATGGGCAATGATATGCGGCACTGATGGGTGGCACTAATATGCAGCACTGATGGGCATTGATAGGTGGCACTGATGGGCACTCATGGGTGGCATTGGTAGGCACTGATGGGCACTGATAGGCGACACTGATGGGCACTGAAAGGCTGCAAAGTTGGGTACTTATGGGTGGCACTGATAGGCGGCACTGATGGGCATTGATACATGGCACTGATGGGCACTGATATGCGGCACTGATAGGCATCCCTGGTGGCACTGGCAGTGGTAGACATTGTGAGTTGGCACTGATTGGCAGTTGCCTGGCCACTGACTGGCAGCTGCCTGGGCATTTATTGTAAGCTGGCTTGGCACGGATTGGCATTTCCCTGGTGGTCTGGGGGGGCATACCTGGTGGTCCAGTGTGGATGGCCATCCTGGTGGTCCTGGGCGGCATGATGGTGGTCCTGGGCGGGAACTGAGGGGGGGCTGTGCTGATAAACATTCAGCACAGGCCCCCCCTTGTCAAGAGAGCATCCAATCGGCTCTGCTCTACTTGCGTCTGCTGATCACCAGCTCTTCCTACTTACATCGTGATCAGACATGATCGGACATGGCTGATCCGTTGGAGGCTCTTTACTGAGATCAGTGGTGCGGTGTGTGTCAGACTGACACACCGCACCACCGATTGCCACGATGCGTACCCCCACAGGTGCATGGCAGCTGTTATCCTGCAAGACGTCATATGACGCCAGACAGGATAACTGAACCACTGTCCGCCCGTCATTCTGCTATAGGCCGGGCGGGAAGTGGTTAATGACTAGGCCATTTTTTTGAGAAGAGGTCACTGCGTTACTTTAACTCAGTTGTGCGTGCGACGTTGTACCCAAACAAAATTGACGTCCTTTTTTTCCCCACAAATAGAGCTTTCTTTTGGTGGTAATCAATCACCTCTGCGTTTTTTATTTTTTGTGATATAAATAAAAAAAGAGCTATAATACATAGCCATTAAAAAAAAAAAAAAAATCTAATTTCTTCATCAGTTTAGGCCAATATGTATTCTTCTACATATTTTTGGTTGAAAAAAAAATCCAATAAGCATATATTGATTGGTCTGAGCAAAAGTTATAGCGTCTACAAAATAGGGGATAAATTTATGGATTTTTTGTTATACGTGTAATGACGGTGATCAGCGGTTTTTAGCGGGACTGCGACATTGCGGCGGACAGATTGGACACCTAGCTCACACTTTTGACACTTTTTTGGGAACCAGTGACATTATTACAGTGATCAGTGCTAAAAATATGCACTGTCACTGTACTAATCACACTGGATGGGAAGGGGGTTAAACATCAGGGGTGCTCAAAGGGTTAAATGTGTTCCCTGTTTGTGATTACTAACTGTATGTGGCTGAGGAAACACACAGATCCATGTTCCTGTTTAGCAGGAAGATGTATCTCAGTGTCATCCCCTGACAGAATGGAGATCTGCCTTGTTTACTTCGGCAGATCCCCGTTCTGTCTCTGAGAGGATTGGCTCCCCCGCTGGCCAATCGGAGCGCATGCCCTCGAAAGCTAGTGCACGAATTGCCGTAACACCCCTTGAAACATTTTGTCATGTTACAACCAATAACGTAAATGTATTTTATTGAGATTTTATGTAATAGACCAACACAAAGTGGCACATAATTGTGAAGTGGAAGGAAAATTTCAATTTCAATATTTTCTTTTTACAAATATATACCTGAAAAATGTGGTGTGCATTTGTATTACTCTGATACCCCTAACTAAAATCTAGTGGAATCAATTGCCTTCAGAAGTCACCTAATTAGTAAATAGAGTCCACCTGTGTGTAATTTAATCTCAGTATAAATGCAGCTGTTCTGTGAAGCCCTCAGAGGTTTATTAGAGAACCTTAGTAAACAAACAGCATCATGATGGCCAAGGGACACACCAGACAGGTCAGGGATAAAGTTGTGGAGAAGTTTAAAGCAGGGTTAAGTTATAAAAAAAGTATCCCAAGCTGTGAACATCTAAAAGAGCACTGTTCAATCCATTATCCAAAAATGAAAAGGGTTTGGCACAACTGCAAACCTACCAAGACATGGCCGTCCACCTAATCTGACAGGCGTGGCAAGGAGAGCATTCATCAGAGAAGCAGCCAAGAGGCCCATGGAAACTCTGGAGGAGCTGCAGAGATCCACAGCTCAGGTGGGAGAATCTGTCCACAGGACAACTATTAGTCATGCTCTCCACAAATCTGACCTGTATGGAAGAGTGACAAGAAGAAAGACATTGTTGTGGGGGAAACAGCAAATATGTGGAAGAAGGTGCTCTAGTCAGATGAGACCAAAATTGAACTTTTAGGCCTAAAAGCAAAATGCTATGTGTGACGGAAAAGTAACACTGCACATCACCCTGAACACACCATCCCCACCGTGAAACATGGTGGTGGCAGCAGCATGTTGCAGGGATGCTTTTCTTCAGCAGGGACAGGGAAGCTGGTCAGATTTGATCAGAAGATGGATGGAGCCAAATACAGGGCAATCTTAGAAGAAAACATAATCTGCAAAAGACTTGAGGCTGGGGTGGAGGTTCACCTTACAACAGGACAATGACCCTAAACATACAGCCAGAGCTACAATGGAATGGTTTAGATCACAGCATATTCATGTGTTAGAGTGGCCCAGTCACAGTCCAGACCTAAACCCAATTGAGAATCTGTGTCAAGACTTGAAAATTGCCCATCAGTGCACATTAGGGAAGGAGAAAAATTGCCTGCTTGCAAAATTTTAAAACAGAAGCTAAGAAAAACATTTTTTTTCCAAAATTTTTGGTCTTTTTATGTTTATTTAGCAAAAAATAAAAATCCCAGTGGTAATTGAATACCACTGAAAAAAAAGCTCAATTTGTGTGAAAAAAATTCATATGGGTACAGTGCTGCATGACCGCGCAATTGTCAATCAAAATGCGACAGCGCTGAAAGCTGAAAATTGGCCTGGGCAGGGTGGGAGTAAAAGTGCCCGGTAGGCAAGTGGTTAGAGTTACATAAAAAGTGCATATAGTGCAGCGCTAAAACTTACTAGATTCATATGACAAAGTCATGCATGAGTATGAATGAAATATTGTGACATAAATCAAAAAAAAATAAAAAAATACAACATGTGAAAAAAAATAGCACATTTGAACAACGCACTTATTTAGTAAATGCGAAAAAAATAAAATGTTTCAGCGATACTCACATGTGTCAAGTAAAGTGTGTAAACCATAAATATTAAATCAAAAAATATTTGTAAAAGTCAATAGACATTAGTGAAAAAAGTCCACCATAGTGATCACAGCTCTAAAAATCTTCAAATCCACCAAATGTTAGGACATAATCTTGCGACCACCCATGTTACAACACCACCACGGATGAGGATGTAACCTTACCGAAGAATTCGGACTCAAAGAGAACATATGTTCTATGAGTCGATAAGGCTTTATAGTGTTCACTGGCAGCTGGAGTGTAGCCTATCAGGATCTTGTCCCAAACCTTATGGATAACCTGTCTGGATCTTGTCCCAAGACTTATGGATACTGCCTCTCCGCAAACAGGTGGTTGATATCAATTGATACTCAATAAATGAGAGGAATAGAAAGAGTAGGGATGGGCGAATTGTTCGCCCGGCGGTCGTTTCGCGGCAAGTTTTGCGTGTTCGCGATTCGCTCGTTCGGCGGACTATTGCCGCTGTTCGCCCGGCGGACATATGTGTTTACAGTGTGAAAAAACTTTGACCCATGATGACACATCCATCATGGGGTACAGGACAGCCAATGGAGACATTTCAGCACATGGACAATTGGACATTCCCCCTAACTTATAAATAGACCTGATCTGGCGGCCATTTTACATTCTTTCTTGTGTCATTATAGGGAGAGGTTGTTGTATGCAGCAGGGAGAGACTGCAGTGACACAAGTTGCTAGCTAATCCACAAAAGTCCTTATAAGGACTGGTATGGTATAGGTGTAGTACAGGATATAGGGTTGAGTGCACTGCTGTGCAAGTGATTGTTGCAGCAGACTGTCTTTTGTCAGTGCAGAGAGGGACAGTACGCTGTGTGCAGCAGGGACAGTCAGTTTAATCACTAGCTGTTACTATTAGGTCCACAAAGGTCCTTTTAAGGACTGGTATGGTATAGGTGTAGTACAGTATATAGGGTTGTTCACGTATAATATACTTTCTTCCAAATATAGAAATAATATTATACTTGACTGCTGCCCTATTCTGCAGCAGTCCTTTATCAGTGTAGGGACTGAGGTACAGCCTGCATATCACTAGCTACTCGGTTCACAAAGGTCCTTGTAAGGGCTGGTATAGCTGTACAATATATAGGGTGCTGGTGCACTACTGCTGACCTATTCTGCAGCAGTCCTTTATCAGTGTAGGGACTGAGGTACAGCCTGCACATCACTAGCTACTCAGTTCACAAAGGTCCTTGTAAGGACTGGTATAGGTGTACTATTTAATGTGCAGTATATAGGTGTGTAATACACGTATAAAATACTTGCACATATAGAAAGCATAGTATAGTGCATTTCCACTGTGCAGCATTGTGACTGCTGAGCGGTTCTGCAGCGATACTACAAAGAGTGACAAACGCAATCCAAAAAAAAGTATTGTAACTGGTGTGATAGACCAGTGGCCCCCAAAACGACATATTGAAGCGGGGTGTTATATACCTTCTTCCACATACATACTGCACTTCTCTAGAGACCTTTGTCACAGGGTCATTTAAAAAATGACAGGCAGAGGAAGAGGCAGGCCCTTCCGCAGGGGTGGTAGGGGTAGGGCAGGAGCAACAGAAGGTGCGTGCGATTACGTCAAAGGGCGCACCAGACTTGGTTTAGTGGCTCACTCAGCCTTACTCTTCTGCACCCTCTTCATCCTCTCGATCTGCACCCTCTTCTGCAGCGAGTTGCTGGTATCAGTGCTGCTGTCAGTGTTCTATATCACAGTGCTGGTGTCAGTGCTCTATATCACTGTGCTGATGTCAGCGCACTCTATCACGGTGCTGGTGTCAGTGCACTCTATCATGGTGCTGGTGTCAGTGTTCTATATCACAGTGCTGGTGTCAGTGCTCTATATCACGGTGCTGGTGTCAGTGCTCTATATCACGGTGCTGGTGTCAGTGCTCTATATCACTGTGCTGGTGTCAGTTCTCTATACCACGGTGCTGGTGTCAGTGGTCTATATTACAGTGCTGGTGTCAGTGCTCTATATCACTCTGCTGGTGTCAGTGCACTCTATCATGGTGCTGGTGTCAGTGTTCTATATCACAGTGCTGGTGATCATCTTCTGCACCCTCTTCATAGCCTACCCTGACCTCTCCTCTCCTCCGTTGCCTTCATGCGCTCCTGAGTCCTGAATTGTCAAAATTTCACATATAAAAAAAGAATGCTTGTAGTTGTTGATCCCAGATTCACTTCATACATGTGTTATGTCAGTGGCCATGTGGTGGGACTATGTGTGCACAGCTAGTAATTATTTTGTGGCTGGAATATGACCTGTAGGTTTTCAAAGTTCGTCTGCCATTGAAGTCAATGGGGTTCTCTCTCTCTCTTTGCGGTTCTCTTTTCTCTCTTTGCGGTTCGCGATCTTCCGGCCGCGTTCGCGGTTCGCATTTGCGAAACGCCCCGTCGGAAGTTCGTCCATCTCTAAGAAAGAGGGCCACATAGCGTAATTCCATAAATATAGCAAAATATTTATTAAAAGTAGTACACTTACATTTAAGAAGTAACTTCAAAGCGCTTAATAAAAACAATGGCGGCGGTGGAGTCCATCCGACGCATTTCGTCTCACTAGACTTCGTCTGAGGTATGTCTTCCACTGCAGCCTGACTCACTTATATAGACAATTTGACCCCTCACTTGAGAATCCAGCTCCCGGTGTCACTGCACGTTTCCTACGATGACTTCCGGTTTTCGCTCAAAATGGCTGACTGGCGTACACTCTACGCCTCCATGTTGCAACCGGAAATGTGCTCCAATGAATGCAACTTCCAGTTACGCCAAATGGAGACAAAGCTTGTGCTTCAGTATGTGTCCAAGATTATAATCTCTACATGGAGGGGGGGGGGGGGATTTCAATGATCAAATGATTCAGCCCTATTTGTGGATAAGGAGGTCCCAATTCTGGTGCAAGAAGGTAGCAATTTATCTCATCCATTTGGCCATTTATAATTCCTATGTAGTCTACATCAAATCCACAGAAAGCTCTGCCCCCTTCCTACTTCATAAAGGAAGTTGTCACTTCCCTCATCTATCACCAAAGACCCCCCCCCCCCCAGAAGATCTTCGCTCTGAGGCTGTTTGCCGACTTCATGAGCGCCACTTCAACTTCAACATTCCACCATCTAAAGCAGGCTGAAGACGCCAAAAAAAATGTTGCATGTGTACCAAAAGAGGATTTTGAAAAGATACCAGCTATCATTGTCCCCAGTGTCCCTCCCAACCTGGCCTTGGCATTGTTGAATGCCTCCAACTTTATCATACACCCCTAAAATATTAGCTCATATTTTTAACCATTTCCCCAATTTTCATCATTGGTGCTGACCATTTTCCATGCTTCCCCAAATAACCATGCCACTGCCTTCTACATGAACTGACCCTGGCCTGTTTTTTGACTATGCCTCTGCCTACCGTTTGGACTGCTTCCATGTGAACTGACCCTGGCCTGTTTTTTGACTATGCCTCTGCCTACCGTTTGGACTGCTTCCACGTGAACTGGCCCTGGCCTGTTTTGTGACTATGCCTGTGCCTACCGTTTGGACTGCCTCCGCGTGAACTGACCCTGGTCTGTTTTATCAACTACGCTACTGCCTACCGCTTGGACTACTTTCACGTGAACTGACCCTGGCCTGTTTTATGGACTATGCTTTTGCCTACCGCTTGGACTGATCTGTTGCCCTGCGACTGTAGTACACAGGGGTCTCACATATGTGAGGGCCTCCAGAATTAGAGGGCGGCACAGTGGTGTAGTGGGTAGCACTCTCACCTAGCAGTAACAGGGGTCACTGGTTCGAATCCAAACCACGACACTACCTGCCTGAAGTTTGTATGTTCTCCCTGTGCCTGCGTGGGTTTCCTCCGGGTACTCTGGTTTCCTCCCACAATCCAAAGACATGCAGGTAGGTTTATTGGCTTCTGCCCGAAATTGGCCCTAGTATATGAATGGGTACCTTGGATTATGGGCTCCTTGAGGGTAGGGACTGATGTGAGTGTGCAATGTACAGGTATAGGGACAATTGTAAACACTCACTCAGGTTGAACTGGATGGATTGGTGTCTTTATTCAACCTTAGCAACTATGAAACTACCACATTCGAATCCATCAGACTTTGGTGTGATTGTGTGTGGCCAAGTCTGTTCGTTCGGAAACTCCGTCATAAAGAACGCCGGACCTAGTCCCTTTGAAATGTCCGGTCGTGTGTACGTGGCATTAGGGTTTACAACCACTTTAACTCTATTAGTCCAGGATTATTCTATATAGAAAGAAAAGATTTGACATAGAGAGAAAAGATCACTGCTGGAATTGGGTGGAGGAAGTAAAATAAAAATAATGATGATGATGAATGTTATTGGCTGATTGTAAGCAAAGAGGAGGAGCAGTAAAATAGCTAGAACTAAGTACACATGTACAGCCAACTTACTTTTACTTACGATTGCTAGCAGAGAGAGACACACACACTGAATCATTTCAGAAGACAGTCAATCTTAGCTGGTCAGAGAACCTAAATTATTTAGCAATTAACCACTTAAGCCCCCCGAACCATTTTCCAGCTAAAGGACCAAGCCCCTTTTTTGCGATTCGGCACTGCGTCAATTTAACTGAAAATTATGCGGCTGTGCGATGTGGCTCCCAAACAAAATTGGCGTCTTTTTTTCCCACAAATAGAGCTTTCTTTCGGTGGTATTTGATCACCTCTGTGGTTTTTATTTTTTGCACTATAAACAAAAATAGAGCGACAATTTTGAAAAAAATGCAATATTTTTTTACTTTTTGCTAAAATAAATATTCCCCAAAAATATATATCCTCAGTTTAGGCTGATACGTATTCTTCTACATATTTTTGGTAAAAAAAATCACAATAAGCGTTTATTGATTGGTTTGCGCAAAAGTTATAGTGTCTACAAAATAGGGGATAGTTTATGGCATTTTTATTATTATTTTTTTTACTAGTAATGGCAGCGATCAGCAATTTTTATTGTGACTGCGACATTGTGGCGGACACGTCGGACAATTTTGACACATTTTTGGGACCACTGGCATTAATACAGCAATCAGTGCTGTTAAAAATGTCACTGGCAGTGAAGAGGTTAACCACTAGGGGGCAGTGTAGGGGTTAAGTGTGTGTGTTTTTTTTAACTGTAGGGGGGAATGGCATGGTGTGTGACATCACTGATCGTCTTTCCCTATAAGCCCTTGTACACACGGTCGGAGATTCCGACAACCAAATCCGTCAGAGTAATTCCGACGCATTAATTCCGAAAGAGGTCCGGAAGTGATGTTGCATACACACGGCCAGACTAAGTTGTCGGAAAATCCGACTGTACATAACGTAATGACGTTATTTCGTTACGACGGGACTACGTTCAGGCTAGTAGCCAATAGCTTTGGTCTAGGAATTTGATCTGAGCATGCGTGGCACTTTGTCCGTCGGAGTAGGCTACACATGATCGGAGTATGTCTGATTGGAGCATTTTTTCTGAAAATTTTACCGGCAAGTTGGAAAAGTTGGTCCGTCGGATATTCCGTCGGAAACAGTCCGATGGAGACCATACACAGTCGGAATATCCGACAAAACGGTGCGATAGGACACATTCCGTCGGAATCTCCGACCGTGTGTACAAGGGCTAACAGGGAACAGACGATCAGTGACAGCCTCACTAGGAAGCACGAGAAGAGGTTTGTTTACACTTATCTCTCCTCGTTCTTCAGTTCTGTGACCCGATCACGGGACACCGACGGCGATCGGGTCCACGGGTCCCGCGGCCATGGTCACGGAGCTCAGGACCGGGTCGCGAGTGCACCGGCGGCGGAGCACTTGCGACCCATGGCTGGGCACTTAAAGGGAACGTACAGGTACATGATTGTGCCCAGCTGTGCCATTCTGCCGACGTATATCGACGTGAGGGGGTCCTTAAGTGGTTAAGCATAAGCACAGCAGCAGAACAATAGTGAAGCAAGCTACAGTTCAACTTAACTTTTTCATAATAATCTGATGCTATTGTGTTAGTGTTGTGAACTTGATAGTGATACTAGTGTTGCTAGTGTTGTGATAGCCAGAGGCTGCCCGTGTTGTGGGGGGGATTTATTATTATAGATTCTATATTATAGATTGAGATTCTATATAGATTCAATATACCCTGTCTTGTTACCTGTCTGATCAGTGATCACTATCACCAGTCCATTTTCTGTTTGAACTATATACATTCAACATGAATGACAAAGATTTGACAAAGCAGCGAAAAACATACAAACCTTGAATCTTTGGCTTATGGTATCTGTCAAAAGTTCTAAGAAGATTTGACGGAACAGCTAAACTATACGGAGTGTAGTACTGGCTCCTGACGAGCATTCCCTATATGTTTTTCTAAATTAATATTCCTAAAACCACAGTTTGGTTTTAGGGCTAAATTATGATTTTAGTACCAGTCCAGCTGGCTTGCACTGGGTTCTCTTTGGCCGCAGGTGTCGCTGTCACCGTAGGCAAGTGATTGAATGCCACGTTTTCTCGGAAACCAGCCCAGTGGAAGTGTTCTCCTGCTGTGCACTCTGGGATGTGGTATTTAAGGTGCTGATATCACGTGTTACAGAGTTCCGTGCCAGAGGATTTTCTGTCTGTTTTGTTCTGGTCCTCCTGACCAGCCCCCATGGCCCTCCTGGCCTGGGGTGCGGTTCCATGCATTTCCAAGTCTCGGGGCTGGATAGCCCGAGGCAAAGCAACTGCAGGGACAGACCTGAATGGATGTCGAGGCCTGGTGATTCAAGGGTGGTCCGGTGCCGTCTCATCTAAGGAGAGGCCCAGCAACTGGAGAAGCATCCAGGGGAGGACTCTTCAGGAGAAGGCTATGCACAAGGCTGGCTTCTCTGAAGGAGCCTGGAGGCTCAGTTGAAGGACACTTCATGGATCTACACTCATACGGTATCGCGGGACTGCCTGAGAGATACTGGTACCGTATGATAGCTCTATAAATTTGTCTATGTCCCTCAGTTACGTTCAAGTCTGTGGCAGAGACTTTTTCTTAAGTATTCTACGCTCAAGTCTGTGGCAGAGACTTTACTTTACTTAACAACCTACCGGCTGCTAGGCCTAGTGAGAGGAGGTCTATCCGGGGGTTGTGAAAATCCAGCTGTGAAACGGTCATTCTCTGGATTCCTTATATAAAGACTTTACATTTTTGATAGTCCAAAGTACCTGAACTTCCTCCTAACCTTCTACCCTAAACTGAGAGATCTTATTCCTATTTCAAATAAATATCCCAAAAGAAGATCCAGTGTCAGTTTCTGCATTTCTTTGGGCAATCTACCACGGGAAACTCTAGACAGAGACGAGGTCAAGAAGGTAACGGTAAGCCCAATAAAACCAGCAGCTCCTTCGGGGTCAGTGCTACATGGAGTCATACAGTTTAGCTGCTCCGTCGCATCTTCTTTGAACATTCGACAGACACCATAAGCCTTCAATGACAGATTTGACCTTTAATTAATTTGGATTTTCGGACGAATACAATTTTGAGCGAAAAACTAAATAAATAAAAAAAATTTCGGGAGTAACTAAATAAATGTATTTTTCGGACGAAAGCTAAATTCCGAAATGAAATATGTCTAATGCACAGGTCTTACCTGATTGCGGCCCTCAGCCTGCTGCTGACTTACTGCCACCATGCCTTTGCTTGCCGCATGAATGGACCACACCGCTACCTGGACTATGCAAATAATTAGCTGTAGCAAGAGGCAGTATGTTTATGAAGGGCTGGAGAGCGGTGAATTGAGTGTCTGCAGCTAGCAGTGTACCAGGACCAATATTATGGCTGTACTGGCTGTCTCTGCCTGGACAATTTCTATGGACTGTGCTGACAATATCCTTGTGCTAACTATAGACAATATTTCTGCCTGCTGCCTGGATAATTACCATTGCTGTCGCTAAGCATATCCCTGCCTGCTGCCTGGACCAGTGCTCTCCTCTGTGGATACTACTAAAAGCACAGGTAATGCTTTTTTTTTTACCCTTTCCGCAATAGAATTTATTTTGGATTGTAATTTTTGGTATGTACATGCTATGTGTTAGAAATATAAAGGGCCTTCAAAAATGATAGGTTGCCAGGAAATGATATGTGTAATTTATGCTCCTAGAACGCCTGATGGTGCTACTTGGATGTTAGGCCTCTGTATGTGGCCAGGTTGTGTAAAAGGCTCACACATGTGTTATCACCATACTTAGTAGGAGTAGCAGAATGGATTTTGGGGTGTCATTTTTGCTATGTGCATGCTATGTGATGGAAATATCTTATAAATGGACAACTTTGTGTAAAAAAAATGCGTTTTCATTTTTTTCCCACATTTTCCAAAAACTTCTGGAAAAAAAAGAACCGTTCAAAAGACTCATTATGCCTCATAGATTATACGTTTGGATGTTTTCTTTCCAAAATAGGGTCATTTTTGGGGCAATTCCATTGTCCTGGTGCTCCAGGACCTTCAAAATGTAATAAGTGATTGAGAAATTAGATTTGTCATTTATGCTCATAGAATGCCTGAAGGTGCTACTTCAATATTGGGCCTTTGTATGTGACCATGCTGTGTAAAAGTCTCACACATGTGGTATTGCCATACTCGGGAAGAGTAGAAAAATTTATTTTGGGGTGTAATTTGTCATATGCATATGCTCTGTGAGAGAAATAACCTGTTAATATGGCAATTTTGTAAAAAAAAAAAATTTATAAAAAAATCTTAATTTTGCAAAGCATTGTGGGAAAAAATTACAACTTAAAAAAAACTCACCATGCTACTTACTTAATACCTTGGAATGTCTACTTTCTAAAAAGGGGTCATTTGGGGGGTATTTGTACTTTCCTGACTTGTTAGTGTCTCAAGAAATGAGATAGGCCACCAGTACATCAGGTGTGATCAGATGTGATCAATTTTCAGTGATTGGCACCATAGTTTGTAGACTCTATAACTTTCACAAAGACCAAATAATTTACACTTATTTGGCTTATTTTTACCAAAGATGTGTAGCAGTATAATTTTTGCCCAAAAATTTTGAAGAAAAATGACTAATTTGCAACATTTTATGACAGAAACAAAGAAAAAGCCTTTTTTTCACAAAATGTATGGTCTTTTTTATTTATAGCACAAAAAAATAAAAAAAACACTAGTGATTAAATACCACTAAAAGAAAGCTCTATTTGTGGGGAAAAAACTACGCAAATTTCATGTGGGTACAGTGTTGCATGACTGAGTAATTTTCATTCAAATTGTGAGAGCGCTGAAAGCTGAAAATTGGTCTGGGCAGGAAGGGGGTGTAAGTGCACTGTATTGTGGTGGTTAAGGGGTTAAACAGAGGAACATTTGTTCATCCCTTTGATCTGCAGATGAAGAAACAGAAATATATAAAAAGAAACAATGTTTCTTTTTATTTTAGTGTTTCAGGGCTGAGGAATGTTGTTAACGGCTTCAGCCCCGGGAGATTTTATCCTGACCAGAGCCCTTTTTGCAATTCGGCACTGCGCTGTTTTAACTGAAAATTGTCGTGAGACATTGCACCCAAACAAAATTGACGTCCTTTTTTTTCCACAAATAGAGCTTTATTTTGTTGGTATTTGATCACCTCTGCGGTTTTTATTTTTTGCGCTATAAACAAAAAAGCAATATTTTTTTACTTTTTGCTATAATAAATATTCCCCAAAAATATATAAAAAAAACACCCTTTTTACCTCAGTTTAGGCCAATATATATACTACATATTTTTGGTAAAAAAAAAAAAAAATCCCAAAAAGCATATATAGAAGATTGATTTGCACAAAAGTTATAGTGTCTACAAAATAGGGCATAGTTTTATGGCAATTGTAATATATATATATATATATATATATATATATATATATATATATATATATATAGATATAGATATATAGATATATATATTTTTTTTTTACTAGTTTTTTTTACTAGTAATGGCGGTGTTCTGCATTTTTTTTTATGTCGGGACTGCGACATTATGTTGGACAATTTTATCACATTTTTGGGACCATTGCCATTTTTACAGCGATCAGTGTTATAAAAATGCATTGATTACTGTAAAAATGTCACTGGCAGGGAATCGGTTAACACTAGGGGCCAATCAAGGGGTTATTGTGTTCCCGAGTGTGTGTTCTAACTGAAGGGGGGAGTGGACTGTGTAAGGGAAGAGATAGGTTGCTGTTCATACTCCGTATGAACAGACGATCTGTCACTTCCCCCTTCAGAGAACTGTGTGTTTACACACAGAGATCCCGGTTCTCCGTGTTTTCCCCCGATCGATCGCGGGAGCCCCACAGTGATCGCGACCGCCGGGCACTCGCATCGGCTCCGTGGGCGAGCAGGGGGTGCACGTGCCCCTAGTGGCCACAGGCTGAAGCGAAGTTGCGACATGTCACCCACGACATGTCACCCAGCCGTGCCATTCTGCCAGAGTACAACTGTGGCGGCTGGTCAGCATTGGTCAATAAACATTGCCGGCTGCTTTTTTTTTTTTTTGACAGCTCCAATTACCGGACTTCTTTAACACTGGGGAGACCCACTGAAAGCTCAAAGAGCCAAGTCTGAAAGTATTGGCTTCAGGTATTGGTGCATTTGCACGAGTACCGAATGGATTCTTGTGCAAATACTCGGTATCGGCACCGATACCAATACCGGTACTAGTATCAGTTTCACAAGGGGCGGACTGACAACTCATGGGGCCCCCAGGCAATAGGAGATTATGGGGCCCCCAGGCAATCAGAGATTATGGAGCCACACAGTAGACACAAACACACACACAGTATACAATCACACAGTATACACAGACATGTTTCTATTGGCTGAGAAGGTACTGGAGAGGTGGGGCAGCTATAATCTCAGGATTTTTAGACCAAAAGGATGTCGGTAAGGGACATTTCAGAGACATATGTAAAAAAAAAACATTTTTACATACTGTCCCTGGTTTACTGAGGCTGGCAACCCTGATGAGTCCCCCTAATGGCATGGGGCCCTCGGGCAGTGCCCGAGTGGCCCAATGGTCAATCCACCCCTGAGTGTCACCCTACTTAATACCATCATCAGTGGCTCAAAAAAATTTTTAAACTATAGGTACTCCTCACTTAATGACCAAGTTCCGTTCCAACGGCCAGGTCGTTAAACAAATTGGTCATTAAATGAGGAGCCACAAGTAATCGATATTTTAAGAATTCTTAACTGCTGTACTGTATTGTGAAAAAAGGTCTAAACACAAAACTCCAGCTCAATAACGTTGTTTTAATTTGCATAAGTACAGAACACAAACGGAAAGTCTGCACTGTACAACACAATGATGTATAAGCACGTTGTTTGGGTGGGGAGAGCTGGTCGTAAGTCCGAGTGGTCGTTAAACAGGTAAGTCGTTAGACGAGGAGTATCTGTACTGCAAAACCAATCAAAAGAAAAAGCCATTGGGGAAGAACACTCCAACAGGCTTTTATTATTTTTCAAAAATCATTTGACGGATTTGTGACAAAATGTGTTGTATCTGTCAGAAAACGTCTCACTTTTCGGGAAGGACTTGATTTAGCTCTTCGGCAGTAATGATGTCATTTGTGACAGAATGACAGCAAATGACATTAGTGTGGGGGCCATCCGGCTCTTGAAGAACAATAATAACAGAGTAATATGCATCCCCTCAGGGGGGAACAGATGAAAAGTTCAGGCAATAAGGAGAAGCATGTACTTTTGATCTCAGACAAGCCTCATTTCAAGGCGCTACAAGCAGAGTGCTCGTCTTTGAAAAGTACATGTTGGGCCTTTTGCTTTTTAAAAGAAAAAAAAATTGAGCGCAATGAATTTTCAGAGCAGTTTGTAAAAACTGGAGAGTCTGTTTAACCACTTCAGCCCCGGAAGGATTTACCCCCTTCCTGACCAGAGCACTTTTTGTGATTCGGCACTGCGTCGCTTTAACTGACAATTGCGCGGTCGTGCCACGTGGCTCCCAAACAAAATTGGCGTCCTTTTTTCCTCACAAATAGAGCTTTCTTGTGGTGGTATTTGATCACCTCTGCATTTTTTATTTTTTGCGCTATAAACAAAAAATAGCGCCAATTTTGAAAAAAACTCATCATTTTTTACTTTTTGCTATAATAAATATCCCCCAAAAATATATAAAAAAATGTTTTTTTTCCCTCAGTTTAGGCCAATATGTATTCTTCTACATATTTTTGGTAAAAAAGAATCTCAATAAGCGTTTATTGATTGGTTTGCGCAAAAGTTAGCCCTTGTACACACAGTCGGGAGATTCTGACAACCAAATCCATCGGATATTGTCCGTCGGATTTTGTCCGAAACTGTTGCATACACACGGTCGGACAAAGTTGTCAGAAAATCCGACGTGATGACGTTATTTTGTTACGACGGGACTACGTTCAGGCTAGTAGCCAATAGCTTTGATGTAGGAATTTGATCTGAGCATGCGTGGCCCTTTGTCCGATCGGAATTCTCTACACATGATCGGAGTATGTCTGATCGGAGCATTTTGTCAGAAAATTTTACTCCGACAAAAACAGTCCGATGGAGACCACACACAGTCGGAATATCCGACAAAACGGTCCGATCGGACACATTCCGTTGGAATCTCCGACCGTGTGTACAAGGGCTTACAGTGTCTACAAAATAGTGGATATTTTTATGCCATTTTTATTGATCATTTGTTTTTACTAGTAATGGCGGTGATCATCTATTTTTATCGTGACTGCGAATTTTGACACATTTTTGGGACCATTGGCATTAATCCAGCGATCAATGCTTTAAAATTGCATTGATTACTGTAAAAATGTCACTGGCAGTGAAGGGGTTAACCACTAGGAGGGCGGGGGAGGGGTTAAGTGTGTCCTAGGGGAGTGTTTCTAACTGTCTGGGGGATGTGCTGTGTGTGACGTGACACTGATCGCTGCTCCCGATGACAGAGAGCAGATGATCAGCGTCCTGTCATTAGGCAGAACGGGGAGATGCTGTTTACATGGGCATCTCCCCGTTCTTGAGCTCCGTGACATGATCTCGGGTATTCCCGCGGCGATCGAGTCCGCGGGTCCCGCAGGGGCACAGTCACGGAGCTTGCAGTAGGCGCGTGCACGTGCGCACGGCGGGATTTTCAAAGTAACGTACGGGTACGTTACTTTGCCCAGCTGTGTCATTCTGCCAACGTATATATGCCAACAGCGGTTGGCAAGCGGTTAACATGGCCGCTGGCTAACAGCATTGCAGGTGCCAAAACCTCTACCTAGTTTTTGTGATTTACAAGTAAAGCTTGTCCTACCGGCAGCCCACAAAACAGCGTGAGCGGTGCAAACCGGGGGGGCATTTTGCTCCAAATCTATTCATCTTTGCCTTACTAATCTCTCATGATCCCCTAAAGGGGTTTTTAATTTAAGCATCTGGAAATCCTTATGGCTCGGAAAAAAATTTAAGGTGCTGAGTGGATAAACAGCTGAGACATTAAAGCCTTGGAAATAAACAAAGCATTTTGCTGGAGTTCTTTTTTTCTTTTATTTTTTTTTACCTCCTTTTTTTTATGTTAGTCAAACATACACTGTGTACTTTTTTTTTTTTTCCCAAACGTACTTTTTCCTTGCAGATAATCTCATGACACTTAATGATACCATTAAAAGCGACAACTTGTGTTTATTTGCATAAAAAGAACATTGTCAGATGCACACCAGGAACGCATTCTGCCTGGAAATGATAGCGTTGCTTTCACAGCGAACTTTTAAATACTGTTGTTGAAGGTTTCTACCAAGCGTATTGCTTCTCCCAATCTGTTTAGACACAGAGAGGAAGGGGGGGGGGGGGGGGGGGTTCTTTTTTTTTTTTTTATGCCGTTCATCACGATCACTCCAAAAACAAATAGGAACTGTAAAAACACAGATGAAAGCATCCTTGAAAGTGACAGAATTTCTCTAGATTCTCAACATTTATCGGGATGCTTTGTAGGAAAGAAAAGTGGAGCTAATTGGGTGCTGATTTTAAAACCAAAAAAGCCAAATTAACGCAAAACAGAAACATAAAACATAGAAGTGAGACGGCAGAAGACAAAAAAAAAGACCAACTGGTCCATTGAGCAGGGGCGTTGCTAGGTCTACAAAAGATCTGGGGCTAGAGCCCATAGCAGCTTAGTAAAGAAAGTCATACGCTTGGGTGGGCATACACATGTATATACAGTAATATATGTCTGTGTGTGTATATATCCCCAGAGAGCCCCCCACTTACATCAGGGTCCCCAGAGATCCTCTTCCTTACATCAGAGTTCCTAGACAGCCCTACCCCTTGCCTCTGGGTTCCCAGAGAGCCCCCCACATACATCAGGGTTCCCAGAGAGCCCTCTTTACATTAGGGTCCCCAGAGAGCCCCCCCCCTTAAATCATGGTCCCCAGAGAGCCTCCCCCTTAAAATCAGGGTCCCCAGAGAGACCCCACATACATCAGGGTCTCCAGAGATCCTCCTCCTTACATCAGAGTCCCCAGACAGCCCTACCCCTTGCCTCAGGGTCCCCAGAGAGGCCTCCACATACATAAGGGTTCCCAGAGAGCCCCCTTTACATTAGGGTCCCCAGAGAGACCCCCCTTAAATGATGTTCCCCAGAGAGCCTCCCCCTTAAAATCAGGGTCCCCAGAGAGCCCCCCACATACATCAGGGTTCCCAGAGAGCCCCCTTTACATTAGGGTCCCCAGAGAGACCCCCCTTAAATCATGTTCCCCAGAGAGCCTCCCCTTTAAAATCAGGGTCCCCAGAGAGCCCCCCACATACATCAGGGTTCCCAGAGAGCCCCCCACTTACCTCAGGGTCCCCAGAGAGCCTCCTCTTTACATCAGAATCCCCAGACAGCCCCCCCTTGCAGCAGGGTCCCCAGAGAGACCCCCACATACATCAGGGATCCCAGAGAGCCCCCTTTATATTAGGGACCCCAGAGAGCCTCCCTCTTAAAATCAGGGTCTCCAGAGAGCCCCCCATTTACATCAGGGTCCCCAGAGATCCTCCTCCTTACATCAGAGTCCCCAGACAGCCCTACCCCTTGCCTCAGGGTCCCCAGAGAGCCCCCCACATACATCAGGGTTCCCAGAGAGCCCCCTTTACATTAGGGTCCCCAGAGAGCCTCCTCCTTAAATCATGGTCCCCAGAGAGCCTCCCCCTTAAAATCAGGGTTCCCAGAGAGCCCCCCGCACATACATCTGGGTTCTCTGAGAGCCCCCTTGATATTAGGGTCCCCAGAGAGCCTGCCCCTTAAAATGAGGGTCTCCAGAGAGCCCCCCACTTACATCAGGGTCCCCAGAGAGCATCCCCTCCCCTTGGGGACCCTGCAGAGACTCGGTGCTATAAGCCCCAGATTCGGGGCTATAGCCCCAAAAGCCACCCCCTAGTAACCCTACTGCCATTGAGTCTGCCCATAGGCATGCACACAGGGTGTGCTGGGTGTGCCTAGGCACAAGACACACCCTAATCAACCCATGCACTTACCTCCCAACTGCCTTGGATTGAGCGGGGACCATACTGAGATTTGAATTAAAGGGGTTGTAAACCTGCGTGTTTTTCACCTTAATGCATCCTATACATTAAGGTGAAAAAACACCTGGCAGTGACCGACCCCCCCCCCCCCCCGTTTTACTCACCTGAGCCCTATAATTTGACCCACGGGGAAGCACTGTCTCTCTGCCCCTTCTGGGGGAGGGAAGACCAAAAGCCTATTTTATGGGCACAGGAAGGCTTTTTTTAACATTTAATCATGTCCCTTTAAGCCCCTCCCATTGTGCATTCCATTTGGCCACACCCACAATTTGTCATGGCTTTGGGTTGCCCACCCTAACCGCTTTTCTTTTATTAACCACACGATTTACCCCCCTGCATGACCAGAACTTTTTTTGCAATACGCCACTGCGTTATTTTAACTAACAATTGCGCGGTCATGTGTTGCTGTGCCCAAATAAAATTGATGTCCTTTTTTCCCCACAAATAGCGCTTTCTTTTAGTGGTATTTGATCACCTCAGCGTTTTTATTTTTTTTTCACTATAAACAAAAAAAAAACTATATTTTGAAAAAAAAAATACATTTTTTTTTTACTTTTTGCTATAAAACATATCCAATTAAAAAAAAATTTAATTTCTTCATAAATGTAGGCCAATATGTATTCAGCGACATAATGTTGGTAAAAAAAATAATAATAATAATAATAATCAAAATAAGAGTATATTGATTGGTTTGCAAAAAAGTTTAGCGTCTACAAACTATGGGATATAGGGACAGTGACCAGTGACACTAATACAGTGATCGGTGCTAAAAAATATGCACTGTCACTGTATTAATGACATGGCTGGGAAGGGGTTAACATAAGGAGCGATCAAGGGGTTAAATGTGTGCCTAAAGCCCCATACACATGATCTGACTTTCCAACGGGAAATGTTCGATAACAGCCTGTTGGCGGTAAATCCGACAGTGTGTACGCTCCATTGGACAATTGTTGTCAGACTTTCCGCCAACAAATGTTGGATGGCATGTCTTCAAATTTTCCAGCGACAAATGTGTGTTGTCGGTTTTTCCAAGCATGTGTACACAAGTCCGTTGGACAAAAGTCCAAAGTTCAAACACGCATGCTCGGAAGCAAGGACGAGCCGGAAGCAGTCGGTCTTGTAAACTAGCGTTTGTAATGGAGAATTCACATTTGTGATGCAGCAAATTATGAAATCTCCAAATGCAGCACACAATTCTCTTCTTCTTTAATGGGATAATAATGAAGCTGCTTTGCTGGTGATACTGATGGAGTTATTGTAAACTAATTTTCTTCTAGTGATATCAAGAATAATATTATTATGCTTTTTTTTTTTTTTTTTTATCCTGTAGTTTTTAAGATCAAAGATACAACTATGTTGGTGTCCCTTGTCAATTTTACATTGTATTTATTAAAATGTAACTGCCTACTCCCAAACTGTCATTTGAAGTAAAACACATAGCCAAGTATTATTCTCCACAATTTTTTATTGTACATTAAAAAAAAGAATAAATTATACACGCTATCTGCCAATAGAACTTAACCAAAAAGTGCATTCTATATGTAGCGGCCATAACCGTTGCAGGGTGGCCTTGACTTAATGGTCTTAGCGGTTACCTTCTCCTGGCCTGCTCCTCCAAGTCTAGGGGTTCCCAGGGTTGATACCCAACGACTTGTACACTGACATAGATAAAGTCCTTTCAAAAGGTTTTATTTTGCAGTAAAACTTTCACAAAACAGTCTCTTTGGGAACAGAAGGCACGAGGTCGTGGCAGTCAGCATGTTGACTCAAAACTTGAACAATCAACTGAAGATAAACAGGGACCTTTTTCCAACTGTACCTGAAACGTTTCCCGCTTCCTTTGAGGTACTGGAAAAGTGTGCACTCGTCATTGTCCTTCCCAACTCAGTAACCAGACACTGCTCAGGATGCCACCTGTCGACCCTCCTCCGAAGAGTCCCCCCCGGTCACTTTCATGAGCTGTGGTGCCCCTCCAATCTGAGAGCACACCCGGATACTGTGAATCCTCCCTCAGTTACAGCGCCTCGGACCAGCCGGTTCCGAGACTCGGGAACAGACGGATCCCTACCCCAGACCAGTTGGGTCTAACAGGGGCCACTGACAGGAACATGCTGCGGGATGTCAAACACCCCATGACCGGGACCCCTCATGGTGCTACCCCGGTCCTGGAACCAGGACAGACCACACGGCTCTCTCGAACAACTCCGGAACCCCGAGCACGTGACCCACACCTGCTTAAGCACCCCCTCCCAGACTCCTCAGCGGGCCCGGTACTCCAGCTGATTGGCTCAGAGAGGGCCATAGCCAAACATCCAACCAGGCCTGGTTCTCGTCTGTCATGTGCACCTCACCGTTCACATGACCAAGCAGAACATCAATCATGGCCTGACCAGACTGGTGTTAAGGCTCACCTACATAATTAACCCTCAGTACCATAAGGGCCTGAGGCAAAAACTAAATTTACAAAGCGTGTGACATTTGGTCCCAAATGTCATCCGCTACATATGCATCCAAAAATACAGAAAATATACCAAATCAAATCATTATTCAACCAAAAAAATAATGTCAGACCAATAACTCAAAGCCCTTGTACACACGGTCGGACATTTCAACAACAAAATCCCTCGGATTTTGTCTGACGGATTTTGTCCGAAACTTGTGTTGCATACACACGGTCGGACAAAGTTATCAGAAAATCAGATCGTACGTAACGTGATGACGTTATTTCGTTAGGACGGGACTACGTTCAGGCTAGTAGCCAATAGCTTTGGTCTAGGAATTTGATCTGAGCATGCGTGGCACTTTGTCCAATCGGAATTCTCAGCCCTTGTACATACGGTCGGACATTCCGATGGACAATGTCCGATAGGACTGTGTTGTCAGATAATCCGACAGTGTGTGGGCTCCATCGGACAAGTTTTCCAGCTGGGCTATAAAATTCTCCAACAGCATGATCCGATCGGACTTTGTCCGATCATGAGTAGAGAATTCCGATCGGACAAAATACCACGCATGCTCAGATCAAATTGATACTTTCTAAGATTAGTTTTGAACTAGCATCTTGCTAGTTCAAGGTCATGCCCCTGTGTTTTTGATCTTAGCTTCACATTGAAGAAACCACCCTCTTAAAAAGACTTTCTCAACTAACGGACTTGGCCACACACAACCGGACTAAGTCCGTTCGAAAGTCCGTTTGAAAGTTTTGAACGTGATGAGGTAAACGGGACTAAACAAGGAAGTTCAATAACTAATAGCTGCCCTTGCATCGTATTTGGTCCGTCGGATCAGCATACAGGAGAACGGTTTTCCCGATTTTTAGTCGGTCGGAATTGAGTCAGTCGGATAGATTTGAAACATGTTCTATTTCTAGGTCTGTCTGATTTATTTATTTATTTATTTAAATGATTGGACTAGCCCACACACACGATCGGATTCTCCAATGGACTGATCCCGTCGGACCTAGTCTGCCGGAAAGTCTGGTCGTGTGTACGCGGAATTACAGAACTGGACACAATCTTCTAAATAAGACTAACTAAAAATCTTTATTGGGGAAATCCGGACCTCTATATGAAGATCAGGACCTCTTTCTTCCTGTTGGTGATCCCTCTAGTGATAACTAAAGATCTATATAGAGGAATCAGGACCTCCTTCTTCCTGCTGGTGATCCCTTTAGTGCTATAAAGATCTATATAGAGGAATCAGGATCTCCTTTCTCTGCTGGTGACCCCTCTAGTCATATAAATATCTATATAGAGGAATGAGGATCTCCTTCCTCCTGCTGGTGACCCCTCTAGTGATATAAAGATCTATATAGAGGAATCAGGACCTCCTTCCTCCTGATGGTGACCCCTTTAGTGATATAAAGATCTATATAGAGGAATCAGGACCTCATTCCTCCTGCTGGTGACCCCTCTAGAAAAAAAAAAATGTCTAACTTTAAATAATTAGCCACTTCTTACAAATGTTCTATTTTATCAAAATAATAGGATATAGATGGAGTTTACACAATTTTATAAGTTTCTGTAGGGAAAAAAAGGGGATGGAGAGCTAAAGTTACACTCTGCAGAGCTCAGCGAGGAGAGCTCTGAGAACTGATTGGAGGAAAGGGACACACACCCCAACCACACAGTAACAGAGCTGAGGATGTCAATCAGCTGGAGCTCCCTCCCCTCTCACCTTTTTTCTCTCGGTGTCAGGAAAACTTGTCAGAAGTTACGCTTGCTGATAGCAGAGACAAAAATGACACTTAGGGCTAATTTACACTTGCTTCAGGTTCAACACACATTAAAGCACCTACTGCTTCAACATGCTTTTTTCATGTGTTTTTGATGCTTCTGTGGTGCTCCGACAATGCTTCAATGATGCTTCAGTGGTACTTCGGTTGTGGTTCAAAGATGCTTCGATGATGCTTCGATATGGCTCCAATGATTCTTTGATGATGCTTCGTGGTGCTTCAAGCAAGCTTAGTCATAGACTTCTATGGAGGCTTTGAAGATGCTTTAACCCTTTCACTGCCATGCCCTGTGCTCCATCAGGTGGCCAGACCATTTTTGCAATTTTTCTTTTGCTTTTTTTTTTTTCACTTATAGCTTTCAAAGTTTGTAAAAGACCCCCCCAAACCATATATCTTCTGAAAGTACATGACCAGTAGAATAAAAAGAAGGTGCTACAGATTGCTAAGGTGTTTATCAAAACAATATTTTTACAAAAAATCCACTAAAATCACGATAAGCAGATAAATGCACAGCACATTGTACAAAACTCCTACTAAATATAAAAGCTTAACCTGTATTAAGTTAAAAAATAACAAATATTTGAAATTTTTGGAAAATTGTGAAAATCGAACGTACGCAAAAATATAAGTATCCAAATTTATCTAACACTCTGAAGTGTTTTAATTTTTCCCTTACAGCTTTCAGAATTTCTGAAAGACCCCCAAAACCATATATTTTCAATGATGATCTCTAGAATTAAAAGAAGGTGCTACTGATTTTTTATATCCCGCAGTATTTGCAGAAATGTTTATCGAACTTATATATTCGCAAGAAATAGACTAAAACCATTATTAGCAGATAAAAACACAGCAAATTTTACAAAATTCCTGCTAAATCCCTACTAAATATAAAAGCTTAACCTGTATGGAGTTTAAAATTTACAAATATTTGTAAATTTTAAAGTGCGCCTTCTTGCAAAATGGTGGAAATCGAACATTTTTCACTTACAGTTTTCAGAATTTGTAAAAGACCCACCCAAACCATACATTTTCTGAAAGCACATGCCCAGTAGAATAAAAAGAAGGTGCTACTGATTTTTATGGCAGTGCGATATTTTCACAAATGTTTATCAAATCATACTAAAGTGTACGCCCATGGAGGGCCATGGGGGGGGGGGGCAATGTTTACCCACACAGGGATGCACAGGTGATCCGTGCATCCCCGTACAGGCAGTCCCATTTATGTCAATTGGGATGCAAGGCCTGCATAGGCCTAGCTGCTGTTGCCAATCTGACATCTGTGTGGGTACATGACCCCGAACGCAGACAGTGTAAGCTCAGGGCCATGCATGCGGACCTACATGGATGTAAAATTGCAAGCAACGGCTCTGTTTGTGTAGTTGCTACATCCCAAATGACATCAATGGGACTGCCTGCACAGAGATGCACGGAACACCAGTGCATCCCTGTAAAGGTACGCTGTGTATGCCCTGTGTGAACAAGGCCCCTTTCACAAAAGCACACTGATCGGGTCTGCCTGTTCGTTTTTACAGCGGGCCCAATCGAACCACCCATTGTCCTCTATGGAGAGGCTGATCTAAATGGACATGTGCCCGTTTACATCAACCTGCATTCAATCCAGTCCAGTCTATTCCCAATCCATCTAGCAGATCGGATCAGATGGAAAAGGGCAGGCAGTCTGTTTCCATCCGACCGCATGATAGAGAATAGCGGGCTGTGTGATGATGAACCTATTTATGTTTGATTACCTTATGCACAGATATTAAAGTGTATTTATGAGCTCGTTTCTCATTAACATTATTTTTGCAAAGCATTTGCATTAATTAGCACTACATGTGTTATATATGGTATGTGTTTATACATTTTAACATTTAAATAATTATGTGACTGGGTATATATAGATTGCAACTGTTATGCCCTGTTCACATGACCGGTTTTCCCGTTGGAATAAGCTTTGAAGGTTTTTCCAATGGAATTCCGCTGAAAGTGTCTTGCGTACACACAATCACACCAAAGTCCGACCGTCTAGAACGCGGTGACGTGCAACAGGTACGACGGGACTAGAAAAAGGAAGTTCAATAGCCAGTAGCCAATAGCCTCCGTCTCATACTTGCTTCAGAGCATGCGTCGTTTTTGGTCCCTCAGAACAGCATATGAACGAGCGTTTTTTCCCCGATAGGAATTGGTTCCACTGGAAATATTTAGAACATGTTCTATTTCTAGGTCTGTCAGAATTTTCGACTTAAAAAATCCGATGAGGCATACACACGATCGGAATATACGATGAAAAGCTCCCGTCTGACTTTTTCTATCGGACATTCCGCTCGCGTGAAAGCGGCATAAAGCCCCGTACACACGATCAGAAATTCTGCCAGCAAAAGTCAGGTGTGAGCTTTTGGTCAGAAATTCCGACCGTGTGTATACTCCATCGGACTTTTGCTGGCGGAATTCCAGCCAGCAATGGATTAAGAGCAGGTTCTCTATTTTTCGGTTGGAAAGGGTTCAGATCGGAAATTCCGTTCATCTGTACACATTCCAATGTGCAAAATTCCTACGCAGGCTTGGAAACAATTTGACGCATGCTTGGAAGCATTGAACTTTTCATTTTCTCGGCTCGTTGTGGTCACCACGTTCTTGGCGGTCGAAAGTTTACAGAAATTTTGTGTGACCGTGTGTATGCAAGACAGCTTGAGCGGAATTCATCCAACCATCCAAGTTTTTTCCAATGGAAAATCCGCTCGTGTGTACGCGGCATCAAAGTATAACTAAAGGCAAAACTGTTTTTTTAGTTTTGGATGGAGTGGAGAGGGTTTAGAACACTTGTCAATTTTTACTGCTGTTTGTGCCCCCGTTAAGGAGATTCACCCTATTTGTTGTGTTTATCATTATCGTTGAAAGTGAAAGCAAAATAAAATCCCAAATGTTGGGTCGTCCCCAGAAAATCTTACAATGGGGATACAAGTTCTGGTGACCTAGGAGGCCCCAATGATTTCCCTTAATTTTCAGGGATTTCCTCTCACTTCTTGTTTGGCTATCAGACAGGAAGTGAAGGGAAATCTCTGCAATGGGATGCAGGAGGTTATAACCCTCCCTTAAAATGAAAAAAAAAAAAAATGTTTTGCCTATAGTAGAAAAATTTGTAATAAAGAATATTGAAACAATAAATAGCACAAATAAAAAAAAAGAAAAATTTGTAATAAAGAGTATTGAAAAAAAAAAGTTTTGCCTATAGTTCTACTTTAGCTGCTTCCCGCCCACCATATCGTAAAATGATGGAGCACTCTCGTTCTGGGAAGACGTGATATGAAAGAACGTGTAGCACCCTCTAGTGTGCTAGAATAGGAATTGTTATGCCGCGTACACACGACCAAACTTTCAAGCAGAAAAGGTCCAACGGTCTTCCCGACGGTCTTCCTGATGGAGTTCCGACCAAACGGACTTGCCCCCACATGAACGGACAAAAGTCTGTTCGTTTTGAACACGATGACGTACAATGGGATAGAAAAAGAAGTTCAATAGCCAGTAGCCAATAGCTGCCCTTGCGTCGTATTTGGTCCGTCGGACCAGCGCACAGACAAACGGTTTTCCCGATAGAAATTGATTTCGTCGGACAGATTTGAAACATGTTCTATTTCTAGGTCTGTCTGATTTTTTGAAGAAAATAGTCAGATGAAGCCCACACACGATCATAATATCCGACGGAATGATTCTGTCTAACCTTTTCTGCCAGAAAGTCCGGTCGTGTGTAGGTTTTTGTTTGAGTAGGTAAAATGTTTAGGCTTGGCTGCCAGCCAAGCCTGTGTTTTAATCTGGGTTGGGTAAGTAATCCAGGGAGGGCTGGTATGACTCAGTAGGCAGCATCTCTGGTGCTTCCCCCTATGTCTGGAACTTGCTGGAAACTTGCAGAAGAATGGGAGGGAGGTGAGGAAGAGCTGCCTGGAGTATTAATGAGGGCCCTGACTAATACCCAGCAGATGGGTTGGCAGGGGGCAGGCCCCCTCAAAATTTTGGGTCAGCCCAGCTGAGCAGGAGAGTTTGGGTGGAAGTTGGAGATGGAGTGCTAGAAGTCTGTTGGTGGGCCCTTGATGCACTAGTCTGGGGGGGTGACCTCGGGCCTGGGAGCTCGGGTGCAGGAGGGATCCTCTACAACACACAAGCTCTCCTGTCCAGTGGCACTGGAGCAGGTGTGAGGACAGAAGGAGTCACTGAGTATATCAGGGACATCTCCAAGGAGAAGACAGCCAGGTGGGCTGCTGAGTGTTACAGTCAGGGAGGACTGAGAGGACTGGGTGAGAGCTAGACATGTGCAATTTGTTTTTTTCTGAAATTTCCGAATATCCAAAATTACAATATTCAGAATTTCCAAAATTTCTAATTTCCGAATTTAGAATTTACGAATTTCCAAAAATTTGGATTTTTGGAATTTCAGAAATTCTAAATTTGGAAATTTGAAAATTTCATAAATTCGAAATTCGGAAATTTGAATATTCAAAATTTCATAAATTTAAAAATTCAAAAATGTGGAAATTTGAAAATCCAAGAATAAGAATGAAAATCTGAGAATTCGAAAGAATGAAAATCTGAAAACCCGAAAATCTGAAATAATAACTAACTGATAATAACTATTAAATTATAGGTATCAGGATTTCCTTTCAAATTTGTTAGTGAACGTAATGAGTAAGAATTTATCAGAAGTTACGGACTATCTGAAATAACAAATGCCGAACAGCCAAATTTGAAAGGAAATTTCAATACCTATAATTTAATAATTAGTTATTATTTTGAAAATCCGGAAATCCGAAAATGCGAAATATGGAAATTCAGAAATTTGGAAATCCAAAAATTCGAAATCCGAAAATTCAAAAACTCAAAAACTCGAAATTAAAATTAAAAATTAAATTAAAATTTGAAAACTCTGAAATTTGAAAATCTTTATTTTTTTTTTTCAAAATTTTCGAATTTCTGAAAAAAGCAAAAAATTCATGAAACTAAAACAATTTTTTTTTTGTCAGTACACATGTCTAGTGAGAGCAGTCTGAGATGGATGCAGAGTCGGTCTGGGAGAACTGTGGATGCTTAGCCAGGAGGGCTAGAGAAAGGGGCAGTTACAGCCAAGTGGGCTGGCAGTGCCTGAAGAGGTTGTGCTGTGATCAGTAGCCACAGGAGGATAGCTGGGCACTAGGCCCACAGTCCCTGCCCGAAAAGGGCATTTGCTAAAATCTGAGCCCTATTGTCAGATCACCTAACAGTGTGCCAGCTGGTCCTGAGAGTTGTTGTGCTTCAAGCAAGTGTTGTGCTGGAGGAGCTGAGGAGTGTGTAAATAGTCTGTACAGAAGAAGTTGTCCTTAAAAAGTTCTTCTAAAGTTAAGTGGGCATCCCATAATACCCTTAGCCCCATCCTCTTTCAGATCAAGGTGATCTTTGCGGTGTATTCGCCGCAAGATCACTTTTATCGGGGGGGGGGAGTGGACGAGGGCTCCCCCTTTCCACCATGCCCCGGTTATCTCCATTGCTTACCAGTGCCGTCGGTGGTGGTGGAGAAGATCACATCCTTTCCCCTGTGAGACTGGATGCCGAGTGAGGGAAAGATGGCCCCCGCTCGGCTCCACACCATTGGACCACTTCTGCCCAGTGGTCTTAAAAGGGGAAATTTATTCCCCCCCCCCCAAAAAAAAAATGTTATTACATTTTAGTGTAAATATGAGATCTGAGGTCTTTTTGACCCCAGATCTCACATTTTATGCCGCGTACACACGTAGCAGACTATCCGGCGGACTTAGTCCGAACGAGCTACCTGCCCACACACGGTACTTTTGCGGCAGACTAATAAGGCGTACTAAGTCCGCCGGACTATCCGCCGTACTTTTGAAATGAACGGACTAGCC
This sequence comes from Lithobates pipiens, assembly GCF_037356315.1. Classification (NCBI taxonomy): domain Eukaryota; kingdom Metazoa; phylum Chordata; class Amphibia; order Anura; family Ranidae; genus Lithobates; species Lithobates pipiens. The sequence goes on from NW_027507764.1 coordinate 573,044,299, forward strand.
CACACACGTGGAGGAAAATCAGCTCATTTTGAGCGCGTCTCCAGGTAGCCGGGGCCAGCGAAGGAGGCGTCGCTGGCCCCGTCACCTGGTATGGACTTAAAGGGGAATCCCTATGCCGAAAAATCGGCGTGGGGGTCCTTCCCTAGGTCCATATCAGACCCTTATCCCGAGCAAGCTACCTGGCTGGCCAGGAAAGGGGGTGGGGACGAGCGAGCGCCCCCCCCCCCCCTCCTGAGCCGTACCAGGCCCCGTGCCCCCCCCACCCCAAAGCACCTTGTCCCCATGTATTATTTTTTAATTAAAAAAAGTGTATTTTTTTGTAAAAAAATTGTGCTTGTAAGAGCGTTGTGCAAATACGGTGTGACAGAAAGTATTGCAACGATCACCATTTTATTCTCTAGGGTGTGTGAAAAAACAAAAAATGATATATATATATATATATATATATATATATATATATAAAATGATTGGAGGTTCTAAGTAATTCTCTAGCAAAAAAATAAATAAATAAATATTTCAACTTGTAAACACCAAGTCTGAAAATTAGGTTCGGTCCTTAACTAGTTAATTAATAAAAAAAACAAAAAACATCTAAGTACCTTTGTCCTAATTCATATACAGCTCTCACATGACCCAGCTCTTTCCCAGCCTCCTGTCTGCAGGGAAACAGTGGCAGGAGGAGCTTCTAGTCCTCTGCTGCTGGTCACATGTTAAAAAAAAAACAATCTTTGGAATACAGAGTAAAAATAAATAATTAATAATAATAATAATAATAATAATAATAATAAAAAACTTAAAATTGTCATACAAATATATATATTTGAAATTAAATATTTATTATTATTTGGCAATAACATGGTGTGGGTGGATTTCTACCAGTCCCAGGGCAGTGTCACGCCCCTTCAGCCTGGGTCTTAGTATAAGAGGGAGGGGAAGCCTCCATCAATCTACATGTATTATCCAGCCCCCCCCAATTGTGTTTAGCTCGTTAGAGGACATGGAGGAGGAGGGGGGGAGTGGACTGTTATTTACCGCTGTGTATACACACACAGGGGCTGCTCAGATGTGATAGGGAGGAAATGCTCAGCACTAATAACTGAGCATGTGCGGAGTTGCCACCACAGCCGCAAAATCCCTAGCTGATTTGGGGACTTGGACAGAAGGGGGAGATAGAGAGCAGCAGGATCAACCAGGTTTTTTAGCAGAATACAGAAAAGGAATCCCATAGTGACTGAGTGAGTATGAACTGCATGTAATACACCATTTACTGACAGTTTTTTATGATGCGGGTTTAGCGACACTTTAACTGCTTGCTGCCCGCCCACTGTGAAATGACAGTGGGGTGGTGCAGCTCTTATTCTGGGACGCCATCATATGACAGACGACCTGGGATGCTCCCGCAGGGGAGTGCAGCGCGGCGATCGCGCCATGTTGCTAGGACACGGCATGACCCTGATCTGTGTAAAGAGCAGCGACTCTTTAACCATGTGATCGGCTGTGTCCAATCACAGGCAGTGGCGGAATTATCAGGGTCGCAACAGTCGCAATTGCGACTGGGCCCTGTAATTCTCTGCCACTTCAGGGGGCCCACCGGCAGCCCGCCCGCCCGCCGCCCGAGGGGCCCACCTGACTGTCCGGCCGGGGGTGTGTGGTGACGGACCCGGTGTGATTCACTGTTGCTGCGGGTTCATGCCGTGGGGAGGAGGGGTGGCTTCCTTTCACCCACTACAGTGGAGAGACCAGCGTGAGAGAAGTGCTTTGTGGGCTCCGCCCCCGCCTATCCAGAGCAACTGTAAGGGAGGCGAGGCGGACACAGAAAAAACTTCAGCCAATTCAGTGAAGGCGGGGGAGGAGCTCTCTGAAGCAAGGCATTCCTGGAGGAGGCACGCTTTGTGGAGGAACTTTGCATCTGCAGGATTCTGAGGAGGGGGAATTGATCGATCATCGATTGATTGGCGGTAAGTCACCACCCCCCTCCAGATTGTGCCCCCCTCCAGTGCCACCACACACCCTCCAGTTCCACCAGCCCCCCTCCAGACTGTGCCACCCCCCTCCAGTGCCATCACCTGCCCTCCAGTGCCACCAGCCCACTAGCTACTGTATTTGTGTATGTGTGTTTGTGTGTGAGCATGCTTGTATGTGTGTGCGTGTGTGTCTGAGCATGCTTGTATGTGCATGTGTGTGTGTGAACATGCTTGTATGTGCGTGTGTGTGTGAACATGCTTGTATGTGCGTGTGTGTGTGAACATGCTTGTATGTGCGTGTGTGTGTGAACATGCTTGTATGTGCGTGTGTGTGTGAACATGCTTGTATGTGCGTGTGTGTGTAAACATGCTTGTATGTGCGTGTGTGTGTGAACATGCTTGTACGTGCGTGTGTGTGTGAACATGCTTGTGTGTGTGTGTGTGTGTGTGTGTGTGTGTGTGTGAACATGTTTGTGTGTGTGTGTGTGTGTGTGTGTGTGTGTGTGAGCATGCTTGTATGTGCGTGTGTGTGAACATGCACGTGTGTGTGAACATGCTTGTATGTGCGTGTGTGTGAGCATGCTTGTATGTGCGTGTGTGTGAGCATGCTTGTATGTGCGTGTGTGTGAACATGCTTGTATGTGCATGTGTGTGAGCATGCTTGTATGTGCGTGTGTGTGTGTGAACATGCTTGTATGTGTGTGTGTGTGAGCATGCTTGTATGTGCGTGTGTGTGTGTGTGTGTGTACATGCTTGTATGTGCGTGTGTGTGAACATGCTTGTATGTGCGTGTGTGTGTGTGTGTGTGAGCATGCTTGTATGTGCGTGTGTGTGAGCATGCTTGTGCATGTATGTGCATGTGTGAGCATGCCTGTGCATGTATGTGCATGTGTGAGCATGCTTGTGTGTGTGAACATGCTTGTATGTGCGTGTGTGTGTGAGCATGCTTGTATGTGCGTGTGTGTGTGAGCATGCTTGTATGTGTGTGTGTGTGTGTGTGTGAGCATGCTTGTATGTGCGTGTGTGTGTGAGCATGCTTGTATGTGCGTGTGTGAGTGTGAGCATGCTTGTATGTGCGTGTGCATGTGTTTATCAGTGGCGGTGCATCCAAAAGGGTGCACAGGTTCCACCCCCTCTATGACCAATGGATAGATTCATGCATAGCATGAATCTATCCATGGCCACCGCTGTCACCCCCATATTTAGGTGTCTGGCCCCTTTTCGGGTGCTGGGTGCCTGAATTAGAGCGGCGGGGGGGGGGGGGGGGGTTTGCAGCACCTCATTAAAGCCATGGGCTCTAATAGGCTTCAAAATAGGTGAACTGCGAGCACCATGCTTGACGCTCACAGTCCACCCAGGTGTGTTAGAAAAGTGAATTAATATTCACTTTCCTAACACTGAACCGCCTCTCCACCAATCAGGTGTGCGGGTCTGTTACCCATCACCCGATTGGCTGAAACGATAGACACAGCTATTGGACGCCCATCAGGAGGAGAGGACGGGAGATGAGGATGGCAGGAGATGCATGGAGGACCCCGCTCATGGCCGTTACCCGCTGCCCCACCAAGACAGGGTAAGTGGCGGGCAGACAGCGAGCGGGCGGTGGGGATTTACAGTGGCAGCATTTGATGGGCACAGTGGCGGCATTTGATGGGCACAGCGGCAGAGTTTGATGGGCACAGTAGTGACATTTGATGGGCACAGCGGCTGTAATTGATGTTTTTTAAATTGGTTCCTTTATATGCGGCCACCCACTTGGGACTGGGCCCTGGTGTTCCACCATCGGGCTCAGAGAAAAGAGCCCTGTCCGGAGGTCGGGGGGGGGGGGCCCACCATGGTTTCCTGCATCGGGGCCCTGAAGGTTCTAGTTACGCCACTGATCACAGGTGGTCACATGTAAACATGGAGATGCCGGTAATCGTCTCTCCCCGCCTCACAGTGACACAGTGCGAGGAGAGGAGAGCCGATCAGCGGCATCTCTACGCAGGGGGACATCTAGGGATGTAATCAGGGCACTGATCATCACTACCCTGATTACAATAAAGAAATAAAGTGCCACAATACAGTGCCCACCAATGCCAGCATACAGTACCCACCAGTGGCAGCAATCAGTGCCCACCTCTGCCCACAAGTGCCACCAATCAGTGCCTATTAGCCATGCCAGTCCCTGCTGGCAATCAGTGTTGCCTATCAGTGCTGCCCATCAATGCCCATCACTGCTGTCAATCAATGCCCATCAGTGCCACCCATCAATGCTCATATGTACCGCCTATCCATGCCTCCTATTTGTGCAGCCTATCTGTGCCCACCAGTGCCACCTATCAATGCTTGCCACTGCCACTTATTAATGCCAATCACTGCTGTCAATCAATGCCCATCAGTGCCACCCCTCAATGCTCATATGTACGGCCTATCCATGCCTCCTATTTGTGCAGCCTATCTGTGCCCACCAGTGCCACCTACCAATGCTTGCCACTGCCACCTATTAATGCCCATCAGTGCCACCTAATAGTGCCCATCAGTGCCGCCTATCGGTGCTCATCAGTGCCCATAAGTGTGGCATATTAGTGCCTCCTCATCAGTGCCGCCTCATCGGTGCTCATAAGTGCCACCTCATCAATACCCACCAGTGCAGCATATCAGTGACCATCGGTGCCGCCTCATAAGCGCACATCAGTGAAGGCGAAAAATTACAAAATTTACTGACAGAAAAAAGTAAAAAAAAAATTATTTTTCAAAATGTTTGATCTTTTTTTTAGTAAAAAAAGAAAAAGCCCAACAGTATATAAATACCACCAAAATAAAGCTCTTTTTGTGAAGAAAATGGAAAAAAATTTGTTTGAGTACAGTGTAACACGACCGCGTAATTGTCATTCAAAGTGCGACAGTGCTGAAAGCTGAAAAATAGCCTGGGCATGAAGGGGGTTTAAGTGCCCGGTAAGCAAGTGGTTGAAGTGGTTGTAAACATGAAATATGAACAAAGCATACCCCTCTATAATGTATACTTGCCTCAATTAAAAGCACGAAGTGTAATTTGTGTCTGATGCTCCGTTCCTCTGCTATCAGCATGAGTCACTTCTGACACATTTTACTGACACCAAAACACAAAAGGTGGGGAGGAGCTCCAGCACACACCCTGTGATTGACAGCCTCCAGCTCTGTTCCTGTGTGCTGTATGAAGGGGGTGAGGTGTCCCATCCTTCCAATCAGCTCTCAGCTCTCCTCACTGAGCTCTACAGAGTGTAATTTCAGCACTACACCCCCTTTTTTTTCTGACAAATCAGACAAGCTTTAAAAATGTGTCACTTTGAATAGATGTAGAGGATATAGGGCTGCAGACAAACAGATACAACTTATGCAGAAGGATTTGTTTCATCTCTACACAAGTGCAGAACAAAAAAAATGTTTAATTTTGTTTAAATTCGATTTGTTTTCTACATACATTTTCTTAGCTCTATTTGTTTATTTTGTTTAATTTGTTTTCAGAATTCATTTATTTGAATTCAAATTGATTAGAAATTACTGAATTTGGTCAAATTGAACTCAATTTGACAGGTTGCTGAAAATTTTAATTGAATTTGAATTCTATTCAAAATAGAATCATATTCTATTCAAAATCTAATTTATTCTATTGGGAAGTCGAATTTTGGAAGATGGTTATATTCTTTCTATTCCATTCTATTCTTTCATATTTTATTCTTTTATTTTCTATTATATTTTATTCTTTTCTATTCTATTCAAATTCAAATTTATTATATTCAAAATTAAATTTTCAGAAAGTGGTTATATTGTTAAATTCGTTCTATTCCATTCTATTTTATTGTTTTTCTATTCTATTCAAATGTATTCTATTATTTTCTATTCTCTATTTTCTATTCTATTCTATTATTTTATTTTATTTTCTATTTTCTATTCTATTCAAAATCACACTTATTCTATTCGAAATTCGATTTTCAGTAGATGGTTATATTCTTTATGTTCTATCCTATTCTATTGTTTTTTCTATTCTATTCTTTTACTTTCTATTCTATTTTAATCTATTATTTTCTATTCTATTTGAATTCAAATGTATTCTATTCAAATTTAAATGTTTATATTCGTTTTATTTTATTATATTTTTGTATTCTATTCTTTTTTTTTCTCAATTCTATTCGAATTTGAATTTCAGAAGAAAGTTATATTCTTTCTATTCTATTCTACATTTTTTTCTATTCTATTTGTTTCTATACTATTGTATTCTATTTTTTCTATTGTGTTTTTTTTTCTATTCTAATCAAATGTATTCCATTTGAAATTTGAATTTCAGAATTGGTTATATTCTTTCTATTTTATTCTTTTCTATTACTTTTTTTATTATTCCATTCTAGTCCTTCCTTTTCTTTTCTATTTTATTCTGTTCTTTTATTTTCTATTCTATTTTGTTCTGTTTTACTCTATTATTTTCTATTCTATTATTTTATTTTCTATCTTATTCCTGTCATTTCTATTCTATCCCTAAATTTCCATTTTATTTTTTCTATTCTTTTATTTTGTATTCTGTTCTGTTTTACTTTATTATATTATATTAATTTTATTTTGTATTCTATTATTTTCTATTTTATTCCTTTATTTCCTATTATTATTCTCTTCGGAAATTTGAATTCAAATTTGATTTGAAAAATAATTCATCTGAAATTTTGTTTTGTTAATTTGGATTTGTTTAAATTTCAAATTTCCGAATAACGAAAAATGTGTCTGAATTCCGATTCGATACCAAATGAACTGCCCAATTCTTTACATTAGTGTGTATCATCTAAGGGCCACGGGAGGGTTTACAGTCCCCTTTAATGCAACTTCTCCCGATCACATTGAGCAACAAAGAGCTGCCAGGGCGTTGGATCGCTCCAGCAGCTCTGCTTTGCTCTGTGAATAAAGCCTCAAGGTGAACTCAACAGCAAAAGCTGCTTTGTATTTTTACTATTAATGGATTGCATATTTATTTTTATTTTTCCGGAGATCAGTTTTAAATTCAGCCATTAACATTACTATTAAAAAAAAATTAACTGAATTCATTTTTAAATATTTAAAAAACATGTTTTAAGTTATGCTAGGAATGGGATCATGTAATAAGTATAAAGTAGGCGTTATCTAGATATGTGCACTACTGAAAAATCTGTTCGTTTTAATTTTTTATTTTTTTTTCATTTTTAGGGTCATTCGTTTTGATCGCAATTTGTAAATTCGTAATTTTGTAAATTTATAAAAAATTGTAAATTAGAAAATTCGTAATTTTCTAAAATTCATCATTTAATAAATTCGTAAATGAGTAAATTCTATAAATTTGTCATTTAATAAATCCGTAAATTTATAAATTTCGAAAATCCAAAAATAAGAAAGAAAATCTGAAAATTCTAAAGAACGAAAATCCGAAAATTCTAAAGCATAACTAACTAACTAATAATAACTATCTACTAAATTTTAGGTATTGGAACTTCCTTTCAAATTTGTCTGTTAGTGAACGTAATAAATATGAATTTATCCACAGTTACAAATTATCCAAAATAACAAATGCCACATCTAAACAAATGGAACTGAATGAATCAATAATAATTAATAATAATAATAAAAAGTTTTTATCATTAATACTATTGTTATTTATTATTATTAATTCATTACCTTCCATTTGGTTAGATACGAACAAATTAATAATAAATAATAATAATAAAATGTTTTATCATTAATACTATTATTATTTATTATTATTAATTCATTACGTTCCATTTGGTTAGATACGAACAAATTAATAATAAAACGTTTTTATCATTAATATTATTAATTCATTACATTCCATTTGGTTAGATACGAACAAATTAATAATAAATAATAATAATAAAACGTTTTTATCATTAATATTACTGTTATTTATTATTATTAATTCATTACATTCCATTTGGTTAGATACGAACAAATTAATAATAAATAATAATAATAAAATGTTTTATCATTAATACTATTATTATTTATTATTATTAATTCATTACGTTCCATTTGGTTAGATACAAACAAATTAATAATAAATAATAATAATACATAGTTGTTATCATTAATACTATTGTTATTTATTATTATTAATTCATTACGTTCCATTTGTTTAGATATGAACAAATTAATAATAAATAATAATAATAAAACGTTTTATCATTAATATTATTGTTATTTATTCATATAAATTAATTACGTTCCATTTGGTTAGATACAAACAAATTAATAATAAATAATAATAATACATCGTTTTTATCATTAATATGATTGTTATTTATTATTATTATTAATAAATTACGTTCCATTTGTTTAGATATGAACAAATTAATAATAAATAATAATAAAACGTTTTTATCACTAATATAATTGTTATTTATTATTATTATTTAAAACGTTCCATTTGGTTAGATACAAACAAATTAATAATAAATAATAATAATAAATGTTTTTTATCATTAATATTATTGTTATTTATTATTATTAATTCATTACGTTCCATTTGTTTAGATATGAACAAATTAGTAATAAATAATAATAAAATGTTTTTATCATTAATATTATTGTTATTTATTATTATTAATTCATTACGTTCCATTTGTTTAGATATGAACAAATTAATAATAATAATAAAACATTTTTATCATTAATATTATTGTTATTTATTATTATTAATTCATTACGTTCCATTTGGTTAGATACAAACAAATTAATAATAACGAATAATACGTTTTTATCATTAATTAATAAATTCTTATTTGTTCACTAACAGCCAAATATAAAAGGAAAATTCAATACCTATAATTTAATAGTTAGTTATTATTTCAGACTTTCGAATTTTCGGGTTTTCGGTTTTTCACATTTCGAATTCACGAATTTTTGAATTAACGAATATTCTAAAAAAAATCATTAAACGGGTTTTCGTTAATTCCAAATTAATGAATTTTGTTGAAAATTTATCAAAAAACGAATTGCACATGTCTAGTGTTATCCCAATATGGATGCAAAGAAAAAAAATTCACATTTATGTGCATGTGAACCTTACATTTATTTTTCAATATGTTTGGCATCCTGTTTCAACATATACAGTTTTCTTGATCAATGCATTTTTTTTTTTATTACCTGAAGATCCTACAAGGAACATTATTTCCTGTTGTGCCATGCAAGCTTTAGCTAGCTGTTGGGCTGCCTATATAGTGGGCTTGATAGCCCAACAGCTGAATAAAGCAAGGCACACCCTTCAAGAGGCGGCGGGGGCGCCTGGAAGCTCTGTCAGTCTGGTTGCGGGTCCTGCGGACTCGATCACTGTGGGGATACCTGCGATCGCCTCGCGGAGAGGAAGAACGGGGAGATGCTAAAGTAAACAAGTATCTCCCTGTTCTGCCTAGCAACAGTGACACTGATCTCTGCTCCCTGTGATTGGAGCAGAGATCAGTGATGTGTCACATGTAGCCACGCCCCCCCAACAGTTAGCAACACGCCCCAGGACACACTTAACCCCTACACTGCCCCCTAGTGGTTAAACCCTTCACTGCCGGTGTTATTTACACAGGAATCAGTGCATTTGTATAGCACTGATTGCTGTATAAATGACAATGGTCCCAAAAATGTGTCAAAAAATGTCCGATGTGTCCGCCATAATGCCGCAGTCACAATAAAAATTTCTGATCGCCGACATTAAATTTTTTTTAATAAAAATGCCATAAAACTATTCCCTATTTTGTAAACGCTATAACTTTTGAGCAAACCAATCAATAATCGCTTATTGCAACTTTTTTTACCAAAATATGTAGAAGAATACGGATCGGCCTAAACTGAGGAAAAATTGTCTTTTTATATATATTTTTGGGGGATATTTATTATAGCAAGAAGTAAAAAATAATGCGTTTTTATCAAAATTGTCGCTCTTTTTTTGTTTATAGCGCAAAAAATAAAAACACACACAGAGGTGATCAAATACCACCAAAAGAAAGCTCTATTTGTGGGGAAAAAAAAGACGTTGATTTTGTTCGGGAGCCACGTCGCACGACCGCGCAATTGTCAGTTAAACCGACGCAGTGCCGAATCGCAAAAAGTGCTCTGGTCAGGAAGGGGGTAAAATCTTCCGGGGCTGAAGTGGTTAAGGTAACTGTAAAGTGTGTCATGTTGCCAAACATATGGAAAAGTAGATTACATATAATTTAATTGCAGTTGATACACTCCCCTCGGTGTTATCATTCATGGGGCCCATACAGCCTAAATGACAGCGTATGGCTATGATATGGGGCCAGAGAACCAGGGGCGGATCCAGAGTCTAATCTCGGGAGGGGCACTGACAGAAAATATCTTTTTTTGCAAGCAATTTATCAGGGAAATGGCTGGTATTGGTGCTTCAATCATCACGGCACCATGGTTGTTATGGTGTCAGGATAATTGAAGCGCATTATTTCTATTAGTACATTGTAATATAAAATGAAATAGTTCAACTCACCATAATGCAGAATCAGTGGGAGCCCCGAGTGTGTCACTTTCCACGTCGCCTGCCTCCAAATGCGGATTGTCACTTGCCACGTCACCTACCACACATTGCAGATTGTCACCTACCACAGGTTGAGGATTATCGCTTGCCGCGTCACCTGTCACACGTTGCGGATTGTCACTTCCCACGGCACCTGCCACACGTTGCGGATTGTCACTTGCCATAGCACCTGTCACACGTTGCGGATTGTCACTTGCCATAGCACCTGCCACACGTTGCGGATTGTCACTTCCCACGGCACCTGTCACACGTTGCGGATTGTCACTTGCCACATCACCTGCCACACGTTGCAGATTGTCACTTCCCACGGCACCTGTCACACGTTGCGGATTGTCACTTGCCACGGCACCTGCCACACGTTGCGGATTGTCACTTGCCACAGCACCTGCCACACGTTGCAGATTGTCACTTCCCACGTCACCTACCACACATTGCAGATTGTCACCTGCCACAGGTTGCGGATTATCACTTGCCGCGTCACCTGCCACACTTTTGCGGATTGTCACTTGCCACAGCACCTGCCACACGTTGCAGATTGTCACTTGCCACGGCACCTGCCACATGTTGCGGATTGTCACTTCCCATGGCACCTGCCACACGTTGCAGATTGTCACTTCCCACGTCACCTACCACACATTGCAGATTGTCACCTGCCACAGGTTGCGGATTATCACTTGCCGCGTCACCTGCCACACTTTTGCGGATTGTCACTTGCCACAGCACCTGCCACACGTTGCAGATTGTCACTTGCCACGGCACCTGCCACATGTTGCGGATTGTCACTTCCCATGGCACCTGCCACACGTTGCGGATTGTCACTTCCCACGGCACCTGCCACACGTTGTAGATTGTCACTTGCCACGGCACCTGCCACACGTTGTAGATTGTCACTTGCCACGGCACCTGCCACATGTTGCGGATTGTCACATGCCACGGCACCTGCCACATGTTGCAGATTGCCACTTGCCACGGCACCTGCCACATGTTGCGGATTGTCACTTGCCGCGTCACCTGCCACACATTGTAGATTGTCACTTGCCACGTCACCTGCCACAGGTTGCAGATTGTCACTTGCCACGTCAGCTGCCACACATTGTGCATTGTCACTTTCCATGTCACCTGCCAGCAGATGCGGATTGTCACCTGCTGTGTCACTTTCCTGCTAAGGCTATGTCCCAGAGTCAGGCAGCAGATTACCAGTCATCTCTCTGCTGCCCACAGCGGCCTGCACAGTGAGGGCACAACTGCAGGGATGCAGGGCGGGCGCGCCGGGTGGTGAGAGATGATGTTATCTCTCTGCTCTTCTGCCCGTCGGCTCCATGATTGGCCAGCAGCCCGCTCACACACGGAGCCGCGCAGCTACTCCCCTGTCTCTCACCCACCCACTCACTGACTGAGTCGCCCACGCTCTCACCCACGGAACCAACTGCACTGTTACCCGTGAAGCTGCCCGCACTGTCACCCACGTGGGCCGCCCGCACTGTCACCCACAGAGGTACCCGCACTGTCACCCACAGAGCCGCCCGCACTGTCACCCGCAGAGGCCCCTGCACTGTCAACCGCAGAGGCCCCCGCACTGTCAACTGCAGAGGCCCCCGCACTGTCAGCCACAGAGCCGCTCGCTCTCTCACCCGCATTCTCGGAGGGGGCAATTGCCCATTGCCCCCCCCAGATCCGCCCCTGAGAGAACCCATGTGAATGAACCCTTAATTGTGTGTTTTTTATTTGTATTACCTTTTACAATAGTTTTTATCTTTTTTTTGGTGTAATATCAGACCCCTATTATTAATTAAGGACACAGCTGCCTCAGCTGCACAGAATAAATAAACAGGAAGAGCTCTATACAGAGCTTCCTGTTCATTCCCAAACTGTTTAATATGCTTCAATTTATTTTATTTTTTTTCACAGTCAAAAAAGGTTTTATTGAGAATATTGTCAGGTTTACAATTAGCATAGAGTTTTACATGTTACCAACAACAGATTGTGTATATACATTGATACAGATAGATAGCGGTCGTGTTGTAACCAATATCTCATTAGAACAAGTAATGGGAGCAAAAAAATAAAATAAAAATAAAAAAACACATAAAGAGGGATAGAAATTAGTAGTATCACAGGGTAGGTTATGAATTTGGGGAAGGATGAGAAATGGTACAGGGTAAAAGGGATTGGTATTCAGGGAGGGGGAACCATCGCACTAGGGTTCGTTTTCTTAGCTTAAGTGTTTATCTAATATAGACACATGTAACACAGCCCTTTTATTTGTTTCTGTCTATATCATTTTCCTCTTTAGAGTGGCGTAGAGGGGAAATTCAGCTCATAAGTAATCGGTAATCTGAGGAGAGGGTAAAGGCCAACCAAGGCTGCCAGGTTTTGTTAAAGGATGCACTGTTCTCTTTTTTCATAGCCACTAATTCCTCCATTTTAAAAATGTATTGCACTCTGTTTAACCAGTCCTTAATTGTTGGGACTGTGGGGGCTTTCCAATGGGTGGGTACAAGTGTTTTAGCAGCAATGAGTAGGTGTCTGGAGAGTGATTTTTTGTAGCGACTTAAGGTAGTTGGGACTAAATTAATCAGGCAGGCGGCTGCATTTAGTTCTATATTAGTTTCCGTTATATGTTTTATCCAGAACTTAATTCCATCCCAGTATGTGCTGATGAGTGGACATTCCCACCAGATATGTATAAATGAGCCAATGCAAATTTGACATCTCCAGCATTTATCTGAGGTGGGGTGAGACCATCTCCCGGTCTTTTGCGGTGTCAGATACCACTGCGTGAGGACCTTATAGGAAATCTCTTGGTATTTGGAGCTTAGCGAACATTTGTGTGTCAGAATACATGCCTTTTCCCATTGCTTTTCAGAAATATTCATTTTAAGATCAAGCTCCCACTTCCTTTTGTGCTTATTGTTATCCGCGTGTGGCACACAGATTAGCCATGAGTATGCAAGGGATGTGGTATGAGCTACCGGTGATCTTTGTAAGCATATGGATTCTAGCTGCGTCAACGGGAGGCAGAATTTGGATTTGTACTTACTGTTTACCACAAAGTCCCTTAGTTGCATGTAGAACCACCTACCAGGAAAGGTCTCACCCACCTCGGAGCTAAGTGCGTCTAGTGGTTTGAGTTTCGAGTTTGTCATGCAGTGATGAATAAGGAGGTCCCTTGGTAATTTATGGTGCATACCCAGTGGAAAATCAGGGTTGTTGGCAAGTGGTGTCAGTGGACCCGGGATGGATGCGATTTTATGTAAACTCGCTATTTTGTGCCAGATATTGATTGTGTTTACAATCAGTGGGTGGTCTATCTGTTTATCTTTTTTGGAGTGTGTGGACCATGGGTAGTAAAGTGTCTTGTGTGCAGTTAGATTGCTTTCCAATTGGACCCAGTCTTTGTTAGGGCCATGACAGTGCCAGTCTATGAGTCTGGTGATGTGTGCAGCCTGGAAGTATTTCTTAAAGTCAGGGATGCCCATACCCCCCTTGCTTTTGGGGCGCGTTAGTAGAGTAAAATTGATTCTGGGCTTTCTATCTCCCCAGAGGAAGCTCCTCTGTGCTTTGAGGAGAGTGCTAAAAAAGGTTTCCGGAATTTTTATGGGTAAGGCATTAAATAGATACAATAGTCTGGGTAGTATCGTCATTTTCAAAATGGACGCTCTACCAAACCATGAGAATTTTTTTGGATGCCACCTTAGTAGGTCTTTCGTTATTGCGGATAATAGGGGTTTGTAGTTGGAAGTGTATAAAGCGTCGGGGTTGCTAGTCAAGTTTATACCTAAATATTTGAGTGCTGTCTGTTCCCATTTATAAGGGTAGTTGTCTTTCAATCTCTTAAGTTGGTCAGGAGGAAGGGTAAGGTTGAGTGCTTCAGATTTTGATTGATTCACTTTAAAATTGGAGATGAACCCAAAGGTTTGAAACACTTTTTGAAGGTTTGGTAGGGATATATGCGGGTTGGTGATAAAGAATAATAGGTCATCCGCATAGGCGGCTATTTTGTATTCTCTATCGTTTACAGTAAAGCCCTGAATATCTCTGTGTAAGTTGATTGTTCGTATTAGGGGTTCTAAGGTGATGATGAAGAGGAGTGGCGATAGGGGGCATCCTTGGCGTGTTCCATTGTGGATCGAGATGGGGTCAGAAAGTGTGTTATTTACTTTAATTTGGGCCTGGGGGTTTCGGTAGAGGGCTGAGATCCATGACATCATATTTTCCCGTAGTCCAATATGGGCACAGGTGTCCATCATGTAGTCCCAGGAGACTCTATCGAAAGCCTTCTCTGCATCGGTAGAAAGCAATATTCCGGCTGTGTTAGAGTTTTGAGCAAAATGAATTAGATTCAGTGCCTTAGTAGTATTGTCACGGGCTTCTCTACCCGGCATGAATCCCACTTGTTCAGGGCCTATAATCTTTGCTAGGAGGGGTTTTAATCTGTTGGCGATTATTTTGGCCAGGATCTTGAGATCCACATTTAGAAGTGAGATGGGTCTAAAGTTTGCACATTCGGAGTGGTCCTTGTTCGGTTTGGGGATCACAGCTATGTGTGCCATTAGGAATGAGTTGGAGTCATTTCTGTTTTTTGCTAGGAAGTTAAAAGCAGATCGAAGGGGTTTCAAGAGAGATATTGTGTAGGTCTTGTAGTATTGTGATGTAAAACCATCAGGGCCAGGGCTCTTTCCTGTTTTTAAATCTGATATTGCGTCTGAGATTTCTAATAAAGTGATAGGGTCATCTAGCTTATGTGTATCATCACTTGACAGGGATGGTAACTTACTGTTTCCCAAGAAGTCTTTGATTGCTTCTCGTTTTGTCTGTGTAATGTGGGGTGGTGTGTGTTGGGCCGGAAGGTCATACAATTTGGCATAATAATTGTGAAACAGGTCTGCCATTTCTTTTGATTTGTATTTCAGAGTCCCCTCCTTATCTTTTATGGCGTGAATATGACTTGATAGCGTTGCTTCCTTCAAGGCCCTAGCTAATTGTTTCCCACTCTTGTCCCCTTGTTCATAAAAAATATTTTCTAAAAAAAGGGATCGTTTTATTTTGAGATCTAGTAGAAGACGCAGTGCCGTTCTACATTCATTCAGTTGCTCTTCTACCTGAAGAGAGTGAGAGTGTTTGTGTTGTAATTCCAAATTGGCAATTTGTTGGGATAGCTTCGTAATTTCTCCTTCTCTTTCCCTTTTCTTCCTGGCGCCCCATTTTATAAGTTCACCCCTCACCACTGACTTGTGTGCTTCCCAATTATTTAGCGGATTCGTATCCGTGTCAGTGTTGTTGTGAAAGTATGTATTGATTGTGTTTTGGATGTCATCTTTCACTATTTGGTCAGTAAGGAGTGTGGGGTTGAGCCTCCAGTTAAAAGCAGGTTTGCGTTGTGTACCCAGTTCTATCGAGATAGCCGTGGGTGCATGGTCAGAGAGGGCAATAATTCCTATCTCGGCTGCGAGTAAGTTGCCTAAGTCCCTTTGTGTGACAAAGATCATGTCAATTCTTGAGTAGCGTTTGTGGGGTGCGGAAAAAAAGGTAAAGTCCTTCTCCGATGGATGCACGGATCTCCATGCATCAACCAGAGTCAGAGACTGTAGCAGCGATTTCATTCGTTTAAGAAGCCTATAGCTGACATGGGTATGTCCAGTAGAGGTATCTTTGAGGGGGGAAAGAGGGATGTTGAAGTCTCCACCCAATAGGATACACCCCTCAGCGAACCATTTAAGCTCTTCAATTATTTTGCCACAGAAGGGCACATGGGAGGTATTCGGGAAGTATACATTAGCAAGTGTTATGGGGGATCCCTCCCAGGTGCCCCTCAGGAACAAATATCTGCCCTCGGGGTCAATAAGTTGGTGCTTCAGTTCAAAAGGTGCGTCTTTGTTCAGCAGGATGGACACACCTTTTGTTTTGGCAAGGGGGTTGGTAGAGTGGTAAGCTTTTGTGAATACATTGTCAGTGAGTTTAGGAATACTTTTATCTCTAAAGTGGGTTTCTTGTAGATATACAACTAATGGGCGCACTTTTTTAAGCTCTCTTAGCAATTTGGACCTTTTTTCAGGTATATTCAGACCGTTTACATTATGCGATATAAGAGTTGGTGTTTTCCCTAAGAAAGCATATGCCATCTTGGCCGTAAACCTAGGGTGGGTGGGTGTTGGAGAAGCTGTGTCTGTGAATGATTTTCACAAGAGTCGTTGGTGACGCAGAGTGTGTTATGTTGGATTGTTTTGGGACTGAAAAGGAGATTGCGTACGTGCGTGAGGGTAAGAGAGGAAAGGGAGAAGAATAGAAAAGAATAAAAAGGGGGGGGAGGGGGGGGTGTGGGGGAAAGGAAGGGGGGAAATGAAACTAGTTAAGGTGTAAAGAGGAGAGTACCCACCAGCCACTAGTCAGTGGTGGGTCAGTTTGGGAGTTAACTAAGGTGCGTACGTGTTAGTACTTTCCCTTTGGAGGAGAGTGGGAGGTGATCAGATAACAGTCTAACTGCGTCTGTATTTTTGACTGCTCTGTAATAGTATCGAAGGTGACCAATAGGGGGGCCCTGCACAACTCACGATTCCAGACCCCGTCAAGAGGTCATCTGTAAGTAAGAAGTCTGAGACCATCATTTAGCATCCGTTTTAAGTTACAGCGGACTTGAGTAAGGGGAGAGAGGGGGAAGAGAGTGATATACAAGCTGCAATCAGCCAGTTCAAAGAAAAAGATAACATTATAAACATTTTATAAAAACCGCTTATAAGAAACTGTGGCCTTATTGCCAAGTTGTGTAACAAATCTTAGCTTAAATAACTGTAAACTTTTAACCCATGTCCTGAGCGTTGAACTGCGGCTGTCAGCAGTACATTTTGAGGAGTGGACACCCCCATATATTTGAGGGTTGATCCAGTCTCCGCGTAAGATCATTGGGTTTCCCACACTAAACAGTGGGGCCACGAGATCAGTAACAGATGCGACATATTCCATAGTAAAGTACAGTTTGGTTTCCGACCCTTATAGGCCCTATCCAATCTTAACGTCCTAGAACAAAGCATATCGTGGCAAGTTGGAAAGGGGGGCTCCTTGCTATTATTTGCCGGGTTCATACGCAAAAAGGGTGTAGTTAAGATGCATTGAATGACAACCTGAGGATTAATCTGACATTATTTCCTGCCGTGTGTCTCTAGGATATTCCTTCCCCCTGTTTATTTTTGTCGGGAGGAGAATGTGTCAAGGTGGCTCAAGCAATGCTACTCACATTTCCGCAGCCTAAAGAGAGATACCATCCTGAGGGAAGTAGGGGAACGTCATACTCCCAAATGTTGACAGTCAAGTCATTGCACCATTTAGCCATTCTCAGGGCCTAAATAAAAGACATAAGTTAGCGCATAACATAATAGAAGCATAGGGTTACGCTGCAGGTTATTTCAGTCTCTCCGCATAGCACGGAATTCAAACCTTGTTTGAGGAAGAAAGTAAGAAAAAAAAGGGGGAGTCCCCATTTGGATAGGTTGGTACAATTGCAAGTATGAGTCTCAAGGAGTAGCCTCAGAATGTTAACTTCTAACTTTTAGGGTATTGGATCCCCTTGTTGCAGTGAAACTGTGACAGCCGCCAGGGTGGGATAGTGGGCGAATCTTTCAAAAACAGAGAAAAGACAAAAAAAACAAAATGAGTTGCGCCATATCAAAGTGCAATTTTAGTGAACTGGGTAACAACAGCCCATAACAGGCCACGATGTAGATTGCAGGAGGTACGTCCGCTTCAGTAGCCTCTTGTCTCCCTTCCTCTCGGGCTCCTAGCACTTTTAGAGGATGCCGGGGACTCAAAGTTGTTTCTGTCGGTGCCTCTGCGATGCTTGCCTATTTGGTAAGGCGATTGTGCGTGGGGAGTTCCCGCTGAGAATTGTGGGTTGTTAATTGCCGGTGGTGGGAGGAATTCAGCATACCAGTCCGGTAGTTCCATCGGTGTGATTTGTAGATCCTCACAGAATTTTTTGAGGTCATCAGGGACTTTGAGCAAATGTTGTTTCCCCAGGAAGTTTGCTTGCAGTGCAAATGGGAATTTCCATCTATAGTTGATTCCTTTGTGTTTCAGTACTTCTAGAAGTGGTCGTAATGCTCTTCTATTTTTCAGTGTGATGGGTGAAAGATCCTGAAAGAGTTGAATCGTGGCTTCTTCGTGTATTATCCTTTCCTTCATTCGTGCTTTTTGGAGGATGTCTTCTTTCAAGCTGAAGTTAGATAGGCAGCAAATGATGTCCCTTGGAGGAATTCCGTCTTGCGCTCTGGGCCTGAGAGCTCTGTGTGCCCTGTCAAAGTCGATTGGAGATTGTTCCGGCCGTTCAATGAGAGTATTAAAGATGGCTGTCAGGGCTGGTCTAATTTGGTCCTGTGACACCGTTTCGGGCACTCCTCTGATTCTGATATTGTTCCGTCTACCACGGTTGTCCAGGTCTTCAATTTGCCTGTTCATATCGATCAAATGTTGGGAATGCGAATTCGTGATATCGTCCAATCTGACCAGTGCTCTGTCCCTCCTTTTCCCAGCCCTGTCTGAGATTGCCATTTGCTCTGATAGTCTCATTATTTCGGTTTTAATATCTGTAATTGCTGCAGCAAAAGAATTTTTAATGTCAGCGGCAATGTCTGTCATAGCTGCATAAGTAAGAAGTTGGTCTGTTTTACCGTTGCCTGCGGCTGAGTCCTCAGATGCTGAGAGGGAGACTTCATCGTCTTCCATGTCCTCCACAATGTTGTTTTTCTGTGAAAGTGCCATTTTGGAATTTTTGCTCCCTCCACAGTATTTAAATTTGCTAAGGTTTGCTGGCGAGTTCTTCTTTTTCTTCTGAGGTGTCCCCAAAGAACGGAGGATATGGCTGTGCGTGCTTCTCCTTGATTGTGTTGACATATTCGTCTGTCAGGTCTGTTTTCGGTGCAAAGGCCCCTCTGGTCACCGGGATCTCCCTACATTGCAGTCATGTGTGCTGTTCACCAGGCCACTTCCCCTGCAGTGGTGTTTGCCAGATCTTGGATAGGAGATCTGTATCGTTAGTGGGGTGCTCACTAGTATTGGGGATAAGCTGGGGTAAGATTAGGTGGACACAGATCGCTACAAACCGAGCGGAGCCAGATAAGAAGGTGCAGGGTGTACTAGGAGTAGCAATATGGCCGCCGTCTTCAGTAAATAGGCCAGGGCCTCAGGCTTTCCCCATTCTGGTGGCCGTGTAATTATGCTCCGCTCCACCTGCCTCCCGCGTCCCTCAGCACTGTCCCCAGGGTTCGTCAGGAGTGTGTGCTCCCACTAAGTGCAGTTTATTAAGTCCGCTGTGGGTGGGGGTGTCGTGGGTGTACTCACTGCGGCCTGGCGGTGGTATAGGCCGGGTCCGAGGCCTGGATGTCCGTTCCGGCCGTATCCGGGGCTCCGCTGGACTCTGTGCCGTGCTGTACCGGCTCCGGTGTCTCCGGATGCGTTGCGGTATGTGTCCGTGCGGCGCGCCGTCCCCTCACTCCGGTGAGGCTGCGGCAGAGGCCGGCGTGGGCCGGACGTCTTGTAGGCCGCAAGATGGCGCCGGGAGCTCCGCAATGCCGTCGGGTGTGCTGGCGCCGTCAAAGTTCGGTATTACCCAGCCGATGGCCTCCGGGGGACAGCTCCTCAACCCCCGTGCTCCACACAGTGCCGGTGATTCTTTTTGGGCACTTTTGAAGAGAGGATGGCGGGGGATGGCGGTGGATTTCGCCTGTCTCGTGTGGAGCTCAGCTGCCACACGTCCTCCTCGCTCCGCGTCCGGACACGCCCCCCCCCCAATATGCTTCAATTATGAGTGAACACAGTGAGTGATTAGTACAGATCACTTGCAGTGTTCATTCATTAAAGGCAGGGACTAGTAAATAGGACATAGACTATATTGTTAAAAGTATTGGGACACCTGCCTTTATACATACATGAACTTTAATTGCATCCCAGTCTTAGTCCGTAGGGTTCAATATTGAGTTGGCCCACCCTTTGCAGCTATAACAGCTTCAACTCTTCTGGGAAGGCCGCCCACAAGGTTTAGGAGGGTGTCTATGGGAATGTTTGACCATTCTTTCCAGAACTGCATTTGTGAGGTCAGGCACTGGTGTTGGACGAGAAGGCCCGGCTCGCAGTCTCCACTCTAATTCATCCCAAAGGAGTTCTATCAGGTAGAGGTCAGGACTCAGGACTGTGCAGGCCAGTCAAGTTCCTCCACCCCAAACTCACTCATCCAAGTCTTTATGGACCTTGCTTTGTGCACTGGTGCGCAGTCATGTTGGAACAGGAAGGGGCCATCCCCAAACTGTTCCCACAAAGTTGGGAGCATGAAATTATCTAAAATGTCTTGGTATGCTGACGCCTTATGATTTCTCTTCACTGCAACTAAGAAGCCAAGCCCAACCCCTGAAAAAAAAAACCCACACCATAATCCCCCACTCCACCAAATGATTTGGAGGGTGTCCTAATAATTGGGGTGGAGGAACTTGGCTGGCCTGTACAGAGTCCTGACCTCAACCCATAATAACCCCTTTGGGATGAATTAGAGCGGAAGGCCTTTTCATCCAACAACAGTGCCTGACCTCACAAATGCGCTTCTGGAAGATTGGTCAAACATCCCATAGAAACACTCCTAAACCTTGCTGGCAGCCTTCCCAGAAGAGTTGAAGATGTTATAGCTGCAAAGAGTGGGCCAACTCAATATTGAACCCTACGGACTAAGACTGGGATGCCATTAAAGTTCATGTGTGTGTAAAGGCTGGCGTCCCAATACTTTTGGTAAAATTGTGTATTTACAGGCCCTACCCCTGCTGTCCATCCTAAAATAATCCCTGTTTTGCCACAGCAGCCAGCGGGAAGGAGAGGAAGCCGGCAGTGCTGCGGGGGGGGGGGGGGGGGGCGACGACCAGGGTCACCCAAGTAGGAAGGAAGGAAGGGGAACCTGGACAGGAGGGGGTAATCCATTTGACAGGGGGACAATTAGAGGAACCCACCGCCTGTAGTTTCCCCCCCCCCCCCGCAGCAGCTGTAAGCCATTGGGAAGGGAATCTGGCTTTTAGCTGCTGCAAGTGGGAACTACGGGGGACTGGTTCCTGTAATTGCCCCCCTCCCCGCTGCACCAATCACCCTGTCCTGTCCAGGTTTCCCTTCCTTCTGCTTGTCACCTTCCCTCCCTGTTTAACTGATGGGGCCCAGGCCCCATACAGGAGGACTGGTAATACCCCCTTAGTGGCTGCCCTGCCTCTGGGTGATCTGTGCCAATTCAAAGGATCTTAACAAACTTTGCAGGTTACTTCCTTTTGTTTCTGTGAAAAATATCTGTTTGTTTCACTGTATCCTTTGCAGCCTAATGCTCTGTACACATGGTCGGACATTCCGACGACAAAATCCGTCTGATTTTTTTCAGATGGATTTTGGCCCAAACTTGTCTTGCATACACACAAAATCCAATCGTTCAGAACGCGGTGCTATACAACACGTACGACGGGACTAGAAAGAGGCCAGTAGCTAATAGCTTTCATCTCGTAATTTATTCTGAGCATGCGTGGCACTTTCCGTCGGAATTGTCTACACACGATCGGAATTTAAACAATCAGATTTTGTTGTCGGGAAAATTTTAGATCCTGATATCAAACTTTGTGTGTCGGAAATTCCGACGGAAAAAGTCTGATGGATTTTCTGACAACAAGATCTGATCGCACATTTTCCGTCGGAAAGTCCGACCGTGTACAGGGCATAATACTGAATGGAATGTGATGGACTCCGTACTCAAGAGGAATATGTCCACCATATAAGCTTCCCTTGTCCGGTACCAGCATGATCCAAGATCCCTTAGCCCACCAAGTCACTTGTCGAGACATCAGTGTAGGGTGGTAAAAAAACATTCAAACACAGGTACAAAAAGATATACACTTGGGGGACAATCCGTCTTCTTTGCATAATGACACAGGGCGGGGCAAACTACATTCGGTAACAAGAGACACACAGACAGCCTTTAGGAAGGGCTGCTGGAGAAATCCCCCCTCCCCTCTAGCAGCTAAACCACATACACATATATATCTTATAATAGGTTGCTCTTAAAGGGGTTGTAAAGGTAATTTTTTTATTTTCTACATAGGTTCCTTTAAGTTAGGGCATTGTTGGTTCACTTACCTTTTCCTTTGATTTCCCTTCTAAATGTTTTTTTTCTTTGTCTGAATATCTCACTTCCTGTTTCTCCTCAGTAAACTTCTCACCATCATCCGAGCTGGTGGTTAGTCAGCCAGAACAGCTTACTGAACAGCTTACTGGGGTGAAACAGGAAGTGAGAAATTTAGACAAAGAAAACAAAGAAAAAAAACATTTAGAAGGGAAATCAAAGGAAAAGATAAGTGAACCAACAATGCACTAGCTTAAAGGAACCTATGTAGAAAATAAAAAAATTACCTTTACAACCCCTTTAAGGCAGACAGAAACAATAGAACAATGGGATACAAGCCACTTAACAATAAATACATAGTTAATTTCCATTTTCATTTCAATTGTTTTTGTTTTGTTTTTTTCATTTTTCAGGTCATTTGTTATGATCGCAAATTGTAAATGCGTAATTTCAAAAAATTCAGTCGAGCGCGGAGGTGGAAACATTGTGCTTTGTGGCTTTTTTTCTTCTAAAGGTGCAGACCGACTTTACCGCATTGAGGAGCCAAATGGATGGGGCCATGTATTGTAAAACCTTGGATGAGAACCTTCTTCCCTCAGCCAGAACACTGAAGATGGGTCATGGATGGGTCTTCCAGCATGACAATGACCCAAAACATACCACCAAGGCAACAAAGAAGGGGCTCAAGAAGAAGCACAATAAGGTCATGGAGTGGCCTAGTCAGTCTCTGGACCTTAATCCTGTAGAAAATTTAAGGAGGGAGCAGAAACTTTAAGGCTGCATTCACATCTGAGCGTAGTGTTTTCAAGCAGAAAATCGCACAAATTTACCGCGATTTTGCAGCGTTTTTTTACCGCGATTCGCAGCATTTTTTACCGCGATTTTGTGCAGGGCAAAAGGTCACCAATGTTAAAAGAAGAAAAACACCCAAATCTGCTCAATTCGAGCGACAAAAAAGGGTCCGGAACTTGTTTGAGCTTTAGGCGTTTGGCATCAGGCGACATGGAGTGGAGATGTGAACCATCTCCATTGAGAATAATAGATTTTTTCCCCTCTAGCGTTTTGTAGCTTCAGGCTTCAAGCTACAAAACGCTCAGGTGTGAATGGGGTCTGAGTTCTCAAGTGACAGCCAGGAAACCTTAAGGATTTAGAGAAGATCTGTAAAGAAGTGTGGACCAAAATCCCTCCTGAGATGTGTGCAAACCTGGTCACCATCTATAAGAAACGTCTTACCTCTGTGCTTGCCAACAAGGGTTTCTCCACCAAGTACAAAGTCATGTTTTGCTTGGGGATCAAATACTTATTTTACCCACTGAACTGCAACTTCATTTATAACAGTTGTATTGTGGGTTTTTTTCCTGGAATTTTGGTTGATATTCTGTCTCTATCATTTAAAATACACCTATGATAAAAATGATAGACCCTTCATTTCTTTGTAAGTGGGCAAACGTACGGAAATGTACAGGGTATCAAAGAATTATTTTCCCCACTGCACATAGATAAATAGATAGATAGCACCCAAAGAATTCAAACAAAATTCTCCAGCAACACGAAAGACTGAAGTCTGAACTTTGGTGGACAGTAAAATATCACAAGAAAACCCGGTCTATTCATTTTCAGACTACAGTATAACCTTGGTTTGAGAGTAACTTGGTTTGAGAGCGTTTTATAAGACAAACAACATTTTTTGAATACATTTTGACTTGATATACAAGTAGCGTCAAGTCACAACTGAGTATAAAAGAGAAGAGAGGAGCCTCTAAGGCCCCATTCACACCTGAGCGTAGCATTTTTAGGAGTTTTTCCGGCTTCTTGGCGCTTGTATTTACGCGTTTCCATGCAGCGTTTTCCGGCGTTTTTGAGCGTTGGCGTTTTTTTTTATTAGCCAAAAAGAAAAATGATCATCTGTTTCATCATTTGTTGCTATGTTTTTAGATTTCGCCATTTGCTTCCAGTTTCGAAAAGGGTCCAGAACTTGTGTGAGCTTCAGGCGTTGGGCTTCAGGTGACTTGGAGTGGAGATGTGAACCATTTCCATAGAGAATAATGGATTTTTTTTCCCCTCAAGCGTTTTGTAGCTTCAGGCTTGAAGCTACAAAACGCTCAGGTGTGAATGGGGGCCTTAGCCCTTGTACACATGGTCGGAGATTCCAACAACCAAATCCGTCGGAGTAATTTCTGACGGATTCATTCCGGAAGAGGTCCGGAAGTGATGTTGCATACACACGGATGGACAAAGTTGTCGGAAAATCCAATTGTACATAACGTGATGACGTTATTTCATTACGACGGGACTACGTTCAGGCTAGTAGCCAATAGCTTTAGTCTAGGAATCTGATCTGAGCATGCGTGGCAATTTGTCCGTCGGAGTAGGCTACACATGATCGGAGTATGTCCGATCGGAGCATTGTGTCGGAAAATTTTACCGTCAAGTTGGAAAAGTTGGTCCGTCGGATATTCCGACGGAAACAGTCCGATGGAGACCACACACAGTCAGAATATCCAGCAAAACGGTCCAATAGGACACATTCCATCGGAATCTCTGACCGTGTGTACAAGGGCTTAGTGTAGCAATATGGTTACATTCAATGAAAGTTACAACATTTAGCAACTCACATGGTTTATGATAACACAGGCACATCTAAGTATGCAGGCATACGGGGTAAAGCTGTCCACATAGACCGTGCTCCTCACCACCATCGAAGTTGTCCCTTCCACGCTACGCCCCACGAGTGCTTCAAGCCTCATGTCAAGCCTCAGTTTCAGATCGCTCTACTGCAGGGAAGTCTTCCCGGGCACAATTGCAGACTGACAGCGGTGAGAGCCGGCGGTCCGGAGGATGGTCTATGTCAGGGGTAATGAATTAAAATTCAAGGAGGTCCGGTCGCCAAAATTTTCTTTGGGCCGAGGTCCGAATCTCAAGTCTGTGCTATGACTCAGAAAGATTGTAGTCACTGTATATCTATCAAAAACATGAGAAATGTACAATTTCCTTAGCATTTCAACAATATTTATTGTCAAGTTTCAGTTACAATATTAAACATGTGGACAGTTAGAACTAGGATAGCTTTACATTTGCTCTTTACATCAGGTGTCCTCATCCCAGTGCCCCTTTACACCGGGTGTCCTCATCCCAGTGCCCCTTTACACCGGGTGTCCCCATCACAGTGCCCCTTTACATCGGGTGTCCCCATCACAGTGCCCCTTTACATCGGGTGTCCCCATCACAGTGCCCCTTTACATCGGGTGTCCCCATCACAGTGCCCCTTTACATCGGGTGTCCCCATCCCAGTGCCCCTTTACATCGGGTGTCCCCATCCCAGTGCCCCTTTACATCAGTCGTCCCCATCATAGTGCCCCTTTACATCAGATGTCCCCATCACAGTGCTTCTTTAAATCAGGTGTCCCCATCACAGTGCCCCTTTACATCGGGTGTCCCCATCACAGTGCCCCTTTACATCGGGTGTCCCAATCACAGTGCCCCTTTACATCGGGTGTCCTCATCACAGTGCCCCTTTACATCGGGTGTCCCCATCACAGTGCCCCTTTACATCGGGTGTCCCCATCACAGTGCCCCTTTACATCGGGTGTCCCAATCACAGTGCCCCTTTACATCGGGTGTCCTCATCACAGTGCCCCTTTACATCGGGTGTCCTCATCACAGTGCCCGTTTACATTGGGTGTCCCCATCACAGTGCCCCTTTACATCGGGTGTCCCCATCACAGTGCCCCTTTACATTGGGTGTCCCCATCACAGTGCCCCTTTACATCGGGTGTCCCCATCACAGTGCCCCTTTACATCATCGGGTGTCCTCATCACAGTGCCCCTTAACAAAATGTGCACATCAGGGTGTCCCTTAACATAAAATAAGGGTCATGCTGATGGGCACATTTTATATTAAGGGGCACTCTGATGGACAACAAAATGTGCCCCTTAACTTAAAATTTGCCCAAAGTGCCCCTTTTAATATAAAATGTACCCATCGATGTTGCTCTTAAAATAAAATATGCCCATCAGCATGCCCCTTAACATGAAATAAGGGTCACATTGATGGGCGCCTATTATGTTAGGAGGCACGCTGATGGACAAATTTTATTTTAAGGGGCATGCTGGTGGGTATATTTTTAATGTGCACATCAATGGGCATATTTTGTAGGGCACATTTTGTTGTGCCCCTTAACAAAATATGGCCATCGATGTGCACATTAAAAATATACCCATCAGTGTGCCCCGTAAAATTAAATTTGTCCATCAGAGTACCCCTTAACATAAAAGGTGCCCATCAGCGTGACCCTTATTTTATGCTAAAGGGCACTCTGATGAACACATTTTATTTTAAGGGGCATGCTGATGGGTATATTTGTAATTTGCACAATGCTGGGCTTTTTTTGTAAGGGGCATGCTGATGGGTATATTTGTAATTTGCACAATGCTGGGCTTTTTTTTTGTAAGGGGCATGCTGATGGGTATATTTGTAATTTGCACAATGCTGGGCTTTTTTTTTGTAAGGGGCATGCTGATGGGTATATTTGTAATTTGCACAATGCTGGGCTTTTTTTGTAAGGGGCATGCTGATGGGTATATTTTTAAGTGCACACTGATGGGCATATTTTGTTAAGGCGCACCTTAACAAAACATGCAAATCAGTGTGCACATAAAAAATATACCCATTAGCATGCCCCTTACAAAAAAGCCCAGCATTGTGCAAATTACAAATATACCCATCAGCATGCCCCTTACAAAAAAGCCCAGCATTGTGCAAATTACAAATATACCCATCAGCATGCACCTTACAAAAAAGCCCAGCATTGTGCAAATTACAATATACCTAACAGTCTGCATGATCACTAATGTGCCCACATACCTCAACTACAGGAGGAAGGGCACAACTGAAGCTGCCTCAAGGAGTCGGAGAGCCAGGACCCGGAAAATTCGGAACCGCGGGCAGCATGGGGGGCGGGGCGCGCACGTGACGTCACACCCCCTACTGCCTGCGCGAGTGTCTTCAGCTCCGAGACGCGGCCAGGAGCAGGGGGCGGGCGCATGCGCACAGCGTCACTGGTTGCTAGGGAAACCCGCGGTCCCAGCAAACCAGTGATTGCTGTCATTTACTACGCAGGCGGCATGGCGGCATGGCGGTCCGGGCGGAAGCCCCGCTCGGTCCGGACTCAAGCCGCGGGCCGCCATTTAGTGACGGCTGGTCTATGTGGACAGCTTTGCTCCGGATGCCTGCCTACTTAGATGTGCCTCCTTTAACTAGATGCCGACCGCCAGCCGCCAAATGACGGCCAGGTGGCACACCTATTGTGGCGGGAGGCCGTCATATGACGGCCTCCCGTTTAAACAGGGAATGCGCGCGATCATGCGCGCGCATCCCTGTTTCTTCGGTGGCGGCGTGTCACGGAGACACCGCTCGCCACCGAAGGGGGTGAGCAGCCATTGGTTATGGCTGTTTACCACATGATCGGCCGTGATGAAGTCACGGCCGATCACAGATGGTCACACCCCGGCTGTGCACGGCGCATGCGCGCGACCGTGAGCGCGCTGCACGTGCACGTCGGTGGCGGCGTGTTCCCCGGGAACACTGCTCGTCACCGACGCTGGTAAACAGCCATTGGTCGGCTGTTTACCCACGTGATCGGCTGTGATCCTTTCACAGCCGATCACTAAAATGTAAACAAACCGCGGTAACGAGTACCTGTCACAGCACACCCGAGTACCTGTCACGGTCCATCAGGGTACCCGAGTACCTGTCACGGTCCATCAGGGTACCCGAGTACCTGTCACAGTCCATTTGGGTACCCGAGTACCTGTCACAGTCCATTAGAGTACCAAGTACCTGTCACAGTCCGTTAGAGTACCGAGTACCTGTCACAGTCCATCAGGGTACCCGAGTATCTGTCACAGCCCATCTGAGTACCCGAGTACCTGTCACAGTCCATCAGGGTACCCGAGTACCTGTCACGGCCCATCAGGGTACCCGAGTACCTGTCACAGTCCATCAGGGTACCCGAGTACCTGTCACGGTCCATCAGGGTACCCGAGTACCTGTCACGGTCCATCAGGGTACCCGAGTACCTGTCACGGTCCATCCGGGTACCCGAGTACCTGTCACGGTCCATCCGGGTACCCGAGTACCTGTCACGGTCCATCCGGGTACCCGAGTACCTGTCACAGTCCATTTGGGTACCCGAGTACCTGTCACAGTCCATTAGAGTACCGAGTACCTGTCACAGTCCATTAGAGTACCGAGTACCTGTCATAGTCCATTAGAGTACCGAGTACCTGTCACAGCCCATCTGAGTACCCGAGTACCTGTTCCAGTCCATCTGAGTACCCGAGTACCTGTCACAGTCCATCTGAGTACCCGAGTACCTGTCACAGTCCATCTGAGTACCCGAGTACCTGTCACAGTTCATCTGAGTACCCGAGTACCTGTCACAGTCCATATGAGTACCTGTCACCGCCCTTCAGAGTACCCAAATACCAGTCACCAAACCATCAGAGTACCTGTCACCAGGCCATCAGAGTACCCGAGTACTTGTCACCAGGCCATCAGAGTACCCGAGTACCTGTCACCAGGCCATCAGAGTACCCGAGTACCTGTCACCAGGCCATCAGAGTACCCGAGTACCTGTCACCAGGCCATCAGAGTACCCGAGTACCTATCTCCAGCCCATCAGAGTACTCGAGTACCTATTTGCAGCCCATGTCTCATAGAATATACGTTGGGATATTTGCTTTCCAAAATGGGGTCATTTTGTGGGTAATTTCACTGTCCTGGTGCTCCAGGACCTTCAAAAGTGTGATGGGTAGGAATAAAATGAGATGTGTCATTTATGCTCTTAGAACGCCTGAACGTACTACTTCAATGTTCGGCCTCTCTATGTGGCCAGGCTGTGTAAAAGTCCTACACATGTGGTATCGCCATACTCGGGAGGAGTAGCAAAATTTATTTTGGGGTGTAATTTTTGCTATATACATGCTATGTGTTAGAAATATCTTATAAATTGACAATTTTGTGTAAAAAAAAAATGCGTTTTAATTTTTTTCCACATATTCCAAAAACTTCTGGAAAAAAATTAACCATTCAAAAGACTCATTATGCCTCACAGATTATACGTTGGGGTGTTTGCTTTCCAAAATGGGGTAATTTTATGGGAAATTCCATTGTCCTGGTACTCCAGGGCCTTCAAAATTGTAATAGGTGGTTGAGAAATGAGATGCGTCATTTTTGCTTGTAGAACGTCTGAAGGTACTACATCAATGTTGGTGCTCTGTATGTGGCCAGGCTGTGTAAAAGTCTCACACATGTGGTATCGCTGTACTCGGGAAGAGTAGCAGAATGTATTCTGGGGTGTAATTTGTTGTATGCATATGCTGTGTGTGAGAAATAACCTGATAATATGACAATTTAGTTAAAAAAAAAAAAAAAAAAATCTTCATTTTGCAAAGAATTGTGGGAAAAAATGACAACTTAAAAAAACTCGCCATGCTACTTACTTAATACCTTGGAGTGTCTACTTTGTAAAAAGGGGTCATTTGGGGGGTATTTGTACTTTCCTGACTTGTTAGTGTCTCAAGAAATGAGGTACACCCGATGTACTGAAGGCCTGATCAGATGTGATCAATTTTCAGTGATTGGCACCATAGTTTGTAGACTCTATAACTTTCACAAAGACCAAATAATATAAACTAATGTGGGTTATTTTTACCAAAGATATGTAGCAGTATACATTTTGGCCAAAATTTATGAAGAAAAATTACTAATTAGCAAAAATTTATGACAGAAACAAAGAAAAAGGCATTTTTTTCACAAAATTTACGTTTTATTTTATTTATAGCACAAAAAATAAAAAACCCACTAGTGATTAAATACCACTAAA
Organism: Lithobates pipiens; assembly: GCF_037356315.1. NCBI lineage: Eukaryota > Metazoa > Chordata > Amphibia > Anura > Ranidae > Lithobates > Lithobates pipiens. Next base: position 573,074,809 of record NW_027507764.1, read on the forward strand.
AGAAAGCTCTATTTGTATGGAAAAAAGGACGCAAGTTTCATATGGATACAGTGTTGGATGACTGAGTAATTGTCATTCAAACTGTGAGAGCGCTGAAAGCTGAAAATTGGTCTGGTCAGGAAGGGGGTGTAAGTGCAATGTATTGAGGTGGTTAATCATCAACCATGTGAGTTGCTCCTGCTGGATTTTGATTCTAATCCCCTTGTGGAGGCTTCCATTGGTGGATGGACATTTTGTGGTTACACAACCCATCACATTGCTGTAATCTTTTTATATGGACTATAAACTGAAGGACTTATGAATAAATGGTTGTGGAACCAATCATTTTAGTTTCCATTATTTCTTATGGGGAAATTCACTGATATACACGTGCTTTGGATTACGAGCATGTTTCTGGAATGAATTACGCTCGCAATCCAAGGTTTTACTGTGCACTGGATCCCTAATTATGGTGTTGTTGATAAAGAATGATATATAACCTCTGCAGGAACCCAATAATGATTAAATATAATTGTTTAAACCTAGAAACAACCCTGCGCGATGTGAATCTGGTCACATTGGGCTTTCTGTAACGCTGTACCCATCAATAAAATTGGAATTTTGGACGGGCAGAGCGCTGCCATCATTTTTTTTTTTTTTCTTTTTATCATCCTAGATAGCTAAGGGAGGAAAATGTGCAGAACCGCCATTAATACAGCAGGAACAGTTGTGTTCTCTTTATTATAAGAGACAAAGTGCTATAAAATGACAATGACTTGTACTGCAGATAATAGAGCTGCACGCTGTTCTTGGTCAAGTCTTAGTGCAATTGCACCATCTGCTGGTCAAAGGTGACATCGCATGCAGGGTTATCGTTACACGCTAAAACTTTGCCTTTAGTTTGTTTTAATATGTTTCACGTATCTTCTATGTACTTGTGAGTTGTTTTCACTCAATAAGTTAACTTACTGTACAAATTTGTCCATAAAACCAATTTTGTGGGATTGTTTGACCTTTCCTTTCCTACCGTTTCGCCCAATGGCCTCATAAATAAATGAAAATGTTGAAAATATAAGTATTCTCCTAAAAAAAATAAAAATAAAAATAAAAATAAAAGGTGTAAAAAAAAATTGTATAGCAAATTGCTCAGTGGTGTTTTGATTGGGCAAGCCGAAGTGACATCATTTCCGCGAGTTCATTTATCTCAGGAGATGCCAAAGCTTTTGACCAGTCAGTGTACAGCACCGGAAGGCAGGTGGGAAGCTTTAATGGAGAAGAAACATTGTATGTTTTGTTTTTTTGTCGCATTTAGATCCCTTTCACACTAAAGGCGTTTTTCAGATGCTTTTGGGCTAAAAAGAGCGCCTGTAAAGTGCCTGAAAAACGCCTCCCCTGTAGTCCTAGTCTGCGGCGCTGCGCTGGCAGGACATAAAAAAAAGTCCTGCAAGCAGCATCTTTGGGGCGGTGGAGGAGTGGGGTATACCCCGCGCCTGCATCTCTCCTGCCCATTGAAATGAATGTGCACCACTGCCGAAGCGCCTGCAAAGTGCTTAGGCAGCGGAGCTACACGGACGCATTTAACCCTTTATTCGGCCGCTAGCGGGGGTTAAAAGTGCCCTGCTAGCAGCCGAATTTACCATCAACGCCCGCCCACCCCAGTGAGAAAGCAGCCTAAAGGTTTGTTTTGGTTTTTTAACCACTTGCTTACTGGGCACTTAAACACCCTTCCTGCCCAGACCAATTTTCAGCTTTCGGTGCTCTCACACTTTGAATGACAATTACTCAGTCATGCAACACTGTACCCAAATGAATTTTTTGTCCTTTTTTCCCCACAAATAGAGCTTTCTTTTGGTGGTATTTGATCAGCTCTGGGGTTTTTATTTTTTGCGCTATAAATGAAAAAAATTTTGAAAAAAAAACGCATATTTCTTTGTTTCTGTAACAGAATTATGCAAATTATTAATTTTTCTTCATACATTTTGGCCACAATTTATACTGCTACATATCTTTGGTAAAAATAATCCAAATTAGTGGATATTATTTGGTCTTTGTGAAAGTTAGAGAGTCTACAAGCTGTGGTGCGAATCGCACAAAATTGATCACATCTGATGTACTGGTGGCCAATCTCATTTCTTGTGACCCGAACAAGTCAGGAAAGTACAAATACCCCCCAAATGACCCCTTTTTGGAAAGTAGACATTCCAAGGTATTTAGTAAGAGGCATTGTGAGCTTTTTGATGTTGTCATTTTTTTCCCACAATTCTTTGCAAAATTAAGATTTTTCATTTTTTTTTCCACAAAATTGTCATTGTAATAGGTTATTTCTCTCACATGGCACGTGCATACCACAAATGACACCCCCAAAAAAATTCTGCTACTCCTCCTGAGTATTACAATACCACATCTGTGGAACTTTTTCACAGCCTTGCCACATAGAGAGGCCCAACATGCAGGGAGCGCCATCACGTGTTCTAGGAGCATAAATTACACATCTAACTTGTTGACTACTTATTACACTTTTGAAGGCCCTGGAGCACCAGGACAATGACATGTGACACTGATGACAGATGGCACTGATACGTGGCAATGATGACACTTATACGTGGCACTGATGACACGTGGCACTGATGACAGATGGCACTAATATGTGGCACTGATGACAGATGGCACTTATACGTGGCACTGATGACACGTGGCACTAATACAAGGCACTGATGACAGATGGCACTAATACGTGCCACTGATGACAGATGGCACTAATACGTAGCACCGATGATGCGTGACACTGATGACAGATGGCACTGATAAGTGGCATTGATGACACGTGACACAGACAACAGATGGCACGTGACACTGACAGGTGGCACTGATGACAAATGGCACTGATACGTGGCACTGATGACAGATGGCACTAATATGTGGCACTGATGACAGATGGCACTATGTGGCACTGATGACACGTGGCACTGGGGACAGATAGCACTAACAGGTGGCACTGGGGGCAGGTAGCACTGGGGTGGATGGCACTGGGGCGGATGGCACTGGAGCGGATGGCACTGGGGCAGGATGGCACTTTTTTTAACTTTTTTTTTTTTTTTTACACTTACGGCCGCTGCAGCCGTTCATCTCTCCCCTCTCACACGCTGTCTGTGTGAGGAGGGAGAGCGGCGCTGAGAGATGATCTCATATGTTTACATATGAGATCATCTCACATTAGACACGCTGATCGCGCTGTAAACGGCCGCTGTGATTGGCCGTTTACAGCGATCTGTGTTTGCCTGTCTCCGGGGGACACGGCAAATACAGAACTTCCCTGATGCGCGCCCGCGACGACGCGCATTGCGGAAGTAAACAACAGGACGTCCTCCCGGATGAAAGCGCCTGCTCTACGGCCCTCATTCGGCTATAGGGCGAGCTCGAGGTGGTTAACGATCCAGTTGCAAATGGAAAATACCACATTTGGCCATTAGATGGTGCTAAGTAGCACAGTGATGTCCTATACTACTTAGTGCCATCTAATGGCCAAATGCAGTATTTTCCATCCATAAATCAAAGAAAAACATTCAACCAGAGATAGCCTAATAACATTTGTTTTTTCTTTGTTTAGTTTTTTTTTTTTTTTTTTTACCACATTCAGACAGAACTATGTGAATTACTGTGTGAATTTAAGAAATACCTAAAAAAAAAAAAAATTTTTAGGGCAATTGTAGAAAATAAAGAGAGTGTGTGTGTGTGTGTATATATATATATATATATATATATATATATATATATATATATATACTGTATATATATATATATATTCTTAACCACTTCAGCCCTGGAGGAATTTACCCCCTTCCTGACCAGAGCACTTTTTGCGAATCGGCACTGCGTCGCTTTAACTGACAATTGCGCGGTCGTGCGGCGTGGCTCCCAAACAAAACTGATGTCCTTTTTTTCTCACAAATAGTGCTTTCTTTTGGTGGTATTTGAGCACCTCTGCGGTTTTTATTTTTTGCGCTATAAACAAAAAAATAGCGACAATTTTGAAAAAAAAAATGCAATATGTTCTACTTTTTGCTATAATAAATATCCCCCAAAAATATTTAAAAAACATTTTTTTTCCCTCAGTTTAGGCATATTCTTCTACATATTTTTGGTAAAAAAAATAAATAAATCGCAATAATCTTCTATTGCTTGGTTTGCGCAAAAGTTATAGTGGCTACAAAATAGGGGATAGTTTTATGGCATTTTTATTGATAATTTTTATTTTTTTTTTTACTAATAAGACGCTATTGCGGACACATCGGACAATTTTTACACATTTTTGGGACCATTGGCATTAATACAGCGGTCAATGCTAAAAATTGAGTTGATTACTGTAAAAAATGTGACTGGCAGTGAAGGGGTTAACCACTAGGTGATAGTGTAGGGGTTAAGTGTGTCCTAGGGAGTGATTCTAACTGTGGAGGGGCGGGGCTGTGTGTGACACGTCACTGATCACCGCTCCCAATTACAGGGAGAGCTGATCAGTTTCCTGTCACTAGGCAGAACGTGGAAATGCTTGTGTACATTAGCATCTCCCCGTTCTTCCTCACCGTGAGACGATCGAGGTTATCCCCGCAGACATCGGGTCCACGGGATCCCCAATCTCGGTTACGGAGTTCCTGGCGGGGAGCGCGCCCACGAACCGCCTCTTAAAGGGCAACGTACAGGTACATTAATCTGCCTGTATGTGCCCTTCTGCCGCAGTATATGTGCGGTAGGGGGTCAGGAAGCAGTTAAAAAAAAATTAAAATTTATTGATACAATTTTAAACATGATAAAAGCATTTGCCAAAAAAGAAACCCAAACAAAAAATTCTGAAAAAAAATACAAAAACACAATGTAAATCTATCATAATACAGATGATGTCACAAATGGCATCACCCCACTACACATAGAATACGATCCATGAGATGAATGAATGATGTTGGGCAGTGGGAATAACCAACGTGTTTCGATAATATGTATGAAAATATAATCTTCTTCAGGGACTGGTGCCATTTCTGAAAGTACAGAGTAAAGTATGAAATGGAGATTGAAATCCTCATAAATAAATATGGGACATAAAAAACATGTTAAATATTTGCAAGATACAAAACTTACATATCAATATATTATTGCGAGGGGCATTCCTTCAACCCTGATGATCATCCTTCAAGTCTGCAGAAAATACGTCTTTCATCACATATGGGGGTCATTGAAAACATCCCAAGAAGGCACCAAAAAAACATGGAACGGGGGGGAGACCCAACCTTTTTCAATTGGAAAAACTGGGAAAGAGAGAAAAAGGGAGTTATGGTAATTTCTATGTCAAAAATATAAAGTATATTATGTAAGTCATTGTGCACCTCCCAGGGGCTCCCCAAACCACCAAGGAAGAAGGGGGAGCAGATCCTGAACCGGGGAGGTCCCCAGTCCTATTGAAAGGGAAGCCCTATGGGAATTTATACCCAATCCCAAAGGGTAGGTGCCTCCCAAAACTGGGGTGATAAGCACAGAAACATATATGGATAATGAAGCAAGTACTTAAAGACAACTCTCATTTATGTTCAACTGAAGGGATGAAAATGGTTGACCAGGAAAAGATTTGATCCAACCAAGTGGAAAATAGGCAGATAACTCCCCATAGACGAAATCCAGCTGACTCAAAAATCCTATAAAACAAAGACAATTCCATAGCTCAACTCACCAACCAGTCTGCGAAGGCCAGTTATAGGTGTGGGCAGTGGCCAGTTTTTTGTGACTCAAAAATCCTCCATGAAAGAAAGATGGAAGAAGAAATGGCGCCAAAAAGACCCCCGGAGTCCTCCTTATATTTCCCCGCCAGGGCCGCTATTGCTATCGCCATATGGCACAGTAGCAGTGACGCCACACACGCCATGGACGTAATAATGTCAGGCGTCACGACGCATCATCCATCGTCACGCTGCGAGGTAACACCGTGTACAGAGCGACAGCAACATAGACTGCTGACGCACCAAGGAGATTCCCCGCAGCAGATCTACTTGCGATCAGTGTGAGTGCAATGACGTCACCCGCAAATGGGCGGGAAAATGTCATGTGCATCACCAAGAGATGGACGCGGCCCACTGGCCATATGATGGGGAATAGGTATGAGAGGAAAGAAACTTCACTACCTAAAAACTACTATATGAATTTTTTTAATGCACCCCAAAGTGGACATCATTGTGGCTTTTTACAAACAAACCACATTTATAGCACAGTGGGCTCTTACTGCAGTACAGCAGCAGAGAACTTTATTTGTTTAACCACATGCCGACCAGCCGCCGCAGTTGCAGAATGGCTCGGCTGGGCGAAACAATGTTATGTAACGTTGCTTCGCCCCGTGGCCACCCAGAACTGTGTGTGTAAACACACAGTTTCTAGTTTTATGAGGGGAGAAATTACAGATCGTTTGATCATACAGGGTATGAACAGACGATCTGTTATCTCCCCTGCACAGTCCCCATTCCCTTTCAGTTAGAACACAAAGTAGGACACACTTAACCCCTTCATTGCCCCCTAGTGTTAACCCCTTCACTGCCATTGACTGTGACATTTTTACAGTAATCAATGCATTTTTATTCGCACTGTTCGCTGTATTAATGTGGTGTGTAGCAAGATGGTAGCGACGGAACGTCACTTCCGTAGCAAACTGCGATGGGTCACCGAATATGTCGTTACATTTGCTCTCGGGTCCTCTCGCAGAGCCGAGAGTAGCCGAGTGTCCTTGGCTCGGCTCACAGTCATGTCCAGTTCCTGTGTTATGTCCATTATAGGGCGGGACTGGGCGTGACTGTGAGCCGAGCCGCGTACACTTGGCTATGTATCTCGGTGGGGCCTGCTGGGCCCCCTATTGGGCGGGGCCCATGGGCTTGAGCCCAGTCAAGCCCAATGGTAAGTCCAGCCCTGGTTGGCATATTGCAAGAAAACTGCATTCTTTTTTGTTTGGTTTTTACCTTTTCTTTCTTTATGTTTTTATAAACTTTTTCCACAAATTTAAAGTGTCTGCAGACTGAAATAGAAATGTAGTTTCTATGAACAATAAATGACAAAATGGCTTATGTAGTAATAATATATGAGCAATAAGTGGAGTTATCCTTTAAGTATAATTGCACAACGAGTCTGAAAATAATAATCTGACTCCTATTGAAACCAAAGAAATATTGTGATTCCTTTTCCATTTATTTTTCCCTTTGGTCTGCCTGTGATATGGCTGTCTCCAAGATTCCAGTAACACAAGCAATATTGTGGCACTTTATGGTGATATCTGAGCCTCGGTGCAATCAATTAACTGCCATCTCAGGCTTATTATAGCTTCAGTTCTCACAAATAGATGTCAATGGGAGAAAAAAATAATACACACACCGAAAAATAAACATAAACAATTCAACAATAGCTTACAATAAATACTTCTTGGATGTGCCCGGGTATGTAATGTATATAATGACTTTAAAGAAGATTTTTTGGATTGCAGGAGAAAGGGTATATTGGATACGGTTGGTGAAAGAAAGCAAGGGATAAGCTGATGTTTAACCAACATGCTAATTACATTTTAAAATGAATTATTTTTTGTTTTCATTACATGCCTTATTTTAGGTCTGGTTATATGATCACTGGGTCTCTATGCTATCAAAAGAATGCAGGCAGATTATGACTAGTGGTAGGGACTGGCAAGGTATTGTGCATAGCTTTCTAAAAACATCAGAGCACCCTGAATCAGTACCTTTCTCAAGAGCCCTCGGCCTAATGCACACAGTGAGGGGACCCTTGTGAGGAGTTATAGACATATCAAAAAGCCTTCATGGGTGGGTATGATTCTGAAGGTGTAGGTGTTAGTAGGAAGGCAACCAATACCATGGAGATGAGGTGGGAAGTTGATCAAGCAACCACTCCATTATGGATGAGATCAGAAGGTGATCAGGCAACACATTCCATGAGGATGAAGTGGAGACGTTATAAAATAACCAATCCCATAGAGATGAGATGGGAAAGTATTAAGCAACCAATCCTATAGAGATGAGGTGGAAAGTGGATCAAACAACTAAACCTATGAGCATGAGAAGGAAGGGTTATTAAGCAACCAATCCAATGTAAAAGAGGTAACAAGGTGGTAAAGCAACCAGTCCCATGGAGATGAGGTCGGAAGGGGATCAAGCAACAAAGTCCATGAGGATGGGGTGGAGAGGTTATAAAGCAACTAATCTCATAGAGATAAGGTGGGAAAGTTATTAAGCAACCAATCCTATGGAGATGAGGAAGGAGGGTTATCAAGCAACAAATCCTATGGAGATGAGGAGGGAGGGTTATCAAGCAACCAATCTCATGTAAATGAGGAGAGAGGGTTATCAGGCAACCAATCCCATAGAAATGAGGTAGGAAAGTGGAAAAGCAACCAGTCCTAGGGAGATGAGGTCAGAAGAGGCTTAAACAACCAGTCTCTTCAGCATGAGGAGGGAGGGTTTTCAAGCAACCAGTCCCATGGACATGAGGAAGAAGGTGATCAAGCAACCATTCCCCTAAGGATGATCTTGGAATGTGATAAAGCAACCAATCCCATGACAAGATAGGAAGGTAATCAAGCAACCAATCCTAATCCTAATGAGATGAGGTGGTAAGGGGATCAAACAACCAATCTCATGAGCATTGAGAGTTAGGGTTATGAAGCAACCAAGCCCATGGAAATAAGGTGGGAGGATTGTCAAGCAACCAATTCAACAGATATGAGATGTGAATGTGATCAAGGAACCAATCCCATCGAGATGAAGTGGGAAAGGGATCAACCAATCTCTTGATAATGAGGAGGGAGGGTCATCAAGCAACCAATCCTATGTAAATGAATTTGGAGGGTTAACAATCAACCATCCCATGGAGATAAGGTAAGAAGGTGATCAAGCAACCAATCCCATAAGAATGAGGTGGGAACATGATAGCAAAAACTATCCCATGAGAATGAGATGGGAAGGTTATCAAGAAAACAATCACAAGGAAATGAGGTAGAAAGGGGATTAAACAACCACTTGCATGAGCATGAGCAGGGAAGGTTATCGAGCAACCAATTCCAGAAAGATAAGGTGGAACAGTCATCAAGCCACCAATCCCATATGGATGATTTAGGAGGCTGATGAAGCAACAATAAGGTGGGCAAGAGGTAATGCCCAGCAGTTTTTCCATCTACTTACACAATATAGTCTGTATAATCTACTTTCTACTTCTGTGATACAGGCCTCTTATACATTGAACAAGCTACAAAATATGGGCAAATATGGTTTTCAATTGAGCACTTTAGAGCGAGTAAGTGATTGTACACGGTGTAACGGCATACAACAGGAATACATCTATATTCCAAACTACGAGGTAACGCTGCAGGGATAGGAGGTGTCATGTTTGCAGAAAATGTCACCCATGAACCATACTCGACACAGCTCAATACGCGACACATGTTTGCTCTTGTTTTCTTGTTGTTATTTTTCACTCTTTTTTTTTTTCTAAATGATCTGACCTTTTCATATTACAAACATTTCTGATTTTTCTCCCTCTTTTTTGTATAAGGTTTCCTATCATTTAAAGGGTAAAGACAAATACATTTTCGGGCGACCTTTTCAGGCTTTATTTTTTATTTTCCTTCCCGAGATCACACGCTGCTCGAGTGGCGAGGAAACTTGTATGATTAATACCATCTGATTACACAGTCAGAGATTGGCCAGAAGCTTAGGAAACAACTCCTAATATACTGTGTATATAATTGCTCATAAAGTCATTTAGTAATGTATTGTTCTTAAAAAAATCTCTTTTCATTTTATTATAGCCAGATATAATTTTCTAAACCTGTCAAAAAGCGGCCTAGGTGCTTGTACCCATTTGTAAACAGAATAAACCAGTTACCTTATCCTCTGGCTCCTATAACTGGTTTTAACCCTTACATAATGAGGCCATTGATGCTTAAATGACTAGGAAAAGCACAGCAAAGCCAGTATGTGTTGGTTGACTTAATAACTCTATAGCTAAATTTCCTACCTACAGTATTTTCCTCATTAAACTGTAATCTAAAGTGTAATAAAGCAATTCTATATGTGCAGTGGTTTTGCATAGAGCAGACCAGATCCTCCTCTTCTCGGTTCCCCCTGCTGGCGCTCCTGGCTCCTCCCCGCCACGCCCAGTGCCCCTGTGCCTACTCACTCCCAAGTCAGATCCCTGACTCTGCTCCCTCCTCACTGTGTCATGGTCTGGAGTCAGGCTCAGAGGCCCGTAGCTATAGCAGCAGAGCAGGTATTCACACAGGTCACCCTGGCTGATGACACGGGTTCACCTGAGGTGCGGGGTCTAAGCACTAACTGGTATTCACCAGAGCTCCTGAAGGTGGAGATGGGCTTCGCTGCATGTTAGTGCCAGGTCGCGGTCCTCAGGATAGCCCCACCAGGAGGTGAGCAAGCTGGGGTCTGGTAGCAGATATAGCAGGTAGGGATCAAGCATAAGCGTAGTTGAGAAATAAGCCAAATGTCGGTAACGAATAGTAGCAAGGATATGGTCGGCAGCAGGAGAGACAGGAGCAAGTCATTGGCTGGTGAAGGCACAATATTCTGGCAACCAGGAAGTGCAGAGACATGGCTTAAATCAGGAAGTTCATGGGAGGAGCAAAGGGTTCAAGGTTCAAGGCAAACAAGATTCAAGACAAGATCATTCAAGGAATTGTCCAAGGAACTGTCTGGCATTCCAGGTAGCTCAGCAAGCAGTCACTGCCAGACACACCAGAGGTCCCAGGTTCAAGCCCAGGTCCTAACAGTACTCCCCTCCTCCCAGGATGTCCCCTGGATGTCCTAGGGCCAGGTTTCTGAGGAAACCTCTGGTGGAATTCCCTTGTTAATCTAGGGGCATGAACATTCTTTTCAGGCTCCCAAGAATTTTCTTCTGGCCCATATCCTTCCCATTGAACCAAATATTGCAATTTGGTAAAAAGGTAGTGGTGCGCGGTACTATGGTGAAGAATCTAGTTAAAACAGGTTTAATATATTCAATAGGTACTCAAAAGATTAGAAGATAAATGTAATATCGTCTCCACTACAGGTAATAAATGGAACGTAGAAAAAGAAAAGACAATATATGTATATAAAAAATATAAAAAATATATATTTATGTATATATAGTGAGGGACCCTCACTCCTATGCGTAGTAGTATTTTGAGTGGTAGACAAATGGATAAGAAAAACAATTAATGATAAATAAGACTGGTGGTCCCAATGCGATTTTTTTAGGTAGCAGAGTTGCATAAAGTGGCAGTGCTGAATATAAAGAAGGTCCGTGAAAATAACTACTACTGTATTTGTTTCAGTGACTAAAGTACTATACATAAAATAGTGGACAAAATAAAAAATATATAAAGTGAATCACCATGCGATTTGTTAAAAATGACAAAAAATGCATACAAAGTGCTAGTGCTGAACAATAAATAGATCTGAAAAGAAAATCTGCTAAGTCAAAGTATATGTGTAACAGTGTGCAAAAGGTATAAAGACACCTGCACAGAGTCACTTTGCTTAACCCTCCCTTGTCTTTAACACCATATGCGATTTCTTTAGTCACAAGGCAAGCATTACTTACATCTTTTGCCTTATCTAGCTAATGATTACTTTTGCACACTGTTACACATATACTTTGACTTAGCAGATTTTCTTTTCAGATCTATTCATTGTTCAGCACTAGCACTTTGTATGCGTTTTTTGTCATTTTTAACAAATCGCATGGTGATTAACTTTATATATTTTTTATTTTGTCCACTATTTTATGTATAGTACTTTAGTCACTGAAACAAATACAGTAGTAGTTATTTTCACGGACCTTCTTTATATTCAGCACTGCCACTTTATGCAACTCTGCTACCTAAAAAATCGCATTGGGACCACCAGTCTTATTTATCATTAATTGTTTTTCTTATCCATTTGTCTACCACTCAAAATACTACTACGCATAGGAGTGAGGGTCCCTCACTATATATACATATATATTTTTTATATTTTTTATATACATATATTGTCTTTTCTTTTTCTACGTTCCATTTATTACCTGTAGTGGAGACGATATTACATTTATCTTCTAATCTTTTGAGTACCTATTGAATATATTAAACCTGTTTTAACTAGATTCTTCACCATAGTACCGCGCACCACTACCTTTTTACCTTTTGTCTTCTCCAATTGGGGTTCAAGTACCCCATTTCAGTGTGTGCAGCGGTGCAACAATTAGATTACTCTTTGATTAGGCGCAGGAATATTCTCTTTTATACTTAAATATTGCAATTTGTTCCTAGAGATCCTGGAGTCAAGAATTTTTACCACCACAAATTCTTCTTCACCCTGTACCTCAACAGGTGGAGGAGGAGGATGAATTCTTCCAGAAAAAGTATTTTCATGAAATGGTTTGAGTAGCGATATATTAAACACAGGGTGAATTTTCATATTGTCAGGAAGTTTTAGGCGAAAAGTGACCGGGTTGATTTGAGCAGAAATCTCAAAAGGTCCCATAAACTTTTGACCCAACTTAGCACATAGAAACTTGAACTTTTAAATTTTTGGTAGATAACCAAACTTTCTCACCTACTTGAAAAGTGGGAATAACCTACGATGTCTGTCAGCAGCCTTCTTGCAATATTCCTGAGCCTCCTTCAATGTATCAGTCAATTTCTCCTGGATCTCATGTAATGAAGCTAGTCTGTTGGTAACAGCAGGAATTGAAGTTGAGATAGGGAGATCAGGAATAAAAACTGGATGCTACCCGGTGTTTAAGAAAAACGGGCTTTGGGAAGTGGAGCTATGTTTAGAGTTATTATAAGCAAACTCTGCCGTAGGAAGATAGTCCACCCAGTCATCCTGAAGATAACTCACGAAACATCGAAGGTATTGCTCCAGAGTTTGATTGGTCCTCTCGATCTGACCATTAGACTGTGGATGAAAAGCCAAAGACAGATTAACTGTTACACCCAAAGCTGAGCAAAAGCTTCTCCAAAATTTTGAGGTAAACTGTACCCCTCTGTCAGACACCACATCATCAGGAATTCCATGAAATTTAAAAACTTCTGTAACCATTACCTCAGCAGTATGTTCGGCGGAGGGTACCCCTTTAACTGGAATAAAATGAGCCATCTTAGTGAGATGGTCAACGACTACCAGAATGGTCATCCCTTTTGAAAGAGGAAGGTCAACCACAAAGTCCATAGAAATTGACCCCCATGGTCTTGATGGAACAGGCAGTGGTAGAAGTAACCCCAGAGTAGAAGATCGAGGTGTCTTATTGCGAGCACAGGTTAGACATGAAGCCACATAACTCTACATCTTTCTTGTACCCAGGCCACCAAAAGGAACATGATAAGAGTTCTTCTGTCTTAGAAACCCCAAAATGACCAGCAAGTTTAGAGTTGTGTACCAATCTGAGGGCTTCTACCCGAACTGATTCAGGTACATAGAGGCAATGCGCTTGAGTCCAAAAACCATTGTTGTACTTGAGGTTAATGTCCTTAGGAGGATTATTAAGAAGTGGATCATTCTCATACCCCTCCTTGAGAAGATTAAAAAATGTCTTCGAACTCATGGCCCCTAGAAAGTTCTTTTGACGCAGGATTGTACATTCAGAGGTGCGTTCCTGGTGAGGCCCAGACAACATCCATGATAGGGCATCAGCCTTACCATTCCTTGACCCAGGGCGGTATGAGATAACAAAATTAAACCTGGAAAAGAAAAGGGTCCAACGTGCTTGTCTAGATGACAACCCTTTAGCAGACCAAATAAATTCTACATTTTTATGATTGGTGAGAACGGTTACAGGGTGCTTAGCTCCTTCCAGCAGATGCCTCCACTCAGAAAATGCTTCCTTAATTGCCAGCAGCTCCTTGTTTCCAATGTCATAATTCATTTCAGCTGAAGACATCGGTCGAGAGAAATAAGCACAAGGATAAAGCTGCATTTTTTCTCCCATTCGCTGAGAAAAGATAGCTCCCACAGCAGAATTAGAAGCAGCAACTTCTACGATGAAAGGTAGTTCTGGATCTGGATGTACCAGTATTGGTGCAGAAGCGTAGAGAGTTTTCAGTTTACTAAAGGCAGCCTGTGCCTCAGGTGACCACAAAAAGGGCACCCCTTTCTTTGTCAGCTGTGTAATTGGAGCAATTACCTTAGAGAAATTTCTTATAAATCTTCTGTAAAAGTTGGCAAGTCCAACAAATCGCTGTATCTCTTTAACATTCTTAGGGACAGGCCAATCCACCACTGCTTTTATCTTATCAGGATCCATGCTTACCCCTTCAGAAGAGATTATGTATCCCAAGAACTGGACCTGAGTTTGTTCAAACTCACATTTCCCTAGTTTGATGTAAAGTTGATTCCGCCTTAATCTCTCGAAAACAATACAGAAATGCTTGCGGTGTTCTTCCAAAGTATCAGAGAAAATTAGAATGTCATCCAAATATGCTATTACAAACTGATCAAGCAAATCTCGAAAAGCATCATTAATAAAATGTTGAAAAGTTGCAGGAGCATTGCAAAGCCCAAAGGGCATGGCCAAAGACTCAAAATGTCCATATCTGGTTCTTAAAGCAGTTTTCCATTCATCTCCGAGACGTATGCGGACAATATGTTGTATGCCCCCCGTAAATCTAATTTGGTAAAGAGCTTGGCAGAGCGGAGTCTTTCGAGCATTTCTGGAATCAGTGGGAGTGGATAGCGATTCTTAATTGTGATCCTATTTAAATCTCTGTAGTCAATACACGGACGCAGGGTGGAGTCCTTTTTCGTCACGAAGAATAAGGCTGCGCCAGCAGGAGAGGTTGAGTGTCTGATAAACCCCTTCTCAAGATTCACATTAATCCACTCCCAGAGCACTTTCAGTTCAGGTTCTGATAAAGAATAAAGGCGACCAAATGGTATTTCTGCCCCTGGAAGCAATTCAATGGGACAATCATAAGAGCGATGAGGAGGCAGCTGATCTGCGTTCTTTTTATCACAAACTTACTGAAACTCAAGATATTGTGGAGGTAGCTTGTCGTATGACTGGATAGTTGCCAAAACTGCTTGTAAATCTTGGGTTGGCGGAGGGCTTATTTGATAAGATTCTTTGCAATGCTTCTTGCAATGGTCAGATGTAAAGCTTAAAGAACGTGTCTCCCAGTTGATGGAGGGATTATGGATAGAGAACCAAGGAATGCCCAGGACAATAGGGAACTTGGGTGATGTAATCAGCTCAAAGCTGATAGTCTCCTGATGGTCAGTTTCAATTAGGAGTTTAAGTGGGATTGTCTCGTGAGTAACAGGTCTTGAAGACAAAGGTGAGCCATCCACAGTTTCCATATCAATTGGGACGAGTTTATTTCTTATTTGAGTGTTATTTAATTTGGGCAAATTCGATGTCGATGAAGTTTCCCCCAGCCCCTGAGTCCAGCATAGCAGAGCAAGGTATTTCATTGTTTTCAACAATAAGCTTTATAGGGGTGACAAAATTAGTTGATAAAGAATTAACTTTATTTGCTTCCTGAATCAAAGGAGAGATGGACTGAGAAATTTAGTTTATTTGTTCAGATACTGTAACATCCATTGCTGCAATTGTTCTTTAAAATTTATTGGGACAATTAACTGCGTAATGTCCAGAGTCTCCACAAAAAAGACATACGTTTTCTGAACGTCGTCTTTCTTTCTCCTGAGTAGTAATAGATCTTTTAATAGCATCCACCTGCATAGGTTCAGGAGTGTCAGAATCAGGAAAAACTCTTGGACCCTTAGGAGGATACTGTGTAGTAGAAAAATGTATGCCACCATTACTGCCTAGGATTTCCAGTCTCTCCTTTCTCCTTTCAGTAAGTCTCTGATCAATTTGAATGCATAATTTAATAAAAGCTTCAAGGTCATCAGGACTTTCTACTCTGGCAAGCTCATCTTTTACTTGTTCCGAGAGTGCTGCTGGATTCCAATTGGTATCTGAGATCCAACGTCGGAATTCAGTTGTGTACTCTGCAACAGACAGTCTTCCCTGCCGTAAATTGTGCAATTTTGCCTCAGCAGTAGCACAGCGGTTAGGATCATCGAAAACTTGGTTCATTGCAGTTACAAAAGAATCAAAATTATCCAGGATGACATCATCTTTCTCCACATAAGGGGAGGCCCATGCTAAGGCTTCCTCAGTCAGGAGGTTGATAATAAACAGCACCTTTTTCCTGTCAGAAGTGAATGCAGCAGGTTGCATCTGAAAGTATATACGACATTGATTAAGGAACCCTCTATAATGGCGGCGGTCTCCGCTAAACTTGAGTGGTAGGGGCATTCATGCATTAGTATCTATGGCAGCAGTATCTCGGGCATGAAAATCCCGCATTTGTTTGTGTAGCTCAAGGATTTCCTCTTGTAGACCTTTCACTTCAATTTGTAACTCAGAACATTTTTCCTGGTAGTTAACACCAAATGTCTGCAACTCAGCGATTTGAACCCTGAGAGGAGCCAAGGCAGCTGCTACAACGGCCTCCATGTTTTTGGCCAGGATATTCTGTCACGGTCTGGAGTCAGGCTCAGAGGCTAGTAGCTATACCAGCAGAGCAGGTATTCACACAGGTCACCCTGGCTGATGACACGGGTTCACCTGAGGTTGCGGGGTCTAAGCACTAACTGGTATTCACCAGAGCTCCTGAAGGTGGAGATGGGCTTTGCTGCGTGTTAGTGCCAGGTTGCGGTCCTTAGGATAGCCCCACCAGAAGGTGAGCAAGCTGGGGTCTAGTAGCAGATATAGCAGGTAGGGATCAAGCAGAAGCGTAGTTGAAAAACAAGCCAAATGTCGGTAACGAATGGTAGCGAGGATACGGTCGGCAGCAGGAGAGACAGGAGCAAGATATTGGCTGGTGAAGGCATAATATTCTGGCAACCAGGAAGTGCAGAGACACGGCTTAAATCAGGAAGTTCATGGGAGGAGCAAAGGGTTCAAGGTTCAAGGCAAACAAGATTCAAGACAAGATCATTCAAGGAATTGTCCAAGGAGCTGTTCAGCATTCCAGGTGGCTCAGCAAGCAGAGTCACTGCCAGACACACCAGAGGTCCCAGGTTCAAGCCCAGGTTCTAACACACTGGCTGTGATTGACAGTAGCCAGAGCCCACTGCTGTTTCTGAGCCAGTGAGGAGAGAGAGAACTGAGAGAGCCTTGGCTCTCATGCACATTGCTGGACTGAGACTATAGTTGCATAGTAGGTGAGGTCAAAAAAAGACTCAAGTCCAACCTATATGTGTGGTAATATGTCAGTATTACATTGTTTATCCCTGTATGTTGCGGTTGTTCAGGTGCTTATCTAATAGTTTCTTGAAACTATCGATGCCCCCCACTGAGACCACCGCCTGTGGAAGATTCCACATCCTTTGTGCTCTTACAGTAAAGAACCCTCTACGTAGTTTAAGGTTAAACCTCTTTTCTTCTAATTTTAATGAGTGGCCACGAGTCTTGTTAAACTCCCTTCCGCAAAAAAGTTTTATCCCTATTGTGGGGTCACCAGTACAGTATTTATACATTGAATTCTAGACATGTGCACACTGAAATATTTTGTTTCCGAATATCCTTTTCATCCGAAAAATAAATGTATTTAGTTACTCCCGAAATTAGTTTTTATTTATTTTGTTTCATTAAAAAATGCATTAGTCCGAAAATCTGAAATAATTAAGGTCAAATCTGTCATTGAAGGCTTATGGTGTCTGAATGCTCTAAGAAGATTCGACAGAGCAGCTAAACTGTATGACGCCGCAATTGTACATTGCCGGTCGAATGTTCCACCTACAAGCTATAGTAGAATTCTAATGTATGACACTAGTAATAATTATATTTATTAATTATTATTACTAGTTAACCAACATTAGAATTCTTCTATAGCCTATGGGTGGAGCATTTGACCATAAATGTCCGCTCACAGCAACTGCTTCGTTGAATCTTCATGTCTAATCTTTTCTCTCTATGTCCTATAATCTTGGACTAATAGAGTTAGGTTAGGCACATTCGATCTTTTTTTGCTATTGTCTCTATAATGTTGAATCTTTTCTCTCTATGTCGAATTGTTTCTCTCTGTCGAATCTTTTCTCTCTATGTAGAATAATCTTGAACTAATAGAGCTAAGGTTAAGGCACATTCGACCACAGGTTCGATGGACACAGATCGCTATTGTCAGCGTCATGTCAAATCTCCTATCTATATCAAACTCCTGTCGCAACAAAAACGAAATAAAGCATTTGTTTATGTGGGATCTTTCGGTTTTCGGATTCTGCACGTTCGTTATGGTTTGTTAAAACGATAACGAAAATACCAGAAATTCGGACGAAAATGCATTCGGACGAAAACGAATGAACATGTCTATTGAAATCATATCTCCTCTCAAGCGTCTCTTCTCCAGAGAGAATAAGTTCAGTGCTCCCAACCTTTCCTCATAACTAATATCCTCCAGACCCTTTATTAGCTTTCTTGCCCTTCTTTGTACTCACTCCATTTCCAGTACATCCTTCCTGAGGACTGGTGCCCAGAACTGGACAGCATACTCTAGGTGCGGCACAGGTAAGTGTAATGCCCCGTACACACGGTCAGACTTTCCGAAGTAAAATGTGCAATCGGAGCTTGTTGTTGGAAATTAGGACCGTGTGTAGGTTCCATCGGACATTTTCTATCGTAATTTCCATTGCGCAAAATTTGAGATCTGGATCTCAAATTTTCTGACAACCAAACCCGTTGTCGGAAATTATGATCGTGTGTGCACAATTTCAACGCACAAAGTTCCACACATGCTCGTAATCAAGCAGAAGAGCCACCCTGGCTACTGAACTTCAATTTCTCGGCTCGGCTTACGTCACTGCGTTCTTGACGTTTGGGAATTCTAACAACTTTGTGTGACCGTGTGTATGCAAGACACGTTTGAGCCAACATCAGTTCGGAAAAAATCCATGGATTTTGTTGTCAGAAGGTCCGATCAATGTGTACGGGGCATAAGAGTGGTTCTTGGGGGGGAGGGAGCTGCTTGCAGATGGCTTTTTACCTTAATGCATAGAATGGATTACGGTAAAAAACATTCTGTCTTTAGAACAGCTTTACTGTAAGTGTTTTAATCACAAACGTCTGCCTGTTTTTAATTGATGGCCAATAAATTAACAAAATAGATTTTTTTTTATTTTTTTTTTGGTACTGGTTCGTTTTTTTTAAATTCATTAAAGTGTAATTTGTTCCCAAAAATTGCATTTGTATGACTGCTGTGTGACATAAAATATTGCAAAAACCACCATTTTATTCTCTAGGGTCTCTACTAAACAAACAAAAAAAAAAAAAAAATATATATATATATATATATATATATATATATATATATATATATATATATAAATGTTTGGAGGTTCTAAGTAATTTTCTAGCAAAAAAAAATTATTGTATTCCTTTCATCTAAAGGTCAAATTGTTACAATGTTTATACTTAAGTATTTACAACCGCTTTAGGGCTCCTTCACACAGACGTGTTCGTGTACGGAGCCCGCTCTGCTCAGCGGGGGGATGGCTCCGTTGATCCCCGCTGAGCAGGAAGATGACAGGTCTGTCTCTGCACACTGTGCAGGGACGGACCTGTCAGAGCGCCGCTCTCCCCTATGGGGGATCGGATGAAGACGGACCGTAGAGTCCCTTGTCATGCGATCTGATCCACAGACAGATGGAAAAATTGGTTTTTCCTCCATCACACTTTTTCGGATCGGAGCAGGTCAGATGTCAGTGGACATGTCAGATGGAGTGTCCATTCAGGTCCGCCTAAAAAAACTGACAGGCGGACCTGAACGGATTGTCCATGTGAAAGGGGCTTTAAGTGTTTTAATCACAAACGCCTGCCCTGTTTTTAATTAAAGGCCGATATATGAACAAAATTGTATTTATTTAATTATTTGGTACTGGTTAGTTTTTTTATTTTTTATTTATTCATTAAAGTGTAATTTGTTCTCAAAAAATTGCATTTGTACGACTGCTGCGCAAATACAGCGGGACATAAAATATTGCTACAACTACCATTTTATTCTCTAGGGTCTTTACTAAAAATATATATAACATTTGGAGGTTCTAAGTAATTTTCTAGCAAAAAAAAAATGATTTTAACTTGAAACCAACAAATGTCAGAAAAAAGGTTTAGCGTTTAAGTCATTAACCACTTCAGCCCCGGAAGAATTTACCCCCTTTTTTGCGATTATTTGATCACATCTGCGTTTTTTATTTTTTGTGCTATGAACAAAAAAGTAGCGACAATTTTGAAAAAAACATATTATTTTTAAATTTTTGCTATAATCATTTTTTTTTTCCTTTCTTTTGACGGCTGTCGGTTTTAGCAGAGCAGAGAAAATTCTCTACATAGAAAGAATCAGGAAATTATTTTTTCAAGATCGCAATGGGGAAAAAATTGCAATAACGATTCTTAACGATTAATCGTGCAGCTCTAGTTCACTCTGACTATTTTGTCAGTGGGTCTGCACACAGCAGGTGTATAGACCTGGGAGCTCAGCACAGGGAAGGTGGGAGCCCCTCATAATCAGCACAACAGGTCTAAAGACCTGGGAACTCATCACAGGGAAGGTGTAAGCCCCTTGTAATCAGCACAGCAGGTGTATAGACCTGGGAACTCAGCACAGGGAAGGTGTGAGCCACTTATGATGGGCAGAGCAGGTGCACAAACCCGGGAACTCAGCACAGGGATGGTGGGAACCCCTCATAATGGGCACAGCATGTGTACAGACCTGGGAACTCAACACAGGGATGATGGGAACTCCTTAATGGGCACAGCGGATGTAAAGACCTGGGAACTCAGCACAGGTATATTGGGAACACATCATGATGGGCACAGCAAGTGTACAGACCTGTTAATTCAGTGCAAGAATGGTAGAAAACCCTCATTATGAGCACAGCAGGTGTGCAGACACAGAAACTCAGAGCAGTGAAAGTGATAATCTGTCATAATGGGCACAACAGGTATGCAGACCCAATTACAATTATTAGCAGGTGTACAGACGGGGGAACTCAGCGCAGGGAAGGTGAGAGCCACTTATGATGGGCAGAGCAGGTGCACAAACCCATGACATTTGTATTGTCTGACACTTCCCCCTCCACCTTTTGCCACATACCCCCCAACTCCCCCCTTTCCTCCAAAACCCCCTCACACCCCATTAAACCAGACCAGACTGCGTTTGGAGTAAAGGGCCAAAGGCCTTGATTTATTAACCAAAATATGTAAAATATAAACTTTCAATAAATAACTTTTAATAATAATAACTTGTAAACTTTTCCTTTAACACTGGAACATGGGTCATTAGCATATCCAAGACCCTACTGGTCACTGCACCATATATTTGACCTCTTGACCTCCAGACGGCATCCCTTGTCTCAGAGGCTAAACCCAAACTAATGCAGTGACCTACCCCTTTTCTCCTCCGGTTACCCCCTTGTTACCAGGAAGTACATCACCAACCATCCCCATCCCCATGGATGGGTACAACCTAATTACCACCTGCACCACTTACCCTTCTAAACTGACCCCCCAAACAACCTGCACACCCTGCCAACACCCCCTCAAAACAAAATCCTACCAACCACAGGGGAGGGTGGGTGGGAATCTCTTCCTCCTCCGCTCTCCAAGTGACCTAGCTTCCGCTCGGCTTCCCGGCCGAACGTGCTAGCTCCGCCCCCTTAGCTCCGCCTACCCGGCTTCTTAAAGCGGCCCACCTATATTGTCCCTAAAGCGGCGACAGCGCATACAAACAACTGTCATGCCGTCCCTGCGCTTACAGCCTTTGGCTGCTGCTCCGTGGCCTCTCTGGAACTCAGCACAGGGATGGTGGGAACACCTCATGATGGGCACAGTGGGTCTAAAGACCTGGGAACTCAGCACAGGGAAGGTGGGAGCCCCTCATAATCAGCACAGCAGGTGTACAGACCTGGGAACTCAGCACAGGGATGGTGGGAACACCTCATGATGGGCACAGCAGGTGTACAGACCTGGGAACTCAGCACGGGGATGGTGGGAACACCTCATGATGGGCACAGCAGGTGTACAGACCTGGGAACTCAGCACAGGGATGGTGGGAACACCTCATGATGGGCACAGCAGGTGTACAGACCTGGGAACTCAGCACAGGGATGGTGGGAGCCCCTCATAATCAGCACAGCAGGTGTACAGACCTGGGAACTCAGCACAGGGAAGGTGGGAGCCCCTCGTAATCAGCACAGCAGGTGTACAGATCTGGGAACCCAGCACAGAGATCTCCCCAATAGCGTTCCGAAGTGATACTACCAGCTACTTTTACTTTCCATCCTCTTTTAGAAAAACCCAAATATATGTATTGGAAAGACTGACCCTTAAAACAGCCAATTACAAGGTCTGATTTCGTTTTCAAGGTTTTGTCTGTTCTGTCGTTCAGTCATTATGGCATCTAAGGAAGGGTTATGTGATCATTGCATAAAGGCATGGATAACGATGTTCATAATTAATTCTCAGGATGATGCTTTCAAGACAGAGACGGCTCACTGCCTGGCATGTGAGCAACCTCAGTGACACGAATTGAAGACGGCGTTAGGGAAACACCCTTGCCTTGTAGGCTAGAATTTATTTATAATTGCATGAGTGATCTGCAGAGGAATGCCAGTGGGTCTAGCGTGAAAGACACACAAGGGAGACTGAAATATCTGTGAAGAATCATCTCTTTCTCTGGGTAGGAAATGAGATGCTGAGTTGGCCTGTGAGTGACACACTTTGAAATTAGTGGATTTCAAGCACACAGTGCCTGTCACAACAGCTCATGTCTCCTAACCACAGCGGGAGTCGTACCCTTGTCAGGAGGGAACGGAGGTGTATGGGTACTCCAGGTGACTCGCGTTTTACGCTCTCTTCTTTTTTTGATGTTTAATGTCTTCATCTTGACTTGTGAATAACATTCAAATTCTCCTTTATTTCTGTAGGCCTCATCAGCTCTTTGCTGCAGTTCTCAATGCAAGCAAAATCTATGGACAATAGAAATCCTTTTCAATTGGATCTAGTGATGGTATTACGTATATGATTTGTTTTTAAATCCCACATGCCTTTATTAACCACTTCAGCCCGGAAGGATTTGCCCCCTTAACGAACAGACCATTTTTTTTTTTTTGCGATACGAAACTGCAATCACTTTAACTGACAATTGCGCGGTTGTGCGACGTTGTACCCAAACAAAATTGATGTTCTTTTTTTTCCAAAAATAGAGCTTTCTTTTGGCGTTATTTGATCACCTCTTTGCGTTTTTTATTTTTTGCGCTATAAACAAAAAAAGACCGACAATTTAGAAAAAAAAAAAAAAAACAATATTTTTTACTTTCTGCTATAATACATAACCAAAAATATATATATACAAAAAAACAAATGTATTCATCAGTTTAGGTCAATATATATTCTTCTACATGGTAAAAAGAATCGCAATACATGTATATTGATTGGTTTGCGCAAAAGTTATTGCATCTACAAACTATGGGAAAGATTTATGGTCTTTTATTTTTATTATTTACGTTTTTACTGGTAATAGCGGCGATTTGCGACATTGCGGTGGACAAATATCACCCTAAGAGCCCTCTCACACTGCACCACTTAGGGCGTCAGCGATAAAGAGGCGCTATTTTTAGCGCCGCTTTACCAGCGTTTTAGCGGCGCTATTCTGGGAAAAAGGGGTTAAATTCACTGGCAAAACGCGGCCTTATTATATATATATCATTATTTATTTTAGTATCCCGTTGGGGTTCTCACTGACTATTACAGCATTGGAAGGGGGACTCCGCATATGCACTTCTGCACTTTTTTGTTCCCTGGTTGGCTCTGCCCTGCTGCCGCTGTGTCACCACCTCAGCTCCCGGGTGGATGATTTTCGCATACCCTGGTGCCTCTTATCTTCAATAGCTTTACTATCTATGTTCCTCTACAAATTTATTTTATACCCACAGGTAAGAGTGCTAGGAATGTAGTTGCTGTTCCCTCTCTTCCCGTGTTAATTAACGAACATTAATTATTTATTTATTATTTATTTTAGGCATTCCCAGTTAGCTTCTCCTGATGAGTGGATACAAATCCACGAAACACGTAGAGCTTTTATATTTGATGTCATGCCACAGCAGCCATGTCTGTACCATGGGTTTTATTTGAATGAGTCATCAATTTATTTAATACAATTTGTTTATGTTGTTCTGTGACTATTCTGGATGTACTGCTGATATTAATTTTATCATATGATACATTGTCTACTATGTTATTAATTATATTATGATATGATGTATTAATCATGCTTTACTGATTTGTATCATATTTATTGATTTAATTAAACGTTTATCAATCACTGTATTAGGTCCATTATCGTCACCAATTAATATCCTATATATCATATTCCATGTCCCATCCTACCCGAGTGGTGTGTTTCATATAAAGTCCCAATTCTTTCCCATGCCCCAATCTCCCTTTATATTTCACATTATAGGCGATGGAGACCTCGGTACTGGATAGTCCTGGTCTCAACCGCTCTTTCTCTTTATATGAAAGCAAGAATTGGCCTTGCTGTAAAAAAATTGTAATGATATGCAGCTGTCAAACAGGTGCAGAAAATGTGGTCTTAGGGTGTCGGCGGTGCCTTCCCACCGTAACCATATAGAGGTAATCTTGATGAAATCAAGAATTGGCCTTCCTGTAAAAAAATGCAATGATATGCACCTGTCAAACGGGTGCAGAAAGATTACGGTTGGTATCAGGGGCGCCTTTCCACCATAACCCTATAGAGATACTCTTGATGAAGCCCAAAAAAATTTCAATGATATGCACCTGTCAAACGGGTGTTGAAAATTGGTCTTTGGGTGTTAATTGTGCTCATGAAACATATACCAAAAACATTCTTCCAGATGAAATGATTGAACACCCTCAAAGCTAGGCAGCCTCAAAGTCCTGCAGAGATTCCACATCCCAAAAAGACTTAATCAGCATCAGGCATCAGGGGCTTCGTAGCTGGTAATCCAGGACTGATTCATTTTTATGAAAATTAAATGGTCCACGGAGTCTGTGGACAGATGCGTCCATGCTTACAGGACCGCGTGTCAGCAGTAAGGTGGATTTTAGGGCTGACTACCTTGCCCAACGATGCCAGAAAATTCCCTTCCACAAGATGGTAGAGAGATGGAATGACCTTATGTGAAAAGTAGGGTAATTGAAAAGGGAATTGGGACTTTAAATGAGGTTCCAGACCTGGTGGGGATGTATTTAAAAGAATCACATGTTTAATAACATGGACAGTGTATAAATGTAAATACATGGATCATAGGATTGCGCATAAATATACATATATAGCATGATCATAAAGAGACACATAATCATATCAACTTGGAAACTCATGACAATATGGCAGTACATATCTCTAACATGGTACATCAAGGATACAAATGATATCAACTTAGAAACACATGACAATTAACGAAAATCCATGAGCAATTCCCATGAAACCATATGCACGTATACACTATTCTAGAAGCAGCACAGTGCATCAAATGGTATAGTATGAATAAGTGAAAGCACAATAGTTTCAAGAACAGAAGATTGGGTTGATTGCTGGTGATGCTATGTGTCGGCATCCTAAATTGTCCAACACGTTTCGTGCCTTTTAGATATTTGGGAGCATCTGCCCCTGATGAGTGTATTAACATGAAACTCTCGGGCAATTTAGGATGCCGACACATACCGTTTGACATTTGTTATATAGGTAAGGGGTGAAGCTACCTGGCTACATCACCTGGTAGCACCGCCCCCTCATAACGACACCGGCCCAGCATGTAACAGACGTTACAAGGGGGGCAGGGCCACCAGGTGATTTTGCCAGGTGGCCCTGCCCTTATCTATATAAGAACATTCAAAGCGCAGAGGAGGCATTTGGCGGGCGATCGTCCTAGAAAAAATTGCTCCTGGTTCTGATTTTTAGGGGAATCCCACTCTTTTTTTTTTAGCCAGTACTTTTTTTTTATTATTCAGCTTACAGCTGGGAAACCCATTGACAACTGATGACTCATCAGTTCTTAAGGACGCTGCGGCTGGCTTCCCAGGCCACTCCTTAACAACCAGCTTACACTGCTTTGCCCAATCAGGGCGCAGAATGCACTGTGCAGCACACAGTGCATTGCAGGGTGTTTGGCGAAATGTTCGGCCCGAACTCATGCTCGGGCCAAACCATTCGGCCAACACTATCAGTGATAAATGGTTTGATTTGCCAGTAAGATCCAGTAAGATCTTGTGTAGCAATTTACTGTCTCGTGCCAATTAGGCCCTATTTACTATGAAAGCAGAATTTTGGTAGTTTGCCAGCCTTTTAACTGGCCTGTTTATACTAGATACACGCTAAAATGAAGCATGTTACATTGTATGCTGGCAGTGGGGTCAGCAGTGCTTTTACCTTTTTTCTTAACTGTAAAATGTCAAATGTACTGGCGTCACCACGCGCTACGTCCCATTGTTTGTAGCACTGGCGTGTGTCCTGCAGCCGGCCGGCCGCAATTTTAACCATTGGAAGTTTTTTATTTGTTTTTTGTATGCAGATGGCGTTTGCTTTTTAATAATAAATACCTAGCGGGTTTTATGACCACCTTGTTTGTTTTTCTTTAAGTCATATTTTCATCAGCAATTTTTGCAATACAATCGGGCACTAGTGGAGGATTTTTGTGGCCATAATCCTGACTAGCGATGAGCCGAACACCCCCCGGTTCGGTTTGCACCAGAACTTTCGAACGGACCGAAAATTTGTGCGAACTTTAGAACCCCATTGAAATCTATGGGACTCGACCGTTCGAAATAAAAAGTGCTAATTTTAATGGCTAATATGCAAGCTATTGTCCTAAAAAGGGTTTGGGGACCTGGCTCCTGCCCCAGGGGACATGGGTCAATGGCAATTTTTTTTTTTAAAGACATGTTTTTTCAGGAGCACTGATTTTAATGACGATTAAAGTGAAAAAAAAAGTGAAATATTCCTTTAAATATTGTGCCTGGGGGGTGTCTATAGTATGCCTGTGAAGTGCCACGTGTTTCCCGTGTTTAGAACAGTCCCTGCACAAAATGACATTTAACGGAAAAAAGGTAATTTAAAACTGCTTGCGGTTTTAATGTCATATCTGGTTCCGGCAATACGGATGAAAATCATTGAGAAAAAAATGGCATGGGTAACCCCCCCTGCCCATTACCAGCCCCTTTGGGTCTTGTACGGATATTAAGGGGAGCCCCATACCCAAATAAAAAAAGGAAAGGCGTGGGACCCCCAGGCCCTATATACTCAGAACAGCAGTATACAGACGGTGCAAACAAGACAGGGACTGTGTAGGTTTGTTGTGCTAAGTAAAATCTGTTTGTAATTTTGAACTGGTACATTTTTAAAGTGTAGCTCCAGTCTAAAAATCTATTTTTAAGCTTTTTGGAAAACAAAGGGAATGGTTAGCACCACTGTATAATTTTTTTAGCCGTCCGTCTTTTTTCATCTCACTTCCTGATGTCTCCTTCCGTTTGCAAGTAGGCGACATTTGTTCCGTATTAGAGAACACCAGCAATAAAGGGTAGCTACAGGTGTATACTGTGCTGGAGGCACACAACACCCACTTTAACTCCTGCAGATGCCTACATTAGAGAACACCAGCAATATAGGGTAGCTACAGGTGTATACTGTGCTGGAGGCACACAACACCCACTTTAACTCCTGCAGATGCCTGTATTAGAGTACACCAGCAATAAAGGGTAGCTACATGTGTATACTGTGCTGGAGGCACACAACACCCACTTTAACTCCTGCAGATGCCTGTATTAGAGAACACCAGCAATAAAGGGTAGCTACAGGTGTATACTGTGCTGGAGGCACACAACACCCACTTTAACTCCTGCAGATGCCTGCATTAGAGAAAACCAGCAATAAAGGGTAGCTACATGTGTATACTGTGCTGAAAGGCACACAACACCTACTTTAACTCCTGCAGATGCCTGTATTAGAGAACACCAGCAATAAAGGGTAGCTACATGTGTATACTGTGCTGGAGGCACACAACACCCACTTTAACTCCTGCAGATGCCTTTATTAGAGAACTCCAGCAATAAAGGGTAGCTACAGGTGTATACTGTGCTGGAGGCACACAGCACCCATTTTAACTCCTGCAGATGCCTGTATTAGAGAACACCAGCAATAAAGTGTAGCTACAGGTGTATACTGTGTTGGAGGCACGCAACACCCACTTTAACTGCTGCAGATGCCTGTATTAGAGAACACCAGCAATAAAGGGTAGCTACATGTGTATACTGTGCTGGAGGCACACAACACCCACTTTAACTCCTGCAGATGCCTGTATTAGAGAACACCAGCAATAAAGGGTAGCTACAGGTGTATACTGTGCTGGAGGCACACAACACCCACTTTAACTCCTGCAGATGCCTGTATTAGAGAAAACCAGCAATAAAGGGTAGCTACATGTGTATACTGTGCTGAAAGGCACACAACACCTACTTTAACTCCTGCAGATGCCTGTATTAGAGAACACCAGCAATAAAGGGTAGCTACATGTGTATACTGTGCTGGAGGCACACAACACCCACTTTAACTCCTGCAGATGCCTTTATTAGAGAACTCCAGCAATAAAGGGTAGCTACAGGTGTATACTGTGCTGGAGGCACACAGCACCCATTTTAACTCCTGCAGATGCCTGTATTAGAGAACACCAGCAATAAAGTGTAGCTACAGGTGTATACTGTGTTGGAGGCACGCAACACCCACTTTAACTGCTGCAGATGCCTGTATTAGAGAACACCAGCAATAAAGGGTAGCTACAGGTGTATACTGTGCTGAAGGCACACATCACCCATTTTAACT
Source organism: Lithobates pipiens (assembly GCF_037356315.1). Taxonomy (NCBI): domain Eukaryota; kingdom Metazoa; phylum Chordata; class Amphibia; order Anura; family Ranidae; genus Lithobates; species Lithobates pipiens. Next base: position 573,103,712 of record NW_027507764.1, read on the forward strand.
GTTGCAGATTCACAAGAAAAGAACACATTGTCCCTGCCTATGTTGCTCTCTCCCTGCACGCCGGAACACACTACACAAGGCCGCCACGCTGGTGGCCTTATATAGTGTGGGGCGTGTACTAAACCCCCTGAGCTATAATTGTCTCTCCTCGCTGCCGGCGCTGTGATTGGCCAAGCATTGCGGGTCACAGTGCATGCTTGGCCAATCATGAGCCAGCAATGCACTGCGATGGCGTAGTGCATTGTGAGCCGTTCGCGTCACACGAATATGGTGCGAACGGTCCACAAATTTCTGATTTTGCCGAGCAGATGAACGGCTGATGTTCAAGTCGAACACCGAGCTCATCCCTAGTCCTGACCAAGAGACCCCCCACAGACGGGACGAACAGATTGTTTCCGAATTGAAGAAAAGGCCCTGGCTGGATATTGGTTACATGTATTAACATGTATTCTGGCAGCTGGTAAGCGCACATTCCTTCTGGTGGTGGGATCTCTCAAGCTAAAGTCACTTTGATTGTGGACTTCATTGCATATTGGACTATCACTAAATATTGCAGTTTGGAGACCTTTGATTATTTTTTGTTCATTTTTAGGTCACACTTTTTGGACATTAATATACTGTACCATTCATCACTGATAAAAAAAAGTCATTATAAACTTAATTTGTTGTTCATGTATTAGATTAATATTCACCCATTGAGGTTATTAGAGCACAACTTTTTTGTTTTTATTGTATTTTGTGTGTATCCCACTTTGTGTTGCAGCCATTTAGTTTAGTTTATTGGCCAGCGCAGTTTTTTTTCTTTGCTATAAAATGTCAAAGTGTCATTTCAATCTTCCCTAGGCACCTCAACATAGTTGCTTTGCAAAAACAGATGGTGACTTCAGATGAGCTTGGGCACATAGCGGAAAAATGCAGCATGTTTGAGCTCACTAAAGTGACCGGTGCCCTATGTTCATACTCATTTTCTTTCAAATCAGGAAGACTATTCTTTTTAATTAGAAAAATGCTACTCCCCCAAGTCTACAGTGAGTCTATCGTCAAATGAATGCAGAACTTCCAAAATATGAGATCATTTATACGGGTAGGGCCTCCCCCCAAAATGTTTCTTACATATGGCAACTCTGGATGGACTAGGGTTGCCACCTTATCCCTTTAAACCCAAACACATATGAATTGCACAGGTTCTGAGACTAATTTAGTGCAGATAAGGCACCAAGTGAGTTTAATTACCAACTTAATCAGCCACAGAACCTGTGTAATCAAAATGTGTTTGGGTTTAAAGGGATGAGGTGGCAACACTAGGATGGACACATCTTGTCTGACTCTTCAGCACCATGATTATCAGGGTGGTCCTTTATGGAGCATCAATAGACATGTGCCTGTCTTGCATCATGGTACAGTAGATGAGAAAAGAACAGTGTATGGATTTTGTACATGTTTGAGTGTGTGAACATTAGTACAAAGATTCAAACCTTATTACTCAGACTCTTTGCAGCCTAAATATAAGTATCTAGACCAGCCTTTCTGAAATGTTTTACCTCAAAGGAATCCCTAAATTAATTTTCAGGTCTTGAGGAGTATTACCTCGGTAGGAGCCGTTGGATAGGATGGGTCCTTTTTTGCCTTGGCCTTCTCAAGAAGCCAATTTGATTGAGTTAGGTTGAGTGTACAAACATACAATATCACAGGAATTCACTAAAAGCAATACTTAGTACCCAATAGTAGTGCTGTATCAAAGAAAACAGGCACCAAACCATGTACTAAAAGAAAACGTAATACTGTATATTGTCACCCAATATGGTTGGTAACTATGCAAGCAAAAATGGATAAACAATGGTAATAAAACTATTTAGCATACAATTTGATTAACAGTAGGGACTAGGCATGAAATGACATTTGGTGTCCAGATCAGCAAAAGCAGTAGCAAGGCCACTTAAGTGCAGCAATGAGCAGTAGTAAAGTTTAATCTACAGAGTACTGGAACTATACTGCCAGAGAACATGTACTAGACCAACTGGGTATGCACTGTCCAAACGTGGATTGTAGCAGAGGAGGCAGGGGAACATAGGGGGCTTGCAGAATAATTATTACAGGAGGGGCAGTTCTTTGAGATGTTTATCTGGTCACAATCATTGGGGCCTTTTAAGAGTGTCGGTACGTTTAAGGACAGTCCCAGTTAACTTGAATACAGTATAAGTACAGTATGGTCTCAGAATAGGTGCAAGATGAATGTGATTCAGATGCGGTAAAGGTCTGGTATAATGTGGTATAGGGTTGGTATAAAGTAGGTGCAGTCTAAGTTTGGAATAAGTGCGGTATATATTGGGTGGTGATCAGTGGTGGGAAGCAGAGGGTAAGTGGAGATGATCCAGTCTCCTTGCAGCAGCTGTGATGTGGGTGGTGCTGCGCTGCCCCAGATGTCCTCATTCCCAGTCTTAAGGCCCGTACAGACAATACAAAAATCGTATGGAAAAATTTGTACGACAAGCTGTCTGACGATTTTCAGATTGTTAGTACGGTGATTTTGAAAACCGTTTTTGCTTTTTTAGGTAGACAAAAGCTGTATGGGCAGACTATAAAATTTTTGTTGGATGTGAACTCAATGTCCGATTTTCGTTTCATTAGTATGGCTTTCGTACGAAAAAAATCATAAGAGCAAGACTACGCATGCTCAGAAACAAAAGAATACATATGAAACTATTCAACACATTAGATCACTTCTGATGTTGTATTCTGTCATACGAAAATTTTCGTATTGTGAGTAACCTCTTCACTTTCGATATGAGACTTGCATGCCACAAAAGACGGATGTTTGATCGTCCGAAAGCGTGTGTACGAGGCTTTAAGCTAAAATCTCAACTGGCGTGGTCTCCCTGCTGGTAGGTGAATATCCAGATAGAGGACCTCTTTCTCTAACTCCCTGGGTGCCAAGAGGAAGAACTTTCCTGGGCAGTTTTATACAAATCATCTCACCACTCCTCTTACAGCACAGTACATATTGGGATCTCTAGTGTAAGGAGTCTATTCATCCCATTATATGGCTTCCGTATTAAACTACAGCTCTCAAGATTCTTCCTGCTTTACATTGAAGTCTATGGGCTTGCTTGGCTTTAGCTATCCCCCTGCTGCAGGGGTCAAGTGCTGGGGAAAAAAGTGTGGGAACTCTCACCCAAGATCCACTCCCCCACCAAAAAAAATAAAAATAAATAAAGGTACGCTCATATGCATATATATTTCACAGAAAATACAGTACATTTATTGTAAAGTGCCAGTTTACAAATACAAAATAAGTTAACTTGTCAAACAGAATAGTCAACACAATGGGTGATGATCTTTCCCTCGCAGGGAATTTCTAACACAAATACACCCTGTTCCAAATTCAAATACAGCAAATTAGAAAATATCACACAAACTGGAATAACGTTGCCCTTGCCGTGCAAGATTATCGGCAACGGATCAAAAAACTCACGGATCGGATCATTCCTTGGATCTGAGTCACAGATCGGATCTTTTTTCGGATCAGCAAATAATAATTGAATTTGCAAAAACCTGTGAAAAATGTCACCACCATATAGTCCCCACTGCAATATACATCTCCCCTACTGTAATATCCACGTCATCTCCCCCAATAATATTTTGGCTGAGCATGGATGGGTATGGCTGGGTATTAGCAGAATATGTATTGGCAGGGTAAGTATTGGCAGGGTATTGCACAATATTGGCAGGATAAGTATTGGCAGGGTATTGCAGAGTATTGGCAGGGTATGGCAGATTATTGCTGGGTATTGCAGATTATTGGCAGGGCATTGCAGGGTAAGTATTGCAGAGTCTTGGCAGGGTAAGTATTGCAGAGTAAGTATCGGCAGGGTATGTATTGCAGAGTATTGGCAGGGTACAGCAGAGTATTGGTGGAGTAATGCAGAGTATTGGCGGAGTATTGGCGGAGTAATGCAGAGTATTGGTGGAGTAATGCAGAGTATTGGCGGAGTATTGGTGGAGTAATGCAGAGTATTGGCGGAGTAATGCAGAGTATTGGCGGAGTAATGCAGAGTATTGGTGGAGTAATGCAGAGTATTGGTGGAGTAATGCAGAGTATTGGCGGAGTAATGCAGAGTATTGGTGGAGTAATGCAGAGTATTGGTGGAGTAATGCAGAGTATTGGTAGAGTAATGCAGAGTATTGGCGGGGTAATGCAGAGTATTGGCGGAGTATTGGTGGAGTAATGCAGAGTATTGGCGGAGTATTGGTGGAGTAATGCAGAGTATTGGTGGAGTAATGCAGAGTATTGGTGGAGTAATGCAGAGTATTGGCGGAGTATTGGTGGAGTAATGCAGAGTATTGGTAGAGTAATGCAGAGTATTGGCGGAGTAATGCAGAGTATGGGCGGAGTAATGCAGAGTATTGGCGGAGTAATGCAGAGTATTGGCAGAGTAATGCAGAGTATTGGCGGAGTAATGCAGAGTATGGGCGGAGTAATGCAGAGTATTGGCGGAGTAATGCAGAGTATTGGCAGAGTAATGCAGAGTATTGGCAGAGTAATGCAGAGTATGGGCGGAGTAATGCAGAGTATGGGTGGAGTAATGCAGAGTATGGGCGGAGTAATGCAGAGTATTGGCAGAGTAATGCAGAGTATTGGCAGAGTAATTCAGAGTATTGGCAGAGTAATTCAGAGTATTGGCGGAGGGGTAATGCAGAGTATTGGCGGAGGGGTAATGCAGAGTATTGGCGGGGTAATGCAGAGTATTGGCGGGGTAATGCAGAGTATTGGTGGAGTAATGCAGAGTATTGGCGGGGTATTGCAGAGTATTGAGTGATGCAGAGTATTGGCAGGGTAATGCAGAGTGCTAGTGACTAACCTGGTTTACTTCTCGCTCGGGAGAGAACTGGGTAGAGGGGAGGGAGGAGACAGTCCGTATGCCAGCGGCGTGTGTCTGCCGCTGGCTGTGCTGGAGGCCGCATGCGGACTGCCCACTGACTCCGTGCGTGCCCACGTGTACGGCCGATGTCATGTGACCGGTTGCTAGACGCGGAGCGGCCCTAGCCTAGCAACCAGTCACTGACTCGGGCGGCATAGGAGCGGTGGGCTACGCACGAGCGGCGGGCTACTCGGGCTGCTAATGGGAACGGCGTTCCCGTTGTGGAAATAGTACGGGAACGCCGTTCCCATGCGTTCCCGCAGGACTCGAGCCCTGCCCTGCTGTCTGGAGAAGAATGGTGCAGCATATCATCAGTATCTCAGTAGAAGGAGAGGAGAATAAAAGCCAGCACCTGGCTACACTTATTAAAACCAATTCATCAGGGGTCAATAGGAAAAATGCACCTTATATTGGTGGTCAGTAGGAAAAATGCCCCCTTTACAGTGGTGCTCGGAATGCAGCCCAGAAAGATAGCTAAAAAGATATATAGTTTCATACCGCTTACAAAAAAAATGATCAGAACTCATATCATCACTACAATAATCAAACTGGTCATATTTTATGTGCTCTATTATGTCTCTCCTCCATTTATGGGAGGCTACTGCCGCAGCCAAGAACAGCATGCAAAAAAGTAGGGGACTTATCTTTCAAGTACTTGAAACATAGTTCCATGCCGCTTTGGTGTTGACCCTGTAACTATAAAGGCACCATGAAATAGGTGTTCAATCAGCCACAGCTCAAGGAACCCTTAGCAACTTCTGGAGGAACCCCCGGGCTTCAGAGAACCCTGGTTGAGAAAAACTGACCTAGACACAGCAGTTGCTGTGTCTAAAATTTTAGACATGTACCCCTTACAGAAAAATGAATAAACACCAGTGACTGATGCCCACCCTTGGAATAACCCACACATGAGGTTAAATGTGCCTGGGACCTTATTGTCATATAAGACTACATGGGACATTTACAATGTAGATGTTAGCCATCTAAAAGTCAGGATCTACTGAAGGACAGTACAAGTAGCCCTATACAAGTATCAGCCCTGTCATGGATCACAGGGGAGTTACTGTAGTCCAAGGTTCCCCCATAGCCAGGGCCGTCTTCAAGGCAGGGCAAAAGGGGCAGCTGCCCTGGGCCCTGTCATTGTTGTGGGGCCCAAAGCACCTGCCTCATACTTGCCAACTATCCCAGTTTAAATTCCCTTGGCCCTTGAAGTTTTAGTCCCTTGATTTGTCCTGATATCTCAGTGTGAAGTGCTGCTATTAATGCTGCCCAGCTCTGCCTTATTGTTGTGTACAGATGACTCCCCTGCAGACCCTGTGTTTACATGTAAATAACTGGCATTCATATGTAAATAGCTGCATCCGGCGGCATAGATATGTAAATAAAGGCGGCATTCATATGTATATCATGCCCCCTGCAGTGAGGAGATGATGCATTGTAACCTCTAGCAACCAATCAGTGAGCAGTATTACTGTACAATAATCTCTAGCAACCAATCAACAAGCAGAAATCATGTGCTGTAACATCTAGCAACTAATCAGTGAGCCGTAATGTGTGATGTAACCTCTAGCAACCAGCCAGTAAAGGTAATGATACACTGTAACCTCTGGAAACCAATCACAATCGCTTCCTGATCTGATAGAGTAAACTGCTTTTAAGTCCAGCTGCTATTTATTGTATGTCTCAGAGCAGGTGGAGAGTGAAACTGTATGGGGGGCCCCAAGAAAATGTTTGCCCAGGGTCCAATCACTATTAAAGACAACCCTGTCCATAGCTGGGCCAAACTCCTCACTGGGCAAATCTCCTCACTGGAAGAATGAAAAGTGAACTGAAACTGCTATGGGGTCTGTCATTGAGGGGCACCTGTAGCTCTGCCCTAACAAGCAGTGAGGAAGATAAACTTTTATAGCCTTAGTCATTTCTTTTCTCTTTTTTTTTTCTTCTCTTAATTCGTACATACTGTATACAGTTTTGTGTTTTTCCTTTAAAAAGTTGTTTGTTCTGACAACTGGTCAATAGCATTAAGCACCCAGTGTTCATTTTCTGCTCTGTAAGCATGCCTAATTAGCCATGCCATGTAACACAAAGCTCTCCTGAATTACTATGCAATGGTCTCATGCTTGGCTGTGTGTACTTGGATGAGCAGAACATTTTACTATTATTGTTAGAGTCTGGAAACTAGGAAACCACACTCATGGTAATACTATTTTCATTTTAAAAGTGATCTTGTCAACCGATTTTTTTAAACTTTTTAAATTTAAAGTGACCCTTTTGGTAAAAATAAATGTTGGGAGCCCCATTACTTGTAAAAGAATACTGTGTAATAGTTACCCTGTAAGCACCTCATAGCTGCTCCTTTTTATCTCACCGACCAGGAGGGTGACCTCTTCTCCCAACCACCACCAGCTCCATGGCTGATCAGGTTTAAAATATGTCCTCAATTCAGTACTTTATTCACATTTGCCTCAGATGTGCAATATAGATTAGTAAAATTCAGGTTTATTCATAATAAACTCGCATGTTAGTGAAGATAAGCAGGCATGTAGTACAATTAGTAGCCACGGGTGACCCTTTTTATCTTGCTGGGCATGAATTCCTTGTAGCAGCTCCTTTGATGTCTGAGGCTTCAGTCCAGAGGAGGTGTTAGCCAGGCAAGCTGACAGAGCATCCATGTGCAGGGGCTGAACACCAGGGGGTGTAGCAAGACAAAATCGCGTTCGGAGGGGCCGCGCTCCTTCAACAGGCTAATGTATAATGTATACCAGCGCTCCAGTTATGGTCCCTCAGATGTTCATCTCAATTCCTTTAAAGTGACATTAAACTCTGTTGATTATTCTATACAGGCATTTATTCTCATTTCAAAAGAGTAAATTCTATAGCTTTCAGCCTCCTACAAATCTCCAAATTCTGTTTTCTTGCACCCTACCCAGCTCTTCTGCAACACTCTTCACCAAGAAGATTCTTTACAGATGCTCCTTTCGGGTAGACATCTTTTAGGCTAGCTCTCTCCAGATATACTCACCAACAGTGCAGCTAAAGTTCTTGGGCCTCCGACTTTAAAGAAATATGACAAGATGTGGAAACCTTGGTGGGAAGCCAGAGGGATTGATATGTGAATAATAATAGTGTGGAAAAATATTTTAACGATGAAAAGTGACCCAACAGGAATTAAAGTAAGAGGGCAAATGAAGAGGGTGGAAGTGTGCGAGAATCGGGATGAGAGGGAAGTGTGATAGAGTGGGAATCTAGATTACATGGAACATCGGCTAGGATGACCCCCCATGATACCAATCCCCTCTTAGGCCACCCAAGATATGAACGATTCTTTTTTCTTTTTTGTTATATTTTTATCTGATAAGGTAATGGGGGGAGGGGGGGACTGAAGGGATGTTTAATTTTGATGTATTTTGTAAACAAAATAAATATCTTAATAAAGAAATAAAGTTTAAAAAAAAAAGGTCTTGTGCCTCCAGTTCTTGTCCGGTTGAGGCAAGGTCCAAGTAGAGACACTTCTAGGCATACATCCTCACAAAGGAAAAGCCCAGGTGGTGACGAATACTCTGGAAAGGTGCTCCAAACATTTATCATCTCTCCAAACCATACCTCTAAACAAAGACTTCAAGGATTGGTTGGGCCAGAAAAACATCCTTAAATCAGGTATTGCCCTTCCCACACTGATTACTGGAACCTCCACAACCGTAACAAGGCAAAAGCAATTGATAATAAACCAAATACAGTATAAAAAAAAAAAAAAGATTTTAACCACTTGCCGACCGCCTAACTGGGAATGTATGTCATGATATTGACATTAAATATGGCAGCAGCTAGCTGCCATAACCCCGGTATAATTTTTTCCCTTAGGCGGCCGTCTTTCAGATAAAAGTGATCCCAGTGGCAAATTCACCACGGGATCACTTTTATAGGTGGCGGACAGGTGCCCCCCTCCCGTCACTTCTTGGTCATTTCTGAGCTTACTGGAGCCGTCGGGAACTGATCCGATCAGATGGCTAGGCAGGAAGCCAAGTGAAGGCAAAATGGCCCACACTCGACTTTATGCCCTTGGAGGACCGGAGCAACCTCTGACATCACTTTCGGTTCTCGGGATTAAAGACATGATTTTTTTTTTTTAAGTCAAAGTGTCAAAAACATTTTTTTTTTTTTTTTTATTCTTTTGCTTTTAAGGGTAAATTAAAGACTTTGGGTCTTTTTGACTCCAGATTTCTCAACAAAGAGGACCTGTCATGTAATAGGAATTAAAGTGATCAAAAATAAATAAATAAAAGGGACAGTCTAAAAATAAAGTAAAAATATAAATAAGAAAAAAAAAAATATTTAAATCGCAACATCCCTCCGTGCTCGTGCGCAGAAGGGAATTGATATGTAAGTCGCTGTTCAAATGACACATGTGAGATATTGCTGCCATCATTAGTGAGAGAGCAATAATTCTAGCACAGGACCTTCTATGTAACTAAACTGGTAACGCATAAAAAAAATTGAAAGCATCGCCTATGAAGATTTTTAAGTACCATAGTTTGTCGCCATTCCACGAGCGTGCGCAATTTTAAAGCATGACATGTTAGGTATCTATTTACTTGGCTTAACATCATCTTTCACATTATACAAAACAATTTGGGTAACTTTACTGTCTTGGTTTGTTTTTTTAATTCAAAAGAGTGTATGTTTTCCAGAAAAATTGGATGGCAAACACAGCGTTACATAAAATATTGCAACAACCAACATTTTATTCTCTAGGGTCTCTGCCAAATAAAAATATATAATGTTTGGGGGTTCTAAGTAATTTTCTAGCAAATAATACAGATTTTTACTTGTAAACAACAAATGTCAGAAAAAGGTAGGTGGACTTTAAATTACTGCACCAAAAATATATAGAATGGACAATTGTATATCCAAAATATATAAAAGAAGATAAAGTTTTTTTTTTAATTTTTTTTTTGTTTTTTTTTGCAAAATCACATCCCACAAGGCTATTGCATAATATACATGCCTTAAACTTCAAGCAGCAGGTGACACATTTTTGCGTTATTACGGTATCCTCAGGACTAAAAATAGGCTTGAAATTTTTGAGATAAACAAAATTAACAATACATCAAATATAAGTACTCAATGATATAATTTCACTCTTCATCTGTATCCCACCAATGTATATACAGTACATGTCCGCTTTACAGTAATTGAATATATACCCACACTGTATATACAGTTAAACCACCTATATACAAGAAAGGCTGCCCCCCCAAAAAAGGGGGGGGGGAGATAAATATATACTGTATATACATACAATACATATATTATAACATACAGTGCCTTGAAAAAGTATTCATACCCCTTGCAATTTTCCATATTTTGTCAAGGTACAACTAAAAAGGTAAATTTGTTTTATTGGGATTTTTTGTGATAGATCAACACAAAGTGGCACATAATTGTGAAGTGGAAGGCAAATGATAAATGGTTTTCAACATTCTTTACAAATATATAAAAAGTGTGGCAACTGAGAATCTGTGGCAAGACTTGAAAATTGCTGTTCGCGGATGCTCTCCATCCGATCTGACAGAGCTTGAGTTATTTTTCAAAGAAGAATGGGCAGAAATGTCCCTCTCTAGATGTGCAAAGCTGGTAGAGACATCCCCAAAAAGACTTGCAGCTGTAATTGCAGTGAAAGGGGGTTCTACAAAGTATTGACTCCGGGGGGCGCCATACAAATGTAAAATTTGAAAACCATTTATCATTTTCCTTCCACTTCGCAATTATGTGCCACTTTGTGTTGGTCTATCCCATAAAATACCAATAAAATACATTTACATTTTTGGTTGTAACATGACAAAATGTGGAACATTTCAAGGGGTTTGAATACTTTTTCAAAGAGGAACAAAAATAAACCAATATCTATATAGAGAAACAATATTACATTTGCAGGATAATGGGACCTTTCTTGTACATAGGTTGAGTAACTGTATATACAGTGTGGTTATATATTGAATTACTGTATTAACAAAATGTAAAAATAAAATTGAAAAACAATATTTTATGTTTTTTTATTTTCCAAAAAAAAGTGCCAAAAAATTACAACTTCAAAAAACTTGTCATGCCTTGATGCTGACACACCGCCTGACTCATGTATTGCTCCAGAATACACTCTAGTATTCTTAGCCCTTGTACACACGGTCGGAGAATCCGTTGGAATGTGTCCTATCGGACCGTGTCGTCGGATAATCCGACTGTGTGTGGTATGCATCGGACTGATTCCGTCGGAATATCCGTCGGACCCAATTTTCCAACATGTTGGAAATATTTCCCGACCAACTGGGCCAATCGGACATACTCCGATCATGTGTAGAAAATTTTGATCGGACCAAGTGCCACGCATGCTCAGATCAAATTCCTACATCAAAGCTATTGGCTACTAGCCTGAACGTAGTCCCATCGTAACTAAATTATGTCATCACGTTCTGAATGATCAGATTTTTTGACAACTTAGTCCGACCGTGTGTATGCAACAGTTTCGGACAAGATCCGACGGACAAGATCCGACGGACAAAATCCGACGGATTTGGTTGTCGAAATCTCCGACCGTGTGTGCAGGGGCTTACCTGGTGGCTTGAGTGCTGATCTCATATGCTGTGCCTCGTTTTCTCTGGTTCTATGTTTGTCTGCCTACCTGCCTACTTGGGTTTTTTCTCCTTTTTTTTTGTTTTTGTTTTTGTTTTGCTTTGCACTATTAGACTGAAGAGAATCACAATAGACAAAATGGTATGAGGAAAGAACATCCCCTACTCTGGTCCACAGACCCCTAGGGAGATATGTCTACCCCCTGTCATTTTCCGATACAGCAAGCCCCCCTAATCAATGAGAGAGATTGAAAGAGGGCTTGATACTTATGGCTATGAAGGTATAACATATGCTCCTTAGTTCAATTTTAATCCCCCCCCTTTATTATAGGAAATGCTATAGCGCCAATCTATCTATTGTGAATGTAATGCTTGACTATGCTTTGTTGTTATATTTTATTTAAAAATAAAATCAATAAAAATTATTGAAACATATAAAACTTGCCATGCCTCTTACTAAATACCCTGGATTGTCTACTTTCCAAAAAAGTGGTCATTTGGGGGATATTTGTACTGTCCTGACATTTTCAGTGTCTCAAGAAATGAGAAAGGCCATCAGTACATCAGGGTTGATCAATTTTCAAATATATAGTATATACTATAATTTGTAGACTCTATAACTTTCACACAGACTAAATAATATACAGTGGTGTGAAAAAGTGTTTGCCCCCTTCCTCATTTCCTGTTCCTTTGCATGTTTGTCACACTTAAGTGTTTCGGAACATCAAACCAATTTAAACAATAGTCAAGGACAACACAAGTAAACACAAAATGCAATTTGTAAATGAAGGTGTTTATTATTAAAGGTGAAAAAAAATCCAAACCATCATGGCCCTGTGTGAAAAAGTGATTGCCCCCCTTGTTAAAACATACTATAACTGTGGTTGTCCACACCTGAGTTCAATTTCTCTAGCCACACCCAGGCCTGATTATTGCCACACCTGTTCACAATCAAGGCATCACTTAAATAGGAGCTGCTTGACACAGTAAGGTCCACCAGAAGATCCTTAAAAGCTACACATCATGCCGAGACCCAAAGAAATTCAGGAACAATTGAGAAAGAAAGTAATTGAGATCTATCAGTCTGGAAAGGGTTATAAAGCCATTTTCAAAGCTTTGGGAATCCAGCGAACCACAGTGAGAGCCATTATCCACAAATGGCGAAGACATGGAACAGTGGTGAACCTTCCCAGGAGTGGCCGGCCGCCCAAAATTACCCCAAGAGCGCAGCGACGACTCATCCAAGAGGTCACAAAAGACCCCACAACAACGTCCAAGGAACTGCAGGCCTCACTTGCCTCAGTTAAGGTCAGCGTTCATGCCTCCACCATCAGGAAAAGACTGGGCAAAAATGGCCTGCATGGCAGAGTTCCAAGGAGAAAACCACTGCTGAGCAAAAAGAACATCAAAGCTCGTCTCAATTTCTCCACAACACATCTTGATGATCCCCAAGACTTTTGGGACAACATTCTGTGGACCGATGAGACAAAAGTGGAACTCTTTGGAAGGTGTGTGTCCAAGTATATCTGGCGTAGAAGGAACACTGCATTTCATAAAAAGAACATTATACCAACCGTAAAATATGGTGGTGGTAGTGTGATGGTCTGGGGCTGTTTTGCTGCTTCAGGACCTGGAAGACTTGCCGTGATAAAAGGAACTATGAATTCTGCTGTCTACCAAGAGATCCTGAAGGAGAATGTCCGACCATCTGTTCGTGTACTCAAGCTGAAACGAACTTGGGTTCTGCAGCAGGACAATGATCCTAAACACACCAGCAAGTCCACCACCGAATGGCTGAAGAAAAACAAAATGAAGACTTTGGAGTGGCCTAGCCAAAGTCCTGACCTGAATCCTATTGAGATGTTGTGGTATGACCTTAAAAAGGCCGTTCATGCTCGAAAACCCTCTAATGCAACTGAATTAGGACAATTCTGCAAAGATGAGTGGGCCAAAATTCCTCCAGGACGCTGTAAAAGCCTCATTGCACGTTATCGCAAACGCTTGGTTCCAGTTGTTGCTGCTAAGGGTGGCCCAACCAGTTATTAGGTTTAGGGGGCAATCACTTTTTCACACAGGGCCATGATGGTTTGGATTTTTTTTCACCTTTAATAATAAACACCTTCATTTACAAATGGCATTTTGTGTTTACTTGTGTTGTCCTTGACTATTGTTTAAATTGGTTTGATGTTCCGAAACACTTAAGTGTGACAAACATGCAAAGGAACAGGAAATGAGGAAGGGGGCAAACACTTTTTCACACCACTGTATACTGATTTGGGTTATTTTTAATAAGAAATGTAGTAGATTACATTTGGCCTACATCTATTTTATAACAGAAACTAAGAAAAAAATGTTTATTTTTTTTTTCAAAATGTTTGGTATTTTTTTATTTAGCAAACAATAAAAAAAAAACCCAGTGGTGATTAACCCCTTGAGGACCAGCCGCCGTCATTATACTGCAGCAGATTGGCTCTCCTGGGCGAATCGCCATAGGTGTAGGTTTAAGAGCTATAGGGGGCGTGCACTGGAGCCAATGTAAGTGGCCAGCGGCAGCGATGTTCGATGGCCACCCGCGATCGCTCCACAGAGAGGCAGAGCGGGGATCTGTCAATGTAAACAGACAAATCTCCGTTCTGTCAGGGGAAGAGAGAGATCTGCTGTTTCTAGTGATTAAGAACAGCGATCTCTCTCCTTCTCTAGTCAGTCCCATCCCCCAGCTAGAAAAACCTCCTAGGGAACACATTTAACCCCTTTATTGCCCCCTAGTGTTAACCCCTTCCATGCCAGTGGAATTTACACAGTAATCAGTGCATTTTTATACCACTGATCACTGTGTAAATGCCAATGGTCCCAAAAATGTGTCCAATCTGTCTGCCACAATGTTGCAGTCCCACTAAAAATTGCAGATCGATGCCATTACTAGTAAAAAAAAAAAATAATAATAAAAACGCCATTAATATATTCCCTATTTTGTAGATGCTATAACTTTTGCGCAAACCAATCAAAATATGGTTATTGTGATTTTCTTTTACTAAAAATATGTATAAGAATACATATTGGCCTAAACTGATGAAGAAATTATATATTTTTTTTAGGATATTTATTATAGCAAAAAGTAAAACATTTTTTTTTCAAAATGGTCGCTCTTTTTTTTGTTTATAGCACAAAAAATAAAATCTGGAGAGGTGATCAAATACCACCAAAAGAAAGCTCTATTTGTGGGGAAAAAGGACAATTTTTTTTTTTTTTTTGGATCCAACGTCACACGACCGCACAATTGTCAGTTAAAATGATGCAGTGCCGTATTGCAAAAAAATTACCTGGTCAATAAGGGGGAAAAAATTCCCGTCCTTAAGTGATAAATACCACCAAAAGAAAGCTCTATTTGAGTAAAAAAATAAATAAATAATTATATACATTTAAAGTGTTTTGTATTCATTGAAATGGAAAGTTTTTAGGAGCCTATTTATGCTAAATGTCAGTTTTTCTTCACTAGACTTTAACATTTGAATGTTCCAGCATTACTCATTGCAGTTTTTAGCCTTATTTTGCAGCATTCATGTGTCTGTGCCATTTCTTTCAATTTTACTTATTTGCTATATTTATACACCATTGAATAAACATATTTTGGAGGAAAAAAAATCCCCATTTTTCTCCACAATGAATTGGTGAAAATGAGAGACTATAATAACAAAAACTAGTGAAGAGCATGTCATTAGAGGAAAGTTGATCCCTTTGAGGACATCAGGAGGATGAAAAATGATATTTTAGTTGGACAGATTTTTTTTTGATGGGTTTCACAAAAAAAAAAAATGCAAATTGTGGTGGCAAAGTTCAAAGACCATTACTTTTGATTTCCTTTCAAGCTGATCAAGCTTCAAAGGTTTATACATCAACAACGGAATGTGGCAGCCTTTCAAATCAATTTATATCTACCAGGAAAAGGTGCACGCCGCTTGGTCAATTCACTTTAAAAGAAAAAAAAAAAGAAGAGCTTAAAACTGCACTCCATACACTGCAAACAATACCCCTCACCAACCTTTAGCGCCACTGCCACAATAATAAAAAAAAAATTAAAAATCTAAAAAGCCTGAATATTTAATTTAATTATATCAATGACCATGTGCCACTGCAGGTCCTGAGCTATCTTCTGGTTTGAGAAGAATCACTATTTGTGCAAATCTTTTTTTTTTTTGGTTTTCCAGGTGTTCAGCTTTATTTCAATATTTCTTTATTAATTTCCAGTAAAGTGAACAAGATATACATTTGTAACAACATGTCAGATGTTCCGACTGGAGCAAGCGAAGGCAAAGCATACAAAGTAGAGTTACGTAATGCAGAGATAAGCACACAAGTCAGCCTAACCAGTGCTGGATCATGCTTAATTATTTAACATAGCAGCATAAAAAAGCAATAACTCCAGACGGGGGAGGGGTGGAGGATGTGGGTGAAGGAGCACCAGCAAAGTAGGAGATTAACTACATCATAGAAAGTGGGTAGATAGGAGGATAAACAGGAAACATAAGAATGAGAGAGAGCTGCAATATGAATAGAACATTATCATAGTTGCCAACTGTCCCGAATTTCCCGGGACATTCCCGGGATTAGGACATTTGTCCCGAATTAATTTTGTCCCGGGAAATGTCCCGGGAAATTTGGTTTGTCCCGGGAAATTGAATTTCCCGTTTTTTTGCCGCCGGCTGCTAGAGGTCCGTGGCCGCCATTTTTAAGAAGACCAGAAGTTGGTCTACACCTGTGGCGCCGCCCACCCCCGTTGTCAGTGTGTGTGTGTGTGTGAAGTGCAGTGGACGGCACCACAGTTAAATGTCTCCACGTGGCAATGGCGGCATGTCGGGGGCCAGTCTGTCACTGTGGATGTCGGGGCGGGGGCCAGTCATGGTATGATAATGTCGGGGGCCAGTCTGTTACTATGTGATTACAGTACATTTTGGATGTGTGAGCTAAATATGTCAGTTATATAAAAACTTTTCCATACTTAAATTTTTCAGAGCAACTAGTCTTTCCATTTCACATTGAAGGTTTAGGTCTGTAAGCATGTTGACAATAGATGGGGAATCAGTGGTTTTCCAGAGTTTAGTGATGTTAATTTTTGCTACGAGTAGTAGATGGACTATCACTACTCGTGATTTGGGCAGGAATTTTTCTATTCCAAGGTGTACAGTGCCTTGTGAAAGTATTCGGCCCCCTTGAACTTTTCAACCTTTTGCCACATTTCAGGCTTCAAACATAAAGATATAACATTTTTATTTTTTGTGAAGAATCACCAACAAGTGGGACACAATTGTGAAGTGGAACGAAATCTATTGGATTTTTGAAACTTTTTTAACTAATAAAAAAATGAAAAGTGGGGCGTGCAAAATTATTCGGCCCCCTTGCGTTAATACTTTGTAGAGCCACCTTTTGCTGCGATTACAGCTGCAAGTCGCTTGGGGTATGTCTCTATCAGTTTTGCACATCGAGAGACTGAAATTCTTGCCCATTCTTCCTTGAAAAACAGCTGGAGCTCAGTGAGGTTGGATGGAGAGTGTTTGTTAACAGCAGTTTTCAGCTCTTTCCACAGATTCTCGATTGGATTCAGGTCTGGACTTTGACTTGGCCATTCTAACACCTGGATACGTTTATTTGTGAACCATTCCTTTGTAGATTTTGCTGTATGTTTGGGATCATTGTCTTGTTGAAAGATAAATCTCCGTCCCAGTTTCAGGTCTTTTGCAGACTCCAAGAGGTTTTCATCCAGAATGGTCCTGTATTTGGCTGCATCCATCTTCCCCTCAATTTTAACCATCTTCCCTGTCCCTGCTGAAGAAAAGCAGGCCCAAACCATGATGCTGCCACCACCATGTTTGACAGTGGGGATGGTGTGTTGAGGGTGATGAGCTGTGTTGCTTTTACGCCAAACATATCATTTTGCATTGTGGGCAAAAAGTTTGATTTTGGTTTCATCTGACCAGAGCACCTTCTTGTTTGGTGTGTCTCCCAGGTGGCTTGTGGCAAACTTTAGACGAGACTTTTTATGGATATCTTTGAGAAATGGCTTTCTTCTTGCCACTCTTCCATAAAGGCCAGATTTGTGCAGTGTACGACTGATTGTTGTCCTATGGACAGACTCTCCCACCTCAGCTGTAGTTCTCTGCAGTTCATCCAGAGTGATCATGGGCCTCTTGGCTGCATCTCTGATCAGTCTTCTCCTTGTCTGAGCTGAAAGTTTAGAGGGACGGCCAGGTCTTGGTAGATTTGCAGTGGTCTGATACTCCTTCCATTTCAAAATGATCCCTTGCACAGTGCTCCTTTGGATGTTTAAAGCTTGGGAAATCTTTTTGTATCCAAATCCGGCTTTAAACTTCTCCACAACAGGGGGGGTGTGGCTTGCGCGCAGCCGAAAATGGCAGCTTGAGCTGAGAGCTCCGCACATCATCCGGACGAAAAGCGAATTACCGGGCTCCCACAATGCCATCCGCGGCACCGATCGACCCCCAGCTGTCACCGGCTACCTCCGCAATCGGAATGTCCTGAAAACGGAGCCAGGATACGGGCCCACGGCGACTACAATCTTTCGCCTACCAGCCTCACTCAGCCAGACTCAGCGGGCAAGATGGCGCCGCCGGAGGGACAGCACGCCATTCCCTGTCCTTCTCTGAGCTCAATACAGGCCATCTGCAGGAAATCAGACACAGGATGGCCTCTGGAGAACCGCCAGACTACTCTCCAGCGACCCCAGCTACCCAGAGTCCAGTGAAAACGAGGATGAAGATGGATGTCTCTGGACAGGCCGCAGAAACTGTGAGTACAGGCCTGCACAATGACACAGCAATTTCTTCCTTGCAATCATCCATAGCTCAATTTCCTACCCTGGGGCAACCGGTACTAGATACCACCATGAAGGATATGTTAGTATCCCTCCAATCATCCCTCATGTCGAATCTTTCCTCTTTAATCAACAAATTTTCACTTGAAATGAAGCACATGGATAACAGGGTGACTTTCATTGAGACCAGAATGGAGGAGTGCACGGAAACGGTTAATGACCTGGTTGATGCCTACCATGATCAAAGAGACGATTCTCTGTGGATGAAATCTAAACTCGCGGACCTTGAGGACCGCTCTAGGCGCAATAATGTTAAGATACGTGGCATCCTGGAATCTGTACAACCTACAGAACTACATAATTTTGCTAGCACCCTCTTCTCTAGCTTGCTTCCAGAACTGTCCCCCATAGAGCTAACGATTGACCGCATACATAGATTGCCTAAACCGCGCCATCTTGAGGCGGATGTCCCCAGAGACGTCCTCCTCAGAGTGCACTTCTTCCAAGCCAAAGAACAAATTCTCCTGAAGGCGAGAGAATTATCCCCCCTGCCTGACCCCTACTCCGATATTCAACTCTACGCATATTTGTCGCAATACACGCTACAGATGCGCAGGCAACTTCGATCTATCACTAAGGCCATGAATAACCACAAAATCCAGTACAAATGGCGGCACCCAGCCACCATACTAGCCACCTATAATGGCATACCCCATACCATCTCCACCCTGGAGGGGGGATTGAAATTGCTACCTGACTGGGGAATCCTTCTTGATCCCCCACCGGATATGAGAGACACCACATGGGCCCCGAATCCCTTCTCCTTTGGCGCGGGCCGCGGATCCCGCAAAAATAACCGCCGCTGATAACTGAGCCCGGGTCACTTCCAGGACACTTCCAACGACTACCCGTCCGGAATGGTTTGCAACACGACTCACACTTACTGAACTATACCCCCCACCTTGACCAGTTGCCCCTCAGAGTTTGAAGCTGAACAGGCTACTGGCTAGTCCTCTGTGCACACCGCACAACTCAGATTTCCCCCTTTTCTTTCTTTTGGATCCCCGTGTACTACCCTGTGTTGCCCTTTTTTTCCTGTTCTTTCAGTTTTTGATACCATTACCCACTCCCCATTACCCGTATTACCACTACCAGGTGAAGTGACTAAAAATATCGATTGGTGACCTTTGAAGCACTAACTCAACTTTTACCCGTAGCTAACACCGACTTTGGAATTCCTGGGACAATCTCATAAGGAACTGACGTTGCCTCTACCACATCTGACAGACCTCAGCTGAGTCGCCAGCGTCTGGACCCTCAAGGTACCTAGGGACCCTTTTCTTTCCTTTTTTGCTTTATCTACTTTTTTTTTCTCTTTTTTTTGGGGATCTTGTTTCCTGATTACGAATATGGGATTTACTATTCTATCAATCAATGCAAGAGGTCTGAACCACCCTGCTAAGAGGCCATCTTTGTGGTCAACTGCTATTTCCCATAATAGTGACATTCTTTGCGTACAAGAGACACGTTTTTCTATTACTGCTCCCCCTAAATGCCAACATCGACTTTATCCCCATGTGTTCACTTCCTCATACCACAAGAAACAGCGAGGAGTGTTGATAGCGATCAAAGACTCTGTGAACTTCCAACTTACGAAATGTGAATCTGACCCGGAAGGGAGGTTTCTAATATTGATAGGTTCAATTAATAATGTTATGTACACTATTGTCTCTATATATGCTCCCAACAATGGCCAATTGGCGTTTCTCAAAAAAATTGTCAGTAAGGTTAAGAAAATCCAACAAGGACACGTTGTTCTGTGTGGAGACTTCAACATGGTTCCAGACGTTGAACTAGATTCAACGTCTGGCACCAGGAGATGCCCCTCCCCACTAGGGAGCTATATATCCTCAACGGATTTGTATGATGTGTGGAGGTGTTGTCACGCGAGCGAGAGGGATTTTACCTTCCTCTCGTCGCGTCACAACACTTACTCAAGAATTTATTTATTTCTTGTCGATAAGCTACTGTTACAAAGAGTATCTAAATCTGTTATACACACCGCCACCTGGTCGGACCATGCCCCAGTAAGCATTAGCATATCAGATGGTCCCTCCCACCATCGCCCTTTCATATGGAGAGTCAACGACTATCTACTTCGCAACCTTAACTCATCCTCCCATATCAAGGAACGACTAGTGGAATATTTTTCACTTAATCAGGACGCTGTGTCTGACCCGGTGGTGGTGTGGAACGCTCATAAAGCGGTAATCAGAGGGGTATTTTTACAACTAGGCGCTAGGGCAAAGCAGGCTAGATCACGGAAATTGGATGAACTGACTAGCGCATTAGCAAACGCTGAATCACGAAATAAACTTACACCTTCCCCTACCCTCCAAGCACAAATTTTCACTCTTCGTCACGACCTACGATCCCACCTCCTTGAGAAACAAGAAAAGATATACAGGTTACTCAAATCTAGATCATACACCACAGGTAATAAAGCTGGTAAAGCAATGTCCCTTAAAATCAAAGGATACAGAAACAAGACTAAAATTCCCTTTATACTCCACCCTCACTCCCACCAAAAACTTCTTAAACCTCATGATATTGCCAATGCCTTTAGTACATACTATGAAGATCTCTACAACCTTAATAAGGACTTTTCCACCACACAACCCTCCTCGGAGAGCATCAACTCCTTCCTTGGAAAACTCCAACTCCCGCAGGTATCACCAAGCCAACTTTCATTACTCAATAGCCCATTTACGGTAGATGAAATTAGATGAGTCATCCATAAACTCCCTGCAGCGAAGTCTCCTGGCCCAGACGGTTTCACTGGGGAGTATTATAAGCTGTTCCAAGATATTCTAGCTCCCTTCTTATGCAGTACCTTTAACACAGCTGCCAGATCCACACAATTTCCCCCTGAAATGCTAAGTGCTAGAGTAGTGGCCCTTCCTAAACCTGGGAAGGAGCCCAACACTCCTAAAAATTTTCGTCCCATATCGCTACTCAATATCGATATAAAAATATACGCCAAACTTCTTGCAAATAGACTAGACAGCATCCTACCCTCCTTGATCCATCAAGACCAATCCGGCTTTACCAAAGGTCGCCAGGCATCTGATGCAACCAGACGAATGATAGACCTTATCCACCATGTAGAAAAAAACAGAATCCCATCCCTACTCCTCTCCCTCGACGCCAAAAAGGCCTTTGATAGGGTGCACTGGGGCTATATCTCAGCGGTGCTACATAAATTCGGGCTCTCAGGCCCAATCCACGACTACATAATGGCTCTTTACTCAAACCCTTCTGCCAGAGTACTAGCCTCAGACACCCTATCGGATCCCTTCAAAATTACACATGGAACGAGACAGGGTTGCCCGCTCTTCCACCTAATATTTAATCTAGTTATGGAACCACTAGCAGAAAGCATCAGAACCAATAGCAGAATAAAAGGCATCCGCATAGCAGATACTGAACATAAGATTAACCTTTTTGCGGACAATGTGATTCTCCTAATCACAGAACCAGAACGAACATTACCGGAAGTCCAAAAGATGCTAGCCTGGTTTGGATATATATCATATTATAAAGTTAACGACACTAAATCGTATATACTGGATCTAGGAGTAAGCGAGGATTCCAGCAACCAACTTAAACTACTTTTCCCTTACTGTTGGGCGAAACATAGCATAACGTATCTTGGCATCCACCTTACCCCTAGAATGAAGTCTCTTTTTGAAGCGAACTATCATTCCCTTCGCACTAAACTTCAAGAAGACCTAACCAGGCTGGCATCGGTTGAATTTTCGTGGCTAGGTCGGCTCGCGGCATTCAAAATGCTTCATCTCCCCCAAATATTATATTTGTTCAGGACTGTTCCAATCCCCATACCCGCCAAATATTTTCAATCTCTACAATCACTTCTTTTAAAATATGTGTGGCAAGGCAAAAGACCCAGATGTGCCGGATCCCAACTTACTAAACATCATACGGCGGGAGGACTAGGCTATATCAATTTCCAAGACTATTACTGGGCTTCCATTCTGACCCAAGCTAAAGAATGGTTCTCCAACACCTCATCCCCAACCTTATGGAAAACCATTGAACTCTCATCAGTCCCAGGTAAAGATCTGGTACCCTGGCTACTGGCCCTCTCTTTGGGAGCCAAACATACACGACACCTATCTCCCCCAATCCTTGCTACATGCCAAACTTGGTCCAAACTCACAAAAATCTCCTCTAATGACCCCAACCACTCCGACGTACCCATCCCCATTGAATCATTACAATATCTGATAGACTCGTCCAACTTCAAATGATGGAAAATACTAGGAATTAACTACCTAGCTGACCTGATAACTGCGAACGAAATTAAACCTTTTCCCATACTCCGAGAACAATTCCAACTCCCTTGTTCTGATATCTTTCTGTACCTGCTTACTAAACATTGTATCAATTCCCTAAAAAAACGAAACATCACGATCCCCCGACCAGCATGGCTGTTCATTTCCTCCTCCTCTAAACATAGCAAAGGCATATCCCTACTCTATAAAATATTCAACCACAAAATGACATTTATCAAATCAACCCCACTAATCCGTTGGGAAAGGGAACTAGGTCATTCTTTCACTGAGGAGGAATGGGAAAAAGCAGGTAGATCCGTTTACGAAACCACTAGCTGCTCCACCTTATGGGAACTAGCATATAAAATAACGTACCGTTGGTACTTGACCCCAGTTAGGTTATCAAAATTTGATTCAGTAATAACTGACATGTGCTGGAGGAACTGTGGAATGAAAGGCAGCTTGCTCCATATACTCTGGCACTGCCCAAAAATCCTGGCATTTTGGAAATCAGTATACCAATTGATAGCAGAGGTGACACTATCTGCAGTCCCAAAGAAGCCTTCTCTTGCCATTCTATCTATGTCCTTGGACAGGTTCCCCAACCCAACCAGACACATCCTCTCTCACATTTTTCTAGCAACGAGGCTTAACATTACCAGGAAATGGAAAGACCCACTTCCTCCCACCCTGAAAGACGTAATTCACACAATACAGATACATTTTACACATGAATCCACCCTAGCACTAACCCACAAAAGTGCATCACATACTCTCCTCATGTGGAAACCATGGATACAATGGATTGAATCCCCACGGATATTACAGATCTTTGAATGAAGTTAATGATGTGTGAATCTCCCAATTTCATTTAATAAATAAGACTATGGGGAAAGAGGAGGAGGGAGGGCCCACCCCACAGGGACACAGTAGTGATCCCCAGGAGGGGTGTCCAGGTGGGGTGCCCCTCCCAGAGCACCTCCCAGAGATCAATTCCCCACATATAGCTAGGTATTAGCAATGAGTTTATGCGACGACCTAGTACCAATACATGGAAACACTAAGCTACGTGTACTCTAGAGGATGCCAAACAGGTTATAGATCATTGATATTCCTAATAAGTCACCAACCCTCTGCCCAGGTAGATGGAAATTATCGCATGCAGTAATGGTATCTGGTTTATTTTGTTTATTTGTTTGTTCAGCTGAACTATATATGTTTCATGAGTGATATGTCAAGCATTTATGTTCAAATTCTGTTTAAAATGACAATCTTCAATAAAAATCTATTGAGAAAAAAAAAAACTTCTCCACAACAGTATTACGGACCTGCCTGGTATGTTCCTTGGTCTTCATGATGCTCTCTGCACTTTCAACAGAACCCTGAGACTATCACAGAGCAGGTGCATTTATACAGAGACTTGATTACACACAGGTGGATTCTATTTATCACCATCAGTCATTTAGGACAACATTGGATCATTCAGAGATCCTCGCTGAAGATTTTGTTCCACTTCCCAATTGTGTCCCACTTGTTGGCGATTCTTCACAAAAAATAAAAATGTTATATCTTTATGTTTGAAGCCTGAAATGTGGCAAAAGGTTGAAAAGTTCAAGGGGGCTGAATACTTTCGCAAGGCACTGTAGCAATGCCAGTGAGGGATTAGGGGTTGTTGAGACCTGTGATATAATGGTGGAGATTAGGGCAAATATTTGTTTTCAGAATGAGTTTTGGCATCTGCAAAACCATAACATGTGTGCTATAGTACCAGTACTTCCACAAGATCTCCAACAGGTAGGAGGATGTCCCGAGAAGAATTTGGAGAGATAGTAGGGTGTGAGATACCATCTGTGAATTGTTTTGTGGTATGATTCCCAGTGATTAGAGCAATGGGAGGCTGTGAAGGTGTGCTTAAAGGCGCGTGTCCACATGTCGGGGGTGACAGTAATGTTTAGTTCTTCTGTCCATCTGGAGAGAGATGGTATTTGGGAGTAGGGCCGGTTGTTGTTCAGTATAGAGTACATTGTAGAGATAATATGTTTTGGGTATGTTGTGTTTGCATAGAAGATGTGTATTGGTTCATGAATTGTTGCCACGATAGAGATTTTAGATTGTTGAAGAAAGTGGGAGAGCCTCATGTATGTAAAGGCTTCCGTGCGGGGGAGGTCGTGTTCAGTTTGGAGATTTGTAAAGGTTTTTAGAGTGTTGTTAGTGTGGTAGAGATCTGATATATTAGTTATCTTTTGTGACTTCCAGTTTTGTACGTTTAAATTTGGTACTTGTAACATTAATGTTCTGAGAGGAATTTGTAATGTATGAGATGGGTGGTCTGAAGTTGTCGTCTGGGTGAATTTCTTCCAGACTGTTAAAGAGGCTGTGATTGATGGGGGATTAGGCATTGAGTTAGGAGTAAGGCCTGCTGATGTGGTAAGGAGCATATCACGCAGAGTATTTGGTTGGAAGCACAATGATTCTATGATTGACCAAGCCTTATTGGGATTTGGATGCCAGCAGTAGTATAGCTGGTCCAGGATGGAAGCATAATAGTAGCTTTGAATATGGGGAAGGCTTACCCCTCCTTTTTTGTGATGTCTGGTTAGAATATATTGAGCGCATCTGGGTGTTTTAGTTTTCCATATACATCTGGGAAGTTGTTTTTGTATGGAGGTGAAAAAGGAGTGGGGTGTAGGTAAGATTACTGTGTGAAATAGGTAGAGTAGCTTGGGGAGGATTAGCATTTTAAAGGATGCAATTCGTCCTAGTTTAGAAAGCCCTGTTGCGCGTAGTTGGTTTAATAGTTTGGGTAGTAGTTTTTGGAAGACACTATAGTTAAGGTCATAGATTTGAGGAAGAGAGGGGGCTAATTTTATCCCTAGGTATGAGATAAATTTTCTCGTCCAAGAATAAGGGAGAGTACTCTCCAGGAGGGACTGTTGTCTATGTGTTAGATTAAGTGGGAGGATTAGGGACTTCATTTTGTAAAAGGAGGCAGAGCTAAATTGATTGATGATGTCTTGGATTGCGGGCATGGAGAGGGCTGGGTTTGTGATCATAAGTATGAGATCATCAGCAAAGAGGCTTATTTTATGTTCTATGTCATTGTGTTTGATGCCTGAAACACGCTTGTCCACTCTAATCTTTGCCGCAAGGGGTTCCATTATTAGAGCAAAAATGAGAGGGGAGAGCAGACATCCTTGGCGGGTGCCGTTGGAGATCTCAAACAGTTTAGATAGTGTTCCATCAGTTAATACTCTAGCTGAGGGGTTTGAGTAAAGTGAGAGTATGGCCGTTTGGAGCCATCCTGTGATTCCAAATTTGGAGAGTACCTCTCTCAGGAATCCCCAATGCACCCTGTCGAATGCCTTCTCTGCGTCCAGGGATAATAGTAGAGAAGGCGTTCGTGTTTGGGTGACCTGGTGAATCAAATTAATGACTCTTCTAGTTGCATTCGAGGCTTGCCTGTCCAGCATAAAGCCGACTTGGTCTGATTTCACTAGAGAGGGAAGACATTTAAACAATCTAGAGGCAATGACTTTAGCAAATATTTTTACGTCCATGTTGAGTAGCGAGATGGGTCTGTAATTAGATGTGGAGGTAGGGTCTTTCTCTGGTTTGGGAATAGTGGTGATGATTGAACGCAGCATGTCAAGCGGTAGAGAACCAGAGGTGGCAGCAGAGTTGAAGAGGTCAATGATGTGGGGGGTGATGAGTTTGGCAAATGTTTTGTAGAATTCATTGGTATAGCCATCTTCTCCAGGTGATTTGTGGCTTTTAGGATTTCATCATCGGAGGATGGTTGGGAAAGGCCCTCCAGTTGTGTGTGGGTTATACTCGGAAGATCGACAGTGGATAGAAAATTTAGTATGCTTTGGTCAGTTGGTTGAGGGGTAGTTGCATCATTTGAGAGGTTTTAAAGAGAATAATAATAGTCGCTAAAGGCATTAGATAGATCCTGCGGGTTTGTCAGGAGTTGTTTGGTGGTGGGATGGTGAAGGGAGGTTATTTTCCTTTTAAGGCGTTGAGCTTTAACTTGCCGGGCTAGTAATGCTCCAGCTTTATTGCCTAAGGCAGAGCATTTGGCTTTAGTTAGTTTAAGGTTGTTCTAAAATTAAAAGAGTAGAAGTGAGCAGCATTTTTGTCGCTGTTCTAAGAGCTCACTGGATAATTTTTGAGAGAGGGTTATTTTATTGTGGTTTTCTAAGAGGATAATTTGGGAGAGGACCTCGTCAACTCGCTTAGACCTGTGGTTTTTAATATTACTGGGAAGTTTAATTAGTATTCCACACATGTAGGCTTTATATGCTGACCAAAGTACAAACCTATCAGTGTGCGGTTGGTTGTTCATTTGAAAATATGAGTGGTGCTCATTATTGAGTTTTTGAACAATGTTTGGGTCACAGAGGAGGGAGGTGTGAAGTCTCCATAGTCTGGTTGCCTTAGGTCTGCAGTTTCCCACAGTAAGGGAGACGGGTGCATGGTCTGACCATGTGATGTTTCCAGTTTCGGATTCTGTCACGTCCTGAAGGGTGAGTTTGTCAACAAGGAAGAAGTTGATTCGGGAGAAGATGAGAATTATGAAAAGTCCATCTCGTTGCTGTGGTGGCATCTCCACAGATCATACAGGTCATTTGCTCAAAGAAAGGGGTCCACAACAGTTCGATGGTTTCTGGTCGCGGATGTAGTATCCAATGTGGAATCTCCAATTATGTAGTCTCCTCCCATAAGAAGCCTCCCCTTTCGGATTTGTGTAATTTTCTTGTAGAGTAGTTTGTGGAATTGTAGCTGACGTTTATTTGGTCCATAAACGTTGATCAGGGTATAGGTGACTTGATTAATGTCACATAAGAGAATCAGAAATCGGCCGTTTGGGTCTTCAATTGATTGATCTAGTTTAAATTGTATTGTGTTCCATATGGCAGTGATGACTCAATTTTTCTTCTTATGCTCTGAGGCCGAAAAAACCTGGTTGTAATTGTTTAGGGTGAATCTGGGAGTTTTAGCAGTGGCAAAATGGGTCTCTTGTATTAAGAGGATATTGGCTTTTTGGCTGTTAGCCTCCCTGAGAAGTGCAGATCTTTTCTGTGGCGAGTTTAAGCCCCTGGCATTAATAGAGACTATTATAAAAGCCATACTTGAAGATTAAAAGTAGGGTGGGTAGTCCCTAGGTGACGGTGATGAGCGAAAAGCGTGGGGCTATTCACTAGTCCAGCTCTAAGTGGTAAGGTCAGTGTAGGTTGTCGCTTATTAAGAAGAGTAGAGCCCGGGTGTAGTTTGGTGGAAAGGTGGGTGGAGATTGGCTGGTGCTGCGTTCGGGTGAAGGGCCTTCATTTAAAAAGGGAGAGCCCAGTAACAAAAGGGGCCTCTGCTCAATGTGCAGATACTACTGCAAATAGACAAAGGGGGAAGAGAACTTGCATCCACAACGTGGGAAAGGGATCTCTTAACAGGCAGGCAGGTACTGGATAGAGGCGCTGCAGTTTCCCAGCCATTAGGCATGTGCAGAGAAGGGTAAAGTTTATGTTTGTCGCCCATCTGGGGGGTTTCCCCCGGTTTCCATGAGAGTTGGCAGTTGATCGGAAGGGCTTGGTGTTTCCTCTGGAATGATGCGTCAGTTTCTCAGGAGTGTGAGTCCCAAAGGGAGGGTACACACTGCATGGGTTTTGTTTTGATGTGTAATGATTAGTTTAGTGAGAAAGCCCCATTTATAGGGGATTTTATGGTTTTGGAGTGCTTTAGTTATAGTCGCCAACTGTCTGCGATTTTCCATCATTGCTTTGGACAAGTCAGCATACAGTGCGATGTTGGTGAAAGGGTCAGGGAGACTTGTTGCTCGTTTGGCTGCGTACATGACTTTTTCTTTTACAGTGAAAAAGTGGATGAGAGCCAACACATCCCTGGGAGTGGAATTAGGGAGGTGAGATGGCTTGGGGAGTATGTGTGCCCTGTCAATTTCCATATCAGGGCTTGCAGAAATTGTGTTAGCTCAGATTGTTGGATCGACTCTGGGATATTACGGAATTTAATATTATTCCGTCTGGAATGGTCTTCCAGATCTGCGAGCTTCAGATTGATTAATTGGAGCTCATCCTCAAGATCCGCAAAGCCATCCACCAGCTCATTATGGGCAGAAAGCACATCCCCATTTTAGCTTTCATTCGTGTAATAGCTTGATCATGCTGATTCACTGCTATTGATCGTGAGGAGACAGCAGTGGATAGATCATTATATAGTGTTTGCCTCAATGAAGGCAACATTTTCTTCATAGTGTTCTGAGGCAATGGCTGGTCTGAGGCATAATAATGTGGTTTTACTAAACAAGAATGCTGTACATACAAACTACTTAAAATTGTACAGAAATAATACAAAGCATACATACAAATATGTATACAGCACCCATATGCACACGCTATCTAACCTTTCTAGCAAATGAGAATTTACATTGGTCTGTATGTAGGCAGGTGCATTCTGCTTCATCCACTGTAGTTTGTGCCCAACTGGCATGGTGGCACAGCCTGGAGAGGAAGTCAAGGAAAACCCAGTTTCTCTGTGGTTTCCTGGTTCCTGGGAAGCCTTTCAGTTGGCTGCGCTGCATCCAGGTGACTTTTGGCAGTCGTTTTTGGGGCAGCAGAGCCCTGTCCCTAGGTTTTGGTGTGCTTTTGTTTGTGGGTAGTTTAGGAACAGATCCCCATCTGTCGGGGACAAAAATTAACAGCAGGGAAAGGTTCCAGATGAGAATGGAAAGCTTAGGGCTTACAATCTCCTTGGACATCTTCCCATTTGGGTGCAAGATGGCCAGGACGCATTCTGCCCCTCTAGACAGATGCTGTCAGTTCACTTGCTTTGTGCACTGGTGTGCAGTCATGTTGGAAAAGGAAGGGGTCATCTCCTGTTCTCACAAAGTTGGGAGCATGAAATTGCCCAAAATGTCCTGATATTCTGAAGTTCCCTTCACTGGAATTAAGGAGCCAATCCCTACCCCTGAAAAACAACCCCACACCATAATCTCTCTTCACCAAATGATTTGGACCAGAGCACAAACGCAATATTGAACCCTAAGGACTAAGACTGAGATGCCATTACAGTTCATGAGCGTGTAAAGGCAGGTGTCCCAATACTTTTGGTAATATAGTGTATATGTGTATGTCACAGTGCCTACATCAAGGCTCCCCTGTGTACTGCAGACCTAACTCTATAATTTTCAGAGTCTCCTAAGTTGGAGCATATATAGCAGTAGATATATTAAGGTCAGGTTTGCCTGGAGTGAGCCAACTTATCCCTAAACGCACAGGGACGAACGGGATGCCCAGCAAAAGCACAATCGCAGCTGAAGGCATCCAGTGTGTCCCTGCATGCAATTCAACCAACTGTACAAAAAAGCGGCAACCACCCCAACCTATAACTGGCCTTTACAGTAAGGTGCACATGGAAGGACAAAGCACATCACAAACAAAGATTTCCCAGCTGTCATGGTTGGGCTCCTGCTATTTACTAGCAGCTCTTTCCTTTTAGTGCACAAGACTGCTCAGCTGTTGGTTAATTTCCAGCCACTCATTGTTTCCACAGTGAGTCATCTGGTTACCATTACCTGCCTTATTAGTCCAGCCCACATCCAGCCCCTTTTAGCTATTTAGACAGCTTTGCTCATTCCCTCTGTGTCCTCGCGTGGTCAATATCTCCAGTGTGATTCTGCTGTGTCTCCTATGTATGACTTGGCCTGGCTGACTTCTCTTCTGATTCCTGCTGCTGATTTTGGCTCCTGATAACTCTGACTTCTGGTCCCCTGATCCTGGTGTCAGGGCTGGGCTCAGCCCTTCCTTCTCTGAGCCGGTGGCTCAGCTGTCGGCTAATTGCCAGCTCCTATCTCTCCACAGTGACTCACCTGTTGATGATATCCTGCTCGGCAGTCCTGCCTACTTAAAGCGGAGATCCACCCTAAAGTGGACCTTCCGCTCATCGGAACTCTCCCCCCCTCCGGCGCCACAATTGGCACCTTTCAGGGGGGAGGGGGGTGCAGATACCTGTACAGTACAGGTATCTGTACCCACTTCCGGGATAGCTCTCTGCAGAAAGGGGCGTATATTACGCCCCTTTCCGCAAGTGCCCGCCCCTTTCCGCAAGTGCCCCGCTGCCTGCTGGGAAAACACACAGATCCCAGAGGCAGCGGGGACTGTCCTTATTGCGCAGCGCGGCTCGCGCATGCGCAGTAGGGGACCGGGAAATGAAGCCGAAAGGCTCCATTTCCTGATTCCCATACCCAAGATGGTGGCGGCAGCACCCGAGATACGATCTACAGATCGGCTTCGGGTGCCGACATCGCGGGCACGCTGGACAAGTAAGTGTCACTATTTTAAATGTCAGCAGCTGCAGTATTTGTAGCTGCTGGCTTTAAAAAAAAAAAAAAAACGCGGAGTCCCGGCGGACTCCCGCTTTAAGCCGTCCAGGCCAGATGATCTCTGCCTTCACCTTGGTCACATCTCTAGAGACGCTCTCCTGTGTTCCTGTTAAAGTCTTGCTTGGCTGACATTTCTTCTGGCTCCAGATCCTGCTTGCTGTTCTACTACGCTCATCTCTGGCTCCCTGACATTTTGGTTTGTCTGACTATCCGTTCCGGTTCCTGAACTCTGGCTGTTTTGACTACGTTTACTCTGTTCTTTTTGTTATTATTATTAAACAAGTGAGACTTAAAGTCGAGCTCCACTCTGAAGTGGAACTTCCGCTCATCGGAACCCTCTCCCCTCTGGTGCCACAATTGGCATCTTTCGGGGGGGGGGGGGGGGGGGGTGCAGATATCTGTATAATACAGGTATTTTCACCCACTTCCGGGCATAGATAGCAGCAGAATTTGTGGGTATTTATGCCACTTCCTGTCCCTTCCCTGCTGTCTGCTGGGAAATACACGGGTCCCAGAGACAGCAGGGACCGCATCGTATTGCGCAGCGAGACTCGTGCATGTGCAGTAGGGACCTGGGAAGTGAAGACGCAAGGCTTCACTTCCGGATTCCCATACCGAAGATGGCGGCGGCAGCACCCGAGAACCGAGCGACAGATCGGCTTCGGGTGCTGACATTGCGGGTGTGCTAGACAGGTAAGTGTCCATATTTTAAAAGTCAGCAGCTGTAGTATTTGTAGCTGCTGACTTAAAAAAACAAAACAAAACAAAAAAAAAAACAGCGGAACTCCCACTTTAACTGTACTTCTGTCTCAGTCTGACTTCCTGCTCTGGCTTCCAAACCCTGGCTTCTGTTTTTGACTGAAGGTGTGATTTTATAACTGTATTTCTGTCTCTGCCTGGTTTATGGTACCTGACACCAGCACACTTATCAGCTAGCCTTCTACCCAGGTCTTCTTCCACACTCCATGCCCTGTGTTCAGCACTAGGGATGAGCCGAACACCCCCTGGTTCGGTTCGCACCAGAACTTTCGAACGGACCCCAAATTCGTACGAACGTTAGAACCCCATTGAAGTCTATGGAACTCAAACATTCAAAATTAAAAGTGTTCATTTTAACGGCTAATATGCAAGATACTGTCCTAAAAAGGGTTTGGGGACCTGACTCCTGCCCCAGGGGACATGGGTCACTGCAAAAAAAAACTTTTAAAAACGTCCGTTTTGGCGGGAGCACTGATTTTAATGACGATTAAAATGAAAAAAAAAAGTGAAATATTCCTTTAAATATGGTGCCTGGGGGGTGTCTGTAGTATGCCTGTGAAGTGCTACGTGTTTCCGGTGTTTAGAACAGTCCCTGCACAAAATGACATTTAACGGAAATAACGTCATTTAAAGCTGCTTGCGGTTTTAATGTTATATCTGGTTCCTGCAATATGGTTGAAAATCATTGGGAAAAATGGCATGGGTAGCCCTCCCTGCCCATTACCAGCCCCTTTGGGTCTTGTACACATATTAAGGGGAACCCCGTACCCATATTAAAAAAAGGAAATACATGTGGCCCCCAGGCCCTATATACTCAGAACAGCAGTATACAGGCGGCGCAAACAAGACAGGGACTGTGTAGGTTTGTTGTGTTAAGTTGAATCTGTTTGTAATTTTCAACTGGCACATTTTTAAAGTGTAGTTCCAGTCAAAAAACTATTTTTGAGCTTTTTGGAAAACATAGGGAAGGGTTATCACCCTTGTATAATTTGTTTTGCCGTCCGTCTTTTTCAGAGCACGCAGACAGCACGCACGATCTCCTAACACTGACTGAAAGCTCTATTTAAAACAAGCAAGATATTTAGCTAGATAGGTGGATATAGCGGTGTATACTGAGTTCAGAGCACGCAGACAGCACGCACAATCTCCTAACACTGACTGACAGCTCTATTATAAAAGATAGATATATCGCTAGATATATAGGTGAATATAGTGGTGTATACTGCGGTCAGGGCACGCAGACAACAACCACTACAGAAGAGCAAGAACGAAAAATCGGCCGATAACGATCGGTGTAAACTGTGTTGAAGGTACACAGAACACCCATTAACTGCTACAGATGCCAACACACTACACAAGGCTGCCGCGCTGGCGGCCTTATATAGTGTGGGGCGCAGGGCCGGACTGGGAATGATAACCAGCCCTGGAAATTATTACATACCAGCCCCATAGCATTATTATACCAGCCCAGAAGCATAACGTCATTATTGTCTTGTTCATAAAAGAGAAAACCACACATTTTAAAGCATATTTTAAGAGTGCATTATATATGGATAGGACACATATAAAAGCACATAGGGAGATATATATATCTTGTTGGCAAGTGATCATTCAATGAATCCAAGCTCTGCAAGATAACGTGCACTGCATTGGTGTCACAGTAACCAAGAATATTACTTATCCCATTGTTTTGAAAATCTATGTACACTAAAAACTGTATTTGCTGTATTCACTGTTTTACTAACCTGACAAGCTTATTATTCTAAATAGGAACCCTTCATTTTGTTTTAAAGATTCTAACTACCAGCAAGAATGAGTCCTTACATTTAAAGAGCACCTGTCATTTCAGATCCACCATAGCAGCACCTGTTAGCGGGCATCCACTCGCCTGCTGCCCCCACGTCACCCTAACCTTGTTGTGTCACTGCCACATCACCAGCCATCCCATTAAAGTGAATGGGACTCGCGGTGAGTCAACCGCGGGTCAGAAGAGGAGCCGCTGCGGGATAGAGATGACAGTTGCTCTTTAACCACATCCCACCCGGCCACTGCACACATACGGGCGGGTGGGCGCTTCCTCCTTCTAAATGGACGTTCAAGAATTTTCCCCAGAAGGAGGGGGATCACGCGTGTGCATGCCACTGCAGCGGCGCAATCCCGATGCGCTTGTGTCACTTCGACAATCACAGCTGGCATGTGATGTAAATAGAGAGTCATTTGCTAGGCGATCGGCTCTCCTCACACGGAAGCTGTCAGTGAGGAGAGGAGAGCGGATCTCTGCTGCCGGCTGGTGATCAGTGAGTATGAGCTGTTTTTTTACAACTTTTGACACACTGATCACCAACCTAGTGTCCCACACATGTCCCAACACAATGTAAACACACAAAGTCCCCAAAATAATGTCCCCACACAGTAAAAACACCTATCCCTCACATATATAACAGTAAAATCACATGTCCCAATGATCATCTGCACACATCTGTACATGATCACACAAACCTACTATTATACACTTAACAGGATTTTTTTTTACAACCGGGCAGTGGCGGTGCATTCATAGAGAGTGCAGGAGTGCAGCCCCCTCTCTCCTGCACCCGTCAATCTTCATTAGATAGATTCATGCATTGCATGAATCTATCATCGCCGCTGCTGCCCCCTATTCAGTTGACCGGCCCCTTGCCAGGCGCCAGGCATCTGAATTACAGGGGGTGTTTTTTGAAGTGCCTGATTAGAGCTGTGGGCTCTAATAGGCTTCCAAATTGGTAAACAGCGGGCACACTGCTGTGCGTTTGCTGCTTACACAGTGCTGTGTTAGGGAATCAAATAAATTGCTTCCCTAACACTGACCCGCCTCTCAGCCAATCAGGTGCATCGGGTCTGGTTACCTGTCACCTGATTGGCTGAAGCGAGAGGCGCTGTGATTGAATGCCTATCAGGCGTCCAATCATAGCAAGAGAGGACAGGAGAAGACATTGAGGACTTGGAGGGAGCGTGGAGGACAGCACTGACCCGTGCCAGGTGGAGGGGGGGGGGGGACACTGGCAGCATTTGATGGGGCAAACTGGTGGCAGTTGATGGTTACAGTGGCTGTGTTTGATGGCAGTGGCACAGTGGCTGCGCTTGATGGCACAGTGGTGGCAATTTATGGGTACAATGGCTGTGTTTGATGGTACAGCGGCTATGTTTGATGACACAGTGGCTGCATTTGATGGCACAGTGATGGCAATTTATGGATACGGTGGCTGCGTCTGATGGCACAGTGGCTGCGTTTGATGCGCACAGTGATGGCAATTTATGGATACGGTGGCTGTGTTTGATGGCACAGTGGCTGCGTTTGGCATAGTGGCTGAGTTTGAAGGGCACAGTGGCTGAGTTTGAAGGGCACAGTGGCTGAGTTTGAAGGGCACAGTGGCTGAGTTTGAAGGGCACAGTGGCTGTGTTTGAAGGGCACAGTGGCTGTGTTTGAAGGGCACAGTGGCTGCGTTTGAAGGGCACAGTGGCTGCGTTTGAAGGGCACAGACGGGAGAGAGACAGACGGGGAGAGAGAGAGAGATGGGGAGAGAGAGACGGGGAGAGAGAGAGAGACAGGGGGAGAGAGAGAGAGACGGGGAGAGAGAGAGAGAGAGAGACGGGGGGAGAGAGAGAGAGAGAGAGTGGCTGCGTTTGACGGGCACGGTGGCTGCGTTTGACGGGCACGGTGGCTGCGTTTGAGGACACGGTGGCTGCGTTTGAGGACACGGTGGCTGCGTTTGAGGACACGGTGGCTACGTTTGAGGACACGGTGGCTACGTTTGAGGACACGGTGGCTGCGTTTGGAGGGCACAGTGGCTGCGTTTGGAGGGCACAGTGGCTGCGTTTGGAGGGCACAGTGGCTGCTTTTGACGGGCACGGTGGCTGCGTTTGACGGGCAGGGTGGCTGCGTTTGATGGGCAGGGTGGCTGCGTTTGACGGGCAGGGTGGCTGCGTTTGACGGGCAGGGTGGCTGCGTTTGACGGGCAGGGTGGCTGCATTTGAAGGCACAGTGGCTGCGTTTGGAGGGCACGGTGGCTGCGTTTGACGGGCACGGTGGCTGCGTTTGACGGGCAGGGTGGCTGCGTTTGACGGGCAGGGTGGCTGCGTTTGACGGGCAGGGTGGCTGCGTTTGACGGGCAGGGTGGCTGCGTTTGAGGGGCACAGTGGCTGCGTTTGAGGGGCACAGTGGCTGCGTTTGATGGGCACAGTGGCTGCATTTGAGGGGCACAGTGGCTGCGTTTGAGGGGCACAGTGGCTGCGTTTGATGGGCACAGTGGCTGCGTTTGAGGGGCACAGTGGCTGCGTTTGAGGGGCACAGTGGCTGCGTTTGAGGGGCACAGTGGCTGCGTTTGAGGGGCACAGTGGCTGCGTTTGAAGGCACAGTGGCTGCGTTTGAGGGGCACAGAGGCTGCGTTTGATGGGCACAGTGGTGGCAATTTATGGGCACAGTGAGGCTGCAATTGATGTTTTATTTTATTTCTTCAGTACTTTCCGCCCCCCCCCCCAAAAAACTGCAAAAACATATTTAAAAAAGCACTCTTTTTTAGCAGCAAAAAATGAGAGAGAAAGAGAGAGAGAGAGACAGGGAGAGAGACGGGGAGAGAGACGGGGAGAGAGACGGGGAGAGAGACGGGGAGAGAGACGGGGAGAGAGAGAGAGAGTGGCTGTGTTTGACGGGCACGGTGACTGCGTTTTACGGGCACGGTGGCTGCGTTTGAGGACACGGTGGCTGCGTTTGATGGGCAGGGTGGCTGCGTTTGACGGGCACTGTGGTTGCTTTTGACGGGCACGGTGGCTGCATTTGATGGGCACGGTGGCTGCGTTTGACGGGCACGGTGGCTGCGTTTGACGGGCACGGTGGCTGCGTTTGACGGGCACGGTGGTGGCAATTTATGGGCACAGTGAGGCTGCAATTGATGTTTTATTTTATTTTTTCAGTACTTTGCGCCCCCCCAAAAAAACTGAAAAAACATATTTTAAAAAGCACTCTTTTTTTAGCTGCAAAAAATGAGAGAGAGAGAGACGGGGAGAGAGAGAGAGAGAGTGGCTGCGTTTGACGGGCACTGTGGCTGCCTTTGACGGGCACGGTGGCTGCGTTTGAAGGCCAGGGTGGCTGCGTTTGAAGGCCAGGGTGGCTGCGTTTGACGGGCACGGTGGCTGCGTTTGACGGGCACGGTGGCTGCGTTTAGAGGGCACAGTGGCTGCGTTTAGAGGGCACAGTGGCTGCGTTTGAGGACACAGTGGCTGCTTTTGACGGGCACGGTGGCTGCTTTTGATGGGCACGGTGGCTGCGTTTGACGGGCACGGTGGCTGCTTTAGATGGGCAGGGTGGCTGCGTTTGACGGGCACGGTGGCTGCGTTTGACGGGCACGGTGGCTGCGTTTGACGGGCAGGGTGGCTGCGTTTGACGGGCAGGGTGGCTGCGTTTGACGGGCAGGGTGGCTGTGTTTGACGGGCACGGTGGCTGCGTTTGATGGGCACAGTGGCTGCGTTTGACGGGCAAGGTGGCTGCATTTGACGGACAGGGTGGCTGCGTTTGACGGGCAGTGGCTGCGTTTGGAGGGCACAGTGGCTGCGTTTGGCACAGTGTCTGTGTTTGATGGGTTACGGTACAGTGATGGCAATTGATATGTTTGTTTTTTCAGTATACTTTGCATACTTTGCACCCCCCCCCCCAAAAAAAAACTGCAAAAACAAATAAAAAAATTCACTTTTTTTTACTTGCAAAAACTTAGAGAAAGAAGAGAGACAGGGGGAGAGAGAGAGAGAGAGACAGGGAGAGAGAGAGATAGAAAGAGAGTGACAGAGAGAAAGAGAGAGTCAGAGAGACAGACAGAGACAGAGTGAGAGCTTAGGGCAGCAGGGGTACCTTCTTCTTTTCTTTTCCAGGGGTGGTCGTCCTCCTATTCTCCTCGTGCAGGGTGCAGTCTAGTGGGTGGGCCGATTCACTCAAAGCAGCAGAAGAAATAAGCGGTGCTGGCGCCACACGGGCTGATAGTCAACTAGGAGTCAGCATCCTTATGCTCCTCCCCTCACTCTCAGGCAAATCAATGGGCGGAGGCGGAGCCAGAGCAGAAGAGGCGGAGCCAGAGCAGAAGAGGCGGCACAGGCACACACAGGCAGTGCCAGTGCATTGAACAGTGCGGCGGCCGCCGCTGCAGTGTATTGGGCTGACGCCAGCCGAGCCAGCACAGGGACAAAAGCGGCCCCAGGGCACTGAATGCAGACGGCCTACCGGGAAATTTCCCGGTATCCCGGTAGGCCAGTCCGGCCCTGGGGCGTGTACTACACAGCCTGAGCTATGATTGGCCACAGGCATCCTGCCTGTGGCCAATCATGGCTCTCCTCGCTGCCGGCGCTGTGATTGGCCAAGCATGCGGGGTCACAGTGCATGCTTGGCCAATCATGAGCCAGCAATGCACTGCGCCATCGCAGTGCATTTTGGGCCGTGAGCGCCACACAAATTTGGTGCGAACGGCCCTTAACGTTCGGAATTCGCCGAACAGGCGAACAGCCGATGTTCGAGTCGAACGTATGTTCGACTCGAACACGAAGCTCATCCCTATTCAGCACATAGCTGTTAGGGATGAGCTTCGAGTTCGAGTCGAACTCATGTTCTACTCGAACATTGCCTGTTCGCCTGTTCAGCGAACAGTGAACAATTTGAGCTGTTCGCAGCAAATTCGAAAAGCCGGAACACCCTATACAAGTCTATGGGAGAAATCTAAAGTGCTCATTTTAAAGGGTAATATGCAGGTTACTGTCCTAAAAAGTGTTTGGGGACCTGGGTCCTGCCCCAGGGGACATGGATCAATGCAAAAAAAAGTTTTAAAAACGGCCGTTTTTTCAGGAGCAGTGATTTTAATAATGATTAAAGTGAAACAATAAAAGTGTAATATTCCTTTAAATTTCGTAGCTGGGGGGTATCTATAGTATGCCTGTGAAGGGGCGCATGTTTCTGGTGCTTAGAACTGTCGCTGCACAAAGTGTCATTTGTGCAGGAAAAAAAGTCTTTTAAAATCACTTACGGCTAAATTGTCGGGTCTCCGTAATACAGAGAACACTCAATGAGTGTTCTCTGTATTAGCCGACAATTCATTCATTCATTGATTAAACAAAAAAAAAAAAAAAAGCGTGGGGGTTCCCCTAAATTCAATCAAAAGGCCCTTCAGGTCTGACATGGATA
The DNA here is from genome assembly GCF_037356315.1 of Lithobates pipiens. Classification (NCBI taxonomy): domain Eukaryota; kingdom Metazoa; phylum Chordata; class Amphibia; order Anura; family Ranidae; genus Lithobates; species Lithobates pipiens. The sequence goes on from NW_027507764.1 coordinate 573,142,787, forward strand.
TTAAGGGGAACCCCGTGTCAAATTTAAAAAAAAAATTGACGTGGGGGTCCCCCCAAATATCCATACCAGACCCTTCAGGTCTGATATGGATATTAAGGGGAACCCCGCATCAAATTAAAAAAAAAAATTGACGTGGGGGTCCCCCTAAATATCCATACCAGACCCTTTATCCGAGCACGCAACCTGGCAGGCCGCAGGAAAAGAGGGGGGGACGAGAGAGCGGCCCCCCCTCCCTCCTGAACCGTACCAGGCCACATACCCTCAACATTGGGAGGATGCTTTGGGGGTCTGTGACCCCTCAAAGCACCTTGTCCCCATGTTGATAAGGACAAGGGCCTCATCCTCACAACCCTGGCCGTTGGTTGTGAGGGTCTGCGGGCGGGGGGCTTATCAGAATCTGGAAGCCCCCTTTAACAAGGGGACCCCCAGATCCCGGCCCCCCCCTGTTTGAAATGGTAAGGGGGTACAAAAGTACCCCTACCATTTCACAAAGAAAGTGTCAAAATGGTTAAATAAGACAAACACACTTTTGAAAAATTCCTTTATTAAAAATAAAAAAAATAAAAAAAAAATTCCAGCGGTGCTAATCCACTCTTGCTATCCAGCGACGGGTCTCCGGGGTCCAGCGATGGATGATCATATCCAGCGACGGGGGATCTCTCAGTCCAGCGCTGTCCATACCTCCTTCTTCTGTCTCCACTGCGGAGACACTGCAGAGAGCCGAGCGCTGACATTTCTTATATTGGGAGGGCGGGGCCACCCGTCACCTGACCCCGCCCCTCTGACGCAGGAGAGGGAAGCCAGGGGTTCCCCAGTGACGTGTGGGTGACCCCGCCCCCTCTGATGTAACACAGGTTTCCATCGCTGGACCCCGGAGACCCGTCGCTGGATAACAAGAGTGGATTAGCACCGCTGGAATTTTTTTTTTATTTTTTTTATTTTTAATAAAGGAATTTTTCAAAAGTGTGTTTGTCTTATTTAACCATTTTGACACTTTCTTTGTGAAATGGTAGGGGTACTTTTGTACCCCCTTACCATTTCAAACAGGGGGGGGGCCGGGATCTGGGGGTCCCCTTGTTAAACGGCCAGGGTTGTGAGGATGAGGCCCTTGTCCTTATCAACATGGGGACAAGGTGCTTTGAGGGGTCACAGACCCCCAAAGCATCCTCCCAATGTTGAGGGTATGTGGCCTGGTACGGTTCAGGAGGGAGGGGGGGCCGCTCTCTCGTCCCCCCCTCTTTTCCTGCGGCCTGCCAGGTTGCGTGCTCGGATAAAGGGTCTGGTATGGATATTTAGGGGGACCCCCACGTCAATTTTTTTTTTTAATTTGATGCGGGGTTCCCCTTAATATCCATATCAGACCTGAAGGGTCTGGTATGGATATTTGGGGGGACCCCCACGTCAATTTTTTTTTTTAATTTGACACGGGGTTCCCCTTAATATCCATGTCAGACCTGAAGGGCCTTTTGATTGAATTTAGGGGAACCCCCACGCTTTTTTTTTTTTTTTTTTTTTAATCAATGAATGAATGAATTGTCGGCTAATACAGAGAACACTCATTGAGTGTTCTCTGTATTACGGAGACCCGACAATTTAGCCGCAAGTGATTTTAAAAGACTTTTTTTCCTGCACAAATGACACTTTGTGCAGCGACAGTTCTAAGCACCAGAAACATGCGCCCCTTCACAGGCATACTATAGATACCCCCCAGCTACGAAATTTAAAGGAATATTACACTTTTATTGTTTCACTTTAATCATTATTAAAATCACTGCTCCTGAAAAAACGGCCGTTTTTAAAACTTTTTTTTGCATTGATCCATGTCCCCTGGGGCAGGACCCGGGTCCCCAAACACTTTTTAGGACATTAACTTTCATATTACCCTTTAAAATGAGCACTTTAGATTGTGAACGTTCGAGTCCCATAGACTTTAATAGGGTTCTAAAGTTCACACGAAGTTTAGGTCTGTTCGCAGGTTCTGGTGCAAACCGAACAGGGGGGTGTTCGGCTCATCCCTAATAGCTGTGTTATCTCTTTTTTTTTTTCTGGCTAACATAACATCACTTCCTGTTTTACTAGCCGTTGTGAACCAATTAAACAAGTTCATTAGCATTTGTGTAGAAGAAGCCCAGATTTTGAATTCTAGATGGTAGCTACACAGTATTATTCCATATGTTTAGGCTATACAAAATTCAGTCAAATAGCCTTGACACCACAAGGATCAATTTTATTTTATTTTCTTATTTAAAGTGCATTGACCTCTGTTTGTCTAAGCGGGTCTAAGATCCAATTACAAAGTGACTCTATGTGCACAAGCCTTTATAAATGTAAAAAAATAAATAAATGTTAAAAAGTAACAATACAATTCTTTGTTTTTTATATTTTTTTTATAATTTTTTTTATATATTTTTTTTTTTTTATAATTTTTTGTAAACTACAGGTCCAATTTTTTTTTTTTTTTTTTTATAAATGTAAAAACAAAAAATGTTAAAAAGTAACAATACAATGTTTCTATTTTTTTATATTTTTTTTAGTAAACTACAGGTCCAAATTGCTAGACATACATTATTCTACCAGCTGACTGATTCCAGTTTGATAAGCAGTAGTGAGTTATCCTGTTAGACATTTGCTCTGCATTTAAACTCCCCGTCAGCTCCCGATACCAGCACAGTATGTCAAAATGCGTTAATAGCAGCCTGAAATCAAGGAGTTTTTTTTCCCCACTAACCATAGAGGGAAACAGAAGGTAGAAGACAACTTTCTATTTGACACTTGAAAATAACAATATTATTATTTTATTTTTTTAAATACTACATTCTGTAGGCTTCTGAGGTCGGTCAACCCTTTATATCACGTACAACCTTTCCCTGTTGGATGGACAGCAGGAAGTGGCTGTATCACTGCAGGAAGCATTATTAAATATTGCTACACCTTGGAAAAACAGGACACCCTGCCGGCTTCTTTGTGATATTTCGGTCAACACAATCAATCAAGTTTCTTGAAGTCTTTTTTTTTTTTCTATGCTAAAAACAAAAACAAAAAAAAAAACAGTTTCCAACACTTTATCAATTATTTAGTCTATCACAGTTTATCCTCATTTCTATTAATTTCCTGGTCACTGATGTTAGAGCAAATGATCGATAACTTCTAATCTCAGACCTCAATCTCATTTTGGTCTTTCTATAGATCATTTGCACTTCTCTAGGCTTCAGATGAGAACGGCTTTATTCTATTAGCTGTTAAAAGAAACCACTAGTTTCAATCTGGGGAAAAAGTAGGATTAGTGTCTGCTGGGAAATACGGAGATGAAAACTGATTACATCTTAAGGGTAACGTGGCGACCTAGACACTGACGCAAATGTCACTGGAGGCCAAGGGTAGCTAGAAAACGAAATATCTTTATTCCAACGGTATTTGCAATTTATTTTGTGCAGTGTGGGGGCTTGTCTCGAGGTTTTAAGACCTTGTCAGGAAGCAAAACATCTGTGTGATTAGGCTTTGACTGAAGCTGTGAGCCCTTGTACACACGGTCGGACATTCTGACAACCAAATCCGTTGGATTTTGTCCGACGGATTTTGTCCGACGGATTTTGTCTGAAACTGTTGCATACACACGGTCGGACAAAGTTGTCGGAAAATCCGATTGTACATAACGTGATGGTGTTATTTCGTTACGACGGGACTACGTTCAGGCTAGTAGCCAATAGCTTTGGTCTAGGAATTTGATCTGAGCATGCGTGGCACTTTGTCCGTCGGAGTAGGCTACGCATGATCGGAGTATGTCCGATCGGAGCATTTTGTCGGAAAATTTTACGGACAAGTTGGAAAACCTGGTCCGTCGGATACTCCGATGGAAACAGTCCGAAAGAGACCACACACAGTCGGATTATCCGACAAAACAGTCTGATAGGACACATTCCGTCGTAATCTCCGACCGCGTGTACAAGGGCTTAGTCCTTTGTTCCGGAGTATATGGGGTCATTTAGACTTGCTTTGCTCTGAACGTGGATCACTCTTCAGAGCGTGTTTGAGAGGCGGTAAGGAGATGTTGTGTAGCCTCCTCACCACCTGCTTTACCCCCTTGAAGCCTGCACTAGTGTGCCGCAACCACGTGCATTGCATACGGTTGTATGGTTGCATGGATCCGATAGAACACCTTTGGGGTGTATTAGAGTGGAGACTGCAAGCCAGGCCTTCTCATCAGTGCCTGACCTTTCATATTTTACAAAACAACTGGGCTATATATTGTGTTTTTTTTTTTTTTTAAATCATAAAAGTATATCTTTTCCAAAAAAAATGCATTTGAAAAAGCACTGAGCAAATATCGTGTGACATAAAAAATTGCAACAAACGCCATTTTACTCTCCAGGGTCTCTGCTAAAAAATATATAATGTTCTCATTAATTTTCTAGCAAAAAAAAAAAACACAGATTTTTACATATATGAGAGAAGTGACAGAATGGGCTCGGTAGGTAAGTGGCTAGGCAAAATCACTGGATTGGAGCTGGAGGATGAGTTTTTGATGATAAAAGGTAGAGCTTTTTTGAAAAATGGTACTGCTGCTGCACACTTTGACACAGGGAATTCAAGAATTTATGTAGACTTGTCAAGTTAGTGAAATGGCCACACTGTAAACAGTATTTCCTGTTTTCTCCTATCTTCTGTTAAAAGAAAACATTCCCCTCCAGGTATATTATGTACATTACAGAGATTTTAGCCCCTTCCTGTCCGCGCTATAGCCAGATGATGGCTACAGTGTGGACCTACTTTGCCGGGAGGGCAATAGACGTCCTTCGTGCTCGAGCAGTCTGTGCGCCCCCTGCTGGGAGCGCATGGCGTGCTCTGTTATCACTGAGGCTATGAGACTCGGCTGATCACAGATTGGAGTAAGGGGTCGATCCCGACCCCTTACCACATGATCAGTTGTCAGCCAATGACAGCTGATCATGTGATGTAAACAGACCAGTAATCGGCTATTTTTTATCGTCACGCTGATAGCATGAGGAGAAAAAGAAAAAGCTGATCACCAGTGGCTGTGAGAAGGACATCACTCCCAATTGTGGAGAGCCTCTGCAGAGTCATCTGTGCCCACCTGTGCCACCTGCCAGTGCCACCTACCAGTGCCCACAGTGCAACCCATCAGTGCCCACAGTGTCACCTATCAGTGCCCACAGGGCCACCTATACATGTCACCAATCAGTTCCTCATCATCAGTTCTGCCTATCAATGCCACCTACCAGTGCCCATCAGTGCCACCCATCAGTGACACTCATCAGTGCCACCTATCAGGGTCCATCAGTGCTGCCTCATCAGTGCCGTCTTATCAGTGCCCATCAGTTCCATCTATCAGTACCCTTAAGTACCCATCATTGCCACTCACCAGTGCCACCTATCAGGGTCCATCAGTGCCGCCTCATCAGTACTGTCTTATCTGTGCCTATCAGTGCAGGCCATCAGGGCACATGACTGCTTATTTTGGAAACAGAATACAAAATCTAGCACACAGACAGGATCCGTCTGGCGGTTTGATCCCGGATTCCATCTTCTTGATAGGAACACAGCAGCCAAGCACGTGGCATGTCCCGCACACTTATTACCACTCATCACTGTATAATCACTAGCTACATCAGTGTCAGTTATTGACCCTCCCAGACAATGTCTGTTAGCCCCAGATTGCCCGCTACCATATTACAGTCCCACTATAAGATATTGATCACTGCCATTATATTGTAGGGTCTATAGCTGCGTAAATTCCTGTCTTTATATCGTAGTTTGTAGACGCGAAGGCTGGGTTCACACTGGAGAACGCATCGGCTCACAGCGGGGGTCCGGTGTATCTCCATTCACCGTTTCAGGCCAGAATTCAGTCCGAATTTTGGGCTGAATCCGGACCTGAAACGGACCAAAAGACGCACAGGACTCCTGTGCAATTCACCCCGGGGGGCGCTGCGACGATCTGTGAACCCGCTCCATAGTCGGTCACAATCTCCTGCTATGCTTATTACATGCGGGGAAACCCGTACCCAATTCGCAGTAGTGTGAACCCAGCCTAAAACTTTCACACAAACAAATAATTATACACTTATTGGAAAAAAAATATAAATATACAAAAAAAAAATCGCATTTTTATACAGGAGGGTGGGACTTTGCAAAAGAGTAATGGATAAACATACAAGAATTTTATTTGATTGGAAAAATGTACTATAAAATCACATATTTCAGATAACATTGATAAAAGGTAATGTGCAAATAGTACTCAAACCATTAACACAGTTCATAATACATATGATGACAATAAAAGTAATGTGCAAAAAGCAAAATAGTGAACATGATGATGGTAATCTCTTGATGATAAGAATAAAAATCATAAAAATTCCTATGTTCACCTCAAATATTGTGAGTGTATAACAATGGTTCAGGATAGTATTAGCCGCAAGACCCATGGCCTCATTGAGCCTGTTGGAAGTGTATATCACGTAAAAACTTGAAGGAATCTTGATACGATAGGTAGAGACATGGCAACCAACAGCTCTACGCGTTTCGTGGCTTACCTGCCACTCATCAGGAGCAAGCACGTGTACTGTCTATAATAGAATTATTGAAGAAATAAGAAAAATAAAATCGAATATAGAAAGACAAAGTTAGGGGTTGGGTATAGGACCTCCATACCCAAGGCTTTACTTACTAAGGTTTGATGTGTTGGTGGTGTAAATGTGGGGCCCTAAAAGTGGTCCGGAGGATAATAACTCCAACTGGAATTATTGGGATTTGTATTTAATTTTTTTACCAAAGTCATGTAGCAGAATACATCTTGAAGAACATTAGTGAAGAAATTCGATAGTTTTTTTTTTTTTTTTATTGGATCTGTTTTATAATGTAGAGAATATTTTTTTTTTCCAAAATATTCAGTATTTTTCTTTTTTTATAATAAAAAAAGAAAAAAAATCCAGTGGTGATCAAATACTATAAAAAGAAAGCTCTATTTGTGCCAAAAAATTATATCAATTTAATATGCGCAAAGTATTGCATTGTCACGCAATTACCAGTTAAAATAGCACAGTGCTAAATAGCAAAAAAAAATTAAACCTTCTGGAGGTCAAGTGGTTAAAAACATGCCTTGTGTAGCAATTGTATATGCTCTATATATATATATATATATATATATATATATATATATATATATATAATATATATATATATATTTTTTTTGCTAGATATTTTTTCCAAGAAAGTAAAGTTATCCTTTAAGGATGTTTACTTTGTGGTCTCCACATCAGTCATCCAATTATGTACAAAACAAAATACATTTTTTTTCTTAAATTCCCCTGCACATCATTGGGTAGTCAAAGAGAACATGGCTTCACTTTGTAGGTCAGCATCCCGTATTCTTTAGTTAACCACTTGCTGACCACTGCACGCCGATATACGTCAGCACAATGGCAGCGGTGGGCAAATGGACATACCTATATGTCCCTTTTAATTGGCGGGGGTTAGGGGGCGGGCCCACCGCGTACAGCGTGACCATGCCCGGGGGACCCGCTGACTCGATGTCCGCCGGTATCCCGGCGATCCTGTAAGGGAGCCACAGAACGGGGAAGCAAGGCACTTCCCCGTTCTGCCTGGTGACATGACAGAGATCTACTGCTTCCTGTCATCGGGAGCAGTGAACGCTGTCATGTCAGTGGTAGCCCATTCCCCCCACAGTTAGAATCACTCCCTAGGACACACTTAACCCCTTCATCAACCCCTAGTGGTTAACTCCTTCCCTGCCAGTGTCATTTACACAGTAGTCAGTGCATTTTTATAGCACTGATCGCTGTATAAATTACAATGGTCCCAAAATAGTGTCAAACGTGTCTGATGTATCAGCAGTCATGATAAAAATTGCAGCTCACGATTACTAATAAAAAATATTATAATAAAAATGCCATAAAATGATCCCCTATTTTGTAGACACAATAATTTTTGTGCAACACGCTTATTGTGATTTTTTTTTTACCAAAAATATGTAGAAGAATACATATCGGCCTAAACTGAGGAAAAAAAATTATTTGATATATTTTTGGGAGATATTTATTATTGCAAAAAGTAAAAAAAAATGTTTTTTTTTTTTTCAAAATTGACGTTTTGTTAATAGCCCAAAAAATAAAAACCACAGAGGCGATCAAATATCACCAAAAGAAAGCTCTATTTGTGGGAAAAAGGGATGTAAATTTTGTTTGAGTAAAACATTGCACGACCGTGCAATTGTCAGTTAAAGTGACGCAGTGCCGAATCGCAAAAAGTGCTCTAGTCAGGAAGGGGGTAAAATCTTCTGGAGCTCAAGTGGTTAAATTCCTCTGCAGTGTCTGCACATCAATGGGTAGTCAAAGAGAACATGGCTTCACTTTGTAGCTCAGCATCCCGTACTTTAGTTAATCAGCCTCAGTGAATAGGCTTTGGTTAATTTCCACTGAACTAATAATATGTTGCACATGAGCTTAGGAATTTTATTTTTATTTTTTACCATTTTCAAACTTTTTTGTGAAATGGTAGGGGTACGTTTGTACCCCATTACCATTTCACCCGTCCGCAGACCCCCACAACCACCGGGCAAGGGTTGTGGGGATGAGTCCCTTCTCCCCATCAACATGGGGACAAGGTGCTTGGGGAGCCGCTCTCTTGTCCCCCCTCTTTTCCTGTGGCCTGCCAGGTTGCGTGCTCAGATAAGGGTCTGGTATGGATTTTTGGGGGACCTCACGTCATTTTTTTTAAATTTTGGCACGGGGTTCCCCTTAAAATCCATACCACAGGTCTGGTATGGGACTTTGGGGGAACCCCACGTATTTTTTTTAAATTTTGGTTGGGGGTTGCCTTGTGGGGGAATCCCATGCCATTTTTTTTTTTATAATAACTTTTATGTGTATTGCAGACCGACAATTCATTATAGCCGCGAGTAGTTTTAAATGACTTTTTTTCCTTTTGAAATGTAATTTTGCTCTCGGACTGTTCTAAACATGGGAAACATGCGCCACTTTATAGGCATACTATAGACACACCCAAGTATGAAATTTAAAGGAATATTACACTTTCATTGTTTCACCTTAAGCAATATTAAAATCACTGGTCCCGAAAAAACGGGCGCTTTTAAAACTTTTTTTTTCCATTGATACATGTCCATGTTAAATCGGGGTAGGCATCCCAATATGTCATAAGGTAGCATGAAAAAAAGTCCAGTTTAACCTATCAAATGCTTTTTTTCAGAGTTGATTGATAGTAAGACGAAAGGGGTGTTAAGATGTCTGGCTCTCACTATTACGTAATGCTTCTAATTGTATTATCTCTAGCCTCTCTGTTAAGGATAAAACCGACCTGGTCAAGTGGAATAATACACTGGAGGAACCTCTCAGCCAGAATTTTTGGTGAATAGTTTAAGCTCGCAGTTTAGTAAAGAGATAGGTTGGTAGCCTGCGCAAAGTAGTGGAACCTTACCCAGTTTGGGGAGAACCAAAATGCTTGCGTGTAGAAGGTCAGGGGGCATGGTGTGGGCATCCAAAATGCCATTAAAAGCGTTGGTGTAGTGGATCGCCAACTGTTCATGAAAAACTTTGTAGTATGGGGCTGTGAATCCATCAGGCCCAGATACTTTCCCTTTTGGAGACCCAGCTAATACGCTCGCAAATTCCTCTGGAGAGATGTGTTGGTAGAGAGCTTCACCTTCTTCTTTAGTGAGCGAAGGCATTCCAGCTGCCTGAAGATGATCATCTATTGCTGCCGAATTAGCAGTTGCACCAGCCGGGGGGGGGGGGGGGGGGGGGTGTAGATTATATAGTGATGTGTAAAAATCGTGTAAAAATCGTGGAAGGCTTCAGCCATCTCTAGGGAAGAATGAATTGGGTGGACAGTGCTGGAATGTAAGACACATTGCATTTGGCATGAAAGGCATTCCCCAGAGACCTACTATATTTGTAGCCAAATTCATAAAAGGATCTATGGGCCTTCATAAGATTATGTTTGGCCTGAAATAAGGAATTGTTCCCTAATCTGTTCCCATCCACGAGTGAGCTCTGCTTCTGTGAGGGGATCAGAGCGAGTCTTGTGACGCCTGTCTAGGTCATATAATTTGGTAAGTAAACTGGAAAGGATTTCACCTTTTCCTGTTTCATTTGATGGCCGTGTTTAATTACAACCCATCTGATGTAGCCTTTGTAGGCCTCCCAATGGGTTAGTCTAAAAAAAAAAGTTACATTTCTTCAAAACATCTGCTTTAATTTTGGGGTCTGCAGGAGGGTTTCATTTAAATGCCAAGGAATTGTGGAATATGGCTGCAATGGATGTGTGCCATCAACCCTAATAAATGGAAAAGGATAAATTCCTCAAGGGGTGGGACTATAGCGGCACTGGTAGATTTAAGTCAAAGAGGTAGTAAGAATTGTAAAAATATCACATTTTATTACAAACTGTACAGATACATCAAGTGAAAATGGTGTATGACAACCATAAATGAATATTGGAAAGATTAGATACAGACATCTAATGCGTTTTCGGACTCCTTCTTCAGAGGTGTCTTCAATATACAGTACATACAACTTTCCACATTTTTGAGTGATAAATAATATCTTGAAGCTTAAGAACATGTATTGACGGGCCATGTTATTCCCTTACATCCAGCCCGATGTGAACACTCGGAACAGGCCCGCAGAGATCCCTCCAGGATGTGGTCTGAAGAGACAGGGACTGTGTGATGATAGAATATGGATATAACCCCAAATGGAAACTTGGATCAGTGGGACCACTGTATAGTGTTGAAAAATCACTGCACCGACATAGTCCAGACTGAAGATAGTCCTGAGTCAGTTGTTTGGTGATGAAGCCAGGTGGTCAGTATTCCAGAGAGATAGACACGCATTCAGCTGATCAAAGAAGCCTGTGTGCAGACAGGTTCTACCTGGATGCTTAAAGGGGAGGGAGAGCCGACACCCAACCCGATGTGACCATAGGTCCACTTGAAACAGGTCTGCAGCGATTTCCCCAGGATACAATCTGACACAGGGTTCTTTGATCGGCTGGACATGTGTCTATCTCTCTGAAGCTCATACAGGTGTATCCATCAACATCCGAGCCCACTGGTCACATCCACGGCCACAAAAACCTCCATCAGTCTGCCCCACAGCCCAGAGATGCCGAAGCGCTGAAATCCTCCTCTGGCAATCTAGCCCTTCTACCACAAGCCCAGAAAAATCCAAACCATGGATGGACTCCCCTGTCAGGCCACATGGTGATCCTGACATGGAGGTAAGTGGGCCGCATGGAAACCATACCAAACAGTCCCAACACCTGACTGACCCCATAGCAGATTTCCCAACAGCAGACAGACCCATATCAGACACTGTGCTCAAAGAAATGTTGCTGTCCCTCAGATCCTCACTTCAGGCTGATATGGTGAAGAGGATTAACCAATGCCACAGGGAGGTTCAAGCTATTGGGATCAGAGTAGATCGGGTTGAACAACAGATAGATGACTACACATCCACAAATACAACACCATAATGGAAGCACACATGGCCCAGGGAGAGGATATAACGTGGTTAAAAGATAAGGTCGCAGACCTAGAGGATAGGTCCAGTAGGAACAAAATTAAGCTGAGGGGTGTCCCAGAGTCTGTTCCAGTTACCCAGCTCCGACAATATGCCCACGCTTTATTCTCTACACTGGTAGAGAGACATACTATTGACAGTCCACTTCTACCACGTGAAGGAACAGATCCTGCAGGTATCATGCAGACCTGATAATGTCCCTCCACAGTATAATGAAGTACAACGACTTCCAAACCTCTCCAGGCACACACTGCAAAGACGCCGCAACCTGGCGACCATTACGAAAGCCTTCAGAAACCAAAAAATCCCACATAAATGGAGATACCCCGGAACGCACTCTATTACACATAATGAGACTACAAAGTCTATTGCAACAATAGAAGAAGGAATTACAGTCCTACGTCAATGGGGAATTCTTGCAGACCAGGCCTTACATTCCAACTCTGCACCACAGCCACAACTAATCCAAAATGAATGGCAAGTGGTATCACATAAAGACTCCAAGAAAAAATATACCGGTGGCAGCTCTTAACCAAAACACAATGTTACCTACAATTCACCTCCGGATAAAGGAGTCTTCGGTTTAGTCTCCTTTTACCCCGTTACTGCATTCAGCAGACACATCTGCATGTGAATCCTTTGTAAGATCCCTTTTTTTATGATTCTACACTTAACTTTCTATTCCTTGGAAAGGTTTCCCCGTGGGGTTTTGTATTGCAGCAAGTAATTCAAAAAACAAATTGAAAAAATATAAATTTATTAGAAAAAGTTGGAACATACAAAGACATTGATTTATGTTAAAACATGAGCTCTGTAAATGAGGCTAATGCAAGCACATCATAATACAGCCATTAGTTATACATTAAAAGCATAGCATGATATAGGTATATATAGTCATACTGGAAAACGCAGACGCGTTTCGACCATTAACAGTAGAGGTCTTCTGGGAGAAAGAGTAAAAGAACTCTAAAGAGAAATACATTGGGAAAATAGACACATTTAAAAGTCAGACAACAGTATATATTAGTATTGACACATAGATTATAGTTCTTCAATTATATTTACCACTGATGACTGTGGAAATAGCCTCCCTAATACTGTGCCAAAAAATTGCTTGAGGATCGAGGCAACGCGACAAGGACTCCCGCCCCACTGCACAGATGAAGGGTGCAGATGCCAAAAGGCCAGAGAGAGGGCCTGCAAGAGTCTGCACATGAGCCGACACCAGGGATAGGGCGGGGAGGAGCCAGGAGCCGAGAACAGGACCAAAATTCTGGGGCAAGTGGCGTCTTTTTTGTATCACTGTCGTGTTTTTTGGCCAGGTAACACACTGACACCTTTGTAGCCTTTGTGCTATATGCTGGGTGTTCAGTGTGCCCCTGTACCTTTAAGAAGGGGTGGCTCCTCTTCAGTCCACCTGTTCTCACCTAGCCATCAGAATGCATGTGCCTCCACTGTGGAGACTCTTATAAGTTAGAGTTGGTACCACAGATACCAGGGTGCCTTGACGAGTCACTGTGGCTTACACATGCATTTGCAAATGTGTGCAGACTAAACCCCTGCTTTTAACGCATGCTGGTAGACAGGTTATTCGGTTGTCTGCGGGCTGGTGGTAAGTTAAGCTTTATTTTTACCTTGGATTTAGCATTGGTCTTGTTTATGCCTGTTGTTAGCCTTCCAATGCTTCTTACTGCGATAGCCAGCTATGGATGGGGCAAGTGGCATCTTTTTTGTATCAGTTCTGGCTATTAACTCTTTAACATGTAAGAAATTTAATAGCAACTGGAAGATATGGACTGAAAAATACAAAATTTATTTATACTCTCTGTCAACTAACTAACTTGTTTTACTTGAATACTTATGCCTTACCTAACTTTACTGTCGCATTTAGAATATCACTGCATATTGTGTGTAACTAAATGTTTGAATGTTAATATTCTGAAAAATTCTATAAAAATTATTGAAGTAAAAAAACATACTGAAACATCTAATTTTTTGGGACTCATTATTGACAGAAATAGTACCACTGGATTGGCGCAGGGCCAACTTCTATAGTTGGGAAGATACTGGAGGGATTAATAAAAGACCACATAGACGAGTTCTTGCAGGAAAAATATATTTTAAGCAACAGACAGCATGGATTCATGAAAGACAGAAGTTGTCAGACAAACCTGATTTCTTTTTATGAAGAGGTAAGTAAAACCTTGGACAGAGGGGTGGCGGTGGACGTGGTATACTTGGATTTTTCAAAAGCGTTTGATACAGTTCTGCACACACGGCTCATGTGTAAGGTAAAGTTTACAGGTTTGGAAATATCAGTTTGTAAATGGATAGAAAACTGGCTAAAAGACAGAATTCAGAGAGTAGTGGTTAATGATTCTTACTCTGAATGGTCTAAGGTTATCAGTGGTGTACCCCAAGGTTCAGTGCTGGGACCCTTACTTTTTAATATCTTTGTAAATGATATTGGGTCTGGAATAAAAAGTAACATTTCTGTCTTTGTAGTTGACACCAAGCTATGCACTGGAATAACGTCCTTACAGGATGTCTCCAATTTACAAGCCAACCTCAATGCTCTGTCTAATTGGGCGACTATGTGGCAGATGAGGTTTAATGTTGATAAATGTAAAGTTATGCACTTGGGGAATAAGAATATGCAAGCATCATACATTTTAGGGGGAGTACATAGTACATAGCGATTACAACTGATCCAAAACACGGCGGCAAGGCTGATAACAGGAAAAAAACCCTGGGAATCCATCTCTCCTTCACTGAGGAGCTTACATTGGCTAACCATAAAAAATCGGATCACGTTCAAGACCCTTTGCCTCACCCACAAATGCGTGCATAGGGAAGCTCCGCAATACCTAATGGAGAAAATAAATCATTACACACCAAACCGCAGTCTTCAATCAGCCAACAAAAACCTCCTCCTCATGCCCAAAGCCCGGTATAAATCCAAGGGTGATCGGAGATTCGCTGTCCAAGGGCCTCGGCTATGAAATGCTCTACCAATCAACATCCGCCTGGAAGAAAATCACCTGGCTTTTAGGAAAAAACTCAAGACCTTCCTCTTTTAGCAGATGATCAAAGCTCGCCACAGCGCCTAGAGGCGATTCAGTTCGCATTGTGCGCTATAAAAGTATTTCATTCATTCATTCATTCATAGTGGAGAAGGATCTGGGGATCTGGTAGATCATAAGCTCAATAATAGCATGCAATGACAAGCTGCGGTTTCCAAAGTGAGCAAAATCCTTTCTTGTATTAAGAGAGGTATGGACTCCAGAGAGAGAGATATAATTTTCCCCTGTTCAAATCATTAGTAAGAACTCATCTGGAATATGCAGTTCAGTTTTGGGCACCAGTTCTCAAAAAGGATATCGGGAAACTGGAGAAAGTGCAGAGAAGGGCAACAAAACTGATAAGAGGCATGGAGGAACTCAGCTATGAGGAAAGATTAGAGGAACTGAATTTATTCACTCTTGATAAGAGGAGATTAAGGGGGGATATGATCAACATGTACAAATATATAAGGGGTCCATATAGTGAACTTGGTGTCGAGTTATTCACTTTACAGTCAACAAAGAGGACAAGGGGGCACTCTTTACGTCTAGAGGAAAAGAGATTTAATCTCCAAATATGGAAAGGTTTGTTCACATTAAGAGCTGAAAATGTGGAATAGACTCCCTCCAGAGGTGGTTCTTGCCAGCTCAGTGGATTGCTTTAAGAAAGGCCTGGATTATTTCCTAAGTGTACACAATATAACTGGGTACTGACATTTATAGGTAAAGTTGATCCAGGGAAAATCCTATGGCCTCTTGGGGGATCAGGAAGGAATTTTTTCCCCTGCTTTAGCAAATTGGATCATGCTCTGCTGGGGTTTTTTTGCCTTCCTCTGGATCAACTGTGGGTATAGAATTGAGTATATGGAATTGTATGATATTTGTTTTTTTGTGGTTGAACTAGATGAACTTGTGTCTTTTTTCAACCTGATTAACTATGTAACTATGTAACTATGTAACATTATAAACATTCACTCCTCTTAACTTTGAGAAAGCTGTAATCAAAGCTGGATGAACCGATGCCAAATGTAGAAAATAGCCATACCTGGCAGCTATTGTTAGAAGGTGACATATAACACATAATGCAGAGGCACCACAGCACTCAAAGCCCAAATGGGCAGTTTGGAAAGGGCTGTTATGCACCCAAGAGGGAAAATAAAGGGGATGGGCAAAGGAGTGCCCCCCCCCCCCCCCCCCGTGGCAGAGACCTGGAGCAAAAGCATTGCATAATTTAAAAAAAAAAATGTATATAGAAGGAAAAATATATGATAATTCCAACAATCAAACATCGCCCTTGGGGGGCATTAAGAGGAAGACTACCAAGAAGGACCAAACCTTTCCTCTACTTGGACATCTACATGGGAATGATTTTCATTGCAAGGAGTATGACGATCTTCAGAAGGACCCCACTATACCATAATCAAGTTAAAAAAAAAAAAAAAAAATAAGAATTTTGAGCAAGTAATGATGATAAACCAGACATAGGTAATGTGTAGTACTAGACCATCTACGGCTATATGGCAAGTTCCAAGCCCTGGTACAGTCCGCCCACAGTGAGCCTCACCAGTCCCCAGTGGCTGCATAGACTAAGCAAAAGATGGGACCTAAGGCCATGTCATGGGCAACCAGTGAGGCACCGCAAGGGGCAGAGGACCAATATGGACCACTAATGATTGGTCAAAACACAACCATTCAACAGAGTGCACCATTGTATAGAGGCAGAGGCTTTTACGTTACTAACTAGCCCGATAAAAGGGTCTGGAAATGAGGTGAGATGCCAGCCAGCTGTAGTCAACACAGAAAATTAAGTGGATGATTGAGCTGTCATAACAGCCCATTATGGCACAAACCAGGTACATGGATTCTATACACCAAAGAGAAATCTTGACCATTATGCAGTCACTGGGACCGGTAGTTATAGTTCAGGATCCTGAGGGTCTGGTTGTCTTTGTCACTATGAGCGATGATTCTGCCAAGATCTCTGTGACTTTTTGGTAGTGTTTGTCGAGATGGGTGATGAGAGGTTAAAGGCCAGCCAATTGGGGAGAGGCACTGGGGCCAATTCCAGAAAGTTTCAATTGTGATGGGTGTCGTAGAGAGTAGGAGCGTGTACCTTTAGGTGCTATCAGGGGGAAGGGGTAGCTCTATTTGTAGGTGATACCCAATTCACCAAACTTCTCCAGGTGGGGTTTCAAACAGCGTCGCATCTGGAGTGTTCTCTGAGAGACATCCAGCAGCAGAAAGATCAGAGCTCTATTAAATTTGATGTGACCCCTGCACCAGACTCATTGGAGAATGTCTTCTTTAAGAGGATAGTTATGTAGACAGCAGAGAACATCTCTATGTCGGTCTTCGGGTTCAAATCTGGGACCCAAGGTTCTGTGAACTCTGTCAATGGTGATGTTGGTGACAGAGGGGCGTTCTAGGTGAAGGTTAAATATGGAGGACACTGTAGCTTTAAGATCCACCTGCAATGTAGCTTCCGGAAAGCCCCTAATTCTAATGTTGCGATTAAGGTTCTTCAAATCATCCAGAAGTAGAACTAACTGCGAGATTTGGTCCCCGACATCACCTTGCGCCATCTGTACGCCGGAGACCGTTTGCATTAGAGCAGTCATGTTGGTTTCTAGAGAGGACACACAATTATCTATTTCCAATACAACTTGTTTAATCCCCGTAAATTCACCCTGAAGGGCGGTTTCTACGTGAGAAGATAGGGATTTAAAGTCCTCCTTAGTGAGCAGCTTTTGCAAAAATGCCCACAGAGTCTGCTCAAATAACTGCTCTGAAGAGGACCCCAGCCTTAAAGGTATGTTACTCACTGCAGCTGTACTTGAGCTGTTGCCCCCAGGGTATGTTGCGTGCATGAAGGCAGGGCTGCTTGGGAGCCTGTCAGATCCGTCTTCACAGCCAGTGGGTCCCCCAGATAGCCTCTGTTATCTCCATCTGGGCTGCAGAGAGGAGTGAGGGAGAGAGAGCGAGGCTGGCAGGGAGAGAGATTGCTGGGTGGTGAGAATGGCGGTATGTCATTATCAGAGTCAGCTATGTCCCTCTCCTTGTCAGCTGCTGGGCGGCTGTGCTCCTTTTGGCAGGGGCCATCATCAACTTTGCTGGATCCAGAGTGGAGGCAGAATGCCGTACTGCCAGAGGAACCTGGGCAATGGCAATTCATCCTCTGTTGCATGCAAAATATGCTGGGAATGTCTGCAAGGCAATACTGCAGGAGAGGTGTGGACCTGTAGCTCGAGGAAGACATGTCCTCATGCTTCCATGGCGAGACCACGCCCAAGAATGACTTTTTTCATTGAATCCTAATCACACCGGCTTCTAAACTGTGCCACAACCCATTTACAGGGGTTTAAATACATTTTAGAGGAAAGGTGGGTGGTTTTTCAAAGGTGGGATACAACCCTCAGATCACGAAAGCCCAACTCCAGCAAACTCAACAATTAACCCTTGCACTGGGGAAAACCCTCTTACTTACCTGTTCCCCGGCAGGCAGTGCTCCCCCATGCTCCAGCAGTGGACAATTGTTCAGCATCCTCACACCCAATTCAGGTCTATTTGTGGGGAGGTGCCACATGGGGCTGCAGCAGTAAACACTCAGAATCCAGCTTGCAAAAAACAAAACTATATCAAAATTGGAGTTCAATATTGCACAAGCTGCCCGGGCACTCTTCCAAGATGTATCGTGATGAGAAGTAGAAGTAGGTCTCAGGTGTACCAATAGCATCTGTCTCGAGGGGCGGAGTGCAATCTGGGGGGTCAGGCCCCAAGTGGGTAGGCTTCCAGAAAAAAACTGCATGCCCCTGCACATTCCCTATTTGTCTGGAACATCTCCCTAATGCTATGCACTGTCCCTGACAGACAGGTGACCTGTCCCTCCCTACTCTATCCACACATGAAATGCACACTAAACCTGGGAGCCAGGGTCTTAAATAGACTCTGCTTGACTCAAGATGACCACCAATGTCACATAGGTTGCCAGTATCCAATCGAAGATCATAGAGAAACAAGGCTTCCCTCGACTTCCTCCTCCACTTGCTCTGCCGCTACGAATGAACGTCACCTGCAGTGGAGAAAATAGACTGCACGTGCCTACATATTGAGCATCCATTGGTCTTGATGATGTCAGGAATTTAGATGTTAGAGTATGGGGAAGAAGACACTGTGGGAGCAGGTCTAGCAGTATGGAGGAGCAGAGGATAAGCAAATCTACTTCATCAAGTAAATGAGAAATAAATTCTTGCAGTGCAGGTGCAGCCCCACTGCAAGGGATACATTTCAAGTTTCCTGGAGTTGGGAATATTGTTTGTGTGGATGGGACTTCTGGTTTAAACAGAACTTTGAAGCTTTATTGAACCTTCAGTTTAGATCAGCTAAATGCAGTCTAGTTACATCAAAACAAAAGGTGTTCAAAGTCATAAATTCAGAGTCAAAGCTAGAGATCTCCAATTAGTGAGGAGCACGAGCTTTACCAACGGAGAGCTCCAACTCAGACACATTTGGCTCCTCCTTTTTTTTTCTATGCTGGTCGGCTATTCTGTTTGTCTTTTTTGTTTCCTATGCTGGCTTACAGATGACATTCTTGCCTCAGTTCTACTGCACATGCTCTAGCTGAAGTGCATAACATTGTGCATCTCATCTTACACAAGCCCTTTACAAGATTACAATCTTCTGCCTTGAGATGTTTCAGAATCTCGGGGGGAACTTTACTTTTTGTACCAACAAATGTGTGTAATGTCTGAATGGCACGATGACCCTTCAGTTTTCTTCTATTTACTTCCCTCTGGTTGGTCTTTGGGTTTCCACATCACTACCTGCTGGATGTGTACACCTCCACTTGATGGAGGCAACACTTCCAGGGTCAGGCCCTGTCTCTCTCGGCTCCAGAAAAACGAATAGGAGGTGGGGTGAGAAGACCAGTTTAAATCCACTGCGTAAATATCATGCGACATAAAAATTGCTGCACCTATTATTTCTCCAGGGCCTCTGCTTGAAAAAATATGTATAATGTTTGTGAGTTCTAAGTAATTTTCTAGCAAAAAAGTATGATTTTTACATGTATGTGAGAAATGTCAGCTAGTGGTTAAAAAGTAAGTAAAGGTACCAATGAGAACAAAAAAGTTACCGTCACAGGGGTTTCCATCATCACTTCACAAATGTAAACAACATTAGCCCCCTGGCTTACTCTGGCAACACCAGTGCTCAGGCCTTTTGGCTGGTTCCCCAGACTATTATCCAGCACCACTGTACTCAAGTTCAAACTCTGTACCTCTTTCTCTCAAACTCTCATAGCTCCCTGTTGCACTGGTCCACTCCCTAGCCTCTGGACAGGGGACCTCCTGTCTTCCAGGTGGAGCCCTGAACTATGGCCAACCTTTTGATTATAAAGGCTATGTACACCTGCCTAGAGGTGTAGCTTGAAGCTCATGGTCCCTGATGCAGAAGTTGACCTGGGGACCCACCACTTCCACCGCGGCTCCCCCACCACTTCCACCGCTCAGATGACATGAAAGTCTAGATCCCTCAAGGGACCATTGGTCCACAGTCATTTGATGCCCAAGCTAGGAGGACAAAGTCGTAGGGGTACGGCCCCTTGTGGAAGATGTGAATACTGTCGATTTCTTATGAATTCTGCTGATCTGGCTCTTCCTAATGGCAGTACTCACAAACCCGATTTTTTGAAAATTTCCAGTCAATAGGGATTGTCTTCTACATGGAGTGTGAATGTCAAGCATTCTATGTAGGGAAGACCAAAAGGCCCATCTTTCATAGGATAAGGGGTCATGTTTACCTTGTCACCAAGAAAAAAATGTAAACACCAATCAGCAGACACAATGGACTATATCATTCATTCCAGGTGTTGAAGATGAAATTCTTTTCACTTGAGTACATACCTACTCATGATAGAGGAGGAGATGTGAATAAGGTTTGAGACAAGATGGATTCATTCCCTGGTGGGCACCGTCTATCCAGGTTTGAATGAATCCATCAGCTACAAGCCATTCCCATAGGTTCTTTATTTTAGCCATATCCTTTGATTATTTACTTCTTGCCATACTTGATAAGTCTGGCAGAATCCTGAGCCATGGGGCTGCAATGTGTTTACTATTAATTGTAACCTGGATTGGTCAATTCTATTGTGTCTTGATTTACCATGGGTCATTTGCCTTTATTTTTGGATTCTATAATGGTTAGTTTTGAGTGGCTATGGAGTCATCTTTATTTATCTTAATATAGTTTTGGTGTCTTAGACAGATAATATTGAAATAATAAACTTTAACGCTTAGGGGTTCTTTTTGGATCAGGTGACTATATGGATGCCCAGGGCATCATACTTGGTGTTGTCCAGGATTATGGACTCCACTAGGTGGCACCATACGCCTGCTTCTTGCTTCCGCATCTCCTTTTGGGGTGCTGGCGTTGGTTTTCCAGACAGTACCCTCTCAGGATTTTTTGTCATCATCACATCTTTTTTCCATCTTATGACGTCTAACCGCTAGATGGATGCCCTTTTCTATCTCAAAATTACAAAATGCTTAATGTATTTACATTTCGGCGTCATTTTTGGTTGTGTCCTTGACGCTTTTGACGTCATCTCCAGCGTGATCCCAGCTTGTAAGCTGGCGCCCTCGCCTCTCGTTTTGGCACCAAATGGCCTCCAATAGGGAGGTGGAGGGGGGTATACAAGAATGCCGGCCACAGTCTTTCATTTACGATCCAGCATAGAAGGGGATAAATACACTGTGGAGCCTCTTGTTCAAGGTAATTAATCTCATTACATTTTTTGGCCTTTTCTTCTAATTTACAATTCAGCTTGTCTTGATTGGATTATTTTTCGCTTGATTCAAGGGTAATTTTTGACTTTTTGGAACTCCAGAGAAAATTCCATTAATTTCTCCTCTCCATTTCTCTTGTTTTGTTTACCTACCTTTGGAATAGAAGTGATCGGAGTAATCAGAGTTTTTTGAACATATCATCAAGAGCGTTAATTACAGGTAGATTCACTATCTTTTGTCTCATCCGCTAAATGGTTGAGGTAATTGTGTAGGACCATTATGTTGATTAGTTCTTGTTCCTTGCCCCCGTTTGGACCTTAAAGTGGATATTATGTCTATATAGATACATCCACCTCTATGGTTGCACCAGATGATCCAAATCATTGCATCCCTATGACTCTGGAGCCTCAAAACATTTTATTTGCTACTTCTTGAACATACAGGTAATTTATATGACCATGGTTGTAATCTGCCACTTACCCTTTGCCAATCAAGGATAATATAATATTGTGTATTTTTTTTTTTTTATGTTGAACAAAAGTTTTTATTAATCAAAATTGTGCATACATGTTATGTTGGCTTTTGCATATAAAGTTGATAACTGTTACATTGCATATTATACATATTATAGGAATGAAAAAAGGTACATTGTTTTTGCCATGTGGATATGTTCTATGAACGTATATATTACAAATAAAGATTATATAGAGAGGTATGTGCCTGAGTATTCATTTCAGACTGATATGGTTTTACTACACACAGGTATCAGACTCTTGTAGCTAGCGGTCCCATACCTTGTTATATTTGTTGGGGCAACTTCTGTTAATATATATATATATATATATACACTTCTTCTATGGCAGGGTATTATTTACTTCCAGTTTCCAAGCTACTATCTTAGGGGGGGTGTTTGTCTCATCTATTTTTTGGCTATAATTTTCCCAGCTAAAAATAGTGGCTTGTGAAGAAATACTTTTGTATATTTATCAATTGTATCTGGTAGTATTCGACGAAGGCATTGTTTTGGGCCTAATGCTAGGGGTAGCCCATTGTATTATGTAGAAATGTCACGATTTGCTTCCACAAGCCTTGTATCTTGGGGCATGTCCCGATCAAATGAAAAAATGTGCCTGTCTCTAGACCAGTGGTCATCAACCCTGTCCTCAGGACCCACTAACAGGCCAGGTTTGCAAAATAACCTAAATACATGACAGGTGATATCATTTGCTGCTCAGTGATTGCAGTATTCTAGTCTGCATCTCCCCAAGGTAATACATAAAACCTGGCCTGTTAGTGGGCCCTGAGGACAGGGTTGATGACCACTGCTCTAGACCACACATCAGACATGTTGTAGACTGAGTGCGTTTGTATCTTGTCACTCTAGGTGGAGTTAGGTATGACCTATGTAGAATATAAAGCTGTGATAGTCGATCAGATAGTTTGGGGGATACTACCTTGCAGGACTCCAGTGCCTCCTCCCACTCCTCATCCTCTATTGAGCCCACTTCTCTCTCCCATCTGGGTTTCAGATCATATGCTATTTTGGTAGAGATGGGGGTGGATAGCATATTGTAAAATTCAGATATTAGTTTGTGAGGGTCTGCGCTCTTAATCACTGCCATAATGACATTGGGTGTAGGGTGTGGGACAGAGTCAGGAAATTGAGATAGTGTCGCATGGCAGAGTTGTAAAAATCAAAAAAACATTCGATTTGGGATTGGAAATTCTTCTCTAAGTGAATTGAAGGTTTTGAGGCGTCCGTCTTTTAGGATGTGATGTACATAGAATACTCCCTGCTTGGACCATACGCTTGTGTCCTGTATTTTGGTAAATTCTGGTCAATTTTTGTTATACCATATCGGTGTGTAATCGTTGTGTCATGGAATTTCGAGTTTGGAAGATGCCAAGTCCCATATTTTCCTGTAATGATATAGTGTGGTTTGCCTATTTCCCCCCATGTTCCACCCCACCTGAGCCCGATGCTATTGCTTATATTGAGTTTTTGGTGTGCTGCAGCCACTTTGGACATAGGAGAGCGAGGAATCTCTCACCATCTGTCTTATCTATGTGGAATAGCTGTGACAACTATGATGCAATGTAATATAAATTGAAGTCAGGGAAAGCTGTACCTCCCAGATCAGTTGGATTCTTAAGAGTTTGCCACGCTAATTTGTGTATGTTGGCTCCCCACACAAAGGGCTTTAAAAGAGCCTCCAAAGTTTTGCAATGTTTCAGGGGAAGGTATACTGGGGTATGCCATAGTACATATAGTAGCTTAGGGAGTAGAACCATTTTAATAAAAATGTTTGTGTCCCCAGATCCCAAATGGGAGCCAAGACCAGATCCTTACTTTAGTTTTAACCAGGGAGAGGAGAGGTTCTATGTTTAGGGAAATGTAATCTGCAGGGGATCTAGATATATGTATCCCTAGGTATGTTATGACATTGACCAAGTCTGGGAGTTACAAGACCCAGAGAAAACCCCAAAGACTCACTTTCTCTGCTCATAACAGGCATTCTGGAGCACCTTAATCCGTGTCCTTGAGAACCCTTTGTGATCTTTATCCTTATTAATACAGTAGCAGAGTCTAGCACTATCACTCAATGTATAAGATATCAGTACCTGACATTGTTATTTAATACTATTATTGCTATTTTTCAGTTTTCCTTCTTTTAACTGTTCTTTTTCAAATGTTTTTTTTTTTCCTTTGCAAAAAACTGGAGCATTTCCATTGGCAGGAAACATCGATGCGTCTTCCCTCTGATCCATCTTCCTCTGTGATGTTCGGACCTGCTGTGGGTCAGAAGTCTTGTACCTTGCTCTATGTGCTCCCCTCTTCGCATTGTACTTTTTCTATATATTGATCCATGGTTGTTTTTATGAATATGCACCTCCTAGACTACCCGCAGGGCTGGAGAGGAGAGGGAGAGAGCTACAATGGAAGAAGTTCCGCATTATTTATATCATTTCTAGAAGCTTGACTGTTTTCCTTTTCCGCGCGCTCATTTTATTGTTCATCAAAGTTAATGTTATTCTTCTTACTCGTGGACCAAATGTCATCCATCCACATGGGGAAAAGTTGTGTTTGTGAACTTTGCACAGGTTGCTTATCATGCCAATACAATGGTCAGCTATGCTAATTGTATTTTTAACATTTTCAGTGGCATTTCATTTTGCTTATGTTATCTGTAGAATGTAATTATTCCCTTGTTGTCAAAGGGCAGACAAGTATCTTGTCTAAAATGATGTTGTTATCACTCATTTAGGTATTCCGGCAATTGTACGTTTTAGTACTCGACCTGAAGGATGTTGGGAGCTGGCACTTCTGGAAATGGTCATAAATTATCTTTATTTTTAAAGTGGAAGTTCATACCTCCCAACATTTTGAGATGGGAATGAGGGACACCTACTATCTAACGTATGTAGGCATAGGACACACCCCCTACCACCCCCCATTAAAGGAGAATTAACCCCCAAAAAAAGATCCACAAGGGCTTTTTTTTTTACCACTACTATTCCTTTATATTGGTTTTTAAAATGGACAAATGCAGCAATTTAGAAATTGGATGAAAGGTTTAGAACTGGGAAACACTTTCTGAAAAATAAAAAGTGCATTTTATATACAGCTATATAGATCAGACCGAAATGAGGGACAAATGAGGAGGAAAGAGGGACAGAGGGATATTGATCCAAATCAGGGACAGTCCCTCGAAATCAAGGACAGTTGGGAGCTATGGAAGTAAACCCTCCTATCGTTTTCAGCCAAGGAAGCTGCCATTTTTGCCTCTGTTTGATCTACAACTGCCATGATGCTGCACATGTGATCAGTTATGACACCAGCCATTGGATGGTTTGACAGTTTGGCTGAGAGCACAACCAATGGGAGTGGTACATTCCCGGCACGTGCCAGGAATGTAACTGTTTTTCGAAACTGTTAAATGGATGAGTTTACTTCCGCTTTAAGGGCCATCACTTTTACACAGCGACGATCAAAGTGTGAACATACGGAATATTATGATATTTACAAGCCAGCATGACTGTAATAAAGGAAAATAAAAGTAGGAGTGATGGATGAAAATCAACAAACTGATTTAAAGTGGGCATCTGGGTAATGTGTTACAATACATTTCTGACTTGTTACATTATATACCAAATAAAATTATAATTGCGCTACCAAAAAAATTGTAAGAAAATATATAGCAGCCAGCATCAACAATGATACAATTGCATAAAAAATAGTGGACAAAAAAAAATGCAGCGCTAAACAGTGAGTAAATCGTAAATAGTGAAAATTATATACAAGTGGCCTAGCGTAAACTAAGCCAAATATAGTGACAACAGTGAAGTGATCAGAAAACAAAATCTATAAAAATAAATAAGTGTAAAGTCCATAATAAATCTATCACATGGATCAAAAAATGAAATGTCTATAACCTGAAGTCAGTCATAGACCATATAGAAGAAAAAGCGTCCCTTCAAAAATGAATGACCAATCCTCGGTGACAGATAGCCGAAATTCATAGAAGGAAGGGGGGACATCAAGTGCATAAAAATAATGTAAAGAGGCAGGCACCTCCGAATCGACACCCAATAAGACTTCATACAAAGAGATTTCAAATACACAGATTGTGTGAAAAGAAGGATAATGGGTACTCTTACCCAAAGGTGTGGACCCACACACCTTGGTGGTGAGTCACTCAGGCATGAAGTTATAATTGGCAGCAATCGATCCTCCAGTTAGCCCCTGTACACACGGTCGGAGATTTCGACAACCAAATCCGTCGGATTTTGTCCGTCGAATTTTGTCCATCGGATTTTGTCAGAAACTGTTGCATACACACGGTCGGACTAAGTTGTCAAAAAATCCGATCATTCAGAACGTGATGACGTAATTTCGTTACAATGGGACTACGTTCAGGCTAGTAGCCAATAGCTTTGATGTAGGAATTTGATCTGAGCATGCGTGGCACTTGGTCCGATCAAAATTCTCTACACATGATTGCAGTATGTCCGATCGAACCAGTTGGTCGGAAAATATTTCCAACAAGTTGGAAAATTGGGTCCGACGGATATTCCGAAGGAATCAGTCCGATGCATACCACACACAGTCGGATTATCCGACAACACGGTCCGAAAGGACACATTCTGACGGATTCTCCGACCGTGTGTACAAGGGCTAAGGGTGATGAAACGCCAACTGCACCGGACAGCACTCGGTATTCTCTGCAATCAGGATGTTCAATGCAAGATGTCACCGACTTAAACTCCAAGGGTAATACATACACTCACACCCAAGTTGGTATATGGGGAAAAATAGAAAGGAAAAAAAAGGCCTCCACATAGAGCAGGTCACTCCGGTAAACGTTTATTAAAAATTAAAAATATAAATAAAAATCTTTTTTTATAAAAGTACAAACCATCAATTAAGATGAGTACAAAAAACAAGACTGTTTAAAAAAAGCATGGTAGATCCGGCCAGCAGGCTATGTACCCGGCATGTTTCGCACAATCGTGCTTCAACTGGGGCATAAAGGATATCAGTTGTGTAATTTCTCAATAAAACTCCACTTTTAGCATTAAATCAGACCTTCAGTCATTTTTTCATCTTCTATTAAATCTTCTGCCCTTGTTGTTGTTTTAACTTTGGATAGTAAAACATTTTTTTTTCTGCCTTTAAATACCTTATACAGCCCCAAACACGCTCGTGTTGTATAGCCCTTTAGGGCGTGACTATTACGGCGTAACCAGAAGTGACGAGTGCGCCTCACCGTCAGCTGCTCCCAACCAGGAAGTGAACGTGAACTCCGTGTATGCAACACGAGCGTGTTTGGGACTAGGCGATTTGGTGACTACACTCTTTTTTTTAAGGACTAGCCTCGTTTTGAGATTTTGGTGTTTACAAGTTTAAAACGTTTTGTTTTGTTTTTTTGCTAGAAAATTACTTAGAACCCCCAAACATTATATATTGTTTTGTTTTTTTAACACCCTAGAGAATAAAATTACGGTCATTGCAATACTTTGTTTCACACGGTATTTGCGCAGAGGTTTTACAAGCGCACTTTTTTGGAAAAAAATATCACGTTTTTGAATAAAAAAATAAGACAACAGGAGAGTGCGCATGCGCGGCGCCCTGTGATGGCCGCCTGAACACAGGGCTCCGCAACGTCCCGGCCCCAACGCTCTCTTAGCGGCTGAACACCGCCGAAAATCCGAGCGACAAGGTTAGCGGAGGTGTCCATCGTCACAGGGGCACTAACGGATGCCAAAAGGAAAGGCGAGGAGAGGGCTGAACACCCGTCTCGCTAGCCTCCCCGGAGCGGACGGCATACCTAAGATGGCGGTGGAGCGGCCGCCTCACGAGGCCCTCACAGGCACGATGGGATCGTCGCCCTGGCGGGACAGACTCCACGACGAGGTATGTGGAGGGGATCTCACCCTTCATCTCAAGGGAGGTCCCCAGTCCCCTGCCTCCACCATATCGCTGATTCAGCAGACATTGGAGGATATCCATAGCCTATCTCCTGAGGGGGACCACAGACCACAGCAGGCAGATGCCTTCACAGAAGCAGCACAGCTCATCCCTCACCCATCCCAGTCCCCTCAGTCTCAGGACATGTCCTCTATGTTCTCCAAATTTGCAGAATTGCTTGATAGGGGGCTGGCGCAGACAGCGTCTAGAATTACTTCTGATATAAAATCTGATCTCCATATGCTGGGCTCCCGCATTGAAAGTATTGAAATTAAAATGGATGCCACGATCGATCGAGTGAACCAGAATTCCGATCGTTTTCAGGAACTACACGAACAACTTGAGGGGGCTTACGCCAAAATCGACGATTTGGAAAATAGATCCCGCAGACTTAATTTCCGCATCAGGGGGCTCCCTGAATCGGTAACAGATGTACATGACGCCGTCCATTCACTCATAAAGACCCTCATTCCTGACATCAGTGCTCACAGATTGGAATTGGATCGCGCTCACAGAGCCCTGGGTCCCCCCCGCCAAGATGGACTCCCACGCGATATAATGGTTAAGCCGCACTACTATAGTGTTAAAGAAGAGGTGATGAAGAAAGCCCGGTTATCGCCCCAGCTCCAAATTATGGGCCACCCAATTCAACTATACGCTGACATTTCTCCCTTCACCATCCAAAAAAGGCGATCCCTGAAACCTTTACTGACGATCCTGTCTCAGAAGAACATTAAGTACTGGTGGCTATTCCCGTTCGGCTTAAAATTTGACTTTAATGGTAAACCTTTCCGCTTCACCTCACTCCATGAAGGAGAACTACTGCTCCGCAAGCTCGGCCTTATCCCCTCGGATCCACCATCCCCCATGCAGACCACTTCTTCTGGGATGGCCAAACGCCCTCCTCCATCCAGCCCTCTCACTTCACTCTGGATCTCCCCCAAACACAAGAAAGCTAAAGATGGTCTTCCGCCATGATAATGACATAGTTCTATTTTTGGCTCCGTAATTTTATTTTTCTGTGGGACTCCTTTTTCTCCTATTTTGGAGTCCGAACCTTACCCGGTTCTATGGTTTCAAAACTTATGGTTAATCGCATTCACTCATTTTGCCCCCATTACAATACTTGTGATGTGGGCAAGTTATATATCACATCCATTAGCTATGACTTGTTTTAGGTGTTCAGTTTTATCTGTGGAATTTTCAAACATCTTGCTTTTAGGTGGGAGCTGGGGGGGCCGGGACGTTTTCCCTGAGCACTCTTTCCTTTCTGGGTGGGACAGTTCCTGAGGGGTCTGTGTCATCCAGTCTGGACGTCTCCTCCGTTGTGAGGATAGAAATGTTGGTTTCCTTCGGTGGGCGCATCCGCTACTATCCCCCACCTGGGAAACTTATGTCTTTTTTGTTTTTTTTCTTTTCTCTATTTCATTTTCTTCTTTCTCTTCCTTTCTTTCCCCGATATAGCTTATGAAGCGGTCTCTCTTTCCCTAGCGGCTCGTCTGGATGAGTGGGAATCTCTCTTGGATCCTCGATGTATGCAGCTGGTCAACAGCGAGAGGGTAGGTCACAAGGGTATCCCTGCCTTCTGTACCTTTCTGCTCCATGGCTGACATCCCACACCACAAACCTGTACTGCGCCTAGCATCCCATAATGTGCAAGGTCTGAATTCCCCCATCAAACGTAAAAAGATCTTCCAACATTGTCACTCCCAAAAAATTGACATCCTCTTTTTACAAGAAACACATTTCCCGAAATCTTATCAACCCTCTTTCATCCACGCAAAATTTCCCAAGTTTTATTTAGCCAATTCTGAAAACAAGACCAAGGGGGTTGGTCTGTTTTTTTCAGGAAGAGTTAAATTTTCTTTGGTTTCCGAATTTAAGGACCCGGTTTATTCTTCTTAAAATTATTATTGATGAACAAATTTACTCTCTGATCTCATACTATGCTCCCAACAAGGGGCAGGCACAGTTTTTCCAATCCATGCTTAACACCTTGTCTCCACTGACGGAAGGAATAGTCATTTATGGGGGTGATTCTAATTTAGCTTTTGACTCTGGGGTGGACAAATCACGCCCTCCCGGAAGGGACAGGGTTCGTCCGACTAAGCAGAGCTTAAGGGTTGCCAGACAATTATATCACTATGGTTTGATCGATGCCTGGAGGGAACTTAATCCCAAGGTTCGGGATTATACTCATTACTCTAGCCCTCACCAAACCTTTGCAAGAATTGATCATTTTTTATCCTCCAGCAACATATCCCATTAGTGCGTCGGTCCTCCATTAGGGACTCTGCTTACTCGGACCATTCCATGGTCCTTCTTTCCATTCAGGGGGGTTCGATCCCCCCATCCGAGTTTCATTGGCGTTTAAATGCCTCCATTCTCAGCAATCCTGTACATGTCACGGAAATAGAACAACATATACAAGATTACTTCCACCGCAACGATGTGGATGACATTTCCCCATCAACGCTATGGGCAGCTCATAAGGCCACCATAAGGGGCGTCCTTATCCAAATTTCTACCAGATTACGCAAGGCTCGTAAGATAGAAATACTCAAACTTGAAAGGGAATTTTCTTCCCTGAGTAAAAGTCATAAAGCTAACCCCACACAACTCTCTGCAGACAAACTGGACGTAGCCCGTAATGCATTAAACCTTGCTCTTACAGCGGTAGCAGGAAAAGAACTCAGATGGGAGGGAGGACGCCATTATCAACATACTAATAGTCTTGGTACCCGACTTGCTAGACGCCTTACCCCTAAAACCAAATTATTTTCACTTCCAAAAATCAGAATGGCTAATGGTTCACTAACCCAGAATCCCCCTAAAATTTTAGATGCATTTCAGGATTTTTATCTCTCCCTTTACGGTAATACAGATAGGGGCACACGTTCCGACACCATTCATTCATTCTTACAATCGATTCAGATCCCCACACTGAAGGATCACCACAGGGACGATTTAGAAGCCCCAATTTCTGCAGAGGAAATAGAAGGGGTTATTAAGGACCTTAAGTCGAATTCGGCACCGGGACCCGACGGATTCTCGGTGCCTTACTATAAACACTTCTCGCAAACTCTAGCCCCATATCTAGCACGGTTCTTTAATCACCTTAGATCTGGCTCTCCTCTGGATAAGGCCCTCAATTCAGCTTTTGTCATGGTTATCCCCAAACCTGGGAAAGACCCCAGTAGCGTGTCTAATTATAGACCCATATCTTTGATCAACAACGATCTTAAAATCTTAACTAAACTCTTGGCTAATCGTCTTTCTAAATTCATTAGCCAATACGTGCATGCTGACCAAGTGGGTTTTATCCCAGGGAGACAAGGCCCGGATCAGATAAGGAGGGCAGTAGTCACTGTTGCAGTCCCAGTGGGACGGGGGTCCTCCTCAACAGGGGTGCCTCCTCTCATTGGATCTAATGAAGGCGTTTGACTCGGTGTCCTGGTCATTCCTCTTCCCCACTCTTGAAAGGTGGGATTTGGACAATCCTTCATGAACATCATTCACGCACTTTATTCGACCCCAGAGGCTAGAATAAAGATGCAGGGCTATTTCTCGAGCCCCTTCTCGATACGTAGGGGCACAAGGCAGGGATGCCCCTTATCTCCTTTGATTTTCGCCATGGTCATTGAAACACTTGCTATATCAATTAGAGCGAACCCTGAC
Organism: Lithobates pipiens; assembly: GCF_037356315.1. Taxonomy (NCBI): domain Eukaryota; kingdom Metazoa; phylum Chordata; class Amphibia; order Anura; family Ranidae; genus Lithobates; species Lithobates pipiens. The sequence goes on from NW_027507764.1 coordinate 573,174,354, forward strand.
ATTAAGGGTATTAGATGTGGACCGAGAATTCACAAGTGTGCTCTATTTGCTGATGATGTTTTGCTTTTCATTTCCTCACCGACTACCTCGCTCCCAGTAATTTGCAAACTACTTAATGATTTGGGCGATATCTCTGGGTTAAGGGTCAATTATACCAAGTCTTTAGTGCTTAATATCAACCTTCCACCTACACTGGTCTCCCAACTTAAACACAACTTCCGCTTTGAATGGTCGGAATCGAACATTCCTTATCTAGGGATTCAACTTACCACTTCAATTGACAAACTGTACTCGACTAATTTCCCCCCGACTTTTCGCAAACTGGAGGAAGATCTGGCCTTCTGGGATACCCTTAAGTTATCCTGGCTGGGCAGGATAAATTTGGTCAAAATGACACTCCTCCCACGAATACTGTATCTCTTTAGGTCATTACCTATCCCTGTCCCGAAGGACCGCATTCGTAGTTTTCAGTCCAGAATCATGAAATTTATCTGGGGATCCAAGGGTCACAGAATCTCTAAAGACACGCTTTTTCGTCATAAAAATCTAGGAGGTCTGGGGGTCCCGAACATCCTTTCGTATTATCAGGCAGCGCAAATCTCCCAACTGTCTACTTTATACTTTAAAACATCCCAGCCAGATTGGGTTCATATGGAGAGACAGGCGGTCCCTAACTACACTCTGGATTATCTCCTATGGTGCGTTCCGAAGTCCAGACCAACCGTTATGGCACCTACTCTCTCCCATTCCATCGCCCTTTGGGACTCGTTGAAAAATAACCATTTTCTTATTTCACATTGGAAACCGCTCTCCCACATATTCAGGAATCCCCTCTTCCTTCCAGGGCAGGATATTAAGGCCTTCCGTTGGTGGCTAGATAAAGGATTGTATAGGATTGGCCACTTTCTATCGCCCTCTGGTCCTTTCTCTTTGAAACACTATATTAAAAAGCATCACCTGCCAGATACTGAAATATTCCGCTTTAATCAAATTAACCATTTTCTACAGTCTTTGAGGCCTCCTACTGACCCCCCTCTTTTTGTCACTGAATACGAACTTTGGTGTGGTCAAGCCATGGAGCAGAAGGGAGGGATATCTGTGATCTATCGCACTCTTACTAGGGTGGAAAGTAAAACACTGTTTATGCGAGAATGGGAAACAGATCTACAACAACAATGGTCCGTAGAGGAGTGGCATAAGGCGTCTCTCAAGGCCTTCAAAGGCTTTCTAAATGCAACTCTCATAGAAGCTAACTTAAAGATTCTTATGAGATGGTACATGGTACCTCTGAGATTAGCAAAAATTTATCCGAATGCCTCTCCCCTTTGTTTCCGTGATTGTGGCCATATAGGGTCTATGTTACATATCTGGTGGGATTGTCCGAAAATTAGGACTTTATGGAATAAGGTTTTCCACATTATTCGGAAGATCACTTCCTTCCCCATTCATAAAACACCTCAAATAGCTTTACTCAACTTTCCCTTACAAGGAGTCCCGAAATTAACTCAACAACTCATTAGATTTATTCTGGTTGGAACTAAACTCACTATAGCCAGGGCCTGGAAAACAACGACGGTCTCCCTAAGAGCGGTTAAAAGAAAAATTTCTTGGATCATGGTTCAGGAAAAAACTGTAAGCATTTTCCTTGATACGCTAGACAAACATACAGCGATATGGGATCCTTGGATCAATTATACCTCTAAATGTTTACCTTGTTCAGGGACTCCAGTTTGTTGAGGGGCAAGAGAGGCCCGCTTCCTTCTTAGCTATCTTTTCTCTGATTCCTTTTCTTTTCCTTTCTTCTTTTCTTTTTCTCTTCTTTCTCTGATTTAGTGCTTCTTATCTAGTCTAATTTGGGTACATCGGGAGGTTTAAACCCCCATTAAGATCATAAACCTCTATACTCAGTTCTGTTTGCTGATGTGTTTTTTTTTTTTTTTTTTTTTTAAATCCTATCTGGTTCACTTGATATAGTTAATTTTTCTCCGAGATAATTATTCAACCTGCTTTTTGGGGCATTGTTGTTTCGATACTTAAGATATAAGAAGATGTATCATAGGTCCCAGTTAGTGGGCTAGGTTAGGTCTCAGGGGCTCCGGCACAGCAAGATCCCTTTTGGGGTGCTAGGCCCAGGAGGCTCGACCTCACAGTCAATAGACGGGTTCCTTGGAACCATAGGTTTTACACCTATTGAGATGTTAATTCGTTGGTTGTTCTTAACTTAAAATTTACATGTTCTTTACCAGATAGCTTAACCCGATAGATCTTGCTCAATATTTCTCAGGGTTTATGTTCTGACTAAGCGGTACTCTAACGAACTCTGTAATACTATTGTGCACTGTGCATATGTTCTCTTGTCTTTATGTTTAATCTTTCAATAAAAATCTATTGAAATAAAAAAAAAATAAGACAACAGTAAAGTTAGCCCAATTTTTTTTATATTGTGAAAGATAATGTTACACCAAGTAAATTGATACCCAACATGTCACACTTCAAAATTGCGCCTGCTCGTGGAATGGCGTCAAACTTTTACCCTTAAAAATCTCCATAGGCGACGTTTAAAAAATTCTACAGGTTGCATATTTTGAATTACAGAGGAGGTCTATAGCTAGAATTATTGCTCTCACTCTAACGATTGCAGCGATACCTCACATGTGTGGTTTGACCACCATTTTCATATGCGAGCGCTACTCACGTATGCTTCTGTGCGCGAGCTCGCCAGGAGGGAGCGCTTTAAAAAAAAAAAAATCGTACTTATTTTACTTGATTTTATTTATTTTTTCACTGTTTTAAAAAAAAAAAAATGGGTCACTTTTATTCCTATTACAAGGAATGTAAACATCCCTTGTAATAGTAAAAAAGCATGACAGGTCCTCTTAAATATGAGATCTGGGGTCAAAAAGCTCTCAGATCTCATATTTGGACATTTGAAAAAATGACATTGAAAAAATGTCCCTTTAAGACGTATGGGCGGAAGTGACGTTTTGCTATAGTATGGAGATGAGTGGGGGCCATCTTCCCCTCAATCCTCTCCATACCCGGCCACGGAAAGGTCCCGATCGCCTCCGCCACTGCCGATGCTCCGAGGGAGCGACAGAGCAGCGGGAGGGGGGGTGGCACCTCTACCGCTGCCGATAACTGTGATCTTGTGGCGAATCCGCCACAGAGACCAAAATTATCGTAAACACGACCGGCTCCCGAAGAGATGGATACCTCGGTTGTGGTAGCAGGTGCTGCTGAGAAATCTATCCTCAAAGTGCTGACGTATATCTGACGCCCTCAGATGAAGTCGGAAGTGACGAAACGCGTCAGTCATAATCATACCGGAAGTGACAAGTGCGCCTCAATCCCTGCGTTCCAGTGAGCTGAGGAAGGCGGAAGTAAAGCTTCTGCTGCATGTAGCAAAGCGATCGTTTCTCCTCGGGCGCAACAGAACCAGTAGGATAAGGCACAGTACTTTTTAATGCTTGAACATTTCTCTATTTGGTACGCATTTATATGTTGGGTTTCTATAATAAATAGTGTTAAACAGTATTACACTATGTTTGGACATTTCTCTTCTTTTATACGATAAACCGGATTCCAATAAGGGAGACATCTAGTGGCCAAAGAAGAATGGTGTAATGGCATTGTGAAGGCTTATGAATTCAGGTGTTCGGTGAGTGCATCCCCAAAGGGGGATCGTTTGTGATCCACAAGTGGTGTACTACATGGTGGAAGCTGTACCTAAATCACAATAGGAACTGATAGATCAAGCACCATTTTTTCTGGACACTGAATAGAACTTTGATCAACTCACTTTTTGGGAAAAAGTGTGCATGCGCTGCTATATGTGAAAAGTGGACTTTTTATTTAAGTTACAATTTTTATATATGTTTATGTTTCTGTGGTTGTAAAAGCAGCAGCTTTAAAGTGTGTTTTTTATATAAGTGGGGCACCACTCATGTACTATATCTAAGTTTGCATATTGGCATCCAAGAGCGCAGAGCAGTGTGCTATTGGGGCCGGCTTTTATCATTTTTAGCATATTTTTGAATATTGTATATCTACATGAGTCGGTTTGCAAGTGGTTAGATGTTCTTTTAACAGCTTATAAATGTACGTAGATTGGAAGTAGGGTTGGCTGTATTTTGGGTATCTCTAATAAATTAGTTTTACGCTATGTCAGCATTTCTGTGTTTTTATGAACCCTTTTGGAGCACATTTGCCTGCCTTCTGAGTTGATGATGGGAACCTGGTTGAAGGTGACGATTGTTTAAGGCTGAGTTGTTTCAATGTTCTGGTGAGTTTAACCCCGTAGGGGAAAGAGTGCCTCACATGGTGAAGACTGGGAGTCGATGTAGGGTGCACATGCAATTCACTACCTGGGATCACCTACCACTATAAACTCAGTTTGCTACATCATTAGGGTTGCCACCTGTCCGGTTTTGACCTGGACAGTACGGATTTAGGAGGCTTTGCCCGGGTCTCCCTCTGCCTCATATCCAGACATGTTTTCAGCTGACAGGGGTTACCATGGGGCCTCCTTTTACAAGCCCCAGCACACAGGGGGACCCGGACAGCAGGGGGGATCAGAGCGGCAAACGGCGGGCGGGGGGAGCAATTACAGAACAATCAAAACATAAGAGAGAGAGGCACCGGGCAGCTGCTGGTGCGGACGTTTTTAATAAAATAAATGCTTAAAAACAAACAATCCACTCGCTCTCCATGTCAGAGCCGTATATGTCAGTCTGTGAAATCGGCTGTCCCATTCTCCCCTCTGATCCACACTGCTCTTATCACTGAATCTCTGGAGGAAGCCAACGATACAGAGCCACAGGGAAACTGCAGTGAACTGTCAGCCTTGGCTGTTGTGACCAATCAGAGCCTTCCGGAGGCTTAACCACGCCTCCATCATCAGAGGCTGGCAGTTCACATGAGTTTCCCGTGGCTCTCTGTTTCCTCCAGCGATTCAGTGATAAGAGCAGCGTGCATCGGAGGGGAGAATGGGACAGCCGACTTCCCAGACTGACATGGAGAGTCAGTGGATTGTTTTTAAGCATTTATTTTATTAAAAACTTCTGCACCAGCAGCTGCCTGTCTCCTCTCTCTCTTATGTTTTGACCCTTCTGTGTTTGCCCCCCTCCTCTGTATTTGTCACCCCGTCCTCTGTATTTGCACCCCGTCCTCTGTATTTGTACCCATGTCCTCTGTAATTGCCCCCCCCTCTCTGTAATTTCCCCCTTCTCTGTAATTGCCCCCTTCTCTGTAATTTCCCCCTTCTCTGTAATTGCCCCCCTTCTCTGTAATTGCCCCCCTTCTCTGTAATTTACCCCCTCCTCTGTATTCGCACCCCCCTCCTCCACCACCATGCTTGACTGTAGGCAAGACACACTTGTCTTTGTACTCCTCACCTGGTTGCCCCCACACACGCTTGTCACCATCTGAAACAAATACATTTATCTTGGTCTCATCAGACCACAGGACATGGTTCCAGTAATCCATGTCCTTAGTCTGCTTGTCTTCAGCAAACTGTTTGCAGGCTTCTTGTGCCTCATCTTTAGAAGAGGCTTCCTTCTGGGATGACAGCCATGCAGACCAATTTGATGCAGTGTGCGGCGTATGGTCTGAGCACTGACAGGCTGACCCCCCACCCCTTCAACCTCTGCAGCAATGCTGGCAGCACTCATACGTCTATTTCCCAAAGACAACCTCTGGATATGACGCTGAGCATGTGCACTCAGCTTCTTTGGTCCACTATGGCGAAGCCTGTTCTGAGTGGAACCTGTCCTGTTAAACCGCTGTATGGTCTTGGCCACCGTGCTGCAGCTCAGTTTCATTGTCTTGGCAATCTTCTTATAGCCTAGGCCATCTTTATGTAGAACAATTCTTTTTTTTCAGACCCTCAGAGAGTTCTTTGCCATGAGGTGCCATGTTGAACTTCCAGTGACCAGTATGGGAGAGTGAGAGCGATAACAACAAATTTAACACACCTGCTCCCCATTCACACCTGAGACCTTGTAACACTAACGAGTCACATGACATCGGGGAGGGAAAATGGCCCAATTTGGACATTTTCACTTATGGGTGTACTGACTTTTGTTGCCAGTGGTTTAGACATTAATGGCTGTGTATTGAGTTGTTTTGACGGGACAGCAAACTTAAACTGTTATGCAAGCTGAACACTCACTACTTTACATTTTAGCAAAGGGTCATTTCTTCAGTGTTGTCACATACAAAGATAGAAGAAAATATTTACAAAAATGCGAAGGGTGTACTCACTTTTGTGAGATAATATATAAATATATATATATATATATATATATATATATATATATATATATATTCTGTTATTGCTGTCACAGGGAATGTAAACATCAGCTTTGTTTGGGTCTTTGGCTAGCTGGCAGAAGTGCCGGCTGGTCGCTTGGGCCTCCTGGTGGGATGGCAGAGCCCGGGTGGCGGGAGTGGGGGGCACGTCCCCTCCCACTGCTTGTAATAACAGCTGAGCGGCTGTTGAGGCGCATTGGTTGTTATTACAATAAAGCCGACCGTCCGCTGTAAAGAACGCAGGCATCACCCCTGTAAAACCCCTTGAAGCAATATTGGAATTATCAGGTACGTTTGTGACTGATACTTCCAAAAAAGTAAATATCGGCCGCCGATAATCGGTTGATCCCTAGATATAACACTAACATCATGTCATAAAAAAAAATAAGAAAAGAAAAAAAATGAAAAAACAGAATCACTGAATTTTTTGCAATGATGGAACGGACATAGAGACCAAGGGTAAGTGTGCAAAATATCAAACAATATCTAGGGATACTAAATAAAGTGTTGGTGAAAAACACATGAAATAAATGATAATTGATATCCAGCAAAAGATCAGTGTTGAAGTAAAAGTTATATGAATATCTTTGCAGGATGAATGGCTTGGCTAGGCTAGTGAGAGGGGAAACACCAGCCATGTCTGCCTCCCAATTTGTATCCCGAGAGGGGAACGCAGGCTCTGCCCCCCAATGCCCTGTGAGGATGGCGAGACACGCCGACGCCCCAGGCGTCAGCCATCAAAGGGGGTGCGCATGCGCAGTCACCTCTCGGCCGTCCATGATGAAGTGCTACACCCAAATGGGTGATGCTGCAGACGTCGCCCCAATGGGTGCAGAAATATGGCGCTGATATATAGATGGCCCCACCCATCCAAAGGACAGAGAGGGGACAGCAGGAGATGTGAGACCTCCCTTTGTACATATTGCAGCTCCCATGCCAAACAGAGTACCGCCATCACCAGGGAGACCAGCACTGGAAACTGAGGCAAAAAAATCATCACTGGTCTAGACAATATATTAAGCCTGAATATGTATGTTAAATTAAATATTAAATAAAGTGGCTAGGGATGGCAACAGACCAGGTATTGGGCTAAATGGGTGTCTTCCACCTGGGTTCAAGTGGTTAACCTCTTCCCATCCATGCTATAGCCAAAAGATGGCTACAGCGTGGTCCTACTTTGCCGGGAGGGCGTTCTCCAGTGCTCGAGCGGCCTGCGCGCCCCCTGCAGGGGGCATACATGGTGCGCTCTGTGATCAGTGACTCTATGAGACTCGGCTGATCACAGATCAGAGTAAGGGGTCAATCCCAACCCCTTACCACGTGATCAGCTGTCAGCCAATGACAGATGATCATGTGATGTAAACAGAGCCAGTAATCAGGAGAGAAAAAAGCCGATTACTGGTGGCTGTGAGATTGACATCAGTCCCGATCGTAGAGAGCTTCTGTGCCCACCTGTGCCACCTAACAGTGCACAAAAGTGCCACCTACCACTGCCCACCAGCGCCACCTACCAGTGCCCACAGTACCACCCATCAGTGCCCACAGTGTCACCTATCAGTGCCCACAGTACCACCCATCAGTGCCCACAGTGCCACCTATAAATGTCATCAATCAGTGCCTCATCACCAGTGCTGCCTATCAATAACACCTACCAGTGCCCATCAGTGCCACCTACCAGTGCCCATCAGAGCCACCTACCAGTGTCCATCAGTGCCACTTACCAGTGCCCATCAGTGCCATCTTATTAGTGCCCATCAGTGCCGTCTTATCAGTGCCTATCAGTGTCGCCTTATCTGTGCCTATCAGTATCACCTTATCTCTGCCTATCAGTGCAGCCCATCAGTGGCCATCAGTGCAGCCTCATCAGCAAATATCAATGAAGGAGAAAAATTACATATATTATATATATATAAATGTCTGTGTTTATTTGTTTGTTTAGCATAAAATAAAAACCCAAGTGGTGATTAAATACCACCAAAAGAAAGCTCCATTTGTGTGAAAAATTTCATTTGGGTACAGTGTAGCATGACCATGCAATTGTCATTCAAAGTGTGAGAGCACTGAAAGCTATAAATTGGTCTGGGCGGGGGGGGGGGGTTAAGTGCCCGGTAAGCAAGAGGTTAAAGGAAGTTTGAAAAAAGAAAAAAAAAACTTACTGACAGGATCACCCAGTGGAAATAACTAAAAACAAACCAAAAAAAAAAAAAAAATGCAGCCTTCATATGTAAGAATAGGTAAGATACAATAAAATGAATTTTTGTTTTTGGTGTTAATACTTCTTTAAGAGCCTTTTTTTTTCTTTCCCATATAAAATAGGCCCCGGAGGCAAGTGAGCCCAGATAACACATAGAAAGTAGAACAAGTGATACATTCCTTTATATTGTGCTCTCTCCCTTGCTAATCATTAAAACACCTTTGACCATGAATTATAAATCTACAAATCAAGCATTTTCTCATTTTATACTGAAAGGTACCTTTACGTGTTGGGAATGTATTATAGTCCTGACTGCCATTTGACATTTTGCTCCCTGACTGTCAATGGCCGGGAGGGGGAGGGGGCTTTTATATCCTGCACACATTTTCTATACATGATCGTTGGTTTTGGAATCATTGTCATCGTTTTTTTTTTATCATTTAGGATCATTTTCTAGACTCTTCCTCCAGATCTTATTAATTGACATTCACTTTGTATTAAACCGAGTCACATAATGGTATTTCATAAGATATCAGCTTATTCCAAGTGTACCGATTTGGACTAGTCTACCTCCTCTATCTCCTCAACCAATGAGCTTATTTGTCTAGATTCTATAATTGCTTTATCTATGTCCGCAGAGCTGACTCCCTCTTCAACCTTCTTTTCTTTAGTACTTTGCTTTGACATAAATATTCTTCTTCCTTTGTGCAATTTAGCTAGAAATTGCATTAAAAAAAAAGGAAGAAGACTATTTAAGTCAATGTGGGACTGGTGGCGGTTCAAGAACGGCTTGTACAATACACTATGCAAAAGTTCTAGTGCGCTGATGTAGTGCATTAATATGTCATTGTTCTTTTCAATGTTTTAGTAAATATAAAAAAGGAAAGCCTGGGGCTGCCCCAAGCATGCCCCTGGCAGAAAAAAATGGAAGGAATTTGGACTCTCTCGGTACCCAAGGGTTTAAGCAAGGCTATAATTAAAATAAAATGTATTAGTAGAAAAACATGGTTAAAAACAAGTGAATGACATATTCACAAATAAACTTGTATACAATCAACAGTTACAGCCAGGCATAATGTTTGGAAGTTGCAGTTGCAGGTTGGTGAACCCTGATATTAATATGGAGTACCAGTTATAGTGAGTCTTGGCAACAGTCCTTGGGGGGAATCTAGGATGGAAAAGGACCCTGGGGGTCCTAGTAGATGATAGGCTCAGCAATGGCATGCAATGCCAAGCTGCTGCTAACAAAACAAACAGAATATTGGCATTAAAAAGGGGATCAACTCCAGAGATAAAACGATAATTCTCCCGCTCTACAAGACTCTGGTCTGGCCGCACCTGGCATTTACTGTCCAGTTCTGGGCACCAGTCCTCAGGAAGGATTTATTGGAAATGGAGCGACTACAAAGAAGGGCAACAAAGCTAATAAAGGGTCTGGAGGATATTAGTTACGAGGAAAGGTTGGGAGCACTGAACTTATTCTCTCTGGAGAAGAGACGCTTGAGAGGGGATATGATTTCAATATACAAATACCGTACTGGTGACCCCACAATAGGGATAAAACTTTTTTGCAGAAGGGAGTTTAACGAGACTCGTGACCACTCATTAAAATTTAGAAGAAAAGAGTTTTAACCTTAAACTACGTAGAGGGTTCTTTACTGTAAGAGGGGCAAGGATGTGAAATTCCCTTCCACAGGTAGTCTCAGCGGGGGGTATCGATAGTTTCAAGAAACTATTAGATAAGTACACAAGTACATTCCAAGACATGTATTACATGTGGCACCAAACATGTAACCTATTTTTGTATGGGGTATTGTATGTTGGTTTGATGTGACTTGAAAAAAGTGTGTTTTCTAGGGTATCTAGGTACTTTTGCAGGGACCACGTTTTCCACATCTACAGAAGTCTTCTAGATTGAACATAGTAATGGGATGTTTTTTTGCGGGGTCTGGAATATTTTTCACCAGCCTTGTTCTCAGTCCAGGAGCTCTACGATATATGAACTTTGGCTTACTTGGTAGTATTTGATTTAAGATATGATCTTTCTGTAGAATCAGACAATAGTTCTTGATGCTTTTTTCCAGAATTATCCTACTATGAAGCTGAAATTACAGCTACAAAACCTAGTAGATAAAGCAGGGACCAATAATATTCTTATTTATAAAAAAGAACAACGATACTTAGTTCCAGATGCTCCCATTATGCCGGTACTTTATCAAGTGCCAAAAATTACCAAAAATGCGGACAAACCACCAGTTAGGCCAAATTTGAGTGGTATCAACTCATTCTTCGAGATTGGGAGAATATATTGGCCTTTAGTGGCCAAGAGTCCATCTTACCTCAAAGATAGTAAAGATGTAGATGTGGAACACCCAGCACAATGGTTTTTTGGTCAGACATCTCACTGACACCTGTGTTGCCATTGTGCTGGGTGTTCAGTGTGCTCCAGTATCTTTAAGCCCTTGTACACACGGTCGGATATTCTGACAACAAAATCCGTCGGATAAATTCAGACAACAAAATCCGTTGGATAAATTCCGACAGATTTAGTCTGGAAGTGGTCCAGAAGTGGTGTTGCATACACACTGTCGGACAAAGTTGTCGGAATTTCTGGTTGCCAAGAACGCGGTGACGTAAACCGCGTATGACAAGACTAGAAAAGGGAAGTTCAGCACCACGTCCGGCATCCTTTGGGCTCCTTCTGCTGATCTCATGTTTATCGCGCGTTAGGAGAAGTTTGGTAAGAGACGATTTGCGCTTTTCAGATTTGTGCTTCAGATCATTACTGCTCTACAGTTTGTGCTTGTCGGTGCGTATCTGCTTGTAGTCAGTTTGCATTTGTTGGTCACTGTGGACTATATCTTGGTATAGTACGCTTTGATTTACAGTGCTTATTGTCCTCTCATTTCTGGTTTTCAGTTTGTTCTTTCAGACCTTGCTGTTTATCAGTGCCTTCTGTTGTCTGTTCTGACCAGCCGACTGTTTTAAGCCATGTTTCGTGTACGTACTCGTCGTAGAGTTCGTGCTTTACAGAGGCTTGGTGTTGGGCTTTTTAGCTTTGACACAAGCCCAGTCCATGAACAGGGCGAGGAGGAGTTTGTGGACCAAGAATTGGTTGCTCCAGCGTGACCAGTTCTCGCACATACCTTTGTTTTGTGAGATCCGGGAGAATAATCCTGATGATTTCAGGAATTATCTCCTGATGACAGACCCCGTTTTTCACTGTCTGCTGGCTTTGCTGTCCCCTTATATCAGCAGGCAGGATACCTGCATGTGGCAAGCCATGACTCTGGAGCAGAGGCTCATCGCCACGTTGCGCTACTTGGTGACAGGGAGAAGTCTTCAGGACCTGAAGTTCTCGACAGGCATCTCCCCCCAGGCTCTGGGAATCATTATTCCAGAGACCTGTTCTGCCATCATACATGTCCTGCAGAAGGACTATATTAAGGTAAGTTTTCTCCTTTAACATCACATTCTATGTATTTAATGTTTGCTAATGTATTGGATTTCTTTCCTCATTCCCTAATTACCATGATTGCAATATGCTGTAATTGATATGCTGTGCCCCTTTGTCCTCCTGCATGCTGGAAGCTTTTGAAGTTCCTTTTTTGTCCTTCATGCATATTTGCCTTCACTAACTTCCCCAGCATGCTCGTCTGGGCCCATAAACCTATAGCCTAGTCACTTAGCAATGAATTTTGTCAGCTCCATAGTATTGTTTTCCCCTAAACACCCCCTAAAATGAGTACAAATATTATGTGTGTGCTTAAATTCATGCAGAGTGCCAATTTTTTTTTGTTTGGGGGGCCAAACTCATTAGGAACCCCCGCTCCCCCCAACTGCTAGGTCAGCTGATAGCAATCCTAGATCTGCTGACTTTGCCAAACCCAATACACACTATACCTACCTTTTTTCTGGTCCGATTTATGGATGAATTCACCAAAGCTTGTAGTGCAAGGGCCTGCCTCAATACTTTCAAATGCTACTGTTTAAAAAAAAAAATTCTCCTATTATTATCTTGATAGGTAATAGCAGAATGTCAAAATGTGCTTCCATTTGTTCCTTTTTTTTTGTATTATAACACTTCTTACCTGTCCGGTGGGCTGCCAATAGTGTATGTAAGGAGGGGCTGGCCAAAGTATCACGCATTATTTCTGCATTCAGCTCTCAATGAAGTGGAGAGGGTTACCTGTCCAAAACATCCCTCCCCCTAATTTTTTGCAATGGGCCCATAAGATGGGGGGGGGGGGGGGGTGAGGAATCTGATAAGGGGACCTTATACTTTAGGCTTTAAATACTCATTTCCAAAAATGTTATACTGATCTTGACCAAAAATGTTTGTGTCTAATCTACTTGCAATGTTGATGTGCAAAATCTATTTTTTTTTTCTTGTTTGACTCCATAGTTTCCTTCAACGCCACAGGAATGGTAGAGGTGGCCTCCCACTTTGCCAGCCATTGGTACTTTCCCAATTGTGGAGGTGCAATTGATGGGAAACACGTCCGCATCGTCCCACCCAGTGGTGTCAGCGACGCATGACTTCCTGTATGTGGACGTGGGGAAAAATTACCGTATGTCGGATGGTGGAGTGTTCGCGCGGACTGAGTTCTACTGGCGTCTCCAGAGTGGCAGTCTGGGCTTGCCACCTCCAGAGGAGAATGTCGAAGGACTCCCCTTCGTTTTCGTCGTGGATGAGGCGTTTGCTCTGGCAAACCATCTGATGCGGCCTTTCCCGAAGAGGACCCTCACCCCGGATCAGAGGATCTTTAATGTGCGGCTGGCCAGAGCCAGAAGAGTAGTGGAGAACACTTTCGGGATAATGGCCAGCCGGTTCCGCCTATTTTTTACTCCAATCCACATGGCGGAATATAAACTAAATCTTATTGTGCTATCCTGCTGCGTTCTGCACAGTTAAAAAAACACCCGCAAGGTCAGATCCAGATATGTGGAGTACTTTATGGGTAAGGGGGCCATTGATATGCCAGACAATGTCTGAGAGGCATTTTTGTAATACATTTTTCTTTGAAACTCCAATAATCTTTGTTTTCATTTACTGCTTGGCTTTGTTTTAGGTGTCTCCTAGGTTTTATTTGGGATTTTTTGGGCCTTTTTCTACAACAGTGCAAACCCAATTTCTGTGCGAGATGAGGTGACAGTCTCTTCTTCAGATAATCTTATTATGATGTGGGTCTGCTACACCCACACCTTGTTTTTGTTGATAATGTATGTAGTGCATTACTGACAAAAATATTGACTATTTTCAGCACCATGGCAGAAATATGTGGGGTCGTGAAAATGGTGTGATTGGGGAAATTTAAACATCACTGTGGATGTTATTTACTAAAGGCAAATCCACTATGCACTACAAGTGCACTGCAAAAGTGCACCTGAAACTGCACTTGGAGTGCAAAGTGGATTTGCCTTTAGTAAATAACACCCATTGTCACAGAAACAACTTTACTAAAAATTCTGTTTTTCCGCATTGAAAAAGGAAGCCACACATTGTTGATAATTTAACTTTTTACTCAAAGCACATTCACATGTGCGTTTAGAAAAAGGGTTTTACAACAAACCAACATATTTGTTGTATATAAAACATTATTTTGGGTAAAATTTTTCTAACTTGGCGTTTTTGTATAAACAGGCATGTATCAAAGCATAACATACAGAACACAGGAACTTACAAAGTTCAACTTTGAAAAGTGAAGGCAATATCAGACATGAGTATGTACAAACTGTGCTGATATTGCCTTCATCAGATGGGGGTGTCACCCCTGGAAAAGCCAAATTTGGAAGATGCACACAAATTGAGAATCAAAAAGTGGCCAGTTTCCTCCTGTTCCCATGCCTAATGTCAACATGTGCTATCTCTCATCATGGGGTATCAATGTACGTGTTTTGGGGGTGCAACCCCTTCATCTCAGCCACTTTAGTAGCAAGGAAGGGGTTGCACCCACAAAACGCGTACATTGATCCCCCATGATGGGAGAAAGTACATGTTGACACACTGTGTGCATCTTCCAAATTTGGCTTTTCTAAAAATATAAGTGTTTTTGAAACTGTAACCCTTTCATTACTAAGCCTATTTTTGACATTTGGTGTTTACAAGTTGAAATCCATAATTTTTGCTAGAAAATTACTTGGAACCCCCAAACATTATATATATTTTTTTAGCAGAGACTAGAGCATAATGGCGATTGTTGAAATATTTTATGTCACACGGTATTTGTGCAGCAGTGTTTTAAACGCAACTTTTTTGGAAAAGAGAAATTAATAAAAAATAAAAAAAACAGTAAAATTAGCCCAATTTTTTTGCATAATGTGTAAGATAATGTTACGCCAAGTAAATAGATACCAAACATGTCACACTTTATAATTGCACGCACTCGTGAAATGACGACAAAATATGGTACCTAAAAATCTCAATAGGTGATGCTTTAAATTTTTTTCTGGTTACCAGGTTAGAGTTAGAGAGGAGGTCTGGTGCTAGAATTATTGCTCTCGCTCTGACGATTGTGGCGATACCTCACATGTGTGATTTGAACACCGTTTACATACGCGGGCGCAACTTCCATATGCGTTTTCTTTGCTTTGCGAGCTCGCAGGGACGCTTTAATTTTTTTTATTTATTTGAAAATTAATAAATTGTTTTAAAAAAATAAAAATAAATTGATCACTTTTATTGCTGTCACAAGGAATGTAATCATCCCTTGTGACAGTAATAGGTGGTGACAGGTTTTCTTTATGGAGGGATCGGGGGGCTAAAAGACCCCCGATCCCTCCTTTACACTTCAAAGTATTCAGATTGCCATTTTCGGCGATTCTGAATAGTGTATATATTTTTAAATCCGGCGCCATTGGCAGCCGAGTAAACGGCAAGTGATGTCATGACGTCGCTTCTGTTTTTACCATTAGGAGACTGGAATGCCAGAGGCATCGGATTCTACATCGGTGCTCCCGATTGAACGGGAGCCCCGGTAAGAGCGACGGGAGGCGGTGGGAGGGGGGGGAGTCCCCTCCTGCTCCTCCGGCATAACAGCCGAGCGGCTTTTAGCTGCATCGGTTGTTATGGCTGGAAAGCCAATCGCCAGCTCTAAAAATCAGTACCGGGATAATGCCTGCAGGTGCGGGCATCATCCCGGTATAACCCCGGAAGCCGAGTACGCACATCTGCGTACGCTCGGCGGCAATAGGTTAAAATGGATGCTAGCTAGTTTTGGGTGTTTCAGACTCTCCCTAAAACATCAATGATGTTCTTCATTTTTTGTTGAACATCATTGATGTTTTTCTGTATATTCTCTAAATCGCGATTGCACCACATTATCTCCCCAACGAGGATCTGGGCACTTGTCACTGATAAAATGCAATTCTTCTTCCACAACATCCACATCACCTACAAAGAAACCAAAAAAAAATGCACCATGTATTATAAATATGCAGGCATATATTGATTAACTTACCTGAAGCTGTGGTCTCAGACACTCACCTGTTGTGGTGCCAATTTCCCATTCTCTACAATCTCTCCTTCCTCCTCTGCTTCTGGTATTGGTATTTCCCCTTCTCTGGGAGGTGTGGGGTCCCTGGTGTCCTCAGACATCCCAAGTCTTCTCTCCCCTATGAGAATATCAAAAAGGAATACTTAGCACACAGATATTTGAGGGCAGAAATAGGAATATGAAACATTGCTTGGAAGTGTCGTAAAATTGTGTTTTTTGGCAGAGTTCAAAGGTGAAAACATATTTTTTGACACTTTCTAAAGCTGGAATACTTACCTTTTGTGTGAACAAATGTAGCCAAGTACAACTTGGCAAAACATCGTTTTTGGGGTGGGCTAATGAACGATGATGTTTATTACGAACGATTGAACCCATGAACATGAAAGTGGCCATTTTAAACTGTACAACATTAAAACAAAGCACATGGAGCAGTGTGCAAGCAATAATAATAATAATAATAATAATAATAATATCAACACACGACAACGACTTACTTTTTTGAAGAACTCACTTGATCCTTCTGTACTGATCGTGCTCCCTCAGTTTCAGATCTGACCAACGTTTTCTCAGTTGATCCTTGGATCGTCGTACCCCAAAATTCTTCTGAAGACTCTTCACAACTTTAGTCATGATCTTGGCCTTTCTGATATTTGGGTTTGGGTAAGGTCCATACTTCCCATAATAGTCGCTCCTCTTCAATATGTCCACCATCTCCAACATCTCTCCAAAAGACATATTTGAGACCTTAAATCTTCTCCTCCGGGATCGGGACGTTTCTGGCTCGGGGCTTTCCTCGTCCTCCTTCACGTTGGTGGAATTATTAGTGTGCACCTGCTGTGTCTCCGCCATGTGCTCTCCCCACTGCGCCAAAAGAGAAGGGGCGGGGAATAGTCTAGAAAGAACGTCAGGGGCAGGCGGAGTTTCAGGCATGCGCACTGTATATAAAACGCAACACACGTGTGTCGTACGTACTATCTGTGAGCAGAGTGAGGAGCTGACTCGCCAATCGTTCAAACGAAGGTACAATTTTAACTTGGTACATCACTAGCCTATGCTGCTTCTATATAGGCCTATGTTGGGACAAGATTAGGAGAGTTTAGCCTGACATTATTAGGGTTTATCTTGTGTTATGTCTTGCAGACAAGATAGATCCCTTCAAGGAAACATATTTTATGGAGCTAATTATTGATATGCTCAGGAAGCTGCCCTGCCTGTGGCAGATGAACAACCCCTTTTATAAGGACCTAAGAAAGAGGAAGGCAGCGCTGGAGAAACTGCTTGGTTTGATGAAGATCATGGTCATGGGAGTACATATCAGACAGGGCCACAGGCTATACATGTAGTTTTATGGTTTATGAGGGCAAAGATAGTCACGTAGAGCCGGAGAACTGCCTTGACTACATAGGAAGCTCTGGCAAGATTGTGTGGAACTTGGTGTCACCCTTATTCGGAAAGGGATACCATTTGTATGTGGACAATTATTACACGAGCGTGCCAATGTTTAGTCATTTGTTTGATCAGCAGATTGGAGCATGTGGCACCGTGAGACCTAATCGCTGGGGCTTTCCCCAGCAGCTTGTAGATTCTCATCTTAGGCTTGGGGAGAGAGCTTGCTTGCAGTGTAATAACTTGCTCGCTATGAAGTGGAGGGATAATAATGTTTTCATTCTTACCTCCCTTCATGCAGACACAACGGTCCAAATTACTTTGGCGACTGGTGTTGTGGAGAAACCCCTCTGTGTCCACAAATATAACCAAAATATGGGAGGGGTGGACCTCAATGACCAGTTGTTGGCGCCGTACCTAGTTGCCCATAGGGCCAGATGCTGGTACAAAAAAGTGTCTGTTTATTTCAATTGGCTATGCTGAACGCTCATGTGCTGCACAGAGCTTCAGGACGGACTGGATCCTTCCTTAAATTCCAGGAAGATATCGTCAGAGCCCTTCTGTATGCAGATGGTGCTCCACCTCACCTTCCCCAACCAAATGCAGTAAGCTGGCTGCATGAGAGGCCTTATCCTTATGTCCTCCCGCATACCCCTACCCAACAAGCCCCCCAAAGAAAATGTTGTGTCTGCAGAAAGCGTGGATATAGGCGTGACACCCATTATTATTGTCCCCACTGTCCTGACAATCCTGGTCTTTGCATTGGTGAATGTTTTGAACGCTACCATTCACTAGTTGAGTTTTAGGGTACAGCAGTGCACAGACTAGGCACACGTTCACAGGATCTCCTAAGATGCCATCGAGTTTAGAGAGACCCAAACCGCTACAACCATTAAAACAGTTAGAACTGTTCAGCTCTATGGTCAGCTGGCAGAACCGCCGGCTGCATTCTCATTTAGTCTAATTAGCCACTAGGATTGCTTTTACATTAAAGCCGACCGCTGACTGAAAAGAAGGATACCAAGATGATACCTAAACCTGCAGGCATCATTCTGGTATATGACTAAGGCCTTATAGGCTGAAACGCATAAGAGGACTTAATCTGCATTAATTCACTGTGGCTATTCAATAAAATGAAGAAATTTTAAGAGCAACAACTGGAGCATGGATCATTTTTTCTACATCATTCTGGTATAACCACTCAAAGTCCAGCAACATACCATTACGTTGCTGGTCCTTGTTGGGCATATATTGTAATGTTCTTTGTTTCATGCAGCCTGTGGGCTGAACAAAAAAAAAAAAAGAGATTGATTGGTGGGTATGCCCACCATTAGAATACCGCCCTTCATCCATCCACTTCTAATTATGGGCATACATGCACCATTTTTTTTTAAACTGTGGTGGTGAAATCACCTCCCACAGAGCTGGAGTCACTTATTTTCGTATTGTGAGAGCAAACGCTGTTGCTGTCAAGATAAATAAATCAGTGCAGAAGCTGAATGGCATTCCAGAAAAGCAAACAATGGTAACGATAAAACATTAAGCCCGGGTTCACACCAGTGCGGTGTGAATTCCAGCTACATTTTCTCTGTGAAGAGAAAAGGCAGCTGTTCAGCGGTGCCGCTCCGTTCTCTCTGCGCGTCAGCTGATCAGGGAGAGGGGGGAGAGGAGGGGGAGGTGTAGTGAGAAGAAGGAAAGATTTCTTGTTCAGAACGCAATGCATCTGCAAATCAGATGCGTTCTCATAGAGGATAATGTGCTTGTAATTCGCACCGCAATGCCCAGAAAACGCACACGTTTTTTGAGTACGCACATCTGCGTACGCTCGGCGGCAATGGGTTAAAATGGATGCTAGCTAGTTTTGGGTGTTTCAGACTCTCCCTAAAACATCAATGATGTTCTTCATTTTTTGTTGAACATCATTGATGTTTTTCTGTATATTCTCGAAACCGCGATTGCACCACATTATCTCCCCAACGAGGATCTGGGCACTTTCACTGATAAAATGCAATTCTTCTTCCACAACATCCACATCACCTAAAAAGAAACCAAAAAAAAATGCACCATGTATTATAAATATGCAGGCATACATTGATTAACTTACCTGAAGCTGTGGTCTCAGACACTCACCTGTTGTGGTGCCAATTTTGCCATTCTCTACAATCTCTCCTTCCTCCTCTGCTTCTGGTATTGGTATTCCCCCTTCTCTGGGAGGTGTGGGGTCCCTGGTGTCCTCAGACATCCCAAGTCTTCTCTCCCCTATGAGAATATAAAAAAGGAATACTTAGCACACAGATATTTGAGGGCAGAAATAGGAATATGAAACATTGCTTGGAAGTGTTGTACAATTGTGTTTTTTGGCAGAGTTCAAAGGTGAAAACATTATTTTTGACACTTTCTAAAGCTGGAATACTTACCTGTTGTGTGAACAAATGTAGTCAAGTGCAACTTGGCAAAACATCGTTTTTGTGGTGGGCTAACGAACAATGTTTATTACGAACGATTGAACCCATGAACATGAAAGTGGCCATTTTAAACTGTACAACATTAAATCAAAGCACATGGAGCAGTGTGCAAGCAATAATAATAATAATAATAATAATAATATCAACACACGACAACTACTTACTTTTTTGAAGAACTCACTTGATCCTTCTGTACTGATCGTGCTCCCTCAGTTTCAGATCTGACCAACATTTTCTCAGTTGCTCCTTGGATCGTCGTACCCCAAAATTCTTCTGAAGACTCTTCACAACTTTAGTCATGATCTTGGCCTTTCTGATATTTGGGTTTGGGTAAGGTCCATACTTCCCATAATAGTCGTTCCTCTTCAATATGTCCACCATCTCCAACATCTCTCCAAAAGACATATTTGAGGCCTTAAATCTTCTCCTCCAGGATCGGGACGTTTCTGGCTCCGGGCTTTCCTCGTCCTCCTCCTCGTTGGTGGAATTATTAGTGCGCACCTGCTGTGTCTCCGCCATGTGCTCTCCCCACTGCGCCAAAAGAGAAGGGGCGGAGAATAGTCTAGAAAGAACGTCAGGGGCAGGCGGAGTTTCAAGCATGCACACTGTATATAAAACGCAACACACGTGTGTCGTACGTACTATCTGTGAGCAGAGTGAGGAGCTGACGCGCCGATCGTTCAAACGAAGGTACAATTTTAACTTGGTACATCACTAGCCTATGCTGCTTCTATATAGGCCTATGTTGGGACAAGATTAGGAGAGTTTAGCCTGAAATTATTAGGGTTTATCTTGTGCTGTGTCTTGCAGACAAGATAGATCCCTTCAAGGAAACATATTTTATGGAGCTAATTATTGATATGCTCAGGAAGCTGCCCTGCCTGTGGCAGATGAACAACCCCTTTTATAAGGACCTAAGAAAGAGGAAGGCAGCGCTGGAGAAACTGCTTGGTTTGATGAAGATCATGGTCATGGGAGTACATATCAGACAGGGCCACAGGCTATACATGTAGTTTTATGGTTTATGAGGGCAAAGATAGTCACATAGAGCCGGAGAACTGCCTTGACTACATAGGAAGCTCTGGCAAGATTGTGTGGAACTTGGTGTCACCCTTATTCGGAAAGGGATACCATTTGTATGTGGACAATTATTACACGAGCGTGCCACTGTTTAGTCATTTGTTTGATCAGCAGATTGGAGCATCTGGCACCGTGAGACCTAATCGCTGGGGCTTTCCTCAGCAGCTTGTAGATTCTCGTCTTAGGCTTGGGGAGAGAGCCTGCTTGCAGTGTAATAACTTGCTCGCTATGAAGTGGATAATAAGAATGTTTTCATTCTTACCTCCCTTCATGCAGACACGACGGTCCAAATTACTTTGGCGACTGGTGTTGTGGAGAAACCCCTCTGTGTCCACAAATATAACCAAAATATGGGAGGGGTGGACCTCAATGACCAGTTGTTGGCGCCGTACCTAGTTGCCCATAGGGCCAGATGCTGGTACAAAAAAGTGTCTGTTTATTTCAATTGGCTATGCTGAACGCTCATGTGCTGCACAGAGCTTCAGGACGGACTGGATCCTTCCTTAAATTCCAGGAAGATATCGTCAGAGCCCTTCTGTATGCAGATGGTGCTCCACCTCACCTTCCCCAACCAAATGCAGTAAGCTGGCTGCATGAGAGGCCTTATCCTTATGTCCTCCCGCATACCCCTACCCAACAAGCCCCCCAAAGAAAATGTTGTGTCTGCAGAAAGCGTGGATATAGGCGTGACATCCATTACTATTGTCCCCACTGTCCTGACAATCCTGGTCTTTGCATTGGTGAATGTTTTGAATGCTACCATTCACTAGTTGAGTTTTAGGGTACAGCAGTGC
Organism: Lithobates pipiens; assembly: GCF_037356315.1. NCBI lineage: Eukaryota > Metazoa > Chordata > Amphibia > Anura > Ranidae > Lithobates > Lithobates pipiens. Next base: position 573,196,078 of record NW_027507764.1, read on the forward strand.
ACAGACTAGGCACACGTTCACAGGATCTCCCAAGATGCCATCGCGTTTAGAGAGACCTAAACCGCTACAACCATTAAAACAGTTAGAACTGTTCAGCTCTATGGTCAGCTGGCAGAACCGCCGGCTGCATTCTCAGGTTCCCTGTTGGGACAGGAGAGCCCGAGAAAACCATGGAAGATGATGGGGGGGGGTTCCCTCCCACTGCTTGTAAAAGCAGTCTAGAGGCTAATTAGCCACTAGGATTGCTTTTACATGAAAGCCGACCGCTGACTGAAAAGAAGGATACCAAGATGATACCTAAACCTGCAGGCATCATTCTGGTATATGACTAAGGCCTTATAGGCTGAAACGCATAAGATGACTTAATCTGCATTAATTCACTGTGGCTATTCAATAAAATGAAGAAATTTTAAGAGCAACAACTGGAGCATGGATCATTTTTTCTACATCATTCTGGTATAACCACTCAAAGTCCAGCAACATACCATTACGTTGCTGGTCCTTGTTGGGCATATATTGTAATGTTCTTTGCTTCATGCAGCCTGTGGGCTGAACAAAAAAAAAAAAGAGATTGATTGGTGGGTATGCCCACCATTAGAATACCGCCCTTCATCCATCCACTTCTAATTATGGGCATACATGCACCATTTTTTTTTAAACTGTGGTGGTGAAATCACCTCCCACAGAGCTGGAGTCACTTATTTTCGTATTGTGAGAGCAAACGCTGTTGCTGTCAAGATAAATAAATCAGTGCAGAAGCTGAATGGCATTCCAGAAAAGCAAACAATGGTAACGATAAAACATTAAGCCCGGGTTCACACCAGTGCGGTGTGAATTCCAGCTACATTTTCTCTGTGAAGAGAAAAGGCAGCTGTTCAGCGGTGCTGCTCCGTTCTCTCTGCGCATCAGCTGAGCAGGGAGAGGGGGGAGAGGAGGGGGAGGTGTAGTGAGAAGAAGGAAAGATTTCTTGTTCAGAACGCAATGCATCTGCGAATCAGATGCGTTCTCATAGAGGATAATGTGCTTGTATTTCGCACCGCAATGCCCAGAAAACGCACAAGTTTTTTGTAACAATGCGCAGTGCGAATGCAACGCACATATGTGAACAAGATACATTCATTTGAATGTATTTTAAAATGTCCTGCGAATTGGATGCGGTGTAAACCGCATCTAATTCGCATAGGTGTGAACCGGGGCTTACTCAATAAAACAACTTTATTTTTTAAGGCAATCTGTGCTAAAAAATATATGCAGAAGCATGGGGGGCAATCTGCCCCTAAAGTTAGGAGCAAATCGTTCCTCCACCCCTGCCCCAATGCTTCGGCATATATGCTCTTTTTTTTAACTGTGATGGTGAAATCACCTCCTACAGTGCTGGAGTCACGGCTTTACGTATCGTGGGAGCAAACGCTGTTGCTGTCAGAATAAATAAAACCGCGCTGCAGCTGAATGCGTACCTGCTAAGCAAATGTCAAATTAGAAATTTTTACGCTTCTAGTTAAGCCCTTACCCCTACCTCTCCTAAAACCTTGTATCAGGGGATTTGTAGTTCTACCCCCTAGAGGAAAGTGCCTAATTTCTGACATTTATAGATTCATGGTTAGCACTATAGTCCCTTCCTTATAAAACGCAAATGGTTAGAGGATTGTATGTTACAATGTATTCCACAAGATTGGCATACAATGATAGACAATCTCCGTGGCTGTACACAATCCCTCACTGTTACAGAGATGGCAATCAAGCTTTTAGCCAGATTTTCTTATACCCCTGGTTCATATCCATGCTACAGTATATTCCCTAACTCCTCACCTTATGCTCCAATTGACTTCTATGTGTTTGCTTTTTAACTCTATTCCAATTGCCACGTGCCAAGGGGAACGCCTTATCCACACTGTTTTTTGTTGCAACGATTTGGGCAATAGCCCTTCAATGGAAATCCACAGTAGTTCCATCTTCTCCTATTATTGATAGAGTGGATTCTGTAATGCTCATGGAATGTATACCTCACATGTTGTTTGATACAATGCCCTTTTTTGATGCCAAATGGAATGCTTGGATGTCCTTCCGCTCCTCTTTTTTGTCATAATTGCTATTTTGCTGATATAACCATTTGTTTGCGCTACCTTTTTTCTGTTATTTATTTTCTGTCTTATATTGTATGCCAAGCTTTATCTGTAGCCTTATATTATTCTGTGAAGATATAGCCATATGGTTTTTTTAGTGTATACTAGACTAATTGTTTCTCCTGGAAGCTTCTTTTTTTTTGTATTATTTTGTACGATGCTGACCTTTGGTTTATTTGTACTATTTTTTTCATCCATCAATAAAAATAGTTTGTAAACAAAAAAATACTACATGTGTACTTTCTGTTTCTGCTCTGGACTGGAAGGGACGTCCCTCGCCTCCACCCGACGTGTTGCGTCACTCACCCATGTGAATTCTTCAAGGGAAGCTATGAGTCTGTGAGTGTGTGAATGTGCTATTTAAGGAATTTTAATTATGAATTTAAAAAAAAAATACACTGTTGAGTGATTTGTCTCAGTCTGATGGTACCTGCAATATTGTAATTTAAAGAGGACCAGCAGTTTTTATCCCAGTTTGGTGTATGACTTCCAGGAGGTTTGGAGGGGATATTCTATTTAATGGAGCAAGCGGTTTTAGATCTGTATTTTTATATAGGTCTAAAGACAAGGTGAGTGAGCAATCTATGTGGTAGTGAAAACACTGGTCAATTCGTTCGTGGATTACTGGTGTGAGCACTTAAACACAAAAAAATATTTATACTTCTGTCACAATAACTCTTTGCGTGGATCTCTATCAAAACATGTATGCACTGATTTAACCACTTCAAGACCGCAATAGGTATATTTACATTGCGGCTTTGAAGTGGTTTACCGGTCTAATGACTGAAGCTATCAGCTATAACCTCCTCCCCCCCCCCCCCCCCCCCAGTGATTCTCTTTCATAAAAGCGATCCGAGTCGATGATTAGCTGCTGGATCACTTTGAGAAGCAGCTGGAGGGGTACTTACTGGCAAGCCTGGGAAATGATCTGCCAGTTTGTGTGGCTGGCCATAGAGGTGAAGACAGACCAGATTCTCCCTGATCACCTCTATGATCTAGGAAGACTGGAGAAACGTTATGAAGTCACTTCCTGTCTACGGTGAACGTAAACTTTTTTTTTTTAAGCAAAATATACATATTTTTTTATCTTTTCCTTTTAAAGGTAGAGAAGATATTTGGGGTCTTATAGAAATAAAGAGGACCTGTCATCCCTTATTTACAAGAAATAAAAGTGATAAAAAAAACAATAAAAAAATAAGGGACAGTATAAAAATAATTAAATATAATAAGAAATAAAATATGAAAGCACCCCCATCCCTCCATGTTTGCATACAGAAGCAAACACATACATGTATTTTCCCCCAAAAAAAATTTGTTTGAAACACTGCTCCACAAAATGCCGTGTGACATAAAAAAATGCAATAATCATTATTTTATTCTTTAGGGTCTCTGCTACAAAATATATAATGTTAGAGGGTTCTAAATACAGTAATTTACTAGCAAAAAATACAGATTTTTACTTATTCACATATTTATGATTTTTATATATATATATATATATATATATATATATATATATATATATATTTATTTATATGGTATAAAAGGTATATTGGAGGTGTATTTAATAAAAAAAAAAAAAAGATGTATTGGCTAAATTCACCTCTGCTTACCCTGTATATCATGAAGTATGTGATGCAATGTCCACCACAAAGGTAAAAAAAATAACAAAAAACAGCAAAAGCCAAATTCTATTTGTTAATGTCACTTGTACCATTTAATAGTTTTCATAATACATTATCAAGTCTGCTTCCCTTGCCATCGACCGTGCCAAGTTAGAATGCCACCATGACAAAAGTAATTTCATTTCAGAGAAAATAAATAATCAGGCTTGTCAGGGGAGCTAAATATAAGTAAATGAATTTGTAACGCCATTACGCCGCGCGACTCTCACTGAATCATTCTTTTTTTTCTTCCTTTTTTGGGGAATTGACGGCACAAACAAAATGATTTCGTGAAGATGATTTATGTGACGGAGCGGCGAGCATTATTCTTCTGACATAGTTTATTTGTAACATAGAAACATTAGCCTAAAATACAACCCATTCGTCTTGTCGGCTTGTACGAATCGTGGCATTTTGCAAAGCCATGATTAAGTGGGAAACGGCAAAATATGTCACGGACCAGACAGCAACACAACAGCGCGTTAACTAGATCCCAGAAAAAAAAAAAGTAGGATAATGATAATCTTTAACCAAACTAGTTTCGCTACAAAGAAACTGCAGTTTTTGGACAAAAAAACTCTGCTGGGTTGAAACTATTCCAGGTCCCTCTAAACAAAAGGTGTGCAAGGTTACAGTGCATTTTCGTTAGAAAGCAGCCACAGTCAAAGTAAAGATGCCTGTCCCCTGCCAACATGCTGCAGAGAAGAACCCTTGATCTCTGTGGAAGCAGTGGTCTCTACAGTGCGGATTCTTCATAAGAGGCGCAGGGGTGCCGCCCCACCCATCTATACATCCGGTCCCCTGATCTACATACAGGGCGCATGAATTCCAGTGGGGGGGGAGTTTATTTGAAGCACATGGTTAGAGCCAGAGGCTCTAATAGACTCCAAAACAGGGCAGGCTCGGGGCACAGAACACTGCGCCCTGATTCCACCCAGTTCTGTGACACTAGCGAATTAATATTTGCTATTCTTCTTCATTCTCCTCCTGGCCAATCAGGAAGCCCCTATTGTCTTAGGACTCCCTGGCCAATCATGTCTCAGGACACACTTCGGGTTTCTATTCGGCCAGAAGAATTTCTCCTGTGTGCATGCCGGAGCAGCCATGGCTCTTCTTTCTCCCTGTCTCTATAAGGTAAGGCAGCCTGTCAGGTGACCGTCGTTGTCCCCGTCTCCTGTGGTGGAGGGGGGTTATTCACCACCGCCCGTCTCCCACATGAGGGGGGGTGTGCTATTCGGCCAGAAGAATTTCTCCTGTGTGCATGCCGGAGCAGCCATGGCTCTTCTTTCTCCCTGTCTCTATAAGGTAAGGCAGCCTGTCAGGTGACCGTCGTTGTCCCCGTCTCCTGTGGTGGAGGGGGGTTATTCACCACCGCCCGTCTCCCACATGAGGGGGGGTGTGCTATCGGCACCATCTGTGTCTCCCGTGGTGGTGGATGACCCGCCATCTGTCTCCCGTGGGGGGGGGGGGGGGGGTTGCTGCCATCTGTGTCTCCCGGGAGGGTTGTGGGTGATCTTTGACTCACCATCCATCTCCTGTGGGGGGTAGTGTTAGTTATACTGCCCCCCAAAAATAATGAACAGCAGCCACCACTGAGTCTCTATGCGGATGTTTGACATGCCTAAAGCTAAGGCAGAGTTAGGAATGACAGCACCTGGATCGGTGTATGGTGTTCTTTCTTTCCCTTATGCCCCGTACACATGTTCGGAAATTTCGCCAGCAAAAGTCCGATGTGAGCTTTTGGTCGGAAATTCCATCCGTGTGTGCATCAAACTTTTGCTGGTGAAATTCCTACCAGCAAAATATTGAGAGCAGGTTCTCAATTTTTTGGGTAGAAAAAGTTCCAATTGGAAATTCTGATTGTCTGTACCAATTCCGAAGCACAAAGTTCCTAAGCATGCACGGAAACAATTCTACGCATGCTCTATAGCATTGAACTTCATTTTCTCAGTGATGTGTGTTATTATTATTATTATACACAATTTATATAGCGGCAACAGTTTACACAGCGCTTTACAATGTATGGGGGGGGGGGGGACAACACAATTAGAGTACAGTTCAATACAAAAGGTACAGGAGGGCCCGGCTGTAGAGCTTACATTCTAAAGGGAGGGGGAGGTGGTACAAAAGGTAATAGCTGCAGAGAATGATTTGATGGGGGTGGCTCGGGGACAGTTAGGTGGGTGTGGGATAGGCAAGTGTGGGATAGTCAAGGTGGGAAATAATCAAGGAGGGAACGAGTTGCTTTGTGGTGTCATTAGTCAGGAAGAGTCGAATTCTGGAGATATTGCGCAGGTGAAGACAGCAGGATTTAGCCAGTGATTGGATATGGGGGCTGAAGGAAAGGTCAGAGTCAAGGATTACACCCAGGACCCTGGCATGTGTGGAGGGACCAATGGTTGTGTTGTTGATATTAATGGTGAAGTCACGGGGGGGACGGGGATGTGAAGGAGGAAATATAACAAGCTCAGTTTTAGAAAGACTGAGTTTGAGGAAGTGGTGTGACATCCATACTGATATGTCATTCAGTAAGTTTGAGATCTGTGAGGAGATCGAGGGGGTGAGTTGAGGAATGGAGAGATAGATCTGGGTGTCGTCGGCATAGAGGTGGCATTGGAAACCATGGGACGTTATCAACTGGCCCAGGGAAGAGGTATAGAGCGAGAATAAGAGGGCCCAAGGACGGAACCTTGGGGTACCCCAACAGAAAGAGAAATGGGAGTGGAGGAGATAGAGTTTTAAGTGGCACTGAAAGTGCACTGAGATAGGTAGGAGGAAAACCAGGATAAAGCAGAATCGCGGAGGCCAAGGGAGTGTAATTTGCTGAGGAGGAGCAGGTGGTCAACTGTGTCAAAGGCAGCAGAGAGGTCTAAAAGTATGAGTATGGAGTAGTGCCCATTGGTTTTAGCAGTTAGTAGGTTATTGGTGAGTTTTAGTAGGGCAGTTTCTTTTTTTTTTTTTGGTGAGTGGGTAGGAGTACAATTTACACCATACTCATTCACATGGGGGTGGAATCCGGGGGCCCCCTTTTTATAAAGGGGGCTTCCAGATTCTGATAACTCCCCTGAACTCAGACCCCCACAGCCAGTGGCCAGGGTTGTTGGGAAGAGGCCCTTGTCTCCATCAACATGGAGACAAGCTGCCCCCCTGCCCCAAAGCACCCACCACTCCATGATGTTACGGGCAGGTGGCCTGGTTTGGTTCAGGAAGTGGGCACTCCTTCGTCCCTCCCTCCTTTCCTGACCTGCCAGGCTGCATGCTCGGATAAGGGACTGATATAGATTTAGGGGGCACCCCACACCAAAAAAAAAAAAAAACGGGACCCCCCACACCATTTCTTATTACATTTTGGTGTAGGGTTGCCCCTCAAAATCCATACCAGACTCAAAGGTGGTTTTACATTGCCAACATTGCATACAATTGATCTTAGAGCACAAGTTGCATGCCACAAGTTTTTCACGTCAGAGGTATGGCTTTTTGTCCATAATTCTTCCATGAAGACCTTTTCTGGCCAGACTTCTGTGGACAGTAGATGGGTGTACCTGGGTCCTACTGGTTTTTGCCAGTTCTGTTCTGATGTCATGCGACTTGTGCTCTCAAAGTTGGAAGACATGTCGGACCAGTGTGAACTGGCCCTAAAGCCTGGAAGCTGATTGGTTACTATGCACACATTTTGCACTGTCCAGTTTTAGTAAATCTCCCTCTATTTACAGTGCCTTGAAAAAGTATTCATACCCCTTGAAATTTTCCACATTTTGTCGTTACAACCAAAAATGTAAATGCATTTTATTGGAATTTTATGTGATAGACCAAGTGGCACATAATTGTGAAACATAAGAAAAATAATAAATGATTTTCAAATTATTTTACAAATAAATATGTGAAAAGTGTGGGGTACATTTGTATGGCGCCCCCCTAAATCAATACTTTGTAGAACTGCCTTTCACTACAATTACAGCTTCAAGTCTTTTTGGGGATGTCTCTACCAGGTTTGCACATCTAGAGAGTGAAAATTTTGCCCATTCTTCTCTGCAAAATAGCTCAAGCTCTGTCAGATTGGATGGAGAGTGTCTATGATGAACAGCAATTTTCAAGTCTTGACACAGATTCTCAATTGGATTTCAGTCTGGACTGTGACTGGGCCATTCTAACACATGAATATGCTTTGATCTAAACCATTCCATTGTAGCTCTGGCTGTATGTTTAGGGTCGTTGTCCTGCTGGAAGGTGAACCCCTGCCCCAGTCTCAAGTCTCTTGCCGACTCTAACAGGTTTCCTTCTAAGATTGCCCTGTATTTGGCTCCATCCATCTTCCCATCAACTCTGACCAGCTTCCATGTCCCTGCTGAAGAAAAGCAAACCCACAGCATGATGCTGCCACCACCATGTTTCACGGTGGGGGTGGTGTGTTCAGGGTGATGTGCAGTGTTAGTTTTCCTCCACACATAGGCCTAAAAGTTCAATTTTGGTCTCATCTGGCCAGAGCACCTTCTTCCATATGTTTGCTGTGTCCCCCACTTGGCTTGTCGCAAACTGCAAATAGTACTTCTTAAGATTTTCTTTCTTCTTGCCACTTGTCCATAAAGGCCAGATTTGTGGAGAGCACGCCTGATAGTTGTCCTGTGGACAGATTCTCCCCCCTGAGCTGTGGATCTCTGCAGCTCCTCCAGAGTTATCATGGACCTCTTGGCTGCTTCTCTGATGAATGCTCTCATTGCCCGGCCAGTCATTTTAGGTGGACGGCCATGTCTTGGTAGGCTTGCAGTTGTGCCATACTCTTTCCATTTTCAGATGGATTGAACAGTTCTCCATGAGATGTTCAAAGCTTCGGATATTTTTTATTTATTTTTTGCACCTAACCCTACTTTAAAATTCTCCACAACTTTATCTGACCTGTCTGGTGTGTTCCTTGGCCTTCATGATGCCGTTTGTTCACTAAGGTTCTCTAACAAACCTCTGATGGCTTCACAGAACAGCTAAATTTATACTGAGTTTAAATTACACACAGGTGGACTTTATTTACTAGTTAGGTGACTTCTGAAGGCAATTGGTCCCAGTAGATTTTAGTTAGGGGAATCAGAGTAAAGGGAGGCTGAATCCAAATGTACCCCACACTTTTCAGATATTTATTTGTAAAAAAAAAAAAAAAGTATAATTTCCCTTCCACTTCACACTTATGTGCCAACATGTGTTGGTCTATCACATAAAATGGCAATAAAATAAATTTACGTTTTTGGTTGTAACATGGCAAAATGTGAAAAATGGCAAGGGGTATGAATACTTTTTCAAGGCACTGTATCTCTAGTGGCAGTCAGTGGTAAAGGGAAGCAAGAGAGGCAATGTAAGTATATACTCTCTTCCTTTACATGGACAGCTTTTTTGAGCAATCTCTCAAACAAGATCCTCTGAACTAGGGATGAGCTCGGTGTTCGACTCGAACATCGGCCGTTTGTCTGTTCGGCAAATTCAGAACTTTGTGGACCGTTCGCACCAAATTCGTGTGGCACGAACGGCCCACAATGCACTACACCATCTCAGTGCATTGCTGGCTCATGATTGTCCAAGCATGCACTGTGACCCCGCATGCTTGGCCAATCACAGCGCCGGCAGCGAGGAGAGCCATAATTGGCCACAGGCAGGATACCTGTGGCCAATTATAGCTCAGGGGGTTTAGTACACGCCCCACACTATATAAGGCAGCCAGCGCGGCGGCCTTGTGTAGTGTGTTCCGGCGTGCAGGGCAAGAGCAAGATAGGCAGGGACAGTGTGTTATTTTCTCAGGCATCTGTAGGAGTTAAAGTGGGTGTTGTGTGCCTCCAGCACAGTATACACCTGTAGCTACACTTTTTTGCTGGTGTTCTCTAATACAGGCATCTGCAGGAGTTAGTGGGTGTTGTGTGCCTCCAGCACAGTATACACCTGTATCTACCCTTTATTGCTGGTGTTCTCTAATACAGGCATCTGCAGGAGTTAAAGTGGGTGTTGTGTGCCTCCAGCACAGTATACACCTGTATCTACCCTTTATTGCTGGTGTTCTCTAATACAGCCATCTGCAGGAGTTAGTGGGTGTTGTGTGCCTCCAGCACAGTATACACCTGTAGCTACCCTTTATTGCTGGTGTTCTCTAATACAGGCATCTTCAGGAGTTAAAGTGGGTGTTGTGTGCCTCCAGCACAGTATACACCTGTATCTACCCTTTATTGCTGGTGTTCTCTAATACAGCCATCTGCAGGAGTTAGTGGGTGTTGTGTGCCTCCAGCACAGTATACACCTGTAGCTACCCTTTATTGCTGGTGTTCTCTAATACAGGCATCTTCAGGAGTTAAAGTGGGTGTTGTGTGCCTCCAGCACAGTATACACCTGTATCTACCCTTTATTGCTGGTGTTCTCTAATACAGCCATCTGCAGGAGTTAGTGGGTGTTGTGTGCCTCCAGCACAGTATACACCTGTATCTACCCTTTATTGCTGGTGTTCTCTAATACAGGCATCTGCAGGAGTTAAAGTGGGCGTGGTGTGCCTCCAGCACAGTATACACCTGAAGATACCCCTTATTGCTGGTGTTGTCTGTTGCATATCTTGCATATTAGCCTTTAAAATTAGCACTTTTGATTTCGAACGTTCGAGTCCCATAGACTTTAATAGGGTTCTAAAGTTCGTACGAATTTTCGGTCCGTTCGAAGGTTCTGGTGCAAACCGAACCGGGGGGTGTTCAGCTCATCCCTACTCTGAACCCTCTTGTATTGGATTGCATTGTAACTGTACTGTCTCCCTTTATTTTGTAAAGCATGGTGCAAACTGTTGCCGCTTTACAATTCCTGTATGATATTAACTATTTATTTTTTGTGACATACACACTGAGCTTACAGTAGTGCTGATGGTGGTGAGGATGTGAGCGTCATTTAGATGGTCTTTCTAAAGTTCCACTTACATAAAAAAATAAAATAATAATAATTAAAAAATAAAATACATTTATGGCTACAAGCTCGGTGCTGGTCACAGCTTACATCTAATTATGTATTCATGTTTATGGGTTTTATAAAGTCCTGCATTGTGTACATTTAATTACAAAGAAATCACAGAGAAAGCAAGTTATTTTAGCCCAGTCGTCATTTCACTGAACAAAGAATATTTTTTATTTATTTTTTTCCAATTAAATATTGCTGGGCTTGAGTACAATAAAAAAAAAATGCAAACAAATAACAATATTTCAATGGGCAGTGATATCTAAAAAAAAAAAAATACATACTTTTTATAGCCTATGCGGTTTCTAAATGTACTCTTCTTTATGTCCGATTAGCACTAAAATTGAATAATATACAAATGATAAGAGGAAAAATAAAACAAAGAACAAGCTGGACTCAAGTTCTACAAATTGCCTGCTTTCCAATAAGGAAGTCTTCTGACCAGTCCACCTGAATTAATGTGTTTATAAACCCTTCCATATAACCAGTGAAGTGACTGACCTCAGGTGATACACAGAGATGAAACAAATCCCCCCTACATAAGTTGTACCTGTTTATCTGCTGTCTTCTCTACATTGGTTCAGGATTTATAAAGATACAATACAAAGCAAGATGGAGGGATCAAATTGTAATACACCACATCCCCAATAGAAAATATCAAAGGCGGACAGGGCTAAGAGGTAACAAACCTCAGGACTTTTGAGGTGTCAAATATACAGGTCTAACCACCATGGGTAAAAAAATATAATACATTTTATTGCAACAAGGAAAAAACATGAGAAGAAAAGAGTCACACCATCAATCTCCTGAGGAAACTCTAATGAGTGAAACATGTCGAGAGTGGTAGTGCCTTGTATACATATATTTGATTAATCTACTTGCTGTTTTGGATTTGATATTGTGGATTTTCTTCTCATGTTTTTTACTATGTTGTAATAAAATGTATTATATATTTTTTTTACCCATGGTGGTTAGACCTGTATATTTGACACCTCAAAAGTCTCGAGGTTTGTTACCTCTTAGCCCTTGTACACGGGATCGGAGATTCCAACGGAATGTGTCAGATCGGACCGTTTTGACGGATATTCCGACTGTGTGTGGTCTACATCAGACTGTTTACGTCGGAATATCCGTCGGACCAAATTTTCCAACTTGCCGGAAATATTTTCCGACAAAATGCTCCGATCGGACATACTCCGATCATGTGTAGAGAATTCCAATCGGACAAAGTGCCGCGCATGCTCAGATCAAATTCCTAGACCAAAGCTATTGGCTACTAGCCTGAACGTAGTCCCGTCGTAACGAAATTACGTCATCACGTTCTGAACGTTCGGATTTTCCGACAACTTCGTCCGACCGTGTGCATACAACAGTTTCGGACAAAATCCGTCGGACAAAATCTGACGGATTTGGTTGTCGGAATCTCCGATCGTGTGTACAAGGGCTTAGCCCTATCCTCCCAGGATTTATAATGCTTGTCTGAGAGTTCAGAAAACAGGGGGTGCAGAGCTAAAGTTACACTCTGCAGAGCTCAGTGAGGAGAGTTCTGAGAGCTGCTTGAACGGAAGGGACGCACTTCCTTAACTTCACACAGCACACAGGAATAGAGACCAGGCTGTCAATCAGCTGGAGGTCTCTCCCCTGTCACCTTGTTTCTCTTGGTGTCTGGAAAATTTGTGTAGCACCCTGGTGTTTAGGCAGGGTTGCTCCTAAATTTATCTGCCAGGTATAGCTGCCTTGGCTAATTGTTGAGGATCAATTGATTTCACTCTAAGTCTGTAATTGCTGCACTTCTCTCTTTTGCTGCTAGGTGGCCGGGTACCTGGTGGCATTAGATATGAGAAGGGCGATGCAAGGCCAGATTATGGGTATATGGGGTATCCCAGCCAATAGGCAGAGGTTTTCATAAATCCCTTGGACTGCTAGGAGAACCAATATATTTGGGTGGAGTCAGGTGATCTGTGTTCTGTGCCACCTGGGTGGCTGTCTGGGTGGACGTGCGTTGTACTGCCCTGGCTGCTAGGCCAGAGATTGGGCCTATCCCAGGCACATCTGGCTGCTAGGCTGTCTGAGGGCCTATCCAGCAGCAAGAGAGCAGTGCAGGGTTGGGATTGCAGCTTGCAGTCCAAACAGAAGTGACAGTTCTGCCCCGGCCAGAGAAACTGACAGTGTTTGTAGGTAGAGGGGAAGCTGTCACCACTAATGGACCCACCATCTTATTACCAGGGACCACAGTGAGTAGCTGAAGCAAGTACTTGGAGCAGTATTCTCACCAACCGGGGACGGTGGAGAATCGGGAAACTTCAGTGGGTATCAAGCCAGGGATTCAGCCAGCGGAGGTGACACTTAAAGAGCAGCCCTATGTGTCAGACCGGGGAGAAGCTTGAGAACTATCTGGAGTGTCAAGTTAGGGACCCAGTAGAGAAGCAGGGGTGACACTTGAGGAAGATACTACCATGAAGATTAGAGGAGCTCAAGGGATTTAGTGGCAGTGAATCATCTAGTCTAGCGAGAGACCGGGAGCTCAGTGGGCTGAAGAACTACAAGAAGTGTTAGTAGTGGAAGTGAAGGAACTGTTAAGGACTGTTGCCATAGGATATGGCATTCCTGCACGCAGATGTGGCATCTTAGTGGATGCCTTTTCCTGCATGGCTGTCCTCCTGTAGAAGTCTGAGTCTGCCAATTAACCTCACAGCAACTACCTAAAGGTGTCCCAGTCCTAACCCTCTCTCCCAAAGTTCTGTTAAGAGAAATAGAATCTCTTTTGCATTCAAAAAGTGTCTGGCGCCCAATGACTCTAACTGCCTGGCACCCACTATGCCGCACAAGCCACCAGAACAATGTCAGCTATCTCTGACCCTGGAGGTTTTCATTAAACCGAAGGAGGCCGGGGACTTTGCTACAATTGTAAGAAGTAATTCATGCTGATAGGAACGAACGAGGCAGCAGACAGAAATGATGCTTAGTGCTCTTAAATGAGACACACTATAGAGGGATATGCTTTGCTCATACTTCATGTCTGAGGTTTACAACCACTTTAACAAGGGCATATGGAATAATGATGCCGGCAGGAACCTCTCCTCAATCCGGACGGACATCATATGACATCCTCCTAGACCATGCCCCCTGCATGGCTGCGGGGCTGCGCAGTGGCCTGATCTGTCACCGGCTGTGTCCACCGGACAACGGCCGATGACTGATCACTGTACCAGGCTGCTGCAGGTACCCTATGACCGCTGTAACCAATCACAGCAGGTCATACGATAGTTGTATACAACAGATGGCTTCCTTTCAAGCAATCCATTCTATACAATTGTATTGCTAGCTGTGATTGGTCAGTGTGATCACATGGTACAGACTGGGACAATCACAGCCCATCTGTACCACATGATTAGCTCTGACCAATCGCAGATAATCACGACAAAATAAACTGAATGAATCAATGTCATTCAGTAAAATGCTTGCATATAGCAATGTAACGCACTGCTATATGCAAATATAATGTGTTAAAAAAATATATATATACTGATCACTTCCCCAGAGTAGAACAATGTTACTATAGTAACATTATATCGCTCTGGTCAAAGTGTGTTAAAAAAAAGTGGTAAAAAAAATGACAACTTCAGATAGAGTGCAATGCCTCTTACTAAATACCTTGGACTGTCTACTTTCAAAAAAGAGGTAATTTGGGGTGGGTGGTGGGGGGAGGGTATTTGTACTGTCCTGACAAATTTTGGGCCTCAAGAAATGAGGTAGTCCATCAGTACATCAGGATTGATCAATTTTCGGCTATATGTCATAGTCTGTAGACTCTATAACTTTTTTGCAGACTAAATAATTTTCACTGATTTAGGTTATTTTCACCCCAAAAATATAGCAGAATACATTTTTGCCTACATTTAGGAAGAAAGATTATTTATTTGCAAAAATTTTTAACAGAAGCAAAAAAAACGTGTTTTTTTTTTTTTTCAAAATTGTCATCTTTTTTCATGTATTTAAAAAACAAAAAAACCCAGAGCTGATTAAATACCACTTAAAGAAAGCTCTATTTGTGTGAAAAGAATGATAAAAATGTAGTTTGGGTACAGTGTAGCACGACCGCACAATTGTCATTCAAATATGGGACATCGCTGAAAGCCGAAAATTTGCTTGAGCAGGAAGGGGGTAAAAGTTCCCGGTATTGAAGTAGTTAAAGAACCAAGCCTTGACCACCAAAGAAACACAGAGCCTACCTCTGCCAATTTTCTTCTAAAATGCCATTAGCCTGGCTATTGAAAGGTTGTCCTATCTCAGCCCCTCTTTCCTGTGCTCGAGCTGGACTCTGGTGGTCAATGGAAAAACTCTCTGACCGGTCGGGTAATCAAGACACCATACACAGTGTGTGGATGATCAAGAATACCAAAGTTTATTCCGCCTTCACAGAATAATAATATGCAATAAACAAAACGGGGTCGTATAGGGGGAAGGCCCCATGAACAACCAATCACATTCAAGCATTATGTTAATATAATATACAATTAATAGTAACCTAAAAAGTATTCATAGCAATTCTGCCTAGAGACAGACTCAAAGTCACAATGTTTGACCTTATCACCTTGGCTTGAGGCCAATGTTCTCAACACAAAATATATGTTCTTAACGTCCAGCAACTAACCGCAGACGCATCTTGCTTCACACTTCGCCTTAGCACTTCTGGTAATCTTAGTACAAGCTTAGCATGAGATGAAAACATTTTCTAAAACATTATCTTCTAAAACAGACCTAAGGAGTAACTCTACCTTTCCTTACAATATCTAAAGAGTAACTCTACATTTCCTTACAGCTATCATCTTGATCCTTCAGCTTCTATACTTTTTGCATCACTAACAGAGGGTGAGTGTGCTGAACAACTTATGTTTTCACAACAGTCTATTTATAATAAAAAAAATATTGCTGTAAGAATATGACAAGCATTAGCACAGCAGCAATGAAAAAAAAATCACCATATAATGTCTGTTATGATTATTTCCTATGATCATCATCGCCATCTTGTGGCCACAATGCGGTATATTGCTGATTGAGGTATTTCAGGAAAAGAACTGCATTATGTCTACTAGACGGCGCTTACTATCATAACAAATAATCCTATTAGACAAAATGCAGCATTCTGTCGCTGTGGCTGTGCGAATGTTTGCCACATTCATACAGCATTTTTTTTTCCATAAATAGACCCTTTAAAGTGTATCAAAAAACATTTTCTTATGTACAATAGGGAAGGGTTAAAACCCCTGTTATCTATCTCCAATTGGGGTGATTTTCTTTCACTTCTTGTCTTGTACACACAAGAGGAAATGGGATAGGAAACAATCCAAAGTTCGAAAAATTCCCGTAATGCCACGTACACACCACCGGACTTTCCGGCAGACTAGGTCCGACGGTCTTTTCGACTGACTTTCTGAACGAACGGACTTGGCCACACACGGGCAGACTAAGTCCGTTCGAAAGTCCATTCGTTTTGAACGTGATGACGTAAGATGGGACTTAGCCAGTTAGATGTTCAGTAGCCAATAGCTGCCTTTGCATCGTATTTGGTCCATCGGACCAGCATACAGACAAACGATTTTCCCGATTTTAGTCCGTCAGAATTGAGTCCGTTGGATAGATTTGAAACATGTTATATTTCTAGGTCCGTCTGATTTTTTATTTTTTTTTGAAAAACGATCGGACTAGCCCACACACGATCAGATTGTCTGACAGACTGACCCCTTCGGACCTATTCTGCCGGAAAGTCCGGTCGTGTGTATGCAGCATAATTGTCACTGAAACAAAGGTCCCTATTGGGAGATTTTTCTTCATTCCTGGTGACAACTCAAAATGTTGGATATGTCCTTCCCTTTCAGTCCTGAAGACAATGGACACCAAGCCAAACAGAAAGAGGAAACCTCTTTAGCAGGAATGTAGACAACAATAAAAACCTGAAAGAGGGTCTGCTTGTTCATGACTCTGTAGCGTCACCCCCGTTCAGGCCATTGGAAGGGGACTGACTCCAAAGGTTGCCCCGACCTTGCAAACCTCCCGACTCCCGGACATATTTCAAAGTGATAATGCAATTACACAGACACCAGACTGTAGCAAAATAAACAACAATATTGCTTAAAGCGATAGTAAACCGTAGTTGATGGAAAAACAAAAATCCCCAAAAAGTCAATATCATAATGTTCTAGTATACATCGCATACTAGCACACTATGAGAGACTTACCTTAGAACGAAACCCTCTGGTGCTGCGCTGTCACCACTGAGAGGGCTAATCTTCCCACGCTCTTCCTTCTTGGTTTGTGTCCTCCGGCTACATGAGTGGCCAGGGGGCGTGATGATGTCACACCTGTGCGTGAGCCGCTGTTTATGGCACGGGCTCTGGAGGTCCAGCACTTGTAGAGTGTCGGAGTGTCGGCAGATGTATTTTATTGGGATTTTATGTGATAGACCAACACAAAGTAACACATAATTGTGAAGTGGAAGGAAAATGATAAATGGTTTATAAAATTGTTTACAAATAAATGTGTGAAAAGTGTGAGGTACATTTGTATTCAGCCCCCGGAGTCAATACTTTGTAGAACCACTTTTTGCTGCAATTAAAGCTGCAAGTGTTTTTGGGGATGTCTCTACCAGCTTTGCAAATCTAGAGAGGGACATTTTTGACCATTCTTCTTTGCAAAATATCTCAAGCTCTGTCAGATTGGATGGAGAACTTTCAAATCTTGCCACAGATTCTGGATTTAGGTCTGGACTGTGACTGGGCCATTCTAACACATAAATATGCTTTGATCTAAACCAGGGGTGTCCAAACTTTTTTCAAAGAGGGCCGGATTTGATGAAGTGAACATGCGCGAGGGCCGACCATTTTGCCTGACATTCTTTGAATCGTTAAAATTCGGTCTAAGTGTGTTCGTTCGAGCTCTAATACACTGCCCAACAAGAATTCTCTTGCCTTTGTGGCTGTGTGTGGGAAGAAATGAGCTTGGGCGTATTTGTACATACTGTATTAATTGGCGTATAACACACACCTTCACTTTAAGAGGGAAGTTTCAGGAAAAAAAAAAGTTTAAATAAAGAACTGTGAAGCAAAATAATGGTCAGTGCCCACCAATGCAGCCTAATCAGTGCACATCTGCAGACCCACCTTTGCCAGGAACACACCCACCACAGCCAGGAATGCCCCCACCATAGCCAGGAATGCCCCCTCCATAGCCAGGAATGCCCCCCCATAGCCAGGAATGCCCCCCCATAGCAAGGAATGCCCCCACCATAGCCAGGAATGCCCCCACCATAGCCAGGAATTCCCCCACCATTGCCAGGGACACAGCACCATTGCCAGGGACACAGCACCATTGCCAGGGACACAGCACCATTGCCAGGGACACAGCACCATTGCCAGGGACACAGCATCATTGCCTGGGACACAGCATCATTGCCAGGAATGCCTCCCCAAATGCCTCACCATTGCCAGGAATGCCTCCCCAAATGCCTCACCATTGCCAGGAATGCCTCCCCAAATGCCTCACCATTGCCAGGAATGCAGCACCATTGCCAGGAATGACTCACCATTGCCAGGAATGCAGCACCATTGCCAGGAACGCAGCACCATTGCCAGGAATGCCTCCCCAAATGCCTCACCATTGCCAGGAATGACTCACCATTGCCAGGGACGCAGCACCATTGCCAGGGACGCAGCACCATTGCCAGGAATGCCTCCCCAAATGCCTCACCATTGCCAGGAATGCCTCCCCAAATGCCTCACCATTGCCAGGAATGCAGCACCATTGCCAGGAATGCAGCACCATTGCCAGGAATGACTCACCATTGCCAGGAACGCAGCACCATTGCCAGGGACGCAGCACCATTGCCAGGAATGCCTCCCCAAATGCCTCACCATTGCCAGGAATGACTCACCATTGCCAGGGACGCAGCACCATTGCCAGGGACGCAGCACCATTGCCAGGGACGCAGCACCATTGCCTGGGACGCAGCACCATTGCCAGGAATGCCTCCCCAAATGCCTCACCATTGCCAGGAATGCCTCCCCAAATGCCTCACCATTGCCAGGAATGCAGCACCATTGCCAGGAATGCAGCACCATTGCCAGGAATGACTCACCATTGCCAGGAATGCAGCACCATTGCCAGGAATGACTCACCATTGCCAGGAATGACTCACCATTGCCAGGAACGCAGCACCATTGCCAGGAACGCAGCACCATTGCCAGGAACGCAGCACCATTGCCAGGAACACAGCACCATTGCCAGGAACACAGCACCATTGCCAGGAATGCACTGACGAGTGCCAAAGGAGAATCTCCTGTTTACACGGCGGCTTCTTTAATAGAAAGTCCCGCCTCCTTTGATGGACAGAAAAGTCGTCCAATGGCAGTGCAGGAGAAGGACTTTCTATTACAGAGGCCGCCCGTAAACAGGAAATTCTCCTGTGTACGGCGCTCGGTCCTGTCCTCCCTGTACCTTCCGAAGCATATATATCAGGGGTAATGAATTAAAATTAAAGGAGGTCCGGTCGCCAAAATTTTCTTTGGGCCGAGGTCCAAATCTCAAGTCTGTGCTACGATTTAGAAATATTGTAGTAACTGTATATCTATCAAAAACATGAGAAATGTACAATTTCCTTAGCATTTCAACAATATTTATTGTCAAGTTACATCTGGTGATCCCAGATCAAGTTAAATCTGGTGTCCCCATCACAGTGCCCCTTTAAATCAGGTGTCCCCATCACAGTGCCCCTTTACATCAGGTGTCCCCATCACAGTGCCCCTTTACATCAGGTGTCCCCATCGCAGTGCTTCTTTAAATCATGTGTCCCCATCAGTGCCCCTTTACATCAGGTGTCCCCATCACAGTGCTTCTTTAAATCAGGTGTCCCCATCACAGTGCCCCTTTAAATCAGGTGTCCCCATCACAGTGCCCCTTTACATCAGGTGTCCCCATCACAGTGCTTCTTTAAATCAGGTGTCCCCATCACAGTGCCCCTTTACATCAGGTGTCCCCATCACAGTGCCCCTTTAAATCAGGTGTCCCCATCACAGTGCCCCTTTACATCAGGTGTCCCCATCACAGTGCCCCTTTAAATCAGGTGTCCCCATCACAGTGCCCCTTTAAATCAGGTGTCCCCATCACAGTGCCCCTTTACATCAGGTGTCCCCATCACAGTGCCCCTTTAAATCAGGTGTCCCCATCACAGTGCCCCTTTAAATCAGGTGTCCCCATCACAGTGCCCCTTTAAATCAGGTGTCCCCATCACAGTGCCCCTTTAAATCAGGTGTCCCCATCACAGTGCCCCTTTAAATCTGGTGTCCCCATCACAGTGCCCTTTTACATCAGGTGTCCCCATCACAGTGCCCCTTTACATCAGGTGTCCCCATCACAGTGCCCCTTTACATCAGGTGTCCCCATCACAGTGCCCCTTTAAATCAGGTGTCCCCATCACAGTGCCCCTTTAAATCTGGTGTCCCCATCACAGTGCCCCTTTACATCAGGTGTCCCCATCACAGTGCCCCTTTACATCAGGTGTCCCCATCACAGTGCCCCTTTACATCAGGTGTCCCCATCACAGTGCCCCTTTACATCAGGTGTCCCCATCACAGTGCCCCTTTACATCAGGTGTCCCCATCACAGTGCCCCTTAACATAAAATGTGCACATCAGGATTTCCCTTAACATAAAATAAGTGTCATGCTGATGGGCACATTTTATATTAAGGGGCACTCTGATGGACACAACAAAACATGCCCCTTAACTTAAAATTTGCCCATCAAAGTGCCCCTTTTAATATAAAATGTACCTATCAGTGTTGCTCTTAAAATAAAATCTGCCCATCAGCGTGCCCCTTAACATGAAATAAGGGTCACACTGATGGGCACCTATTATGTTAGGAGGCATTCTGATGGACAATTTTTATTTAAGGGGCATGCTGATGAGTATATTTTTAATGTGCACATCGATGGGCATATTTTGTTAAGGGGCACCTTAACAAAACATGCCCATCAGTGTGCACATAAAAAATATATCCATCAGCGTGCCCCTTAAAATAAAATGTGCCCATCAGAGTGTCCTTTAACATAAAATTTTCCCATCAGCGTGCCCTTTACAAAAAAAAGCCCCTTAAAATATGCCCAACAGTGTGCACAACACTGATCACTAATAGATAACTAATGTGCCCACATACCTTAACTGCACGAGTGTGGGCACAACTGAAGCTGCCTCGCGATGAGATCCAGTACCCGGGAACCGCGGGCAGCAGGGGGGGCGGGGCGCGCACGTGACGTCACACCCCTACTGCCCGTGTCTCTTCAGCTCCGAGAGACGCGGCCAGGAGCAGGGGGCGGGCGCATGCGCGCAGCGTCACTGGTTGCTGGGGAAACCCGCGGTCCCAGCAAACCAGTGATTGCTGTCGCTTGCTACACTGGCACTGACGGCTGATATGTATCTTTTGTGGCCCCGGCGCTGGGAGATCGTCGGGGGCCACAAAAGATATGTATGTCCAAATAACCAGGCGGGCCGTTCAAAACCGGGCCGCGGGCCGGACTTTGGACATGCCTGATCTAAACCATTCCATTGTAGCTCTGGCTGTATGTTTCAGGTCGTTGTCCTGCTGGAAGGTGAACCTCAGTCTCAAGTCTTTTGCAGACTCTAATGCCGCGTACACACGATTGGAATTTTGGCCGGAAGAAGCTGTGATGGTTTTCCCGATGGAATTCTGATGGAATTTCGCTTAAGTTGTCTTGCATACACAGGGTCACACCAAATTCCAACCTTCAAGAACGCGGTGACATACAAAACGTATGTCAGGATTAGAAAAAGGAATTTCAATACCCAGTAGCCAATAGCTTCCATCTCGTAGTTGAATCTGAGCATGCGTGAGTTTTTGCGTGTTGGAATTGCATACACACAATTGGAATTTCCATCGGAAAAATTGAGAACCTGCTATCAAATTTTTGCTGGCGGGAATTCGGCCAGCTAAATTCCAATGGAGCATATACACGGTTGCATTTACCGATGAAAAGCTCTCATCGGTCTTTTGCTGGCCGAAATTCCGATCGTGTGTACGCGGCATAACAGGTTTTCTTCTAACATTGCCCTGTATTTGGCTTCATCCATCTTTCCATCAACTCTGACCAGCTTCCCTGTCCCTGCTGAAGAAAAGCAGCCCCACAGCATGATGCTGCCACCACCATGTTTCACAGTGGGGAGGGTGTGTTCAGGGTGATGTGCAGTGTTAGTATTTCCCCACACTTTGCTTTTAGGCCTAAAAGTTCAATCTTGGTCTCATCTGACCAGAGGACCTTTTTCCACATGTTTGCTGTGTCTCCCACATGGCTTCTCACAAACTGCAAAAAGGGACTTCTTATGGCTTTCTTTCAATAATGTATTTCTTCTTGCCACTCTTCCATAAAGGACAGATTTGTGGAGAGCACGACTAATAGTTGTCCTGTGGACAGATTCTCCCACCTGAGCTGTGTATCTCTGCAGCTCCTTGTCACGAATGTCACATCTACCCCAATGAAGGTCATCAGACACTATAGCGTGCTACTGTGTGCTTCACCTATAGCAGCCCACTTTCCCTTAAGGGTACTTGGTTGCCCCCATGACTTATACACAAAACTACAGTGCCTGGCCACCATACCAGGGCAGACGCGAACAGAGCAAACAACGGACTACTTCCAGTTTAGCAGACAGCGTGGATCTATGACAGTCCAGGTAAAAGGCAGGCTGAGTTCCGGGAATAGTCCAATATCCGATCCGGGTCATACACAGGGAAGTCCAACAGCAACTCAGGGCAGACAAACGGGAGGCTTTATCAGGAACAACGCAGGTAACTCTGCCTCTATCACAAGCAAGGCATATAGAGTTTGGTTTGCTTATATCAGGTGACTGACCATCACCTTGCAGGTAAACACAGACAGGGAGAATGCAACAGCCAACACCCGGATGCTGGAATGAGGAGCAAGAGCACTAAGTGATCCTGACACTCCTCCATAATTACCATGGGCCTCTTGGCTGCTTCTCCAATGAATGCTCTCCTTGTCCAGCCTGTCAGTTTAGATGGACGGCCATGTCTTGATAGGTTTGCAGTTGTTCCATACTATTATCATGTTCGGATGATGGATTGAACAGTGCTCCATGAGATGTCCAAAGCTTGGGAGATTTTTGTTTTATAACCTTACCCTGCTTTAAACTTCTCCACAACTTTATCCCTGACCTGTCTGGTGTATTCATTGGCCTTCATGATGCTGTTTGTTCATTAAGGTTCTCTAACAAACCCCTGAGGGCTTCGCAGAACAGCTGAATGTATACTGAGAGTAAATTACACATAGACGGACTATATTTACTAATTAGGTGGCAATTGGTTCCACTAGATTTTAGTTAGAGGTATCAGAGTAAAGGGGGCGGAATACAAATGCACCCCACACTTTCCACATACTTATTTGCAAAAAAAAAAAAGAAAAACATTTATCATTTTCCTTCCACTTCACAATTATGTGCCATTTACTGTTGGTCTATCACATAAAATCCCAATAAAATACATTTGCCTTTTTGGTTGTTACATGCCCAAATGTGGAAAATGTCAAGGGGTGTGAATACTTTTTCAAGGCTCTCTATGACCCCAGGTATAAAATGGAAGAGAATGACCTTTTTATGTCAGACTGCTCCCTTCAAATCCTGATGCCATGGGCCCAACAAACGTTGTGGCACAATTATAAAGCAAGCTACAAGAAATACAATACCTAATCTCTGAGTAGAGTCCCCCATAAAGTGTACATACCGTATATACTCGAGTATAGGCCGACCCGAATATAAGCCGAGGCCCCCAATTTACCCCCAAAAAAACTGGCAAACTTATTGACTCGTGTATAAGTCGAGGGTGAGATATGCCTGTCCATCCCTGTGTGTGTGTCCGTCCCTGTGTGTCCGTCCATCCCTGTGTGTGTGTGTGTCCATCCATCCATCCATCCCTGTGTGTGTGTGTGTCCATCCATCCATCCATCCCTGTGTGAGTGTGTGTCCATCCATCCATCCATCCCTGTGTGTGTGTGTCTCCATCCATCCATCCCTGTGTGTGTGTGTCTCCATCCATCCATCCATCCCTGTGTGTGTGTGTCTCCATCCATCCATCCATCCCTGTGTGTGTGTGTCTCCATCCATCCATCCCTGTGTGTGTGTGTCCGTGTGTGTGTGTGTGTGTGTGTGTGTGTGTGTGTGTGTGTGTGTCCAGCCTACCTGTGTCCCGAGCCTCCGTCCCGTGCCTTGCCTCCTTGCCTCCGTCCCGTGCCGTGCCTTGCCTCCTTGCCTCCGTCCCGTGCCGTGCCTTGCCTCCTTGCCTCCATCCCGTGTCGTGTCGTGCCTTGCCTCCGTCCCGTCCCGTGCCTTGCCTTGCCTCCGTCCCGTGCCTTGCCAGGATCGCCTCGGCGGCCATTCTAAAATTCAAAAGCCCCGCCTCCGCCTCCGCCTGTGATAGGCGGAACACTGAATTTCCCAGCAGCCTGTGTTCCGCCTATCACCGATATCGTCTCATCCTCGTACTACGGACGAGGATGAGACGATGTCCGTGATAGGCGGAACACAGGCTGCTGGGAAATTCAGTGTTCCGCCTATCACAGGCGGAGGCGGAGAAGGAGGCGCGGCTTTCAAATTGTAGTATGTCCGCCGTCTGTCTGCTCGATACGCTGATCGAGCAGTCAGACGGCGATGACTCGAGTATAAGCCGAGGGGGGCACTTTCAGCCTCAAAAAAGAGGCTGAAAATCTCGGCTTATACTCGAGTATATACGGTATATTGTGCGAAGAGTCCTTTAGACCCCTTTCACGCCAAGGGCGTTTTGCAGGCGCTATAGCGTTAGAAATAGCACCTGCAATCCGCCTTAAAACAGCTGCACCATTGTCTGTAATGTGAAAGCCCCGAGGGCTTTCACACTGCAGCGGTGCGCTGGCAGGACATCAGGAAAAGTCCTGCCAGAAGCTTCTTTGGAGCGTTAAAGGAGCAGTGTGTTTACCGCTCCTCCACCGCTACTCCCCATTGAAATCAATGGAGCAGCGCTGTAATACCGCGGGCAAAACGCCTCTATTGAGGCGTATTGCTGGCGGTTTTAACCCTTTCTCGCCCACTAGCGGGGAGTAAAAGTGCCCTGCTATTGACCAAAATGCGCCGCAAATCTGACGGTAAAATGCTGCTAAAAATAGCAGCGTTTTACCGCCGACACTATGGGCGGCGTGGTGTGAAAGGGGTCTAAGGTGGGGGGAGAAGAGGAGAGTGGAGGAGTCCTTGTGCTGTAGATGTTCAGTGTCTTCAGCTAGCTCAATAAGGGCTTAGGATTGCTGTGCAATGGCGACCAGCAACAGAAGATAGCATGCGCAAAGTGTTTCCTTTGTGAGGCTTGCCGACTGCCTATCTGTAAATATACATCATTACTTTATTGTTAAATACTGGGGTTATGGCAGCTGCTGCCATAACCCCGGTATCTTTATTTACAGCAGACAGCCGGCTTTCGCCGCAAGATCACTTTTATAGGTACCTCTCCCACCGCTTATCAAAGCCATCGGTAACCGAGGAACCAATCTGGTGCCTCTAATGGCTAGGAAGGAAGTTGAGGGCAAGTGAGGGCAAGATAGCCCCCACTCGGCTCTATGCCCTTGGAGGACAAGAGCAAAGTCTGACATCACTTCCGCCTCTCTAGCTTAAAAAGGATTTTTGTTTTCCTTAAAGGCAAAATGTCATATATTTTTTTCTTTTTTTGCTTTCAAAGGTAAATGAGAAATCTGGGGTCTTTTTGACCCCAGATCTCATAATAAAGAGGGCCTTTAGGGTGGCACAGTGGTGTAGTGTAGTGGGAGCACTCTCACCTAGTAGTAAAAAGGGTTTGCTGGTTCGAATCCCAACCACGACACTACCCATGTAGGCCCCCCCCCGGGCACCCCGGCCTCCCCCCACACCCCAAAGACATGCTGGTAGGCTAGTTGGCTTCTGTACAAAATTGGCCCTAGTATATGAATATGAGTTGAGGATAGGAATGAGCTTCAAGTTCAAGTTTAACTCATGTTCAACTTGAACATTGCCTGTTCACCTGTTCAGCGAACAGTGAACAATTTGGGCTGTTCGCAGCAAATTCAAAAAGCCACAGAACACCCTGTACAAGTCTATGGGAGAAATATAAAGTGCTAATTTTAAAGGCTAATATGCAAGTTACTGTCCTAAAAAGTGTTTGGGGACCTGGGTCCTGCCCCAGGGGACATGGATCAATGCAAAAAAAAAGTTTTAAAAACTGAAGTTTTTTCGGGAGCAGTGACTTTAATAATGATTAAAGTGAAACAATAAAGGTGTAATATTGCTTTAAATTTCGTACCTGGGGGGTGTCTATAGTATGCCTGTGAAGGGACGCATGTTTCCCATGCTTAGAACTGTCCCTGCACAAAGTGTCATTTCTGCAGGAAAAAAAGTCATTTAAAATCACTTTAATCATTATTAAAATCACCGCTCCCAAAAAAACTACCCTTTTTAAATCTTTTTTTGCATTGATACATGTTCCCTGGGGCAGGACCCGGGTCCCCAAACACTTTTTAGGACAGTTACTTGCATATTAGTAGGGATGAGCTTCGTGTTCGAGTCAAACGTACGTTCGACTCGAACATTGGCCGTTCGGCCGTTCGGCGAATTCCGAACGTTTTGGCCGTTCGCGTCAAAATTCGAGTGACGCGCGCGCGGACCACAATGCACTGCGTTGGCGCAGTGCATTGCTGCCCGATGATTGGCCAAGCATGCACTGTGACCCCGCATGCTTGGCCAATCGCAGCGCCGGCAGCGAGGAGAGCCATGATTGGCCACAGGCATCCTGCCTGTGGCCAATCATAGCTCAGGCTGTGTAGTGCACGCCCCACACTATATAAGGCCGCCTTTAAGGCGGCCTCCTGTAGTGTGTTACTTTGCATCTGAAGCAGTGGGTGTTCTGTGTACCTTCAACACAGTACACACCAATCGTTTTTGGCTGATTTCCTATCTTGCTGCTGTGTAGTGGTTGTTGTCTGTGCCCTGACTGCAGTATACACCACTATATTCACCTCACCTATATAGCTAGTGATCTAGCTTTAACCACTTAACAACTGCCCATTGCCGATTAACGGCTTCAGGGCGGTTGTTTAACTCAGAGAGGCCGTTAATTAACGGCCTCCCAAAATTCTGCTCTCACGTGCCCCGAGGTGTGCGCACTCGAGAGCATCCGTGACCGCCGGGTCCATAGGACCCGGCGCATCACGGTAAACGGCCGCTCATAGCGGCCGTTTACCACGTGATTGCTCCGTCAAATGACGGAGTGATCACTTGGAAACAAACCGGCGTCATGTTATGACGCCTGTTCCTACCTCCCCTTTCTGTACCGATCGGTACAGCGGAGGGGAAAGAGATCGGTGTCAGCAGCGATGTGGGCTGCATCTGCAGTGCCCACATCGCTGCTCACCGAATTTAACCCCTCAATTCCCTGCCAATACTCTGCAATACCAGTGCATACTCTGCAGTACCCTGCCATTACTCTGCAGTACCCCGCCATTACTCTGCAGTACCCCGCCATTACTCTGCAGTACCCCGCCATTACTCTGCAGTGCAGTACCCCGCCATTACTCTGCAGTGCAGTACCCTGCCATTACTCTGCAGTGCAGTACCCCGCCATTACTCTGCAGTACCCCGCCATTACTCTGCAGTGCAGTACCCCGCCATTACTCTGCAGTGCAGTACCCCGCCATTACTCTGCAGTGCAGTACCCTGCCATTACTCTGCAGTGCAGTACCCTGCTATTACTCTGTAGTACCCCGCCAATACCCCGCCAATACTCTGTAATACCCTGCCATAAATTGCCATACCCAGCCATACTCAGAGATACCCAGCCATACTCGGTGATACCCTGAAATACCCAGCCATAGACGCCCCCCACCCCTCACCGCCCTCCGGTGCTTCTACCAACTCGCCAGTACGATCAAAGCCAGAATCTTTTTTTTATTTTTTATTTCAGGCTTCCCAGCCTAGAGGTGAGATGTGGGGTCATATTGACCCCCCAGATTTCACTGTAAAGAGGACCTGTCACCCCATATTCCTATTACAAGGGATGTTTACATTTCTTGTAATAGGAATAAAAGTGATCAAAAATATATTTTTGGGAAAAAAAATGTCAAACTAAAATAAATAAAGTAAAATGAACAATAAAAAAATAAAATAAAAATTAAAGCGCCCATGTCCCCATGTGCTCGCATGTGCCACACATGTGAGGTATCGCCGAGAATGTTAGAGCGAGAGCAATAATTCTAGTCCTAGACCTCCTCTGCAACTCAAAACATGTAACCAGTAAAAAAATATTTAAAGCGTCGCCTATGGGGATTTTTTAAGTAGCGACGTTTGGCGCCATTCCACGGGCATGTGCAATTTTGAAGAGTGACATGTTTGATATCTATTTACTCAGCATAACTTCATCTTTCACTTTATGCAAACATTGGGCTAACAAGTGGTTAATAATAGAGCTTGCAGTCAGTAGTGTTAGGAGTGCGTGCTGTCTGTGTGCTCTGTACCCAGTACATACCGCTATAATATAGGGCAGGCCCCTACTTTCAAACATCCAACTTACAAACATCTCCTACTTGCAAACGCAAGGAGACAGCAGCAAGTGAGATGAAAAAAGATGGACGACAAAACAAATTATACAGGGGTGATAACCCTTCCCTATGTTTTCCAAAAAGCTTAAAGATAGTTTTTTTGACTGGAGCTACACTTTAAAAATGTACCGGTTGAAAATGACAAACAGATTCAACTTAACACAACAAACCTACACAGTCCCTGTCTTGTTTGCACCGCCTGTATACTGCTGTTCTGAGTATATAGGGCCTGGGGGCCACACGCATTTCCTTTTTTTAATATGGGTACGGGGTTCCCCTTAATATGCGTACAAGACCCAAATAGGCTGGTAATGGGCAGGGAGGGCTACCCATGCCATGTTTCTCAATGATTTTCAACCATATTGCAGGAACCAGATATAACATTAAAACCGCAAGCAGTTTTAAATGGTGTTATTTCCGTTTAATGTCATTTTGTGCAGGGACTGTTCTAAACACGGGAAACACGTGGCACTTCACAGGCATACTACAGACACCCCGCAGGCACCATATTTAAAGGAATATTTCACTTTTTTTTTTCACTTTAATCGTCATTAAAATCAGTGCTCCCGCCAAAACGGTCGTTTTTAAAACTTTTTTTTGCAGTGACCCATGTCCCCTGAGGCAGGAGGCAGATCGCCAAACCCTTTTTAGGACACTATCTTGCATATTAGCCGTTAAAATTAGCACTTTCCAATTCGAACGTTCGAGTCCCATAGACTTCAATGGGGTTCTAACGTTCGTACCGAACGCGGGGGTCGTTCGCAAGTTCTGGTGCGAACCGAACCGGGGGGTGTTCGGCTCATCCCTACATATTAGCCTTTCAAATTAGCACTTTAGATTTTGAACGTTCGAGTCCCATAGACTTTAATAGGTTCTAAAGTTCACACGAAGTTTAAGTCTGTTCGCAGGTTCTGGTGCGAACCGAACCGGGGGGGTGTTCAGCTCATCCTTAGTTGGGGACCTTGGATTGCATGCTCCTTGAGGGTAGGGACCAATTTGAGTATGCAATGTATACTAGAGGAATGTCTTAATGAGACACAATGTACAGGGATAAGGACAATTGTAGACACGCACCCACACTCACTCAGGGTGAACTGGTGTTTTTATTCAACCTTATTAACTATGTAACCTATGTAACTTTATTACAAGGGATGTTGATCGCCCGCGATCGTCTCACGGAGATGCTTGTTTACATTAGCATCTCTCCGTTCTACCTAGTGATAGTGTCACCGATCTCTGCTCCCTGTGATTGGGAGCAGAGATCAGTGACGTGTCACATGAAGCCACGCACCCTACAGTTAGAATCACTCCCCAGGACACACTTAACCCCTACACTGCCCCTAATGGTTAACCCCTTCACTGCCAGTGGCATTTACACAGGAATTGGTGCATTTGTATAGCACTGATTGCTGAATTAATGCCAATGGTCCCAAACATTTTTCAAAAATGTCCGATGTGTCCACCATAATGTCGCAGTCATGATAAAAATCTCTGAACTCTGCCATTACTAGTAAAAAAAAGAATATATATTTATAAAAATGTCATAAAACTATCACCTATTATGTAAACGCTATAACTTTTGCACAAACCAATCAATAATCGTTTATTGCGGTTTTATTTATTTTTTTACCAAAAATATGTAGAAGAATACAATACGGCCTAAACTGAGGAAAAAAAATGTTTTTTTTTTATATATGTTTGAGGGATATTTATTATAGCAAAATGTAAAAAATAATGCTTTTTTTTCAAAATTTTCTTGGTTTGTAGCGCAAAAAATAAAAACCGCAGAGGTGATAAAATACCCCCAAAAGAAAGCTCTATTTGTGGGGGGGAAAAAAACCATCAATTTTTTTGGGAGCCATGTCGTACGAGCACACAATTGTCAGTTAAAGCGACGCAGTGCCGAATCGCAAAAATGCTCTGGTCAGGAAGGGGGTAAAATTCTTCTGTGGGGGCCTGAAGCGGTTAAAGATGTTCTGAGCCCAATACTTTCAATTTCATATAAGCTTCACCATGTGCCGAAAGTCATTTTCAATCATTTTAAATCTTCAGCTTCCATAGAAAGAAGATATAAAGAAGAAAGCGGATTAATGAGTGCTTCGGGGTTCCCAAGGGGGGGGTAGTACTTACAAAACCAGTGATAAATCAGATCGGATCCTTTGATGCACAGCGCTGGCAGCACCATGTGTGGTAGGACTGGTCCATAGACTAGATAAGGAAAAGAGCAGAATAGCAGGGTGCCGGGACTTTTGTGCATTAAAACCGCAAATCTTTCATATAAAACATTGTTATTGCACTCTAAATCAGAAGAAGTGATCACAGTTTTAAAGGCAGGTTCACTTCAATTAACTGTGAGTGCAATAATATAATATTATAATATATTAATGATTATCCTGAATGCAGTACCCTCCGCCAAACATGCATGCATGGGTTGTGAGGCATAGTGGCATACCTCCCAACTGTCCCTGATTTGGAGCAATGTCCCTCTGTCCCTCTTTCCTCCTCATTTGTCCCTCATTTTGGTCTGATTTCTATAGTTGTATATAAAATGCACTTTTTATCTTTCAAAAAAGTGTTTCCCAGTGCTAAATCCGATTTCTAAATTGCAAACAAAAAAAAAAAAAGGACTTGTGGGTTTAACAATATTTTTTTTTGTATAATTCCCCTTTAACCCCCCTGACGGTATTCCCGAGTCTGACTCGGGGTGGATTTTTTATACCAAAAGCGGTATCCCCGAGTCAGACTCGGGACAGCGTCGCTGGATCCAGGAGGAGGTTTCCTTACCTTCTCCTTCGAATCCAGCGATGTCTCCCCGCTGTACGAGCGAGCCGTGCCTCGCTCGATCTATCACATCGGCGATCTCCGTGCCCTGCGAGCGTTGCGACGCACGGGCACGGAGATCGGCGCCAAATTCAAAAAGTGAAATAAACAGTATACATACAGTATAATGTAATCTTACAGATTACATTGCTGTATGTAAATATTTCACATCCCCTTTGTCCCTAGTGGTCTGCCCAGTGTCCTGCATGCAGTTTTATATTGTAAAAACTGTTCTTTATGCCTGGAAACTGGAGATTGTCCATAGCAACCAAAACTGTCACTGTACATCAAAAATGATTTTAGACCAGCTAGAAAACAGCGATAATAAATTGGAATCACTCGCAGAATTGAGCGATAGCGATTTGTGGGGAGATCCGTCATCAAATACTGAAAAGTAATGACAGTGACAATTCTGCAAATCAGCAAATTTCAGTGTTTTTGATTAGATTACATTATTGAATAATTTTTATTATTGTTATATTATTATTTGGTACAATTATTTATAATTATTTATTATATTATAATTTATGATTTAATTTTTCAAACTTTATCATACCTGGGATGTCTGCTAGACTCTGGTTTGGACAGATTTAAGAGAGTTATTCCTAAGAATTGCAGGACTACAATATAAAACGCCAAATTTTCATGCAAAATAATGGTACCGCTTTTAGCACCTAAAATCCGAAATAATGGTACCGCCAGGGAGGTTAAAGGGCGTGGCAGGGGGGTGTGTCTTATGTCTTCATACTTCTTTTGCTTATAGGTGTGCCTCGTTCCCATTTCAAAATGGTGGGAGGTATGTTAATGGGACCACGCTGCAACTGTGGGCAATGCATGCGGGTGCAATGTGATGGGTTGGCATTTTGAGAGGTAAAGCAGGTCAAAAGCGATCCACCGCTGATCACTTTTCATGGAGGCAGCCGTATTGCTGCACTTACAGTATAAACAAGCCCAAAAAGAGGGATGCAATTGCAGCTTTTGCATTTCTTGGATTGCAGATTTTCTACTGACCCCAGAGCTCTGTATCACTTAATACTGATGTCTGAACTCTGCGCCACCTACTGCTGACCTCTGAACTCTGCACCACTTACTGATGACCTCTGAACTCTGCACCAGCGACTAATGACCTCTGAACTCTGCATCACTTACTGCTGACCTTGAAACTCTGCACCACTTACTGCTGACCTCTGAACTCTGCACCACTTACTGCTGACCTCGGAATTCTGCATCACTTACTGCTGACTTCTGAACTCTGCACTACTTACTGCTGACCTCTGAACTCTGCACCACTTACTCCTGAACTGTAAACTCTGCACCACTTACTGCTGACCTCCGAACTCTGTACCATTTACTACAAAACTCTGAACTCTGCACCACTTACTGCTGACCTCTGAACTCTGCACCACTTACTCCTGAA
Source organism: Lithobates pipiens (assembly GCF_037356315.1). Lineage (NCBI taxonomy): Eukaryota > Metazoa > Chordata > Amphibia > Anura > Ranidae > Lithobates > Lithobates pipiens. The sequence continues at coordinate 573,228,736 of NW_027507764.1, forward strand.
CTGTAAACTCTGCACCACTTACTGCTGACCTCCGAACTCTGTACCATTTACTACAAACCTCTGAACTCTGCACCACTTACTGCTGACCTCTGAACTCTGCACCACTTACTGCTGACCTCTGCACCAGCTACTATTGATCTCTGAACTCTGCACTACTTACTACAGACCTTTGAACATTGCACAGGCTACTATTGACCTCTGAACTCTGCACCAGCTACTATTGACCTCTGAGCTCTGCACCACTTACTGCTGATCTCTTAAATGTGTGCCACTTACTGCTGAACTTTGGACTTTATGTCACTAACAACTGATCTTTGACCTCTGCTCCACTTACTAGAGACCTCTTGACTGTGTGATCACTAGGGATGAGCTTCGTGTTCGAGTCGAACGCATGTTCGACTCGAACATCGGTCGTTCGTGCGTTCGCCGAATTCCGAACGTTTGGGCCGTTCGCGGCAAAATTTGTGTGGCCCACAATGCACTGCGATGGCGCAATGCATTGCTGTCTCACGATTGGCCAAGCATGCACTGTGACCCCGCATGCTTGGCCAATCGCAGCGCCAGTAGCGAGGAGAGCAATGGTTCAGACTGTGTAGTGCACGCCCCACACTATATAAAGCCGCCTTTCAGGCGGCCTCGTGTAGTGTTTGTTAGCATCTGAAGCAGTGGGTGTTCTGTGTACCTTCAACACAGTTACACACCAATCGTTTTTGGCTGATTTACTATTTTGCTCTTGTGTAGTGGTTACTGTCTGTGCCCTGACCGCAGTATACACCACTATATTCACCTCACCTATATAGCTAGTGATCTAGCTTTAATAATAGAGCTTGCAGTCAGTAGTGTTAGTGCGTGCTGTCTGCGTGCTCTGTACCCAGTACATACCACTATATACACCTACATAGCTGTTCTCTATTTGAGCCCAATTGTCATTTGCTGGAGTTATTGGAAGTTGTGTGTGCCTCCAGCACAGCACAGTATACATCTGTATATACCCCTTTAACTCTGCTGTTTTCTGGTTATTATCTGCGTGCCCTGACCGCAGTATACACCGTGATATTCACCTCACCTATATAGCTAGTGGTCCATCTTTAACAATAGAGCTTGCAGTCAGTAGTGTCACTCAGGAGATAGTGCGTGCTGTGTGCCTGCTCTGTACCCAGTACATACCGCTATTATCCACCTACATAGCTGTTCTCTATTTGGGCCTGATTGGCATCTGCTGGAGTTATTGGAAGTTGTGTGTGCTTCCAGCACAGCACAGTATACATCTGTATATACCCCTTTAACTCTGCTGTTTTCTTGTTATTGTCTGCGTGCCCTGACCGCAGTATACACCGTGATATTCACCTCACCTATATAGCTAGTGGTCCATCTTTAACAATAGAGCTTGCAGTCAGTAGTGTCACTCAGGAGATAGTGCGTGCTGTGTGCCTGCTCTGTACCCAGTACATACCGCTATTATCCACCTACATAGCTGTTCTCTATTTGGGCCCGATTGACATCTGCTGGAGTTATTGGAAGTTGTGTGTGCTTCCAGCACAGCACAGTATACATCTGTATATACCCCTTTAACTCTGCTGTTCTATAAAAAAGGCATCTGCAGGAGTTAGTGGGTGTTGTGTGCCTCCAGCACAATATAAACTACCCAACTACTGTTTTACCCAACTCCCTTCAGGCCATTACCATGTCTGGAAGGCCAGCAAGGAGAGGCAGACAGGCGCGAGCCGATAAAAGAGGGCAAGCAGGCTCTGTGTCTAGAGACAACAGTGCTGGTCGTGGACGCGGTGCATTGTCATCAGCACGTGGCCATGGGACATGCTTGTCCTTCTTTTCTGCAGCTGGACATGTTGAACCGCAACATGCCAACGACTTGGTAGAGTGGATGACCAAGCCCTCTTCATCCTCCTCATCCTCTCTCACCCAGTCTCAGGGTAGTAGAAAAGCAGCTGCCAACACATCGTCGTCCCTCCTCTCAATGTCATCATCAGTGACTCCTTCCCTAGACCCACCACGTCCTCCTGAGGAGTCTCCTGAACTCTTTGAGCACAGTGTTGGGTACATGCTCCAGGAGGATGCCCAGTGTTTGGTGGGCTCTGATGATGACACTCAGCTAGAGGAAGGCAGTAGCGTGAGCACAGAGAGAGGGGATGCTCAAGAAGGACAGCAATCTGGCAGTCATGTTCCACAAGCTGCAGCATACTGCCAGGTTTGCTACAGCGATGAAGAGGGAGGGGATGATGAGGGCACTGACTCCACGTGGGTGCCTGGAAGGAGGGAGGAGGAGGAGGAGGAGGCACATGTCCAACGAGGCAGGATGCCCTCCGGGGGCCAGCTTAGGGGCAGCACACCGACTGAATCACACCGCAGAGCTCCGCCTGCGCAGAGCGCTTCCTCTGCGCAGAGCGCTTCCTCTGCGCGTTATTCTAAAAGTTCTTTGGTGTGGGCCTTTTTTGAGACGAGTGCATCAGATCGCACCGCTGCTATTTGCAACATATGTCTCAAGCGTATCTCACGTGGCCAAAACATCAGCCGCTTGGGCACCACATGCTTGACCAGACATATGTTGACCTGCCATGCAGCTCGTTGGCAAGCATACCTCAAAGACCCACACCAAAGAACAAAGCAGACCTCTCCTTGCTCCTCATCAGCTGGCATCTCCAACCCCACTAGACCTTCAGTCCTCTCTGAAACCTGCTCTGAGAGGAATGAAGGTGTAGAATTAGGTGTGTCACAGCCAAGTGCTTCCGGGAACTCTGCTAGTGGTACATCCACGTCCGATTATAGCAGACAAATGTCCCTGCCCCAGCTGCTGGACCGGCGGAAGAAATTTACTCCCAGCCATCCACATGCCCAGCGGTTGAATGCTAGCTTGGCTAAATTGCTAGCACTTCAACTGCTGCCTTTTCAGTTGGTAGACTCGGCCCCCTTCCGTGAGTTTGTACAATGTGCGGTTCCTCAGTGGCAGGTCCCCAAATGCCACTTTTTCTCACGGAAGGCAATTCCGGCTCTCTACCGGCATGTGGAAGGCAATGTCCTTGCCTCGCTGGACAGGGCGGTCAGTGGTAAGGTGCATATTACCGCTGACTCATGGTCCAGCAGGCATGGACAGGGACGTTACCTGTCTTTCACGGCCCATTGGGTCACTCTTCTGGCTGCTGGGAAGGATGCAGGACAAGGTGCAGTAGTATTGGAGGTTGTTCCGCCACCACGCCTCCAAAATGCTACTATTGGTTGTGACACACCTCTCTCCTCCACCCCCTCCTCTTCTTCTTCCTCCATGGCCTCTTCCAGTGCTCTGTCCTCAGAACCAGCGGTGCTCCGTAGGCGTTGCAGGGGCTACGCAAGTATGCAGGCAAAACGATGCCATGCCGTGCTTGCGCTGGTTTGTTTGGGGGACAGGAGCCACACTGGGGCGGATGTTTTGTCAGCTCTGCAGGGGCAGGCCGAGAGGTGGTTGACGCCACGCCAGCTTAAGCCAGGAATGGTGGTTTGCGACAATGGCACCAACCTCCTCTCCGCCCTCCGACAGGGACAACTGACCCATGTGCCCTGTGTAGCTCACGTCCTTAACCTGGTGGTGCAGCGGTTCTTGGGCAGGTACCCCGGCTTACAGGATGTCCTGAAACAGGCCAGGAGAGTCTGTGTGCATTTCCGCCGATCATTTAATGCCTGTGCTCGGCTGGCTGAGCTCCAAAAGGAGTTGAACCTGCCCAAGAACCGCCTTATATGTGACATGCCCACCAGATGGAACTCAACATTGGCCATGCTGCAGCGGCTGCACACGCAGCAGAGGGCCATCAATGAGTACCTGTGCGACTACGGCACCAGGACAGGGTCAGGAGAGCTTGGTTTTTTCTCACCACGCCAGTGGGGCATGATCAGGGATGCATGCACTGTCCTGTCACCGTTTGAGGAGGCCACAAGGATGGTGAGCAGTGACAGTGCATGCATCAGTGACACTATACCTCTTGTCCACCTCTTGGAGCATACGCTGCGTGGAATAATGGACAGGGCACTTGAGGCAGAACAGAGGCAGGAAGAGGAGGACGTCCTTGCCTCTCAAGGCCCCCTTTATCCAGACAGTGTTCCTGCTGTGCCACCCATCACACAGGAAGAGGATGAGGAGGAGGAAGAGGAGGAGGAGGATGATTGTGTCAGCATGGAGGTGGAGGCTGGCACTCAGCATCAGCAGCAGCAGTCTTATAGGGATGATTTACAGTCCCAAGAAACACGTGGACTTGTACGTGGCTGGGAGGAGGTAGCTGCGGATCATGTTGTCCTTAGTGACCCAGAGGACTCCGGACCGAATGCCTCAGCTAACCTACGCTGCATGGCCTCCCTGATCCTGCAAAGCCTGCGGAAGGATCCTCGTATTCTTCGGATCAAGGAGAGGGACCATTACTGGCTGGCCACTCTCCTTGATCCACGGTACAAGGGTAAGGTTGCCGACCTTATCTTGCCATCGCAGAGGGAGCAGAGGATGAGACATCTCCGGGAGGGCTTGCAGAAAGCTCTGTGCAACGCGTTCCCAGAGACTGGGAGGTCACAAACTCCTGGTCCTGGACAACGTGTTGCTGAGGCATCAGTCAGAAGGAGCGGTGGAGAAGGTGGCCGTCTGACTGATGCTTTCAGACAATTTTTTAGTCCGCAGCCCCAAGGTATGATTGGTTCCAGCACCCATCGCCAGCGTCTAATTTACATGGTGCAGGAATACCTAGGGGCAAGGTCAGACTTGGACACCTTTCCCACTGAAAATCCTCTGGCTTACTGGGTCTTGAGGATGGATCACTGGCCAGAGCTTGCACAGTATGCAATTGAGCTACTGGCCTGTCCTGCATCCAGCGTTCTTTCGGAACGCACCTTCAGTGCTGCTGGTGGCTTCGTTACCGATCACAGGGTGCGCCTGTCCACCGAATCAGTTGATCGACTGACCTTCATCAAGATGAATCAGTCTTGGATCACCCACAGCTACCAAGCACCTGAAGCTGATGTTACCGAATAATTTTTTTTGAAATACCACATCCCTTCAAGACTGCCTATGCTGATGCTGAGTGACTGTCCTGTTATGTTGATTGTCTATCCTCTTCCTCCTCCGCTGATATGTTGGAAGAACATTTTTGGTTCTGGGTGATGCCAGCAGCCCAATTTTTCTGCCCCTGTTTAACAGGGGCGTTTAAGTACAATTTTTGATGCAATGCTTTGCAGCAGGGCTAATTCCTGCAATAAAACTAGAGTATATGGCAGAGGTTGCAGTGTGATGGCACCAGTGCCTAAGGCCCAATTTTTCTGCCCCTGTTTAACAGGGGCGTTTAAGTACAATTTTTGATGCAATGCTTTGCAGCAGGGCTAATTCCTGCAAAAAAACTAGAGTGTATGGCAGAGGTTGCAGTGTGATGGCACCAGTGCCTAAGGCCCAATTTTTCTGCCCCTATTTAACAGGGGCGTTTAAGTACAATTTTTGATGCAATGCTTTGCAGCAGGGCTAATTCCTGCAAAAAAACTAGAGTGTATGGCAGAGGTTGCAGTGTGATGGCACCAGTGCCTAAGGCCCAATTTTTCTGCCCCTGTTTAACAGGGGCGTTTAAGTACAATTTTTGATGCAATGCTTTGCAGCAGGGCTAATTCCTGCAATAAAACTAGAGTGTATGGCAGAGGTTGCAGTGTGATGGCACCAGTGCCTAAGGCCCAATTTTTCTGCCCCTGTTTAACAGGGGCGTTTAAGTACAATTTTTGATGCAATGCTTTGCAGCAGGGCTAATTCCTGCAATAAAACTAGAGTGTATGGCAGAGGTTGCAGTGTGATGGCACCAGTGCCTAAGGCCCAATTTTTCTGCCCCTGTTTAACAGGGACATGTAATTACAATTCTTGATATAATATTTCACAGGAGGGCCCCTTCCTGTGCCCACCCAGAGTAACTGTGAGGACTTATAGTGTTGTGGCACCAGCACCACAACCACCAAAGGTCAATTTTTCTACCACTGTTCAACAATGGCATGTAATTACAATTCTTGATATAATCGTTCACAGCAGGGCGCTCCAGCGCCCACCAAGAGTCACTTTGAGGGCTTACAATGTTGTTGCAAAACCAACACCTTGTTCCGCCATTTCTGCAGAGCATATAGGGCAGGCCCCTACTTTCAAACATCCAATTTACAAACATCTCCTACTTGCAAACGGAAGGAGACAACAGCAAGTGAGATGAAAAAAGATGGACGACAAAACAAATTATACAGGGGTGATAACCCTTCCCTATGTTTTCCAAAAAGCTTAAAAATATTTTTTTTGACTGGAGCTACACTTTAAAAATGTACCAGTTGAAAATTACAAACAGATTCAACTTAACACAACAAACCTACACAGTCCCAGTCTTGTTTGCACCGCCTGTATACTGCTGTTCTGAGTATATAGGGCCTGGGGGCCACACGCATTTCCTTTTTTTAATATGGGTACAGGGTTCCCCTTAATATGCGTACAAGACCCAAATAGGCTGGTAATGGGCAGGGAGGGCTACCCATGCCATTTTTCTGAATGATTTTCAACCATATTGCAGGAACCAGATATAACATTAAAACCGCAAGCAGTTTTAAATGGTGTTATTTCCGCTTAATGTCATTTTGTGCAGGGACTGTTCTAAACACGGGAAACACGTGGCACTTCACAGGCATACTACAGACACCCACCAGGCACCATATTTAAAGGAATATTTCACTTTTTTTTTTTCACTTTAATCGTCATTAAAATCAGTGTTCCCACCAAAACGGTAGTTTTTAAAACTTTTTTTTGCAGTGACCCATGTCCCCTGAGGCAGGAGGCAGGTCGCCAAACCCTTTTTAGGACACTATCTTGCATATTAGCCGTTAAAAATTAGCACTTTCCAATTCGAACGTTCGAGTCCCATAGACTTCAATGGGGTTCTAACGTTCGTACCGAACGCGGGGGTCGTTCGCAAGTTCTGGTGCGAACCGAACCGGGGGGTGTTCGGCTCATCCCTAGTGATCACATGTGCAGCACCATGGCAGTTGCAGATCACACAGAAGCAGCTTCCTTGGCTGTGAAGGATAAGAGGGTTTAATTCCTCTCTAAGGCTGTAAGCAGATCAACCTCCACAAGCTTGGCAGTGCCTAAAAATGGAGAGCCACTGAGCATGTGCAGAGCAGGGTGAGACTTTGTATTACTGGATTTTAAACAGTATAAACATGTATTTTTAATGTTTTTCATAGCTATCTGCAAAAAGTTTAACACCGCGACACTATTACTTTTGAGTCATTTTAGTTTGGTGGGTGGATGTCAGTCTGGAGGAGTGGGCTTTCCTAGGCAGAATGTATTTCCATGCATTAGAGCCACCTGATTGCTTCCATCTGACAGCCAACCGGCTCATAATTATGTGACCACTGTGACTGTCAACGATACCGAATAGGGGACATCCAGCAGCAAGGATGACAAGATCTGTGTAGCTGCATTTAGGAAACTTAAACCAGACTGAATACAGTATAATTAAAGTTCATTAATAGTGTAACAAAACTCATCAAAACACCAGAAAGCAGAATACACAGCAACCGTAAAACTATAAGTGAACATAAACCAAGTGACAAAATACCAAACCAGCAATCGAAGTAACAGAAAACCTAATTAGCAAACAAACTATAATACAATATATACAAACAAAAGGTAAGCATGGATCGACAGAGTAAACTGGAGGTGCAAGGGACAGTCAGAAAGGGAGAACCAAGACTGGGATCAGGAACAAGGAGAGTAGATATGAAGCAGCAGGTCATGAGCAATATCAGGCAGGAATGAGACTCAGGATAACTCAGCAAGCATGAATTCAGGCAAAAAAAAAAAAACTAAAGCCAAAGGGAATACTAGAGGGGGGACTAAATACCCTCCCAGCAGCAGGCATTGGGAGAAGACTGATTACTGAGATCTGCTGGCTGCTGGGAGACATCTGCTGGTGGACACTGGAACTACAATGTCCTGCTCGGGGGAACCACAATGCCACCAGCAGGTGATCCAGGCCCTGAGAGTGACAGCTAATCACAGTGGTCACATGGTCACCGATCCTTCCTGTCCCCTGTACAGAACCTATTAAAGGGACACTGCATCAGAATGGGAATAGGTTACTCAAGCTGACTTTCTTAGGTGAGGCAGCTCAAATATACCAGAGCGCACCCAAGGGGAGGAAGGGTCTTGAGAAAAATCCTACTATATAGGTTGTAGGAAGCAGTAATAGTGCTGCACCATCGCTCAAAGAGTTCAAAATTATGTTTTATGAAATAACCAGTAGAAAAAAGGCCAAGGTATTTGAGCCATATGTGAGGTTACAAAACTCATAAGCAGGGAAGTAGGGGAGAGTCAGAACTCCTAAATAATGAGGGCCTTCTTATTCTACTATTTATTAAAAAATCATTTTGGTCCATTTGACCATTGGTGAGGAGCTCATGCTGCTTCTTATAACCATGGATGTCCATCACTTAGAAGAGATCTTCTCTAAACGTCCTGTTATATTTCAAGACAGGAATTGAAAGAAAATCTCCCTAATAGGACACAGACAGCCCCCCTAAAAAAAAAAAATGAAAGGATTTTAACTATTCCCTACTCTTGACATTTGATATAATTTAATCAATGTTTCACTATATGACGGCTCACTCAACACCGAGTCATGTTTGGGAAGCGTTCTTCATTCCAGCACACATCAGTAAGCATGTCTATTTCCATTTATCCATTTTATTTCAATGCATTTTAATGTTACAGATTTCCTTTCCATAGAATGTCATTCCCTAGATGCAATATGCATCTGACTTTGCCTGAAGGAAGATTTGATAGGGGCAGGAAGGGCCAAATTGAAAAGATGAGTTTTCCTACATGGATTCCAATAGAAGCTTTTTCATGTTTTACCAGAGATACATACACGGTGTCCCTAGACAATATCGGTGCATTGTATCAAAAAGGAAAAGCTATTATGCAAAATGAAGTTAATTAGCGGATTGGGTCAGCTGTGGCTGCATTGCAGTTGTTGTAATTTCTTGTGCCAAATGAGTGAATGATTAGGATTATTAGACTGGGCTTGCTCCTTACCCGCTACGTCTCGCGAGATTACAGTACCAGGAAATCAGTGAAACACTCTGGTGTCTGTTTTTTTTAAGCAGCAGTGAATTACCACTGCTGAGTACATGGCATTGTCAGAACAGACCGCCAACCTCAAATTAATAAATTAATAACGTTAAAGTCCCCCTACACAAAACTATATAGATATTTATCTACATAAACAAGACAGGGGGACATTTTTGCCGTCATGGGGGGGTCTGAGAGAGGAAGAAGGTAGTCAATAATTTTCTTCCTTCTGAAAGGGTTAATCCTGTGTCTAGGGTGGTCCCTTCAACCTCTCAGACCTTAGATCCAATGTATTGTATAAATTCAGAGCGCTCTGGAATCAATTCTCAAAGGACAAATAAAACCACACACACACCATGGCGTCCTTCGAGAACTAATTGTATTGAGTTATTACAAAGCGATTGATATAGTACATTTCGCGTCACACAGAATAAGACATGCGCAGTAGACATCAAGACGATTACAGCTGGTCAAAACAAAACGCTATTGTTCTTTGTTCTAAGCTAGCTGAATTAATATAAGAAAAAGATACATAATTCCTTCTGTAGCTAAAGAATGCTGAGAAACAGTGTGAAGGTTATAGATAAGTGTGTGAGAACACATGAGTTAGAAGAATCTCATGTTGAGACAGTTATCTGAGAAGTTAAAGGGGTGTTCAAACTGTACATATTCTAAAATGGAAGTTTGTGGATATTAAGATGGCTGACAGAAACAAGATGGATGCTTAACATAACCTTTCACCTTCCTCCTCAGTTCTCTGGGGATTCTCCTTTCTCTCCTCCGATTCTCCTCGTCTGGGCTGGAGAATCTGGGAGGGAGAATTCCGTCAGAGATCGCCAGTGAGGTGCCAAGATCGCACCTTCATAAACTTGCCGTTTCTGTCAATGACAAAATCTCTGCGTGCTGAGATGATCAGCGGAGACATGTTCTCCGCGGATCATCTCAGTTTCATAAACCGATAATAATCTGAGATGAGCTGTGATCATGAGCTTCATCAGGACCGCAGATCTTCTCAGTTTCATAAACCGCTAATTATCTGAGATGAGCTGTGATTATGAGCTTCATCAGGACCGCAGATCATCTCAGTTTCATATGTCTCGCGAGATTACAGAGATTACAACAAAAGGTGGCGTTCTCCACAGTTCAAAGCGTTTGTAGATTGCGATCTAAACCACTTCATAAACAGGCGCCCAGAGAAGAGCAATCTCCTCTGAGAATGTAGGAGAACTCAGCAGTGGTTATTTTCTGCTGCTTGATAAATAGACATCATAATACAGAGCTGTAGTGTCCTCAATGAACTCTACAAAGCATCTTCTCCAAGGGACACCAAGGATACTAGACTTTCAATCAGATACAGGGGACGCATTACTCACCTACCCCCCCCCTCCCCCCCATACCTTGTCAAATTTCGCCAGTACACCTCTATTAGCATATGTAGCTATTTAAAGGGGTGAAGCTTTATTTATTAGAATGTTACAGTCCATTATGGACAGGGCTGCGTGTTTTTTCCACGAAAGAATGATAAGCTTCCTGGCATAGTAAAACAATAAGGTAAGTATCACCTTTGTAGGAGCTAAGAGATCCAGCAAGCTCAGTAAGCAGGTTTCATCAGAAGGTCAGATACCTATCACCATGCAAGAAAAAGAACCTCTGATCCAGGTGTATAGAGATAAGGCTGATTGGAATATCTTGCAGAGTGCTAGTCCTGGCCAGCCTCCGTGGGAAACTTGGAAAGAAGAAATAAATGATGGCACAACCAATACTTCCGATTACCTTTTATTATGTTTCACAAAGATAACACCAAAGACACCAAAGTGTGGTCATGTAGACATGTTTCACATATACATCTTGTGCTTAATCATGATTAAGCACAAGATGTATGTGTGAAATGCGTCTACGTGACCACAGTTTGGTGTCTTTGGTGTTATCTTTGTGAAACATAATAAAAGGCAACCGGAATTTCTGGATGTGCAACCATTTCCTTCTTCTTACCAATCACCATGACTGACTGTACTACCTCCAACCAAAATTGCTGAATGGCTGTGATATCCCCAAAAATATGTACAGTATGGAGTCAAAGCACGCCGCCAACAATTAGACAACTGCATAGAGAAATTTTTGGCCAGTCTGGCAGGGGTCAGATGTATTCTATATAGGAATTTAAATTATATAGGATGATCGTGCGCTTACACAAGTCTAGTGAAAGGGAACCCCCACATATCGTCCCAGTCATCTCTATCCATTTGGGAGAAATCGACCAAACAGGCATTGTGGCAAGACAGGAGAACCCTGGCTATATCAATGAACAGCTGTTTGTATATAGTGGATAAAGCTTTAGACAAGGTATTGTCTCTTAGCAAAGCCTCCAAATCCCCAATGTGCACAACCGTTCTGGAAGAGCCAAATTGGGCATTAGAAGCATGTCGGAGCTGAAGATAACAAAATAGTTGAAAATTAGGTAGCTGGTATTAGCATACCTCCCAAATTTTTGAGATGGGAATGAGGGACACCTACTAGCAAAAGCATGTAGGCATAGGACATGCCCCACTGTCACACCCCCTTAAAGGAGAATTAACCTAAAAAAAGATTAGTTAAAGCGGAGGTCCACCCTAAAATGGACCTTCCGCTCATCGGAATCCTCCCCCCCTCCGGCGCCACAATTGGCACCTTTCAGGGGGGAGGGGGGTGCAGTTACCTGGATAATCCAGGTAACTGCACCCACTTCCGGGATAGCTCTCTGCGGAAAGGGGCGTAGATTACGCCCCTTTCCGCAAGTGCCCGCCCCCTTCCGCAAGTGCCCCGCTGCCTGCTGGGAAACACACAGATCCCAGAGGCAGCGGGGACTGTCCTTATTGCGCAGCGCGACCCGCGCATGCGCAGTAGGGAACCGGGAAATGAAGCCGAAAGGCTCCATTTCCTGAATCCCATACCCAAGATGGCGGCGGCAGCACCCGAGTGACGATCTAGAGATCGGCTTCGGGTGCCGACATCGCGGGCGCGCTGGACAGGTAAGTGTCACTATTTTAAAAGTCAGCAGCTGCAGTATTTGTAGCTGCTGGCTTTTAAAAAAAAAAAAAAAAACGCGGAGTCCCGGAGGACTTCCGCTTTAAACCCACAAGGATTTTTTTTTTCTTACCACTACTATTCCTTTATATTGGCTTTTGAAATTTACAAATGCAGCTATTTAGATTTTGGATGATAGGTTTAGCACTGGGAATCACCTTTTGAGAGATAAAAAGTGCATTTTATATACAATGTACATCAGACCAAAATGAGGGACACATGAGGAGGAATGAGTGACAGAGGGACATTGCTCCAAATCGGGCACAGTCCCTTGAAATCAGGGACAGTTGGCAACTATGTATTAGGATTTTAAAGTATCAAACTGAAGCAGAACCCCTGTTCCTCACAACATCTCTAACTGTCCTTACCCCAAACTTCATCCAAAATATACGGTCTGGGTAAGTGTAGAAATGGGGCAGCTGAGGGTTCCTCCATAGTGCCTAGCGTGCCTGAGGTCTAACTGAAAAAAGGATTAATAACAGAATCACTATGGAGGAATTAAATGATGCTTTGTGACCCCGCCAAGTCTGACTGACCTATTCCAGACAACAATAATACATTTGTATCCACTCTCCTTTAAAAGCCAAATTCTAGTATTTTATTTTTTTTAATAATTAGCCAATATGTTTTAGAAATAAATGAAGATATGGGTACAATTATAAGTTCCACTGCAACATTGCCCCTTCATGTGACACAAAAGAAAAAACAAAAGAAAAAAACAAACATGTTATACTTACTTGCTCTGTGGTTTTGCACAGAGCAGCCCTGATCCTCCTCTTCTTGGATCCCCCGCCAATGCTCTGGGCTCCTCCCCCTTGCTGAGTGTCCTCTGATAGCAAGCCGGTTGCCATGAGGGCACTCATGCTTTCTTGCTCAAATGCTTGCTTGTACTTGCTCACCTCTGAGCCCTGTTCTGTGTCTGCCCATTGATACACAGAACAGGGTTCAGACAATGGCTCCTGCTGCTGTGTCTGAGCTAATGAGTAAGGAGAGAGCTAAGAGAGCTGCTGCTCTTATGCACATCGCTGGATCGAGATCTGGCTTAGGCAGGCATATAAGAGGGAACCACTTTAAAGACTCAATACTCAAAAGACTAGCATGGTGCATGTGACAGACCTAGCTGGGAGAGAGGCTTTTGAGGATTGAATGCTGGCCTCTTTCTTTCTGATTATGGGCCCTGGATTTTAAGGGAACAATACTCTTTGCGAGGTGAATGAGAAATACAGTCTGATCTGTAATAATCGGACTTAATCTTGTTTATATGTATATATTGTATATTGTGTCATTTTGTTGTGGTCTCTTTGCTGTGATCGTTTGGGGTGTGGCTGTATTCCAATGTTCTATTGTGTCTGTCTGCCTTGGATATTATGGGATGTTTATCTCTATGGAAGGAGGGGGGATTCCTCCACAAGCCCCCGCGCTGATAAGACTGTTTACTGATGAGATGTTGAACACACCTGACCTATGTGTCTATTGTCATTGGACAGTTTACCCCTCCCTGTTTTCCAAGGATGGGGGAAAGAGTCTCTGAGTTATTTTATGTGTTGTGTCCATGTGTGATAATAAATTAGTTTGTATTTGCCACGCCAGGACTGGTGTTGTCTGGTGACTGGGTGGGCTAAAGGGTCTTGGATAGTGCTGGTTCTGGACAGAGGAAGCATAGACGGAGGACAGAGACCTGTTTGAGGATAGGGGTTCGTCACAGTGCACTTCTGGGCTCAATGACACCCAGCATCATTCAACCTACATCCTGTGAGCTCACGGTGTCATGGACCTCCCTCTGGCATGTACCAATACAGAATCCTCCATTGACCATATATATTAGCATGATTGTGGACTACCCAACAAAGGAGAATAGTAAGATGACCCTGATGAAGGGTGAGGACTGAAATTGGGCTATAATTTTTCAAGCCAGCAGGAGAATAAAGTCCTCTATAAACAGTTAATAAAGAGAAGTTTTTCCAAAATAATACAAAGTTTATGTCATGTTCCAGGGTTAGTACTACGTAGTTCCTAGGGGAATCCTTCTATAAGCCATTAAAAACCAATGATTATACTAAGTATAAAACCAGTTTCTAATACCATAAAAATATGAATACACAGACAAAGACAATAGATAGTCGGGTTGTATTCTGCCTTATTTTATTTTTATTGGCTTAGGATTTTATCTCGTATTAAAAATATAGGTCCCTCAGGATTTAAGATTCCAGCCTTCACTGGGAAAACTTCGGGACAGATGGTGCTTAAATTTGAATACAGAAATGCTTATCCAAATGGCTTTAGGCAAAGTTAGAGTATCTAGCCAGTGTTTTACGGATTTTATTTTAATGCTAAATAGAATTACAGGCTTAGTTATTTCGCCTGAAAGAAATTGCTTTAAGGAGTAGATAATTCTAGCACAAGTTGCATTTACGGTTTTATAGTTTATAACCAGAGACACAGTGGAAAATGCCCTGAGGGGTTTAACAGAAGAGCCTGTGGATTTGCCTTGTAAGATATGTGTATAACGCAAGGGGACAATCAGCGATCTGCATCCACTCCAAATGTTGCCCAGTTCATGAACACAGGGGTGCGGGGGCATAAAACAGGATATGTCCACTATCATCCACGTGCCTAACTTCCAAATAGAGACTCTTATCTACTAAATGTAATATCCAATTATGTTTTTGTGCATCATCTCATACATCCCTTTTCCTCGCCTACACCTACTCATGATTATCAGCTTGCCAGATTTTCATGTTCACACTGATGCTACACACATGATCTTAAAATTACATATGCAAAGCAAGAACCATATGGAGCATATCGCTGTTTTTTTTTTTTCGCATCCTTCCAATGTGCCCATGGGGTCTAGAAAATTGCAGATTGACTTTCTTATGCAGCATACACACAACCAGACTTTTCGATGGACTAGACTTGAAGGTCTTCACGACAGACTTTCGGCGAAGTTCCGACTTACTTTTCCGAATGAACGGACTTGGCCACTCACTATCACACCAAAGTCCGACGGCTGATCACATGGTAAAGAGTCTCTGTCAGAGGCTCTTTACCGAGATCCGTGATGTGGTGTGTCAGACTGACACATCACACCAACAATCACTGCACTGCACGCCCCCGCCTTATCCTGCTGGACGTCATATGACGCCCAGTCAGGCTAACTTAACCACTTTGCACACGTTATTCTGTTATATGGCGGGAAGTGGTTAAAAAACAGCATAGGTACAAAGACTGTTCAAAAGCTATATCACAGCTGGTACCTCACCCCAGCTAAAATCGCCCGCATCTATCAATCTTCCACCAATCTTTTTTGGAGAATTTGTAGGAACCCAGGAACTTCCTTACATATTTGATAGAATTGCCCAACTCTCACTCTTCTGGACAATGCTCTCTAAGCCCTTGTACACACGGTCGGAGAATCCATCGGAATGTGTCCTATCGGACCGTGTTGTCGGATAATCCGACTGTGTGTGGTATGCATCGGACTAATTCCGTCGGAATATCCGTCGGACCCAATTTTCCAACTTGTTGGAAATATTTTCCAACAAACTGGTCCGATCGGACATACTCCGATCATGTGTAGAGAATTCCGATCGGACAAAGTGCCACGCATGCTCAGATCAAATTCCTACATCAAAGCTATTGGCTACTAGCCTGAATGTAGTCCCATCGTAATGAAATTACGTCATCACGTTCTGAAAGATCTGATGTTTTGACAACTTAGTTCGACCGTGTGTATGCAACAGTTTCGGACAAGATCCGATGGACAAAATCTGACGGACAAAATCCGACGGATTTGGTTGTCGAAATCTCCGACCGTGTGTACAGGGACTTAGTCTCTCTTTTCCATCCTACAAACCCCTGTATCCCTCACACCTCAAATTGTACTATTGTGTCTGGACATGGACACATGACCCTGATCCTCCTACACAGTCGACTTGCCTAGCTATTGGCAGAAATTGGAAAGCCCCTCACCCGCCTTCCAGCTCAGAACTAGCTATTTTGAACAACCATTGTCTGATGGAATATATGCATGCCAAAGCCCACCTACGAAATTCCTGCTTTCCAAATTCATTGGGATCTTCGGCTCAAACACCCTAGATGCCTGCCTCTCATGAATGCACCACCACATCTTGAAATCCCCATGCCTTGTCCATACCCAATATGCCATCTCTCTGACTACCCCTCTGTCACTCATAGCATGCTACCAATGAATGCCAATGAATGCTTATATTCGCTAAGCTTACTCTTGACATTTTCAAATGCATTTCAGTAACCTATGTACAACCTTTGTTGATATAATAACTTTTTTCCTCAATTGACTGCTCATTTGACAAACTACTGTTCAACTCTGTACTTTGAAAAACGTAAGCCTCGTACACACGATCGAATTGTTGGCCAACAAAACCGTGACATTTTGTCCAAACGGCGTTGCCCCAAACTTGTCCTGGTGTTGGCCCAAACACAATTGTTGGCCAACAATTACAAACGTGGTGACGTACTACATGTTTTTTCAGCTCTTTAGCATCAGCCTTTGGGCTCCTTCTGCTAATTTCGTGTTAGTAGAAGTTTGGTGAGTCTTGATGCACGCTTTTCATTTTGCGTTTTTCATATCATGCTTTTTAGTTCATTTCTGAACGGCCGTTCGTCAACTAGACATGTTGCTGAATCGGAGGAGATAACGTGTTATTTATTATTGGCCTTGGAGTTATTGCTTTGACATAATTTTTTTGGTTGAATAATAATGATTTGATTTGGTATATTTTCTATATTTTTGGATGCATAGAATGCACTTTTTGGTTAAGTTCTATTGGCAGATAGCATGTCTAATTTTATTTGTTTTCTTTTTTTTAATGCACAATAAAAAAAACGTGTAGAATAATACTTGGCTATGGGTTTTACTTCAAATGACAGTTTGGGAGTAGGCAGTTACATTTAAAAAAATACAATGTAAAATTAACAAGGGGCACCAACATAATTGCATCTTTGATCTTAAAAACTACAGGATAATGGTGTTGTGGTAACTTGCCAAAATAAAGAAAAAAAAAACATAATAATATTATTCTTGATATCACTAGGAAAAAAAAAAAAGCCTTTGAAAATTAGTTTGCAATAACTCCATCAGCATCACCAGCAAAGAAGCTTCATTATTATCCCATTAAAGAAGAAGCAAATTGAAGGGCGGCACAGTGGTGTAGTGGTTAGCACTCTCGCCTAGCAGTAAAAAGGGTAGCTGATTTAAATCCCAACCATGACACTACCTGCCTGGAGTTTGCATGTTCTCCCTGTGCCTGCGTGGCTTTCCTCCAGTTTCCTCCCACACTCCAAAGACATGCTGGTAGGTTAATTGGCTTCTGTCCAAAATTGGCCCTAGTATAAGAATGGGACCTTGGATTGTGGGCTCCTTGAGGTTAGGGACCGATGTGAGTGTGCAATGTACAGGGATAGGGACACTTGTAGACACTCACTCAGGTTGAACTAGATGGACTGGTGTCTTTATTCAACCTTACTAACTATGTAACTATGTAATTGTGCTCTGCATTTCGAGATTTCATAATTTTCACAAATGTTAATTCTCCATTACGAATGCTAGTTTACAAGACTGACCTCTTCTGCTTCCGAGCATGCGTGTTTGTACTTTGGACTTGTGTACACACGCTCGGAAAATCCGTCAACAAACAGAAAATTTTAAAACCTGCCATCCAACATTTGTTTGCGGAAAATCCGACAACAATTGTCCGATGGAGCGTACAAACGGTCGGATTTACTGCCAACAGCCTGTCATCGAACATTTCCCATTGGAAAGTCCAATCGTGTATACGAAGTTTTACAATAAAACCAAGTTTTAAAGAAAAAAAAAAGCATAGGTACTCATAATACTCATAAAAAAAAATAAAAAAATGGTATCGGTGCATCCCTATTCCCATAGTTTTTTGTTTTACCCTGAAGTTTAACTTTAACTAACTTCTGTGATGAAGACCAAACCAGCTCACCCATAGGCACTGACCCATGGGGCAGATGCCACATTTGTTGCATTGCTTGTTCCGGGCTGCTGGTCATCACCGTCCCAATTGAATTGCATTGAAAACCAAATTAAGAACATCTTTTGGTGTTTTTGTTCAAAACTCGGGGAGCTTTACAGAATATATGTTATCACACAACACAGAGCTGGCTGGTAATCACATGAAGTAAATCCACAAGATGCACCAACACAGGGATCCGCGGTGGTACAGGTGCTCTATATTCTCAGGGATGAAAAGCAATCTTTCAGCGACAGAACAAAAGCCAGCTCTGGCAAGTCGGGCTGCAGATCAATCAGTACACATGACACCAAAAATCCCGAAACTGCTTCTATACGCTTAGTGAGGCCGTCTTTGCTTTCAACATGTATAACAGAGATAAAACTGCAGCTGCTATGGATTGCTTTCCAGTTGCGGGAGTACACAACGCGGTGATTCACCGATGGAGGCGAAGCAACAATTGATGTCGACCATTGCAAGTGGTTCGGATGGATGGGCTACAAAAGATGATAATGATACATAATTCAAAGGATGGTG
Organism: Lithobates pipiens; assembly: GCF_037356315.1. Taxonomy (NCBI): domain Eukaryota; kingdom Metazoa; phylum Chordata; class Amphibia; order Anura; family Ranidae; genus Lithobates; species Lithobates pipiens. The sequence continues at coordinate 573,247,465 of NW_027507764.1, forward strand.
TGGCTGCAAAATGGTAGCTGACATTTTTTTGTCACGCGTCAAGGATCATTAATCTTCAAACGGTTACAATGCCAGAAATTTAAATTGCTGTTGCAGTAATCTTTTCAACAGGTCCTACAGATTTTTTATTTTTTTCTGCCAGTCGGCTTTTTCTTTTTCATGGGTCGTTTAGCAGTTTCTTTTTAACAGTAAAAAATATATACAAAATAGAGATTATTATTATATTTAAAGCGGTATTACATAGTTACATAGTTAGTAAGGTTGAATAAAGACCCCAGTCCATCATGAGTGAGTGTTGGTCTAAAATTGTCCCTATCCCTATACATTGCGGCTCATTTACCACTTAAGCCCCCGGACCATTTTGCAAGCCAAAGACCAGAGCACTTTTTTACGATTCGGCACTGCGCCGCTTTAACTGACAATTGTGCGCTCGTGCAACGTGGCTCCCAAACAAAATTAACGTTCTTTTTTTTTTCCCCACAAATAGAGCTTTCTTTTGGTGGTATTTGATCACCTCTGCGTTTTTTAATTTTTCGCGCTTTAAACAAAAAAAAAAAAAGCGACAATTTTGAAAAAAAAAACACATTATTTTTTACATTTTACTATAATAAATATCCCTCATATATATATATATATATATATATATATATATATATATATATATATATATATATATATACATATCCCTCAATTTAGGCCGATACGTATTCTTCTACATATTTTTGATAAAAAAAACGCAATAAGCTATTATTGGTTGGTTTGCGCAAAAGTCATTCCGACCACAAAATCCAACCGATTTTGTCCGAAACTGGTGTTGCATTCACACGGTCTGACAAAGTTCAGAACATGATGACGTTTGTTTGTTACGACGGGACTATGTTGAGGCGAGTAGCCAATAGATTTGGTCTCGTAATTTTATCTGAGCATGCGTGGCACTTTGTCCGATCGGAATTCTCTACAAACGATTGGAAAAAGTCAGATCGTTTTTTTTTTTTCGAAAAATTTGAGATCCCGCTCTAAAAAAATTTCCATCGGAATTTTCCGACGGAAAAAGTCAGATAGAGCCCACACACGATTGGATTTTCTGACAATTTAATCCGATCAGACCTTTTGCATCAGAATTTCAGACCTTGTGTACAGGGCAATAGCATTTACAAAATAGGGGATAGTTCTGTGGCATTTTTATTAATATTTTTTTGTTTTACTAGTAATGGCGGCGATCAGCAATTTTTATCGTGACTGAGTCATTATGGTGGACACATTGGACATTTTTGACACATTTTTGGGACCAGTGAAGGGGTTAACCACCAGGGGGCAGTGTAGGGGTTAAGTGTATCCTAGGGGTGTATTTCTAACTGTGGGAGGGCGTGGCTACGTGTGACATGTCACTGATCTCTGCTTCAATCACACGGAGCAGAGATCAGTGACACTGTCACTAGGCAGAACAGGGAGATGCTTGTTTACATTAGCATCTCCCCGTTTTTCCTAATATTCACTGTCATCACCCTGATTCTCCTCCCGGCCAATAAGGAAGCGAGTTTTGAGGCCTGTTTCCCAAATAACCAAAATGAGAAGCCATCTTATTGGCCTATGAGGAGGAGATGCATCCCTGGACACGGAGGAGAGGCATCCCGGGACACGGATAGACTGAGGGGGGAAGCCGTCATCGCCTGTTAGCATAGGGTGACTGAGCTGGTGATGGGGGCGAGGTGCAGGCTGGAGTGAGGGGGTATCAAGTACATCTGCCGCCCCCCCCCCGACCGATGGAGCACCAGCCACCATTGGTTGGGAGACAGATGTCACCCCATAACAAGAAGTATCTTAACAAGGACTTTCATGGCAGGATCAACTGGTAATCTAATAAAAAAAGTTTAAGATTTAAAAAGATTGAAAATACACAATATTACCAAGAGTATTGGGACGCCTGCCTTTACAAGCATATGAACTTTAATAGCATCCCAGTCTTAGTCCGTAGGGTTCAATATTGGGTTGGCCCACCCTTTGGAACTATAACAGCTTCAACTCTTCTGAGAAGGCCGTCCACAAGGTTTAGGAGTGTGTCTATGGGAATGTTCGACCATTCTTCCAGAAGCGCATTTGTGAGATCAGACACTGATGTTATACAAGAAGGCCTGGATCACAGTCTCTGCTCTAATTCATCCCAAAGGTGTTCTACCGGGTTGAGGTTACCATAGGCATCCAATTATTTGTGAAAATCCCCCAAAAATTTCCCTCACAAATCCATCGCCAATTGTGTTGGGTTGTCCAGCAATGCAGATCCACATTAATCACTACGTGGATCTGCGTCAGTGACATCATTGACCATATATGGTCATGTCCCTACATGGTCAATGCTGTCACCGCCCCCAATGCCAAAAAGAAAAGAAACCCTTTACTCTGCTATCAATATGGGTCTACAAGTATGTAGTACCCTCCTAGAAAGGTGCTAGGTTGGGTAAATTTAGTTACTGTCTCGCTGTAATCAGTTGAGCTGCATGTGATTGTTTTGGTCTGTTCTGTGTTTCACTGGCTGCAAGGTTGACTGCTTCCTCCTGTGTGTGTGTCTGAAAAGGTTCTGGAAGATACAGGGCTGAGAGGGTCAAATCAGCATCTGAATATTTATGCAGCCCTGACCTATCCCAGATAGTGGCTGGGAAGGAGCATAAATGCTATGAGACTGACAATAGAGGGGTTATTGTACTAGAGGAGGAGATCCTGGCCTAGAGGGCTGCTGCTGCAGATAAATAGGGAGCCTATTCTGCTAAAAAGTTTTTGGAGCTGGCTAAATAACTGGTGAGGGTTCTAGAAAATATTGGAAGGAGATGTCCAACTATCCAAGGACATTAGTGAGTACAGATTGGACTAAGAGATCCCTGGAAGTGTTAAAGTAGACTTGTGCTGAATGGAAAAATATTTTTCATTTTGTTTCCGGTAAGATTCGTTATGTTACTAATTTTGCTTTGTTCATTCATTTCGGAATTCGTTTAGTTCAGTTTAGTTTCATATTAATTTTCTAACAATTTGCAAATTTTCAGAACAATTCTAATTCAGATTGGTCAAAAAATGTTCAAATGATTCAAATTCAGTGTGAAGAATAGCTGGTTGTTAAGGAGCGGGCTGGGAAGCCAGCTAGTACATCTTTAACAACCGATGACATATCAGCTGTCAGTGGGCTTCACCACTGACAGATGCATGTAAACAAAGAAATGATGGCAATGAAAAATTCAGGGAAAAAAAAAAAACCCCTATCCATACCAGGCCCTGCGGGTCTGGTATGGATTTTGAAGACAAAACAATGTGCCCCCCCCCCCCCACAAAATCTATACCAGACCCTTATCTTGGACCCTTATCTGGACATGCAGCATGGCAGGTCAGGAAAGGGGGGGGGGAGTGAGCACCCCCCTTCTGAACCATACCAGGCCACATGCCCTCAACATGGGGGGTGCTTTGGGGCAGGGGGGCCTCTGTCTCTCACCCCAAAGCACCTTGTCCCCATGTTGATGAATTTTGCACATGTCTATACTGAAAAAAAAAAAACATCAAATTGCAGCCACTGCACCCATCATATGGAGCCACTGGGCCCATAAAATACAGCTACTGTGCCCCATCAAATGCAGCCACTGTGCCCATCAAATGCAGCCAATGTACCCATCAAATGCAGCCACTGTGCCCATAAAATTCAGCCACTGCACCCATCATATGCAGCCTCTGTGCCCATAAAATGCAGACACTGTGCCCATAAAATGCAGCCACTATGCCCATAAAATGCAGCCACTGTGCCCATCATGCTGTATGCAGCCTCTGTGCCCATCGTATGCAGCCTATGCGCCCATAATATGCTGCCTCTGTGCCCCTTAAAATGCAGCCACTATGCCCATAAAATGCAGCCTCTGTGCCCATCATATGTAGTCTATGTGCCCATAATATGTAGCCTCTGTGCTCATAACATGCTGCCTCTACGCCCATCAGATGCAGCCTATGTGCCCATAATATGCTACCTCTGTGCCCCTAAAACGCAGCCACCATGCTCATAAAATGCAGCCTCTCTGCCCATTATATGTAGCCTCTGTGCCCATAATATGCAGCCTCTGTGCCCATCATATGCAGCCTCTTTGCCCATCATAGGCAGCCACTGTGACCCTCCCCCCGTTCGCTTGCCCGCCTGCTTGCTGTCTGATCGGCACTTACCCCATCCTGGTGGCGGGTCAGGCAGGGGGTGATGGCGGCGAGCTATGGGACATGCAACGGGTCAGGCGACGGCTCCTGAATCCTCCATGGTTCCTGTGCTTCTCTTCTTCCATTCCGCTAGGCATTCAATAAGGATGCCTGTGCCTTCAGCCAATCAGGTGATGGGTATTAAACCCGTGCTTCCTGATTAGCGGAGAGGCGGTTCAGGGTTAGAAGAGCAAACATTAATTTGCTTTTCTAACACACTTGGGTGGGCTCCGAGCACAATGCTCTGCACTCCAAGTCCACCTTTTTTGAAGCCTATTAGAGCCTATGGCCTATGGCTATAATCAGGGGCTTAAAAAACAAAACACCCCCACCACTGTAATTCAGGCGCCCGGCATCCAAAAAGTAGCCAGACACCTGAATGGGGGGTGGCTACAGCAGCCATGGATAGATTCACGCTGTGTATGAATCTATCCACTTTATACTGTATATAGGGGGGTGGACAGAGGGGGCAGTGTCCGTGAGCCCTTAATGGAAAGCACCGCCACTGTGTCTCCAGTACAACTCGGTCCACTAGTTGCTTGTGCAAGGAATATTAGGAGGAAGATTAGTGTCCTCAGGTTGCTGCTAAAGTTACTGGAGTATCCCACAGTTACACCACTCCTATCCAAGTTCAAATTCTGCATTAAAGCATTAGAAAAGTATACTCGTACTCATTGAGTCAAAGGAGTGACCGTACCATGTGCTTGGCCGCCGGTGCAACTACAAGGAAAGACCCAAGGGGTCCTAAACTGCAGACCCCTGTGGGAGTGAGCGCTATAAGTACATGGCCAAAGTGGGGGAACTGTAGTTAGGGTTGCCACCTCACACCTTTAAACCTGAACACATATGAATAAGGCCGCGTACACACGCGGGGACTGTTCGCTCAACTTTGTCCGCTGAACAGTGTTTCAGCGGACAGTCCGCTCATGTGTGGGCTTTCAGCGGACAGTTTCAGCGAACAGTCTGCTGAACAAAGTTTTTCGGAATTTCCGAAAAACTGTCCGCTGAAACTTTGTTTCAGCGAACAGTCCCCTCGTGTGTAGGCTTGTTCGTCAAACTAAGTTCCGCGCATGCTCAGAAAGGATTTACACGCCGAAGTTTGCATTGCAGTGTATAGGACGTCGTATTTTTCGTCCCGTCGTACGTGCCGTTCACGTCATCGCGCACGGTTTCAGCGGACTGTTCGTTCGTCGTGTGTGGGCAAGTCCGTCCATGCTAATTTTGAGCGGACTGTCCGCTGAAACTGTTTGACGGACAAAGTTGAGCGAACAGTCCCCGCGTGTGTACGCGGCCTTACACGGGTTCTGAGGCTAATTTAATGCAGATAAGACCCCAAGTGAGTTTAATTACCACCTTAATCAGCCACGGAACCTGTGTAATTAATGTGTGTTTGAATTTAAAGGGATGAGGTGGCAATCCTAACTGTAGTACACTATTCTATCCAGGGTTTTTTTTCACTATTCTATCCAGGGCTGGAACTCAATCACTACCCCTCCACCCACACACACCGTCCAAATCACACCAAAGAGTGGGTATGGTCAGTCAAATTTCACGAACAGTAGGAGGGTCTTAAAGGGGCATTAAATACCAGGATTGCATTACATACAGAGTTCAAAGTTCAGGGGGGGGGGGGGGGTTACACACAGAGTACAGCAGAGCTGTCACTTGTAAACACAGAAACCGGACTTCTGTGTTTACAAGTGATTTCGGTGAGCAGGCCCCCCACCAAGGGTCTGAGCCAGAGGTGGTGGAACTGAGTTCCACCATGTTCCACCTGAAAAAAAGCCCTGATTCTATCAAAGACATACACAGGCTGCAACAATAAGAACCAGGATGGATGGCAAACACAGTGGAGGTCTGGAACCCAGTTTTATAAAAAAAAAAAGATGTATTCCTGACTGTTGGAAGAAGAATGCATGGAGGTGTCTGGGTTAAACCCTGCCATACCTTCAAGCAATGCAAATTCCCCTTGTTCAGTATATTAGTCCCTCTTTGAGATGTAGCCTAGTGTGTTCCTTGTATAACCTACTGTGTCTAGCAGTCCCAGCCAGCCACCAGCACAGATAATCATCCAGTTTTAACATGCACTATTTTTATTCAGATTTTGCTATCCTGCCTCATCTAAGACGCACATAAGCTTAGCAGCTCCACCATCAACGGGGACTTGAGCCCAGTGGCTCAGCTGTCATCATGTTGAGAAAGCCTCCAATTTGTACAATTAGGGCTCTTGAATGTCAGCTGATCTCAGCGTTTAATCATACTGCCCCAGGCAATCAACCTGCCAACTGTGTAGCATACAATACCGCATACATTCCGACTGCAGACATCAATGCATGAAGCCAACAAGAATTATTTAAGCGACAGCACCGCATATATAGAAGATAGAACTATATTTCTAAATCCTGGTGTGCTTCCTGCTTAACCACTTGAGCCCCGGGAAGATTTTACCCCCTTCCTGACCAGAGCACTTTTTGCGATTCGGCACTGCGTCGCTTTAACTGACAATTGCGCGGTCGTGCGGCGTGGCTCCCAAACAAAACTGACGTCCTTTTTTTCCCACAAATAGAGCTTTCTTTTGGTGGTATTTGATCACCCCTACAGTTTTTATTTTTTACGCTATAAACAAAAAAAGCGACAATTTTGAAAAAAAAAACACATTATTTTTTACTTTTTGCTATAATAAATATCCCCATTCCTCAGTTTACGTATTCTTCTACATGTTTTTGGTAAAAAAAAAAAAATGTTTATTGATTGGTTTGCGCAACACAAAATAGGAGATAGCTTTATGGCATTTTTATTGATAATTTTTTTTTTACTAGTAATGGCGGCGATCAGCATTTTTCATCGTGACTGCGACATTATGGCGGACACATCAGACAATTTTGGGACCATTGGCATTAATACAGCGATCAGTGCTAAAAAATTGCATTGATTACTGTAGAAATGTCACTGGCAGTGAAGGGGTTAACCACTAGGTGGCGCTGTAGGGATTAAGTGTGTCCTAGGGAGTGATTCTAACTGTGGGGGGGTGTGAGTGACAGGACACTGATCACCGCTCCCGATTACAGGGAGCAGAGATCAGTGACAGTGTCAGTAGGCACAACGGGGAGATGCTTGTTTATATAAGACGTGAGACGATCGCAGGTACTCCCACAGACATCGAGTCCGTTGGACCCATGTTCCCGGTCATGGAGCTCCCGGCGGGTGTGCGTGCCCGCAAGCCACCTCTTAAAGGGCAACGTACAGGTACATTAATCTGCCTGTACGTGCCCCTCTGCCGCAGTATATCTGCGTGAGGCAGTCAGGAAGCCGTTAAAGCAGTATTAAACCAAAAGGCATATACAGTGGTGTGAAAAAGTGTTTGCCCCCTTCCTCATTTCCTGTTCCTTTGCATGTTTGTCACACTTAAGTGTTTCGGAACATCAAACCAATTTAAACAATAGTCAAGGACAACACAAGTAAACACAAAATGCAATTTGTAAATGAAGGTGTTTATTATTAAAGGTGAAAAAAAATCCAAACCATCATGGCCCTGTGTGAAAAAGTGATTGCCCCCTAAACCTAATAACTGGTTGGGCCACCCTTAGCAGCAACAACTGCAACCAAGCGTTTGCGATAACGTGCAATGAGGCTTTTACAGCGTCCTGGAGGAATTTTGGCCCACTCATCTTTGCAGAATTGTCCTAATTCAGTTACATTAGAGGGTTTTCGAGCATGAACGGCCTTTTTAAGGTCATACCACAACATCTCAATAGGATTCAGGTCAGGACTTTGGCTAGGCCACTCCAAAGTCTTCATTTTGTTTTTCTTCAGCCATTCGGTGGTGGACTTGCTGGTGTGTTTAGGATCATTGTCCTGCTGCAGAACCCAAGTTCGTTTCAGCTTGAGTACACGAACAGATGGTCGGACATTCTCCTTCAGGATCTCTTGGTAGACAGCAGAATTCATAGTTCCTTTTATCACGGCAAGTCTTCCAGGTCCTGAAGCAGCAAAACAGCCCCAGACCATCACACTACCACCACCATATTTTACTGTTGGTATAATGTTCTTTTTATGAAATGCAGTGTTCCTTCTACACCAGATATACTTGGACACACACCTTCCAAAGAGTTCCACTTTTGTCTCATCGGTCCACAGAATGTTGTCCCAAAAGTCTTGGGGATCATCAAGATGTGTTGTGGAGAAATTGAGACGAGCTTTGATGTTCTTTTTGCTCAGCAGTGGTTTTCTCCTTGGAACTCTGCCATGCAGGCCATTTTTGCCCAGTCTTTTCCTGATGGTGGAGGCATGAACGCTGACCTTAACTGAGGCAAGTGAGGCCTGCAGTTCCTTGGACGTTGTTGTGGGGTCTTTTGTGACCTCTTGGATGAGTCGTCGCTGCGCTCTTGGGGTAATTTTGGGCGGCCGGCCACTCCTGGGAAGATTCACCACTGTTCCATGTCTTCGCCATTTGTGGATAATGGCTCTCACTGTGGTTCGCAGGATTCCCAAAGTTTTGTTAATGGCTTTATAACCCTTTCCAGACTGATAGATCTCAATTACTTTCTTTCTCAATTGTTCCAGAATTTCTTTGGGTCTCGGCATGATGTGTAGCTTTTAAGGATCTTCTGGTGGACCTTACTGTGTCAAGCAGCTCCTATTTAAGTGATGCCTTGATTGTGAACAGGTGTGGCAATAATCAGGCCTGGGTGTGGCTAGAGAAATTGAACTCAGGTGTGGACAACCACAGTTATAGTATGTTTTAACAAGGGGGGCAATCACTTTTTCACACAGGGCCATGATGGTTTGGATTTTTTTTCACCTTTAATAATAAACACCTTAGTTTACAAATTGCATTTTGTGTTTACTTGTGTTGTCCTTGACTATTGTTTAAATTGGTTTGATGTTCCGAAACACTTAAGTGTGACAAACATGCAAAGGAACAGGAAATGAGGAAGGGGGCAAACACTTTTTCACACCACTGTATGTATTATTATATTACAGCTTATCAATCCCTAGATGTGATGGCTGCATTTGTTTTTGTTTTTTTAAGGCTTCCTTTCTTCAATATTCATCTGGCCACTAAATCTGTTGTTTTTCACAAGAGCAAGCTAGTTTTTCACATGAGGCAAACCCTTTAACCCGCGCAGGGGTGCTTACAATGATCAGCTTTTATTTATTTATGGAAAACCTTTATCCCAAAAAGGAAAGGTTTGATATTGAGAAAATTAACTCTTTTCTCAGAATCTTAAGTCCTGTTCTGGGTCCTGGAGCCTGAACGCTTTGTAGAGCTTTGGGTGGGATAAAGACTCCAATCCTGGGCAGTCAGAATGCCTAGGAATGGAAGCTTTATCCCCCCCTTATTATTAGTCACTGCTGTCCACGGGCCTATATATTTGTAAGTCCATTTATGTGCAAAGTTTTCTCTCTGTTTTGCTTTTCATTTGCTTTCATTGGCCACTTTTATTTAGTAAAAGTTCATACAGGTATGGTTTCCCACTTAGGGGGTTCTCACCATCAATATAAACAATGAAAACATTCAGCCTCCTGGCTCTTTTGGCAGCTTTACTGCTCTGATCAGTACCTCCTCCTGGTCCTCCTGACCATCAAACACATCTCAGAGTTCGTGCACAGACTGTACCTCAGCTCTGAACCTTCACCAGCCTGTCAGTTTAAAGGGGTTCTGCACTCATAATAAAACATTTGCCCATTCTGTTGCCTCTAGTTCATATATTTCATAATGCCACCTGTTTTTTTTTTTTTGGATTCACCTACCTTTTGTAATCTGTAGTAATTTATTTTAAACCCCTGCGGCGATGGGCGGTCTCTTGCGGGGATCAGCGTCATTTCCTGCTGAAGCCCGCACTGTCTCCTGGGATCTCGTTCAAGTAATCCCAGGAGACATTGCGGCTAATGCACCCGACATCTCGCGAGATCTCGGCTGTAATAACCCAAATCACGCGAGATGTCGGCTGTAGCACCCGAAATCTCGCGAGATGTCGGGTGCATTAGCCGCAATGTCTCCTGGGATTACTTGAACGAGATCCCAGGAGACAGTGCGGGCTTCAGCAGGAAATGACGCTGATCCCCGCAAGAGACTGCCCATCGCCGCAGGGGTTTAAAATAAATTACTACAGATTACAAAAGGTAGGTGAATCCAAAAAAAAAAACAGGTGGCATTATGAAATATATGAACTAGAGGCAACAGAATGGGCAAATGTTTTATTATGAGTGCAGAACCCCTTTAAGTGGACGGACATGTCTTAGTAGGATTTACCGGCAACAGCCTGTCATTGAACATTTCCTGTCGGAAAGTCCAATTGTGTGTACAAGGCTTAAGATTGTCCTGTATTTGGCTCCATCCATCTTCCCATCAACTCTGACCAGCTTCCCTGTCCTCCTGAAGAAAAGCATCCCAACAACATGATGCTGCCACCACCATGTTTCACAGTGGGGATGGTGTGTTCAGGGTGATGTGCAGTGTTAGTTTTCCGCCACACATAGCGTTTTGATCTTAGGCCAAAAAGTTACATTTTGGTCTCATCTGACCAGAGCACCTTCTTCCACATGTTTGCTGTGTCCCCTACATGGCTTCTCACAAACTGCAAACTAGACTTCCTATGGCTTTCTATCAACAATGTCTTTCTTCTTGCCACTCTTCCATAAAGGGCAGATTTGTGGAGAACAAGACTAATAGTTGTCCTGTGGACAGATTCTCCCCCCTGAGCTGTGGATCTCTGCAGCTCCTCCAGAGTTACCATGGGCCTCTTGGCTGCTCCTCTGATGAATGCTCTCCTTGCCCGGCCTGTCAGTTTAGGTGGACGGCCATGAGTTGGTAGGTTTGCAGTTGTACCATACTCTTTCCATTTTCAGATGATGGATTGAACAGAGCTCCGTGAGATGTTGAAAGCTTAGGATATTTTTTTTATAACCTAACCCTGCTTTATACTTCTCCACAACTTTATCCCTGACCTGTCTGGTGTGTTCCTTGGCCTCCATGATGCTGTTTGTTCACTAAGGTTCTCTAACAAACCTCAGAGGTCTTCACAGAACAGGTGCATTTATACTGAGATTAAATTACACACAGGTGGTAGCTATTTACTAATTAGGTGACTTCTGAAGTCAATTGGTTCAACAAGATTTTAGTTAGGGGTATCAGAGTAAAGGGGGGCTGAATACAAATGCAGGCCACACTTCACTTTTCACATATTTATTTGTAAAAAAAATTGAAAACCATTTATCATTTTCCTTCCACGTCACAATTATGTGCCACTTTGTGTTGGTCTATCACATGAAATCCTAATAAAATACATTTACGTTTTTGGTTGTAACATGACAAAATGTGGAAAATGTCAAGCAGTACCTATACTTTTTCAAGGCACTGTACATATACCGGGGTTGGGCTTTAAATCCAACCCATGGGGAAGTTCCTCCATACAGCGTGTCTCCCCTCTACAGCAAAGGTTTAGGTCTAGAGAGCATGGAAGCAAAGATTTACTCATTCTCTGCTCCATGCTGCTAGAATAATACCTGGAGCATCTTCTCCCCTATGCTCCATCGGTCATCTTTAACTCCTTCCCACCGACCATACGCACATATACGGCCTCGGCTTTCAGGGGTTATGCCGGGATGATGCCTGCAGCTCCATGCATCAACCCAGTACCGATTTTTACAGCGGGCAGTTGGCTCTTTAGGGATAACAACAACTCAGCTGTTATACCGGAAGAGGGAGAGGGGACGCCCCCCCCCCCCCCTCCTGCAGCTCCTTCCGGGCCTCCCGTCCCACCGGAAGACAAGAGACATGATCAGGCACTTCCGCCGGCTAGAGTAAGACTGGACCAAAGCCGGAAATAGCTTCATTCCAGTCTTCTTTTTGTAAACACGGACGTGACGTCACTTCTGGTTTACTCAGCTACCAATGGCGCCATTAAAAAAAAAAAAAAAGACAGTATATATGTTTGGGGGTTCTAAGTAATTTCCTAGCAATAAAATACAGATTTGTTTGGGAGGGATACCCTTTTTTTCGTGGTACTTCCTGTCCCACTTCCTGCGTCCTATCTTCGGCCGCCTAGGTGACTCCTCCGCTCACGGATTTTAACTTGTAAGCAGCAAATATCAGATATAGGCTTAGTCATGAAAGGGTTAGGACCATCGCAGGGTCCATAGTTCAGGAAGGTTGTTTTATAGAAGTTTTGCAGCTCAGCGGAGGACAGTTAATTCTGAAGGTCAGAACTCTTTTTAAGTTCTGCACCTCCAGGAATTACTGAACTGTGTTGTTTAGTTCTCTTGGCTGGTAATCCCTGTACCATAGAAACTGGTACAGTGGGTGCTTGCCCATTGGAACGGCTCATAATTTTCCTGAAGAGAAGCTCTTTTCCATTGAAGTTTTGCTTGTGCTGAAGAGAAGCATCGTTACATTGGGACATTGTTACATTGGTAAAATGATATTTGTATGATATCATTTAAAGAGGAAGGTTAGCCAAAGAAATAAATGAAAAGCCCATTAAATAATGAAGCACTGCCCCCGTAGGAGTTGCTGAAGTCAGGGTTCCCTACTGGTAAAGGAGCAGTCATACAGCATTTCCTTCTTTTATCCGGACACACAAGTCTTTGACTTGTTTTATTGTAGTCTTATTAGGAAATGACAACTTGGATGGGGTAGGGGATTATGCGATGTCCATTTTAACAACAACAACACTTCCTCCCTATTTACAAACTCTTCTTTTTCCTTCCATCTGCACTAACTTGGTTCCTCTTTGTACATCTTCTGCAGGCTCACTCCTAAGGGAACTAACAGTTTATCGTCAGTTCAACAACAGCCCTTTACTGGCAGGAACTCTCAGTCCCTTGGCAAAGCAACACATAAGGAGTGAACAGCATTCACTTCTGCTTCCCTGTGGCCACTGATCCCAGTTCCACTGCTTGCAGAAATTGCAAGCCCACCTGGCTGCCACCCGCCACAACTGGCTGCCCTGCTCTTCCCAGTCCTCCTGACTGACATGCACATGGAGATTTCCCAGGGCAAAGTTTGTCTTCAAGAGAACACTGCTACAGCTGAAAACCTCTCCCCTTGTCTGTCCTGTCCCACTTCCTGCTTCCTATCTTCGGCCGCCTAGGTGACTCCTCCTCTCGCCCTAGGTGGCCCCTTCCCTGCCAGTAATCTACTGGGACACAATTCAGGTCCCAGAAGATCTGCTAGTCAATAGAAGAGAGCAGCGTGGCTCGCTCATGCGCAGTGCGCGCCTGGCCATGAAGCGATAAGCTGTCACGGCTGGGTGCCCACAGTTACCATGATGGCTCCGAGGAGAGGAGCTAGCCTCCAGGCGGCCACATCACTGGACCATGGGGCAGGTAAGTGTCGGTTTATTAAAAGTCAGCAGCTATGCTTTTTGTAGCTGCTGACTTTTAATAAACTAAAAAAGAGTGGAACTCCGCTTTAAGCAGTGCTTCTCCATCTTCCACCCAACTCCTCTACTGACATTGCTCATGCCCATTTAAGGGTTATTTTAGCTCCCTACCAGGCTCACTCCTGGGTCTTGGCTAAAGGCCCCTAAATATTTAAGGCAACCCCTCCTAGCTTTTGCCCACTATGTTCCAGAATGTGCTCCAACATTCTAGAAACAGGGGGCGGCACCAGAGAGCTGCCAAGATGAATCATCCAGCCTTGGCCTCTAGTAACCCTGACCCAGATTCACTGACTCAGGTTTATCCCTGGGCCAGACTACATAATACCTACTCTCACTTCCATTAGCACACACTTGAGGATGCTACAATAAAAACAGCAGCTGCAATACCCACTATCAGCTGGGGGTAGCTGTCCTGTCCATCACTAAATGTCCTCAATCTTCAGGACTAAACAATGGCCAGCATCACCCAACCCACTTCCTCTAAGCCCACGTACACACGGTCGGAGATTTTGCCAACCAAATCCGTCGGATTTTGCCCGTCAGATTTAGTCCGACGGATTGTGTCCGAAACTTTTGCATACACACGGTCGGGCCAAGTTGGCGAAAAATCCGATCTTTCAGAACGTGATGACGTAATTTCGTTACGATGGGACTACACTCAGGCTAGTAGCCAATAGCTTTGATGTAGGAATTTGATCTGAGCATGCGTGGCACTTGGTCCGATGAAAATGCTCTACACATGATCGGATTAGGTCCGTCCGGCCCAGTTGGTCGGGAAATATTTCCAACATGTTGGAAAATTCGGTCGGACGGAGATTCGGACGGAATCAGTCCGATGCATACCACACACAGTCGGATTATCTGACGACACGGTCCGATAAGACTCATTCCGACAGATTCTCCGACCGTGTGTACAAGGGCTAATGCCACGTACACACGACCGGACTTTTCTACAGCAAAGGTCAGAAGGAACGAATCCGCCAGACAATTCGATCGTGTGTGTGGGCTTCATCGGACCTCTGCTGTCTAAAAATCAGACGGACTTTAGATTTAGAGAATGTTTCATATCTTTCCGACGGACTCGAGTCCAGTCGAAAAATCTGTTCATCTGTATGCTAGTCTTCTGGGCTGGACTTTCCGGAAGAAAAGGTCAGGCGGAATCATTCCGTCGGATATTAAGATGATGTGTGGGCTTCATGTGACTTTTTTCTTCAAAAATTCCGACAGACCTAGAAATAGAAAATGTTTCAAATCTGTCCGATGGAATCAATTTCTATCGAGAAAACCGTCCGGCGCATCCATCTTCTCGGAGGGTCTCGCCGCTCCGTCGCTGTCATTCGGCAAAGCCGCGATGACGTCACTCCCGCGCATGCGCACAGGAGCCGCTGCTCGCGGCATATCGCCGTTGACCGTAGACAGCGGTGCCTGTCTTTTGGCAAATATTTCTTAGACAGGGGCGTAACTATAGGGGGTGCAGCAGTGGCGACCGCAACTGGGCCCTGTGATGCAGGGGGCCCATGCAGCCCCCTCTACATATGGCCCATGCAGCATAGGCAGCTAGGGGTACCAGTGCACCATGCACACGGGTGGCTGGAGGTGGAGGGTGACTAGCAGAGCTCCATGCTCGACTATCGCAGTGGCTTCTCTTTAGTTGTGCATTCCCCGCATGACCTGTGTCCTTGGCTGGCTCCTCAGAGTACCCCTCACCTGCTCCATGCAGTGCCGCTCAGTCCGATGTCTGTTCTCCCCAGCCAGAGTCCCACCCCCCCTGAGTCCGGCCCACACTGCTCTGCATACTTCTTCCGGGTAAACAAACTTTAAGCATACAGATGCAGTGCAGCCCTATGAGAGCCGGCTCCCCAGAGGACACTGCAGGCTTGTCTGCCAGCCCCCCTCCTCCCCCGTCATACACAGATGATGAAAGGTCTTTCTGGGAGATATGTTGATCGCCGGTCCAGCACACTGGATGGAGCCCAGGCCAACATGGATGAGTGCGCGGCCTGCAGCTTGGTCATGGTGAGTGAGAGGACCCCATCCCCCACACACCATTACATACCCCCTCCATCTCCCCCTGGGGACAGGGACCCCTTCTCACGTGGGGACAGGGACCCCCACCTCCCCTGGGGACAGGGACCCCTTTTCACCTGGGGGCAGTAACTTCATCTGCCCTGGAGAAAAGGACCTCATCTCTTCTGGAGACGGGACCACATCCTGCCTAGGGACAGTCCCCCAATGGGGCATCTAAAAATAAAAAAAACTACTGATACCAGTGGTGGAACTACAGGGCTCACAAAGGTCATACCTGTGACCACGCCCTGGAGTTCCACCGCCAGACTCCGGAGGAAAGGGCCCTGGCTGGGGTTCAGGGGGGCCCTTCATGGTTTCTTGCATTAGGGCCCTGAAGGTTCTAGTTACGCCACTGTTCTTAGACCTACAGGTAAGCCTTAATCTAGGCTTACCTGTAGGTCAAAGTGTGTTGTAAGGGTTTACAACCACTTTAAACCCGTACACATATTAATTACACAGGCGCTGTGGCTGATTAAGGTGGTAATTAAACTCACTTAGTGCCTTATCTGCATTTAATTTGCCTCAGAACCCGTGTAATTCGAAGGTGTTCAGGTTTAAAGGGATGAGATAGCAACCCTAATCCACCTCCTGGGTACATCCATTCGACTCACACAACATTTCTGTTATTTTAAGCGTTTTTCAAAATATGATTGAAACGACAAATGTTTTACCAGCTTTCTTGTTAGTTAGTAGCTACAGAATCCTCAGAGGCTTCTCTGCTGGGTCAACACCTCGACTCTTAAAAACATGTGTTCTTTGTTTGCTAAATGCTACTCAACAAAAGCTTAGGAAGACCAAAGTTCCTTGACTTCTCTTTCCGAAAAGGACGCCTGTGACATCACCAAATCAATTTTTGGCAACACAATAAGCATGTCCCCTGGCCTCCCAAAGCTTGAGGTCCAGCTTGACAAAATTAACAATTCACAGCCGCACGATAAACTTTTTTTATTTTTATTTTTCCTGCTCATAATAGGAGCCCGCCTAGGGAAACGCGTGAACCATCTGCGAAACGGCAACTTGAAATCCTGCACATTGAACGCTTGACAATGGCACAAAGAAAGAAAAATTCGTAACACAATAATAGAGCGGAGGTTTGAAAACCGGTGCAGACAAATGTCGTTTAAATGAAGAATCGTTCCCTTTTCTCTTATTTAGTTGTGTCTTTTATGTTTTATTAATCTTATTTCTGCATTTTTAAAGCCTGCAGGATGGGGCAAAGATAGATTTATCAGTGGACGGAGTAAAAGAGAATTGTTTTGTACGCTCTTAATCTCTAAAGTGACGCAAACCTAAATGGCAATATAAATTCCAAACATTGCTATTGGTATTGGGGTCGGAGAGGGGGAGGGGGGGGGTATTGAAATTATTTTGTTTTCGGAAAATGCATTTCATCTTGTTGCTTTACACACAATAATTGTACACGCGGAAAGCAATCTGTTGTCTTTAAGTAGTAACGGAACCTTTTTTGTGTTGGAGATGTAAATGTGCCAGGAATGATTTGGCAAGTCATTCAGCATGCCATTCTCCATGCTATTCAAAGTATTTTCGCACATCATCAGGCATCTGTAATAAAAGAAGGAAAGTACTGTATCCATAGCAACCAATCAGAATCCATCTTGTTCTGGTCTGGCTCTATGCAAAAAAAAAAAAGAATTTAATGAAGAATTTTGAAGTGCACCTGTGCGTGGGCCATACAGAGACAATTCACATGTTTACCCCCCTTCCTGACCAATAAAATTACCAAAAGTGCAATTGTGTATGTGTGCCTTTCTTTCTCCACATAATACCAAAGAAAGAAACTATATTAAAAAATAAAATAATAAAATCACATAAAGGTCAACTTATATAACCACTTGACCTCCAGACCTCCTTTCATGGCCAGGCCAATTTTTGCTATATGGCACTGTGTTTTTTTTTTGTTTTTTTTTACGGTCATGCAATGCTGTACCCAAATGAAAATTGTGTAATTTTGTCCCACAAATAGAGCTTTTTTTTTTTTTTTTTTTAGCTTGTACTTGAACACCACTGAATTTTTTTTTTTTTTTTTGCACTATAAACACACAAAAAAAAAAACAACCAACCATTTTGAAAAACAAAACAAAAAAAAAAATATTGTTTACTTTCTACTATAAAAATTATCCAATTATGTATTTTTTTCCTACAAATAGATTTTTTATTTTTTTTGGTATTTGAACACCACTGGATTTTTTTTTTTTTGCGCTATAAACAAAAAAAGACCAACAGTTTTGAAAAATAAAAAAAAACAATATTGGTTACTTTCTGCAATAAAACTTATCCAATATCCAAAATTATGAATTTTTTTCCTGCAAAAGGAGCTATTTTTTTTCGATGGTATTTGAACACCACTGGATTTTTTTATTTTTTGCGCTATAAACAAAAAATGACCAACAGTTTTGAAAGACAAAACAAAAACAATATTGGTTACTTTCTGCTATAAAACATATCCAATATCCAAAATTATGTATTTTTTTCCTGCAAAAGGAGCTTTTTTTTTTTGTTGGTGGTATTTGAACACCACTGGATTTTTTATTTTTTGCGCTATAAACAAAAAACGACCAACAATTTTGAAAATTAAAAAAAACAATATTATTTACTTTCTGCTATAAAGCATATCCAAAATTATGTATTTTTTTTCCTACAAATTGATTTTTTTTTTTTTTTTTTTGGTGGTATTTGAACATCACTAAATTTTTTATTTTTTGCGCTATAAACAAAAAAAGACCAACAGTTTTGAAAGACAAAACAAAAACAATATTGGTTACTGTCTGCTATAAAACATATCCAATATCCAAAATTATGTATTTTTTAATTTCAAGAAAGTTTTATTGTATTTTCGTAGTTAAACAGAATAACATTGGCTCCATTGCAATAAAGATACATATAACAATACAGCGACCAGTATACATGTACCAATAAACAAAAGAAAAACATGAAATTGATACAAATAACATATCATGAGAGAGCCATACAAAGAGCAAAGCGTAACAAATTCATGAACACCCTCAAGAATGGTCTAAACTGATCGGGGAGAACCCCCCGATACAGATCAAACAGGTCCAGGAGACCAGAAGCATGGCAAAAACGAGAAAAATGATCGTAAAAAAAAAAAAAAAAAAAAAAAATCAGGGGATCCAGTAGAAGGCCCCAGAGCGACCCCCGAGAGCCCAGGCCCCCCCACCCCAGTGGGAGCTAACTGTGTGAGGGCCTAGGACTCCCAGAGACCACCCCAACACCTCCCACCACATCCAACCCTAATTGGAAAAGTTTGTCCACACCCCTGGTCTCCCGGGTCCCCAAGTCAAAGATAGAAATTTGAACCATATGTACTTCTAAGGAGAAGGTCAGATCATAAATCCCTAGTGCCGTAACCAGCCTCCGACCTTCAAATATGCGTGGGTGCCATAACAAGTATAGTAGAACAAATGGAGAGAGGGGAAAAGATACCCCCCAAGAGAGAAAAGAAGAATACGTGGGAAAAGAAAGAGCGAAAAGTAAAATAGAAACAGAAAGGTTATATCTGGTGTATCTACCGGAAGAATCAAAGAGAAATCAACTGGACAAGCCAGGTCTAAGGGGAAGGTGGCAATAAGCGGCCCATGGATCCCAGGTGGTATAGAATCTCTCAACCTTATCATTCAATTTAGCCACTAGGTGCTCCTGTGACATAATCCAAGAGATTTTCCTTTTACAACACTGAAAAGAGACCGTAGGCTTTTTCCAAGCCTTCGCTATTGTAGTTTTAGCTCCCAACAGAATGAAGTAGGCAAGTTTCTGTTTAAGTTTGGACATGTTGGGTATGGATTGATTGAGAAGAGCTACATTTGGGTTAGGATGTACATTGGTATCGGATACTATGTTGATGGTTCTAAAAATTTTCTGCCAAAAGGACCGTATATGTGGGCAGGACCACCAAATATGTATCATAGTACCCTCCAGCTCGCAGCCTCTAAAACATAGGGATGAAGTACCAGGGAACATCCGAGCCAATCTAGCTGGGACATAATACCAACGGAATAAAATTTTAAGGCTGGCTTCTATTAATGAAATATTGAAAATACCTGTAAAAGAGCGTGTGGCTGCCTGAGACCACTCAGTAGGGGACCATGAGCTTCCCGTGTCCTCCTCCCATGCTCGAGCGTAAGTCGGCTTTCCCTTCCTCGTCAGGAGCGCTGTGTAGATCAGAGAGATGCCGCCTTTCTGGTCTGTAGTATTGACACACCAGTGTTCATAAGGTGTGATGGAGGGGGGTGTCCGTTGATCGGACCAAATTGATTTTAAAAAATGAGATATTTGGGAAAATCTGAAAAGTTCCGTATCCGGCATTTCCAGTTTCTTTCTACAGTGAGAAAGGGTCAGGGGACCCCCCGGAGAAAGAAAGTGGCCTATGCGGTATAGCCCCTTGTCAGTCCACCATTTAAAAGCCTGAATGTTCAACCCAGGAGGGAAATTGGAGTTGTTAAATATGTGGGCCAGCGGTTTCAGTGGAGATGTCAGAGTGTTACGTTTGAATAGCTTTGAACAGAGGGCTACAGAGTGGGAAAGTGTAGGTGACATGATGGCTGGTCGCACCTTCGGATTGCACCAAAGCAGGAAGTCTATAGTGTGAAGTGGGACTGCTTTCCTCTCCATAGAGATCCAATCCGGTTTTGTACCTTTGGAAAAGACCAGAGAAATCTGCGACAATTGAGCTGCCATGTAATAGTTCCACATATCCGGGAGACCCAACCCTCCTTGAGATTTTAAGCGAAGCAAATTTCTAGATGGGCAACGGTAACCCTTTTTCCCCCAGACAAAGCGAATGATCTCAGATTGTAATTTGTTAAGGACCTGCTTACGAATCGGAATGGGAAGAGAGCGAAACAAGTACAGAATACGGGGAAGTAGCGTCATTTTGACAGCATGAACCCTACCTAGCCAGGACAGACCACACTTCGACTACTGTTCCAGATCTCTCCTACAGTTGGTTAACATAGGGGGATAATTAGCATTAAACAGATCTTTGATGTTAGGAGTTAGTTTTATCCCCAGATAAGAGATTTCTTTGGGAGCCCATACAAAATCAAAGTTTCTAACAAGCTGCAGAAGGCGGTCCGGAGGAATATTAACGTTCAATGCCATTGATTTATGCATGTTAACTCTAAGTCCAGAAATCCCACTAAACTTACCCAACACTTTATAGATCATTGGTAAAGAAATTAGGGGAGAGGTAATATACAGAAGAAGATCATCTGCATATAACGCACATTTATGAATCTGGTCTCCACATACCACCCCCCGAATGTCCGGGTTCGTCCGAATAGCTATCGCCAAAGTTTCTATTGCAATTGCAAATAGCAGGGGGGATAGTGGACAGCCCTGTCTAGTACCTCTTCTAATATGGCATGGGGCAGAATATTTACCCAACAATCGTATTTGTGCTGAAGGAGTAGAGTAAAGTGAATTTATTAAATTAAGGAAAGAAGGGCCAAATCCCCATCTGTGCAGGATATCTGATAAATAATCCCAGTCTATCGAGTCGAACGCTTTATGTAGATCGATCGAAAGAAGGAACCCTTCCTGTGGGGGACCACCATCCCATCGGGAATTGAGGAGAGAAATGACATCGATGGAACGTCTTATCTGGTCCGGACCCTGCCTCCCGGGAATGAAACCCACCTGGTCTTTGTGTATGTATGCGGGAATAAAGCTCGCAATCCTATTGGCCAATATTTTAGTCATAATTTTAACGTCATTATTAATGAGAGATATAGGGCGATAGTTTCCCACATCACTGACGTCCTTTCCTGGCTTGGGTATTACCGAAATATAAGCCGAATTAAGGTCTACACTCAGGGGTGACCCCTTCCTAAGGGAGTTAAAAAAGGATACCAGGTGAGGAGCTAGGGTGGAGCTAAACTTCTTATAGTATCCCGTAGAAAAACCATCTGGACCGGGGGAAGAGCCTGTTTTCAGGGATTTGATTGTACTTAACACTTCATCTTGGGTAAATGGGGCTTCCAGGAGGTCCTTGTGATCAGTAGTAAGGGAGGGCAGTGGGAGGGAATCTAGGAAGGACTTCCGTTTCGAATCCGAGAGATCGGGGCTGTGTTCATAAAGTTTAGAATAAAACTGTAAGAAAGCCTTCATTATTTTCTCTGGATTCTGTGTTAACTCACCTGATGGCAATTTAATTTTAGGAAAAGCTAAGATGCGTTGTTTGGGGCTTAGTTTAACAGCAAGTTTGGAGCCGATCCTATCCCGTTGACTATAAAATTTAGCCCCTGTCCATCTGAGATGTCTTTCTGCTGCTGTCGTTAAGTGTAAATTTAAAAGGGTCCTAGCCTTATCCAATTGAGCTAGGGAGGCCGGAGTGGGGTGACGCTTATGGAGCCTAGCCAACGATCTAAATTCATTAGTCAGCTTAACCGTGTCAGCTTTATGTTCCGCTCTAAGTTTTGCCGATAATTTGATTATGTCTCCTCTAACTACTGTCTTATGAGCCGCCCATATAGTCATAGGGGAAACGTCCTCAGTCGTATTGTTACTGAAATAGTCTTGAATAAAGCCCTCGATAACCGAACAATGGGCCGGTTCGCTTAAAAGGGATTCCTGTAGACGCCAACGAGGTGGGGACCCCGTCCCCATTGGCCTGTTTATACTCAGAGTGACAATGGAGTGATCAGATAATGGAGTATCCACTATCTTAGAGCAATTGACAAGGGGGATCGATGTGGGTCTGACAAATATGTGGTCTATCCTGGCCAGAGTATTATGGGGTGCTGAAAAGTGGGTGTAGTCCTTTGTATGGGGGTTGACTTCCCTCCAAATGTCAATCAGTCCTGCTGAGTGTAGTGATTGGGCGATCTTAACGCTTTGTCTAGGTGGATGTCTGAGTTTTTGACCGCGAATACTAGATTTGTCCAAGGAAGAATCAAAAGCTATGTTTGAGTCCCCTCCAAGGATGATAGTACCCCTAAAATGAGGTGTAATCTTATGAAGTAAGGAGTCAAAGAAAGCCCTCTGCCCTTTGTTAGGGGCATAGTAAGATATAAAAGTATACATCTCTCCATCAACCTTCCCCGATACTACAATGTATCTTCCCAGTGGGTCCGATACAGTCTCATGGTGTGTGAAATTAACATGTTTGGCCAGGCAAATGGCCACCCCCTTTGTTTTGTTTGAAGCGGAGGAAAGAAAAAATTGGGGGAAATGTTGGTGGAGAAAGGTAGGATTATATGAAGCTGGGAAGTGAGTCTCTTGTAATAGGAGAACATCTGCATGCATAGACCGATAACTTTGGAACATTTTCCTGCGCTTGACAGGGGAGTTAAGTCCCTGAGTGTTATGAGAAAATATTTTGAGAGTGGGGGCTAAAGTGGTGGAACTAGGCATGAGATATGTGTGTAGAGGCTAGTTGAAAGGCTGCTTTCTTACCTGTGTAGTGAAACAGCACTACTTGGAGGAGTAGGCGCAAAGTGGGAGAAAAATCGCCGGGGCATGGGAAGGAAGACCACGGTCCGCCAGGATCCAAGGACTGTAAAATTGAGCAAAAGAGAGGAGCTATAGAAAAGAGGTGAAAAAAAGGAAGGAAGGATAGAGAAGGGGAAGAAAGAGACAATGTTAAAAACACCAGTATAACATCAAATGTATAGATAGGCCCTAACAAAAACATCTCCCCATAAAATCTGGGGTCCCCAGACCCCTGCCCACCCCACGGACGGAAAGTTTGGGTCATTCCGCCCCCGTAATCTAAGAGGACCGGAAAGTCCTAAATATAGGACCACCAGTATAGTTTCCAAGGGCACCAAAGGTGCTCTAGAAACCTGTCAGAGGTGCACTGGGTCCACCACAGCCCCAGAAACCGGAAAAATAAAACAAGCAAATGAGAGCTAAAACAAAAGCCCATAAGAAAGCTCATAGGCAGAACGTCCCTGAGAATAAGAACAAACCTGAAATATAACTAACCACCAGTAAAGAAACGAAGAAAATTGATAAAAAACAAATAACAAAACCCTGTTACTGGTCATTGTGGTTGCAGTGAAGAGGCCTACTCAGTAGGTCTATACTCTCTCAAATCCCCCCCTCCCCCTAACAAGGCCCCTATAGAGCAGCCCGCTCCAGCCGGGCGTAGGGCTGGGTCAGGCTGCCCCTTACAACAGCAGGAACCCCGTGGGCCAAAAACCCCCGCCCCCAGTAATTGCCAACTGAAAAAGCATGCCTGCCTGGCCCAAAAACCTGGGATCCTAACTGGGAAAACTCAGAGAGACAAATGGAAAGTAGATAGCAATAAAATGAACCCCAGGTTAGGATACATACAATCATAAAGAGTCCTGTAAAACTGTAAATGAATAGAACTTTAGAACTCACCCACCCCCCCTACCCCATAGGGCCGAGGCCCCTCAATCCCTCCCCTCCATCCCTCCCTACCTGAGTCCCCCAGTCCAATAACAATGAGAAAAAACAAAAAGGGAAGTATAAAAAAAATTGGGAAGTACAGGTAAATGGCCCTAGGCCAAAGGAGGGAGTCCCAGAAAGGGTCACTGAATGGTTCTGTAAGTGGTCAAAAAAACAGCGAAAAAAGGAAGAGTCTGGCAATAATCAAGAACAATTATCCATTCTTCTGAGGACGAATCCACATCAGGGCGGGAGATTTTCTTTGGAGCGTTTGGAGTGCTGTTGTAGCCAATTTGGTTGTAGAGGACTGGCCGGAGGAGGCCTCTTTGAAGAGGCCGGGGTCCCTCTGACGGGTTGCCTGGGGGGTGTGTCCTGAGGAATTAAACCCAGCTGAAGTAAAAGTTTTTCGCCGTCAGCAAAAGAGGAGAATCCAAGATGCTTATTCATGTAAGAGAAATTAAGGCGTAGAGGAAAAGACCACCTGTATGGAATCTGTTTATCCGCCAGGATTTGAAGAAGTGGCTTGAGGGCACGTCTTTTCTGTACCGTATAGGGTGACAAATCAGTGAAAATCTGAATTTTATGTCCCAGCAGTTTGAGGTTGTCTGAGAACCTGGCTCTTTTCATAACCTCTTCCTTTACAGAGTAGAAGTGTGTTTTGACTATAATGTCTCTAGGGAGGCCATCTGAGCGGGGAGGCTGTAGGGCCCTGTGTGCTCTGTCGAGTTCCAGACGTTGTTCAGTAATATCAGGTATTAGATCCTTAATCAGTTGCTTCACAGCCGCAGGGACATCTTTCTCGGATTCGGGGAGACCCCTGATCCTAAAGTTATAACGTCTCGATCTATTCTCGAGGTCGTCGATTTTTGCGCAAGCGGTTTCAAGCTGATCCTGCAGATCCTGTAATCTGGCTGTATTCTGATTAATTCGTGCAACTGCCTGATCTGCTTTCTTTTCAATAGTGTCAATTCTCACCCCAATGTGCTGCAAGTCAGAGTGTATGGATGCAGAAATCTGTGCTGCATTTTCTGCCAGACTTTTGGCTAGAAGCTGGGAAAAAGCTTTCATCATGGAGGGAAAGTCATTAGGAGCAGGGGCTGCAATATCAGAATCAGCATGTGAGAGAAGCATGCCTGTGTGAGGATCCAGCATGGGGGTGGAAGGACAATCCCTGTCCAATCTGCTTAATAAAGATTCTGTGGACGCTGGAGAGGCAGCCTGGGGGAGAGGAGGAAAGTCAGTACCTGGGGAGCACGGAGGGGGCCAGGTCCTGGTCAGCTATAGACTCCTCAGCGAGGTCCGCGCTGTGTGTTGTCTTGTGTCCTGCCGCCGCCATCTTGGCATAGCTGACAGGAACGGATTGCGCCGACATCTGTCCCAGGAGATTGCGCCACGGATGCGAGGCCGACATCCGTGGATTCCTGGCGGTTTCGTCTATCCGCCTGGCCCGGTGGTGATCGTCGTGGGACGTTCCGAGAGCTCCGGTGTTCAAATTGGGGTCGTGGTGGAGCGGAGCTCTAGAAGCCAGCGGCCATCTTGTGAGCCGGCCCGCATGCGCCTCTGAAATTATGTATTTTTTTTCCTGCAAAAGGAGCTTTTTTTTCTGGTGGTATTTGAACACCACTGGATTTTTTTTTTTTTTTTTTGCGCTATAAACAAAAAAAGAGCAACAGTTTTGAAAAAAAAAAAAACAATATTGTTTACTTTCTGCTATAAAACATATCCAATATCCAAAATTATGTCATTTTTTCCTACAAACTGAGCTTTTTTTTCTGGTGGTATTTGAACACCACTGGATTTTTTATTTTTTTTGCACTATAAACAAAAAAAGACTAACAGTTTTGAAAAGAAAAAAAACAATATTGTTTACTTTCTGCTATAAAACATATGCAGCAGAAGAAAAATCAAATTTCTTCATATACCATATTTAGGCCAAAATGTATTCTGCTAAAACACATCCACACTGGAATATTTTTTTTTTTTTTTTTGTTTCTACTAGTAATGGTGGTAATCAGTGACTTTTACCGGGACTGCGATATTGTGGTGGATAGTCTGACACTAACTGACACTTTTGACACTTTGTGGGAACCAGAGACACTAATACATTAATCAGTACTAAACGTATGCACCGTCACTGTACTGGTGACACTGGCTGGGAAGGGGTTAAACATCTAGGGCAATCAAAGGGTTAAATGTGTGCCTAGCCAGTGTTTTTGTGTGCTGCTTTCACTAAGGGATGTGCTTTGCAGGGAAACGAAAATCCAGCACATCCCTGCTGACAGGACGGAGAAGTGGCGGCCCGTCCATAGAGGGTGCACGGGCGCCGCCTCCCCTATCCATACGTCTGGCCCCCGGTCTACTTATCACGGCGCCGGACTATGGATTCTAATGCGGGGTTGGGTGTTTTTTTGAAGCACCTGATTAGAGCCAGAGGCTTAAATAGGCTTCAAAAAAGGGTGGGATTGGGGAGCAGAGCATTGCACTATGAGCCCACCCTGTGGGTGTGACCATAGCGAATACATTTTCGCTATTTTTCACACTAAAGTTCCTCCCCGGCAATCAGAAGACAGGTTGTCTCCTGCATTAGGCAATCCTATTGGATGCTTATCGATTTGGCGGAAGAGGAGACACGCGGTGGAGGAAGCTTGATGCCGCGTACACACAACCGGACTTTCCGGCAGACTCGGTCCGACGGTCTTCCCAACGGACATTCGTCTGAGTTCCGACAGACTTTTTGAACGAACGGACATGGCCACATACAAACGGAAGTCCGTTTCGAAAGTCCGTTCCTTTTGAGCGTGATGACGTAAGACGGGACTAAACTCGAGGAGAGGAGGAGAGGACACTGCAGCCCCACTATGCTGTCATTGCTGCCCCGGCCGGTGGGGGGGGTGATGTCTAAGTGCCACGCCACCAGGGCGGTGTTGTTTGTTTGCCACCCTGCCCAAAAAAGAACCCACCAGCCGCCAGTGGGACTGAGCTCAGTTTTTCAGGGCAAAGGGCCTGGTATGGATTGGGGGGCACCCCAATGCCATTTTTTTATTTGTTTTGCTAAATGTTCTGTTGCTGGTGATGCTGATGCTTCATCCGTTGTTAAGGATGCGACGGCCGGCTTCCCAGCACACTCCTTACCAACCGGCAGCTATTCACTGTGTGCTCGGAGGGTGAACATCCCGCCAAGTCCCCCAAAAATGTGGGTGTTCACCAAACACGAAAACAGGCAATGTTTGGGCTGAACTGCTCGCACAACACTACTTACTGAACTTACTGGCGGTTAGTAGAAAATCCAAGGAAAAACTAGACATGGACGCCGTCCAAAAATTTTTTTGGTTTCGTTCCTTTTCGTTCCGAGCTAAAAAAAAAACGGATTTGTACGAAATACTAATTTTCGTTAGATTCGTAAACTTTTCGTTAAATAACGGAAGTTCGTTATGATGAATTGATCATTATGAGGGGTCCCCATCATCCCTGTGCTGAGTTCCCAGGTCCGTACACCTGCTGTGTCCATTATGAGGGGTTCCCACCATCCCTGTGCTGTGCTGACTTCCTCTGATTGGTGAACAAAACACCAGTCATGTTTCTGTTAATTTGGATCCGAAATTCTGAAATTTTTAAATGAAATTTCATATTTCGCATGAAATTCGTAAGCATAGAAATTCCCATAGGGTTCCCACCATTCCTGTGCTGACTTCCTGGGGTTTTAACTTTTAGGTTCATTAACTTTTCATAAAAATTACGAATTTTCATTATGATGAATTTATCATTATGAGGGGTCCCCACCATCCCTGTGCTGTGCTGACTTCCTGGATTTTTAATTTTTAGGTTCGTTAACTTTTCGTTAATTACGAATTTTCGTTATGAATTTGGATCCGAAATTCGTAAACGAAATTTCGTTCGGAATTCGTATGCATAAAAATTCGTATTTCAGATTCGTACGATTGTACAAATTTTCGGAAATTCTTCCGAATTTTCTTTTCGTACGAAACGAATCGCACATGTTCTAGGAAAAACTGTTCCCAATTGCAAACGTTCTCCTCGCCATTCTGAAAGCAGACTCTGGTTACCTGCCCTCGAGCACGTCCCTTCTCTGTACGCCAAACACACTAAAGAATTGACAGGCCTTATGCAGGAAGAGAAGCTTTATTGTCCTTATTCAGAGAATTACTCCAAGCCTCGCGCTCAGCGTTCATCACGTTGTCTGTCCATCATTAGAGAATGATCGACTCTCTGCATGAGATCAGAGGCTGAACTGAGCTCTTTTCCATGCTCTGATCAGGAGAAGCAGAAATAATCCCCATTCTCCTCCATGGGCCATAGTCAGTGGGTAAAAGGCCAGCCCCTAGTACCCTCCAAAAGCTGTATCGGTTGGGTTTGTCACAAGCACCATTTATGATTGCTGCTTTTATGTTATGTTAATGCTACTCACAAGTCAAGTGTACTCATACAGTGCACAAAATAAAAATTTCTTATTCGTAAAAGCATATTGCCGCCTTAAGTAAAATGGCCAACCTTGGACTTCCAGCATTATGACGTCACATGGACCTGCCTTCTGATGAGGGAAATCGTGACTTCCTCATAGGCGTTTTTCTCTTGTGCACTGTATTCATTTTTTAGGTGTTAATAAATAATACATTTTAATTGTGATACTGCACTATGAGAGTTTCTTTATCCTTCTGGATGTATTGAGTTGCTCTTTCTTACTACAGTGTGGAGGAGATGGTTGGAGGTATCCAATTCTGGTGAAGTCCCTGACCCAGACTCAGTGGCGGCTAGTACTCCATTTTTTGAGCAGGGTGGCAAAGAACCCACCTGCCGACCCCCCCCCCCCCCCCAGTCAGTCAGTCAAACCCCCCCACCCCCCCTCCCCCTGTTCAGTCAGTCAGTCAAAACCCCCATCCATTTGGTCATTCTACCAAAATTCCCCCCCGCCCGTTGCTGGGTTAATCACCAAACCCCGCACTTACCCCATCTAAGTCGCGGGCCTGCACCTCCTTCTCAGTGTCTCCTTCTCAGTGTCTCCTTCTCGGTGTCTCCTTCTTGGCATCTGTGTCCTCTGTGTCTCCTTCTCGGCATCTCCCCCTCTGTGTCTTCTTCTCGGCATCTCCTCCTCTGTGTCTTCTTCTCGGCATCTCCTCCTCTGTGTCTCCTTCTCAGAATCTCCTCCTCTGTGTCTCCTTCTCGGCATCTCCTCCTCTGTGTCTCCTTCTCTGTGTCTCCTTCTCAGAATCTCCTCCTCTGTGTCTCCTTCTCGGCATCTCCTCCTCTGTGTCTCCTTCTCGGCATCTCCTCCTCGGTGTCTCCTTCTCGGAATCTCCTCCTCTGTGTCTCCTTCTCGGCATCTCCCTTCTGTGTTTCCTTCTCGGCATCTGCTCCTCGGTGTCTTCTTCTCCGCATCTCCTCCTCTGTGTCTCCTTCTCAGCATCTCCTCTTCGGTATGTCCTTCTGGGCATCTCCTCCTCGGTGTCTCCTTCTCAGCATCTCCTCCTCGGTATCTCCTTCTGGGCATCTCCTCCTCGGTGTCTCTTTCTCAGCATCTCCTCCTCGGTATCTCCTTCTGGGTGATCTCCTCCTCGGTGTCTCCTTCTCGGCATCTCCCCTCTGTGTTTCCTTCTCAGCATCTCCTCCTCGGTGTCTCCTTCTCCGCATCTCCTCCTCGGTGTCTCCTTCTCAGCATTTCCTCCTCGTTATCTCCTTCTGGGCATCTCCTCCTCTGTGTCTCCTTCTCAGCATCTCTTCCTTGGTATCTCCTTCTGGGCATCTCCTCCTCGGTGTCACCTTCTTGGCATCTCCTCCTCTGTGTTTCCTTCTCGGCATCTCCTCCTCGGTGTCTCCTTCTTGGCATCTTCTCCTCAGTGTCTCCTTCTCAGGCATCTCCTCCTTCGGCTCCTCGAGCCCACCTTTTTTGAAGCCTCAGGCTCTAATCATGTGCTTCAAAAAAATAAAACCCCATAGAAATAAATGCGTCTGGCTCCCTCCATGTGGATTAGGGGCTGGGTGCTAGGTTTGGGAGGGGCTCCATTAGGGGCCCTTGTGCTCCTAATGGAGCGGCTGCCACTCCCCAGACTGTTGGGAAAGTCTTATTTGACCTGAATGTGGGCCAATATCTGAGGAAAGCATCAGCATTGCCGCAGCATTGCATGGTGGAGGTACACAGCGGTGCAGCACGAAGATATTGTCACATTGGAGCATTTTTTTTTTTCAAAGACCCCAGAGAATTAAATGGCGGTCATTGCAATATTTTATGTCACTGTATTTGCACAGCTGTCTTTCAAACACAATTTTTTGGGGAAAAAATACACAATGAATTATAAAAAATATATAAAAGTTAGCCCATTTTTTTTGTATAATGTAAAAGATGATATTATGCCGAGTGAATAGATACCGAACATGTCATGATTTAAAATTGCGCACAATCATGGAATGGCGACAAACTACGGTATGTAAAAATCTCCATAGGCAACGCTTTAAAAATGTTTACAGATTACCTTTTTAGAGTTACAGAGGAGGTCTATTGCTGTCACCCTAACGATCTTGGCAATACCTCACATGTGTGGTTTGAACACCGTTTACATACGCAGGTGCGACTTACGTATGCGTTCGCTTCTGCGTGCGAGCTTGGAGGGATGGGGTGATTTAATTTTTTTATTTTTTTATTTATCTTACTTTTTATTTTTTATATTTACACTGTCCCTTTCATTTATTTTTCTTTTTTTCTTTTTATCACTTTCATTCCTATTACAAGCAATGTAAACATCCTCTGTAAAAGCAATACGCATGACAGGTCCTCTTTATGGCGATATCTGGGGTCAAAAAGACCCCAGATCTCTCATTTACCTTTAAAATAAAAGTATAGCCTTTAAGGGAAAGAAAATCATCACTTTAAGCCAGGGATCTCCAAACTATGGCCCTCCAGCTGTTGCGGAACTACACATCCCATGAGTAATTGTAAAACTCTGACATTCACAGACATGACTAGGCATGATGGGAATTATAGCTCCTGAACAACTGGAGGGCCATAGTTTGGAGACCCCTTCTTTAAGCTCAAGAGGCGGAAGTGACATCAGGCGTCGCTCCTGTCCTTCAAGGACATAGAGCCGAGTGGGGGCTATCTTGCCCTCACTCGGCTTCCTGCCCAGCCAGGATCAGTTCATGGGTTACCAACAGCTCCGGTAAGCTCAGGAACCACCGGGAAGCGGCGGAAGAGTCACCTCTCCCGTAGCCTACAAAACGAATCTTGCAGTAAATGACCACTTTTATATGAAAGCCGGCCGTATGATATAAATAAAGATACTGGGGTTATGCTATAACCCAGGTTTTTAACGTGAAAGTAATAACGTATATTTACAGTTATTATTAT
The DNA here is from genome assembly GCF_037356315.1 of Lithobates pipiens. Lineage (NCBI taxonomy): Eukaryota > Metazoa > Chordata > Amphibia > Anura > Ranidae > Lithobates > Lithobates pipiens. The sequence continues at coordinate 573,278,884 of NW_027507764.1, forward strand.
TATTTTACAGTACATTTAAGGTGGTTGGCAAGTGGTTAATCACATTGCAAGTTGATTTCTGTATTAAAAAGACTTTTAAATTCTCATTATTCACTTTTTTGTCACGTGTGGATATGTTATGTTTTGAATAAGTATATTTCTTATAATTTTATAGATATATAAATATATAGTACATAATTGTTGCGGTACCCCAGTAGGGGCTGCTGAACGTTGTGGTCCACCTGTCACCCTGCCCAGCCGGCATTCACTTTGCAATCACCTTGGAGTCAATGAACAGTCCATATGTTTGTTTTTGTATTTTTATCGAGGGATTTGAACTTGGATAGGGATGGGAATGTATGGGATGCCCAACAGAATTTTAGAACACTCAATTTGGGACCGAGATATGTGCACTCCTTGACATTTCTTCAACTCCTCCTGCACAGCACTTGCTTGCAGACTATCACTCCCTCTCTCCTGCACAACACTTAACTCCAGGCACAGCTAGGACATAGTTATGTGAATTCCCGGACAGGTGGCAACCCTAGTCCTCTCTAGCATGCATCTCCAGTACTCCCGATAGCACATGTCACTCACCATCCCCTCTTGGCTGCACACACACCGGTGGTTCCCTACTGAAGTATTGTCCGGCAGCAGTAGCTCCTGTTGTCCTCTTTGGTTCCTATCTGTGCCTGCTGACCAGATCCTTCTTGCTTTCCAGAAGAGCCCCATCCTGCACCCGAAACCCCAGGCCCATGGTCAACCTCCTCAAATGGGGAGCACCCCCAAAGGCCTCGACAACCTAGTGCTCCATCTTCTGTTCTTCCACCTGACAACTCCTCCCCAGCTGGGCTGACTCTGTGTATTTAAGGAAGCCTGCCTGCCCCCTGCCAATCCTAATGGGGATTGGTCAAGGCTCCTTAGAACACCCAAGGCAGCTCTACCTCTCTCCCCCTCCTCTCTTCTAGAATCCTCTACAACAGTGATGGAGAACCTTGGCACTCCAGATGTTTTGGAACTAAATTTCCCATGATGCTCCACTACACTGCAGAGTGCATGAGCATCATGGGAAATGTAGTTCCAAAACATCTGGGGTGTCAAGGTTTGCCATCACTGCTCTAGAAGCAGAAGGGACGTAACCGAGAAGTGATGCTATCTGTGAGTCACCAGCCTACTCTGGCCACTCCCAGCCCACACAGATCAAAACAAACAGGCCTAGCTTTCCACTTATACCTGCTTAAATGCTCTCACAAAAATTCTAACTCTAGCACCTACCTAAGTACAGGATGCTACATAATATTGATTTTTTTGTTGCACATTTATGATTTAAAGCAGAGTTCCGCTTAAAGAAATAAATAAAAGTCAGCGGCTACAAATACTGCAGCTGCTGACTTTTAATAATCGGACACTTACCTGTCCCGGGGTCCAGCAATACGGGGGACCGAAGCCCCGCTCATCTCCACCTCCTCTCTGCGGCGCCAGCATTGTCACTGTGGCTTCACAGCCAAGCACCCACTGCACATGCGTGAGCCACGTGGCTCGTCGTGTCTGGCCGGGCAATCTTCTGGGACCTGTGACGTGGTCTGAGAGGAGGGAGGGGGGGGATTGCCAAGAGGGAGGGGGGAAAGGTGATATTCCTTCCGGTGCCACGGTGCCCCTGGAGGATGTGGGAGAGCTGGAACCCTCCAAAAAGAGGGTACCCGCTCCCTCCCAAAAAAAAATGTAAAAAAATTACATGCCAAATGTGGCATGTCAGGGGGTCACTTTCCATTAAAGTGGTAGTTCCATTTTTGGGTGGAACTCCGCTTTAAAGATCTTATTGATTTGTTGTGTGTTGTGCAGCAACACTGTTATCTTCAATTTTTATGGAATTTGTTGTAGTTTATTTTGTAGCATTTGATATAGCAGTTTGATAAGCGTGGGATTTACTTAAATTTTTTTGGTATATGTAAATCTCAGGACTGGAGGGACAGAAATATATATATATATATATATATATATACAGTGGTGTGAAAAAGTGTTTGCCCCCTTCCTCATTTCCTGTTCCTTTGCATGTTTGTCACACTTAAGTGTTTCGGAACATCAAACCAATTTAAACAATAGTCAAGGACAACACAAGTAAACACAAAATGCAATTTGTAAATGAAGGTGTTTATTATTAAAGGTGAAAAAAAATCCAAACCATCATGGCCCTGTGTGAAAAAGTGATTGCCCCCCTTGTTAAAACATACTATAACTGTGGTTGTCCACACCTGAGTTCAATTTCTCTAGCCACACCCAGGCCTGATTATTGCCACACCTGTTCACAATCAAGGCATCACTTAAATAGGAGCTGCTTGACACAGTAAGGTCCACCAGAAGATCCTTAAAAGCTACACATCATGCCGAGACCCAAACAAATTCAGGAACAATTGAGAAAGAAAGTAATTGAGATCTATCAGTCTGGAAAGGGTTATAAAGCCATTTCCAAAGCTTTGGGAATCCAGCGAACCACAGTGAGAGCCATTATCCACAAATGGCGAAGACATGGAACAGTGGTGAACCTTCCCAGGAGTGGCCGGCCGCCCAAAATTACCCCAAGAGCGCAGAGACGACTCATCCAAGAGGTCACAAAAGACCCCACAACAACGTCCAAGGAACTGCAGGCCTCACTTGCCTCAGTTAAGGTCAGCGTTCATGCCTCCACCATCAGGAAAAGACTGGGCAAAAATGGCCTGCATGGCAGAGTTCCAAGGAGAAAACCACTGCTGAGCAAAAAGAACATCAAAGCTCGTCTCAATTTCTCCACAACACATCTTGATGATCCCCAAGACTTTTGGGACAACATTCTGTGGACCGATGAGACAAAAGTGGAACTCTTTGGAAGGTGTGTGTCCAAGTATATCTGGCGTAGAAGGAACACTGCATTTCATAAAAAGAACATTATACCAACAGTAAAATATGGTGGTGGTAGTGTGATGGTCTGGGGCTGTTTTGCTGCTTCAGGACCTGGAAGACTTGCCGTGATAAAAGGAACTATGAATTCTGCTGTCTACCAAGAGATCCTGAAGGAGAATGTCTGACCATCTGTTCGTGTACTCAAGCTGAAACGAACTTGGGTTCTGCAGCAGGACAATGATCCTAAACACACCAGCAAGTCCACCACCGAATGGCTGAAGAAAAACAAAATGAAGACTTTGGAGTGGCCTAGCCAAAGTCCTGACCTGAATCCTATTGAGATGTTGTGGTATGACCTTAAAAAGGCCGTTCATGCTCGAAAACCCTCTAATGTAACTGAATTAGGACAATTCTGCAAAGATGAGTGGGCCAAAATTCCTCCAGGACGCTGTAAAAGCCTCATTGCGCGTTATCGCAAACGCTTGGTTGCAGTTGTTGCTGCTAAGGGTGGCCCAACCAGATATTAGGTTTAGGGGGCAATCACTTTTTCACACAGGGCCATGATGGTTTGGATTTTTTTTCACCTTTAATAATAAACACCTTCATTTACAAATTGCATTTTGTGTTTACTTGTGTTGTCCTTGACTATTGTTTAAATTGGTTTGATGTTCCGAAACACTTAAGTGTGACAAACATGCAAAGGAACAGGAAATGAGGAAGGGGACAAACACTTTTTCACACCACTGTACACACACACACATATTATATATATATATATATATATATATATATATATATAGATATATATATATATATATATATATATATATATATACATATATATATATATATATATATATATATATATATAATATGTGTGTGTATTTGTATAAATACTAATCCATTGACAGGTAAACAGCTCCCATATACTATATATATTCCCTCTGTGTATTTCATTGTTTGCCTGGAGTTCAGCTTTTTAACACTCTAAGGTGGAGCCCCATTTACCTTCCTACAGCAATACTTCCAATTGCAACCATTTATTCTAAGAAACACAAAAGCAATGTGCAAAACACGCCGCTACGGTTTAAAAGCATAACCGATTATGATATATTTTCAGAGAAGCGATGTATTTTTCACATGCAAGTGCTACTCATTCAACCACTGAACTCTTTTTTTTTTCTTGAAAGCGCCACAAAAAAAAAGAAAATGGATCGAAATTCTGTTTTGTTTTATTTTTCTTGCAAATATAGCTCTTCATCGGCTCACATTTCAATCACCAAAAAAGTGAAGCGTGATTTTTCTTCCTGGGGCTAATGTTATTGCTTAAGAGGCACCAGGTACATCTTGCAGAAGAATGAATACATTCTGGCTCCATGCTCACGAAAAGAATGAAAGTGGCTGGAATAACCCTTTCGGTGACTGGGAGAGCTAGGACTCAATCAAAGCAAAAGAATCAAAGCTGAACTCCAAGCAACTAAATACAGTGCCTTGCAAAAGTATTCACCCCCCTCTTGGTATTTTTCGAGTTTTGTTGCCTCACAACCTGGAATTAATATGGATTGTTTGAGGATTTGCATAATTTAATTTAGATTTTTTTTTTCATCGTGAAGCAAACAACAAATAGGACAAAATAACAGAAAAAGTCAATGTGTATAACTATTCACCCCCCTAAAGTCAATACTTTGTAGAGCCACCTTTTGCAGCTATCACAGCTCCGAGTCACTTTGGATAAGTCTCTATGAGCCTTGCCACATCTTACCACTGGGATTTTTGCCCATTCCTCCTTGCAAAACTGCTCCAGCTCTTCCAAGTTGAATGGTTTGCGCTTGTGAACACAAAGGAAGTCTGACCACATATTTTCTATTGGATTGAGGTCTGGGCTTTGACTAGGCCATTCCAACACATTTACATGTTTCCCCTTAAACCACTCAAGTGTTGCTTTAGCAGTGTGTTTGGGTTCATTGTCCTGCTGGAAGGTGAACCTCCGTCCTAAGCCTCAAATCACACGCAGAGTGGTACAGGTTTTGCTCAAGAATATCCCTGTATTTAGCACCATCCATCTTTCCCTCAACTCTGACCAGTTCCCAGTCCTGACTGCTGAAAAACATCCCCACAGCATGATGCTGCCACCACCATGTTTCACAGTGGGGATGATGATCTTTGGGTGATGTGATGTGTTGGGTTTGCGCCAGACATAGCGTTTTCTTTTGTGGCCAAAAAGTTACATTTCCGTCTCATCAGACCAGAGCACCTTCCTCCATACATTTTGGGAGTCACCCACATGTCTTTTCACAAACTCAAATCGTGCCATTTTGTTTTTTGATGAAAGTAATGGCTTTCTTCTGACCACTCTGCCATAAAGCCCAACTCTGTGGAGCGTACGGCTTATTGTCGTCCTATGTACAGATACTCCAGTCTCTGCTGTGGAACTCTGCAGCTCCTCCAAGGTAACCTTAGGTCTCTGTGCTGCCTCCCTGATTAATGCCCTCCTTGCCCAGTCTGTGAGTTTTGGTGTGCGGCCGTCTCTTGGCAGGTTTACTGTTGTGCCATGTTCTTTCCATTTGGTTATGATAGAATTGATGGTGCTCCTAGGGATCATCAAAAATGTGTATATTTTTTTATAACCTAACCCTGACTTGTACTTCTCAACAACATTGTCCCTTACTTGTTTGGAGAGTTCCTTGGTCTTCATGGCAGTGTTTGGTGCCTCTTGCTTAGGTGTTGCAGCCTCTGGGGCCTTTCAAAAAGGTGTGTATATGTAATGACAGATCATGTGACACTTAGATTGCACACAGGTGGACATCATTTCATTAATGATATGACTTCTAAAGGTAATTGGTTGCACCAGAGCTTTTTATGGGCTTCATAACAAAGGGGGTGAATATATACGCACATGCCAATTATCAACTTTTTTATTTATGAAAAATAGTTTTATGTATATGTTTTTCTAATTTTACTTCACCAACTTAGACTCTTAAACATTGAAATAAAGGCTGTAATGTAACAAAATAAGTAAAAAGCCGGGGGGGGGGGGGGGGGAGTGAATACTTTTGCAAGGCACTGTACATCACTAAAATAAATATATTGGAGCTTGCACATAACCTAACAATCCATCATATATAAAATCATTCAAAAATTATTAAATTATCACACTAATGTGAGTTATCTTGCAATAAATGTTCATAAAAACAAATGGTGACTCTATTCAGTTGAATTATGTGCAATAAAGTCCATAGGTGGAAATAATCCAGTAGTTCAAGATAGAGAAGGTTAAGTATCAATAAACTCTCACCTCATAGGCATAGGTTAAATGCCTTATAAATAAAATACCGGCTTACATGAAAGCAGCAGCAGGCGTTACGTCACGTCACTTGACTTCCTTAGGGGACTATTTGAATCTATATTTTTTGGTGTAGTTGTGAACACTGTTCACGGGTTTTGCTGCATTTCCACTTTAGAATTTTAATTTTATTTTATTTTACTAATAGTAGTGCACTACAAATAATATATTGGAGCTGTTTTAGCTGCCAAAGAACTTTCATTTCTGTCCATCTGTCCCTGAGATTTACACAGCTTTGCCACACAGGACCACCAGCTTGGAGACCTGCACTTAAAGTGATTGTAAGGGTTCTTTTTTTTTAATAACAAATATGTCATACTTACCTTCACTGTGAAGCTCGTTTTAGCACAGATTGGCCCCGCACCTCGGCTTCTGGGGTCCCCCGGTGGCTCCTCCCCACATCAGATAACCCCCTAGGAGAAGCACTCTCCCGAGGGGGTTATCTTGCGGGCGCACTCCCGAGTCAAGCATTTGGCATTCTTAGCCGCCAAATATATGACTCAGCCCCACCCCCCACCGGCGCCCATGTCATGCTTTGAAATTGCACACACTCTTGAACTACTATGACATACTACTAAAAATCTCCATAGATTTGTAAAAGGTTTAGTAAATCGTCTCCAATGGGAGAGATTTACTAAAACTGGTGCACACACAATTTGGCGCAGCTGTGAATAGTAAACAATCAGCTTCTAACTTCAGCTTGTTCAGTTAAGCTTTGACAGTAAAGCCTTATTCACACTGCTCTGACATGGAAGTCAGACGACTTCTGATCTGACTTTGCCCTACGACTTTATGTTCGACTTCCATGTGACTTCAATGGACAGGATCCGACTTTGATCCAAGCATACCAAGCCCTTTGAGTCTGGTATTAGTCTTGAGGGGGAAACCCCACACCCAATTTTAAATGGTATGGGGGTCCCCCCCAAGACCATACCAGGCCCTCTGGATATGATATGGATTTTAAGGGTTACGCCACGTTATAATAAAAAAAATGGCGTGGGGTCCCCCCAAAATCCATACCAGATCCTTATGCGAGCTTGCAGTCCTGCAGGTCGGAAAAGGGGGGGTGAGCAAGCACCTCCCCTCCTGGACCATACCAGACCACATGCCCTCAACATGAAGGGGTGTGTGTTTTGTGGCGGGGGCTCTGCTCCTCCCCCACCCCAAAGCACCTTGTCCCCATGTTGATGGGGACAAGAGCCTCTTCCCGACAACCGTGGACTGTGGTTGTGGGGGTCTGCGGGCTGGGGGCTTATTGGAATCTGGTCCCCTATGTGAATGAGTATGGGGTGCATTGTACCCCTACCCATTCACCAAAAAAGTTGAAAAAAAAAAAATACTACACAGGTTTTTTTGACAAAGTCCTTTATTAAAAATTAGGAATGTCCCCCTTTATAGCTCCAACGTGTCCTATTTTTCCGGCAATGTCTTCTTCTTCCAATTCTTCTCCCTCCACTGATGTCTTCTTCCTTTGATTCTTCTCCCTCCTCTGGTTCTTCTCCCTCCACTGCTAATATCTTCTCCCTCCAGTTCTTCTCCCTCCGCTGCCGATGTCTTCTTCCACTAGGTCTTCTGCTGGTTCATCTCCCAACGCTAGCTCCCGCAGTTGTGATAGCTCCATTCTCTGCCAGATCTTATATAGACATGGGGCATAGCCATCCGGTAATGTCATCCGGAGACCCCACCCCCCTTATGATGCCACCAACCCATCATGCCCCTGGGCGGTGATATCATAAGGGGGCATGGTTTCCGGATGATGTCACGGGATGGCCACTGGTTACTAAGCACAGCTACACCAGATTCAGTGCTCCAATTTTAGTAAACCTTTAGTAAACCCTCACCACTGTGTCTTTGATTTAAAGCTATATTACTACACCATTTATTTACGATTAAAAAATAGTTCTGTATAGTCTGTGAAGTATATGCAGTGTTTCTCCAAATGTTATGTGTTTCAATGGAAGCTTCCTCTTATTTGTCTTGGTGACGGGAAAGCCCCCTGTTGGGGCTGCTTTGTTCTTTTTTTTTTTCTTGTGTTGTCTTTATAAAAAACAAAAAACAAAAAACTATTCAATAAAAATAAATAAATAAATAATAGTGATTGATTAAGAAAAAGAAAAAAAGAGCCGTCTAGCAAATTGGGTCTCCCATTGATGTTTTCTGGTCTTCTGACATGTGAGAGCTTCCTGTAGAGAGGCACGTCCGGGAGAAGGCAACAGTCAGGAGAAGAATAAAGACAGCGGTGAGAAATGTTTTACCCTACAGCCTACACTTGGCAGCTTCATCGACTGCTGAAACTATCAACCTTGCTTATAAACCCGTCATCCTTTCCTGAGCTGCCAGCTGTTCCTGCAGGCTGCTTGTTTGTAGCACGAGAGGTCAACTTATCAATAAAGGACAGGTGAGCAACAGGTTCTCCCTATTGTACTGCTGAGGGGGGGCCCCGTACTGTATTCCTCCTTTATCCCCTTGTTGGTAGCCACGGTCCTAGCATGCACCCATGAGTTTCATACTTGATCCTAATTTAAAAATCCTTTATAATTTTTTTGTACAAGGTAATTGTTGTGAAAAAACACCACAAATTTCATGTTGAAATGATTGTAAATAAATTCCTATATCACAAATAGCATTTTATGTATTCTTATGTTTTGGTCAGGATGAATCATACAATTAAATTTTTCATTTTATTTAGAGAAATATTTAATTTTAAATGTTAATATTTTATACTCTCATTTCCAGCCAGCATATGGAACGTAACCACTTCAGCCCCGGAATAATTTACCCCCTTCCTGACCGGGCCATTTTTTCCGATACGGCACTGTGCCGCTTTAATTGACAATTGCGCAGTCATTCGAAGCTGTAACCAAACAAAATGTACATAATTTTTTTCCCCACACACAGAGCTTTCTTTTGGTGGTATTTGATCACCTCTGCGGTTTTTATTTTTTGCACTATAAACAAAAAAGAGAGCGACAATTTTGAAAAAAAATTATATTTTTTACTTTTCACTATAATAAATATTCCCAAAAAATGTTTTTAAAAATCAAATATATTCATAAGTTTTGGTCAATATATATTTTTCTACATTTTCAGCAATAAAAATCAAAAAAAGCGTATATTGATTGGTTTGCTCAAAAGTTATAGCATCTAAAAACTATGGCATTGATGGCATTTTTATGGCATTTTTTTTATTATTTTTTTTTTTTTTTACTAGTAATGGCAGGGATCTGTCAGGGCTGCCTTAGCCCTTCCTCCTCTGGGCTGGCCGCTCAGCTGTCGGCTAATTGCCAGCTCTCTTCTCTTTCCACAGTTACCAGCTGTTTCCGATGATGCTCGTCTGACCTGCCTATTTAAAGCCTTCCAGCTCACTTTTTCCTTTGCCTTCGTGTTGGTCACATCACAAGGAACCATCTCCTGCTGTTTGTTTCAAGACTGGCTTGCTGACACCCCTCCTGGCTTCTATCCTGCTTGCAGTTGTTCTCCTTGGATCCCTGACGTCTGGCCTGGCTGATTACCCGATCTGGATTATGAACTTAGGACTGGCTGACTACCCGATCTGGTTACTGGACTCTGGCTATTCTTTTTTTTTTTTTTTTTCTTTTGCTACTTCAGCGAATTTATCAGCGAGGTGTCAATCAACTCAACGTTCATTATAATTTACCTCGTCTTAACATCACATCATAGTAGCTCTTTTTTTTAGTAAACCTTTTCACTCAGGAACTTTATTCATTTATACATTAAAAGAGCCAAGAAAAAGGGAAAGACCACCAAGTCCTCCTATAATATCCCTTGAAATGTAACCCTTAACCTCCTTCGCCATATATCTTCCCTTAATTTATTCCCCTCCCCCCAATCCCTCTCTTTTTTTTTCCCCATATTCATTAAGGGTGCAAAGGGGAGAGGTAAGTAACCCGTATCCTACGGCAACACTTCAAGTATCAACTCTCGTTCGTACCTCCTCCTCTCTTTGTCCCCTTAAACTCTCTACTTCCCCCTCCCTCCCCCCTCCCTGTTCCTGGTTTCTATCCCTCAGGGTTCTACTTTAAACCTCACTTCCACTAAACCTTTCCCGTGTTTATGCCTGCGTTATTTCCTCCACATATCGCCAAGATTTTTTAAATTTTTCCCAGGGATCCCATTTCCTGTCCCTCTCCTCCTTTATGGCTGTTGCCTCATCTCCGCCCTCCTCAGTTTCCATATATTGTATTTCGGTTACCCGACGAATCCAATCCTGGATTTTAGGGCTTTCTTTTTCTCTCCATTTTCTCGGGATGAGATTTTTTGCGGTGTCTAAAAAAATAGGAACTAATGATGCTTTATATTGGTTAATTGTCTCCTCTGTCCCGTGAAATAACACCGTCCATGGGTCCTCTCTGATCGTTTTTCCCGTTACCACCTTTATTAGTTCAATTATCTTCTTCCAATAATCTAATATTTTGGGACAACCCCACCATATATGGCCCATACTCCCGATAGACTTACATCCTCGCCAGCACTCAGGCGATTGATTATTTCTAAACCTGCTGAGTTTGTCAGGGGTGGCATACCACCTTGCTATGCATTTGTAGTTTGTTTCTATTAATTTATTCCCTCCCCCCGCAAAGTGTATTAAAGTTAATATTTTCTTTCTAATTTGGGTATTACATTGTACCCCCAGTTCTTTCTCCCACTTTTTAAAGAATGCCGGTTCCTCCAGTTCGTCCCCCTCTGAAAATATTTTATAAATCGAACCAATATATTTTCTTTTTTTTGTTGTTTTATCCTGCTGACACAATTGTTCAAAGGGTCTTAGTTCTTCCTTACTCCTTAAAGGAAGGGGAAGCTTTAACACAAATGTTCTTAACTGGAGGTACCGCCATTCGTCCAACCTCAGTAATTCTGTGTCTTCCCTTAGTGCTTGAAATGTGATTAAATTATCTTCTACTAATATATCCTTTAATTGTGCATCATCTTTTAATATCCAGTTTCCCCCTATTTCTCGTTGTCCTGGTGGGAAGTAATCATTGTCTTTCAAATAGATCAACGGTGAATTGTACCTCCATTTTTTTTGCGTGTGTAATTGATCCCATAATTTAAAAACTAGTCGTGTAATCTTGTGAGTGTTTAAGCCTAAAGTCCTATATTGTGGCGGATTCCAAATTATTCTTCCTAAAAGTGTTTGTGAAAGCGTGTTTTCAATACCTACCCATCTTTTATCCTTTGCCTCTTTCGCCCAGTCTACCACCCGAGACAGAACTACTGCCTTGTAATATCTTTTTATATCCGGGGCTGCCACCCCCCCTTGGTCTTTCCCTCTCCTTAATACCGCGTACGAGATTCTCGGTTTTTTATTTTGCCATATAAACTTCGATATTATCTTCCTTAAAACTGAAAAATAAGTCGCAGGGAGTGCAATGGGCATCATTTGGAATTTATATGTTATCTTCGGGACTAAAATCATTTTTACCACATTTATCCGACCTAACCACGAAAGATGGCTAGCTGAGATTTTCTTTATTTCGCTCCTAATTTCTTCTTATAAAGGGATATAGTTTTTTAAGTATAGTTTTCTTAAGTTATTCGACAGGAGGACCCCCAGATATTTAATTTCTTTACGCCAGGGAAAGAAGAATTGTGCACTTAATCTCTCCTCTTCTTGTTTACGGATGTTTATATTTAAAACTTCTGATTTACCGAGGTTAATTTTTAGGTTGGAAATCTGTCCGAACTCTTCCATTATTTTTAACAAATTCGGGATCGTAATCCTGGGATTTGTGATGAAGAAGAGCACATCGTCCGCGTAAGCGGCTAATTTGTGTTCCTCTTGCCCTATTCTAATCCCTGTGATATCTGGGTTATTACGAATTGCGGCCAGTAAGGGTTCAAGGGATATCACAAACAATAGGGGCGACAGTGGACACCCTTGTCTGGTCCCGTTGCTCATTTGCAGCAGGGTCGAAGATTCTCCATTGACCTTAACCGTCGCTTGTGGGTTCTTATATAAAGCCTTGATCCAATATATCATCCTCGGGCCCACCCCAATCTCTTCTAGTGTTTCTAGCATGAGTCCCCAGTCTACCCTGTCAAATGCTTTTTCAGCATCAATTGACAGGAATAGACCTGGGGACCCTCTATCTTTTAAAGCTTGGATAAGGAGCAAGGCCCTTATTCCGTTGTCCCTGCCCTCTCTCTCAGGGACAAACCCGACTTGGTCCGGATGGATCAGTTTTGTCATATTTCTTTTTAATCTTGCAGCTATTACTTTAGCGTATAATTTTACGTCTGTATTTAGGAGCGCGATAGGCCTATAATTACCACAAAGCGTCTGATCTTTCCCCTCTTTCGGAATCAAGGTAATCGCGGCCCGCAATGTTTCCCTCCCCATATCGTATTCAGTGCCTAATCCATTAATATATTTGCACAAGTGGGGGACTAAGAGTTCCTTAAATTTTTTATAGTACGAAATTACGAACCCATCTGGACCCGGGCTCTTCCCTGAGGCTGTCTCTTTTAAGGCCTTATAGATTTCTTCTTCAGTAATGGGACTCTCCATGTCCTCCCTCTCCTCGTCTGTCAGGCGGGGCATTTTGGCTTTACATAAAAACTCTTTCATTTTCTCTTTTTGCCCTATTCCCAGTTCCTCTCTCTTTTCCACATTGTACAAGGCCTCGTAATATTGTTTGAATACTTCTGCTATTTTCACAGATGTGTATACCATTTTACCCTTCTTATCCTTTATTTTGTCGATGAAGTTGACCCCTCTTTTACTTTTCACTTGTCTCGCTAAATTTTTTCCTATTTTATTTTCCCAATAGTACCTTTCTCTGGCTCTACCCAAAAATGCCCTTCTAGTTTCCTCCTCATAAATATCTTTAAGTTCCTCTCTCTTATTAATCAATCGATGAAAGGTCTCCTGTTGTTGGCCCCCTTGCATTTTATGCTTCTGCTCTAGATTATGGACCTCTCTCATTAACTTCTCCTTTTCTTCTTTTCTTTCCTTTTTTTTCCTGGTCCCTATAGCTATAAGGATACCCCTGACATAAGCCTTATGGCCCTCCCATAGGGCAGCTCCCGATACCTCTTCTGTACTATTTGTTCTAAAATAAAATTCTATCTCTTTTTGTATAATGTCCACCACTTTCTTATCACAAAGGAGCTCCTCATTTAATCTCCAGGAATAGGGGCGTCTCTGTGTCCCGGGTATCTTCAGCTTCATTGCAACTGGGGAATGATCTGAGAAAGTTGCAATTTCTATTTTCGTTTCCGAGACCAACTCCAGTAACCTATGTTCGACCAAGATGTAGTCCAGCCTGGTATACGTCCCGTGCACTGGGGAAAAAAACGTGTAGTCTTTTGTTTTTTCATGCTGTATCCTCCATACATCTATCAGTTGACTACTCCTCAACTGAAGTTTGACTTTTTTTTATATTTTTCACATTCCTCCCCCTTGCACCGGACGTACTATCAGCTGCTGGGTCCAAGCAAAAATTGAGGTCCCCTGCTACTATTACATCTCCTGTCTTAAACTCCGTTAGCCTCCCCAATGTTTGTATCAGATATCTCTCTGGGTTTTTGTTTGGGCAATATATGTTAGCTAGGGTAATCTTTCTGTCTCCTATTTTCCCGTTCAGAAAGAGGTATCGCCCCTCTGGGTCGGACAACCTATCGCACACCTCATATTTATTGCCCTTCTCAAACCCTATAGCCACTCCCTTAGCCCTCCTAATTGGTGAATCTCCATAAATCCAGGTTGGATAATTCGCGGAGTACAATTTCACATTTGTGTCTTGTGTTAAATGCGTCTCTTGTAAAAAAATTATTTCTGCTTTATATTGTTGTAGTTCTTTTAAAAGCTTAAACCTCTTATCTGGCGAATTCAGACCCTTAACGTTGTATGTCACTAATTTTATCTCAGCCATTCAAGCCTTTTCTGGGAACCTTTACTCTGCACCTTTTGGTATATCTTAATACCCCCCCAGGAACCTTTCCCCCCCCTCACCCCTCTCCCTCCCCCACCCACCCACCCCCCCCTTCCCACCCTCTCAGCCCGTTCCGAGCTTCTGCTTTGCATAGTGAGTGTTACTCCCTCTGCAAGCCCAATGACCTAGGGTATGACCTTAACTGCGTCCCCTCTCCTCCCACCTCCCCATAGACCCCGATCCCCCTCCTTCCCCCCCAACCACGCCTCGCCCCCCCCCCCCCCAGATCAAAAACAAAGAATATCGGGAAAAACAGGAAAAAGACCATTGAGCCTCTACTGAGTTGCCTACAGTTCCCCCTTCCTGGGCCTCTTAATCCTTACACCTCCCAAGGGTCTAATGGGATCAGGGGGATAGGAATTCCTATATTATTGCAGAAGTCCTCAATTTCATCTAGGTTTTTGAGCTTAAACGTCCTCCCCTCCTTCTGCACTAAAAGCGCTGCCGGAAAACCCCAGCTATATTTTACATTTGCGTTTCTCAATTGGTCCAATAGGGGCTTTAATCTTCTTCTGCGAGCCAGGGTTCCCGATGCCAGGTCCTGGAAGATCTGTAACGCTACTCCTTCATATTGAATTGGGGCCAGGCCTCTGAGCTTACTCCAGATCTTCGCCTTATCTTCGTATTGCTGGAACTTTATTATTACGTCCCTCGGGGTTTCTTCCCTCAACCCTTGAGGTTACCTTATTCTGAGCGCACGTTCTAACTTTAACTCTGACCCTTCTTCTTTTCCCAATACGGGATTAAATATCTTTCCCATTTTTATGCCCAGGTCTTCTCCCGATTGTTCCGGCAATGATCTAATTCTCAGGTTTTGTCTTCTGCTTTGATTTTCCTGTTCCTCCATCTTATGTCGGGTCTCTCTATGCGCTTCCTGCGATTTCTTTACTTGTATTTTTAATTCCAGTATTTCCCTGGCCTGTCTTCCTGTTTGAACCTCCATTTCTTCTACTCGTTTCAATAAGTGCCCCATGTCCTTCCTTACAGTTAGGATCTCGGCTTTAATTATATTTTCTAATTTTAGGAACATTTCCTGCATTTCCCCCTTTGTGGGTATCTGAGATGGAGTCCCATCTTGCCTTCGTCCACTCTCCTGATCCCCCTCTTCTCCCGAAGAGTCTCCTCTTGCCCCATCCGGTTTTCCAACTTCCTTCCTCCGCTCTCTCCCCCCTCTCTGATTTCCCTCAAAACCTGGGCTTTTTTGACTTGTTTCTTTTAAATATTTTTGAATTGAACTGGAATTCAAGCTCTCCCTTGAGTTTTTGGGCTGATTCGTTCTCATGTTTTTTCCCTTCATATTTTCCTTCGTCTTTCTTTTCCCCAGGGTTTCCCAGGGACCACCTTCCCAGCAGGAAAAGAAAAAAAAAAAAAAAAAAAAGCCCTCAGCCCAGTGTACTTTTGTCCCGGGTTCCTACGCCCCAGCTTTGTTATTCATTTAGATGTCTCCTTCTCTTTATCCAGTTCAGTATTTATTTATTTGTTTATATTTTTATTTTTTATTTTTTTTCCCTTTTTTTCTTCTAACAGTTCCCACTTTGGAATCAACTTGCTGTGATTTCACTGTTAAACTTCAAATTTATGGGCTTTGTCTGCCAAAGTTATTGGAACTCTCGGTTTGAAATGGACTGTAAAATATGGTACCGTCCCTTTAATTCACTTCAGCCAACCATAAGGAGAAAAAAACAATAAAAGAGGTAGAGAAGGGGGGATACTGGGGCCATTAAACACAGTTGGGACAGGTAAACAAAGCGCGATTTTCACACAGGTGCAAACAGGTTTTCAAACAGGAGCCATAAGCCGGACCCTTGTATGTTTATCACTCCATTTCCAGGAAACGAGATCTCATTTACCCGGTTTACTGCTTCTTACTTTAATGGCTTCATCAACACCACTTCTTTTATGCCATAACACTGTCCGTCCGATATTACATTTATCTGTTAACACATTCCAACGCAATTGGAGTTTAAGCAAAAAGGAACGGTCTGACCTTATAATCCCCTCCTCTGTGTCCTCACAGGGGAGACCGGGAATCGTTGCGGGATCGCTGGAATTCCGGTATGGGCTCCGCTGCCTCCAAGAGAGGGTCCTCCCCCTCGTCTGCCCGTTCCCCGGTCTTACCGCTCATTCGGCTGCTCCCCTTCCTCTCTCCCGCCCTGCTCACACCAAAGCGGGAGGTTGTTCGGGCCAAGCCGCCCCTGCTCAGTTACTCGCCGAAGTCGATCTCGGGGGGGGGGGGGGGACGGAGCTGAAAGTCAGCGTAGCTGTTCGTTCCTCACGCCGGGGCAGAGCACCCTCTCACTGTGCTTGCCTCCGGCTCACTCCTCGGGGCCTCCACCATCTCCCACGAGGACGCCGCAGTCAGGCCCCTCCCCTCACCTCTCTCACATCCGCCCCATCCTGTGACTAGGGCGTCGAGAGGGGGCTTCCTCTGGCTATTCTTGACTACGTTTTTTTCTATTTACCTTTTTATTTTTATTAATAAACAAGTGTGATTTGATTGTACTTCTGTCTCTGTCTGTTTCATGGTTTCTGACAGGATCTGGGACTTTGACATTGCGGCGGACAGATTGGACACTTTTGACACATTTTTGGGATCATTGTCATTTATACAGTGATCAGTGCTATAAATTTGCACTGATTACTGTGTAAATGTCACTGGCAGGAAAGGGGTTAAATGTGTTCCCTCAGTGTGTGTTCTAACTGTGGAGTTAAGGAACTGACTAGAGGAGAAGACAGATCGTTGTTCCTAGCTAGTAGGAACACACAATCTGTCTCTCCTCTTCTCACAGAATAGGTATTTATGTGTTTACACACACGTACTGTTCTGGCTCTCGTGCCCACAATCGCGCACGCCTTCTATCCCTGCTTAAAGAGCTGATGTGCAGCTACGACAGTTCGTGGGAACGTGACGATCTGCCGCAGTGTAATGATGGCAGCTGGTAATACTGTATTTCACTAGATAAGCTCAGTTTCCTGGCAAAAATAAGTGTAAAATGCAAGACTTGGGTGGGTTTAAAAAGATGTCCGCTTGCAGCCTTCTGACTGTAAGCTTACTGAGAACGAGTCCAGGGTGTACCAAGATGGCTACGACGGAACGTCACTTCCTTTACAAAATTGGACGGGTCGCCTAACCTGACAAAACACCAGCTCCTCCACCTTTTCTCGCCTAGGTGAAAATGGTGTATCCTCCTTCAGCCTCATGCACACGTTATCCTTGGCCTAATCTGACAAAACACCGGCCGTTGTTCCCCCAAAAATTGTATTTTAGAGAAGGGGAAGAATAATTTTTCAAACACTTTTTTTTTTTTGGAAAAAGAAAACGGCCTCATGAATTAAAAAATAACAAAACAGTAAAGTTAGCCCAATTTTTTTGTATAATGTGAAAGATGATGTTATGCCGAGTAAATAGATACCTAACATGTCAAGCTTTAAAATTGCGCACACTCATGGAATGGCGCCAAACTTTGGTACTTAAAATGTATACATCCCTTGTAATAGGAATTTATTGTGTCCTCTTTATGGAGAGATGCTGGGTCAATAATACCCCACCTCTTTCCTCCAGGCTGGAAAGCATGAGATCGAGAAAAAAAATCACGATCTCATGCTGACAGCCACGATCACGGCTTTGTTTATTTCCGGGAACCCGGCGTGACGTCATAGCATCGTGCCCGGGCCTCCGACAGTCACAGAGATGACTGCTAACCATCTGGTCACCGGAAATCTCTCTCATCGTCATCTCTGATGGAATGGGAGAGCCCAGCGAAGCACGGGATGGTGGAAGGAGGGAGGGGTGGAACGTCCCCTCCTGTTGCCTATAAGAACGATCAAGCGGCGGAACTGCCGCTATGATCATTCTTATGGTGCACAGAATCACCGGCTTGAAAAAATGATATCTGAATGATGCCTGTAGCTGCAGGCATCATTCAGATATCCCAACTCAATGTCAAGGACGTCATATGACAACCTTAGTATTGAAGTGGATAAGGCTGATTAGAGAAAATTAAGTGTTAATAAGGGATTAAACAGAGGAACATTTGTTCATCCCTTTGATCTGCAGATGAAGAAACAGAAAGATACAAAAAGAAACAATGTTTCTTTTTATTTTAGGGTTTCATGGGCTGAGCAATGTTGTTAATAAACATTGGCGGCTACTTTTTTTTAGTTTTCACAGCTCCAATTACCGGACTTCTGACAGCTCAAAGAACCGAGCCTGAAAGTATTGGTTTCAGCTATCGGTGCATTTGTATGAGTACCGATACTTGTGCAAATACTCGGTATCGGCACCGATACCGATACTAGTATTGGTTCAACCCTAGTTGTAAGCTTCTGCTGGTCCGAGGATAGGCCCTGAATTGGACAATGTAGTAGAGCAAGTTTGGCATCTTTATTGATAGGTACATGAAATAGGGTGTATAGGAGCCCAGAACCCCGTTAAACGCAGGCTGGACCACCAGATGTGAACTACATCACTGCGTTGGTCTCAGACTCTAAAGCACCTATCACTGTAAAATGGGTTCAAACCTAAAAAATAGCCCAGGATCCAGTACCATCTCAATGTTTTTACCTTTTTTAATCCTTTGTTGCATCTTATTGCTACTGATCTCCAGAAGCCTCCTTGCAGCCGCTTCATATCTACTATATGAACTCCGGCGAGGGCTGCATTACCTTTCTCAGGGCAAGATTAGGCAACAAAAGCCTACCAGGCTGTGTAATGTTGAAACAGCCTTTTAAAATCACTATCCGTGACAGGGTGACATTGCAGGAGCTTAACTGGAGGACAGCAACAGAGCGTTGTCAACCTACAACAGAAAGTCCCTGGACAAAGACCTTCATGGCAGACCAGGTATTTTTTTAATGAGAGCTGCACATTTTGAATTTTGAAACTAAATGAATGTGTAAAGTATAATTTTTGAGAAATCAGAAATCAGATCATTTTGAGAAATCTGAAAAATCCTCATTGTAGTAAGGCTGCACCCACAGTGAAATATTTAACTCTTAACTAGGGATGAACTGAACACCCCCCCCCCCCCCGGTTTGGTTCGCAGCAGAACATGCGAACAGGCAAAACATTTGCGCCAAAACCGTTAAAGTCTATGGGACACGAACAGGAAAAAACAAAAGTTCTCATTTTAAAGGCTTATATGCAAGTTATTGCCATAAAAAGTGTTTGGGGACCTGGGTCCTGCCCCAGGGGAGATGTATCAATGAAAAAAAGTTTTAAAAACAGCAATTTTTTTCAGGAGCAGTGATTTTAATAATGCTTAAAGTGAAACAATAAATATGAAATATTCCTTTAAATATCGTGCCTGGGAGGTCCCCTTAGCCTGCCTGTAAAGTAGCACATCGTTCCCAAGTTCATAACAGTACCACAGCAAAAGGACACTTCTAAAGGAAAAAATTTAATTTAAAATTGCTCGCTGCTGTTATGTGGATGCCGACAATATAGATAAAAATCATTGAAAAAAACGGCATTACTTCCCCCCCAATCCATTACCAAGCCCTTAGGGTCTGCCCTGAATAATAAGGGAAATCCCATGGAAAAAATAAAAATAAAATTGCGTGGGAGTCCCCCCCCCCCAAAAATCCATACCAGGCCCTTCAGGTCTTGTATGGATATTAAGGGGAACCCCACGCCAAAATAATAAAAAAAATGGTGTAGGGGTCCCCCCAAAATCCATACCAGTCCCTTAGGGTCTGCCATGAATAATAAGGGAAATCCCACTCCAAAAAATAAAGATAAAATGGTGTGGGAGTCCCCCCCGAAATCCATACCAGGCCCTTCTGGTCTGGTATGGATTTTAAGGGGATGCCCGCACCAAATAAAAAAAAAATGGCACCGGGTTCCCCCACAATCCATACCAGACACTTATCCGAGCACACGACCTGGCAGGAAATGGGGGGGAGAAGAGAGAGCGCCCCCCTCCTGAACTGCACCAGGCCACATACCCTCAACATGGGGAGGGTGCCTAGGGGGCTCCCCAAAACACCTTGCCCCCATGTTGATGCGGACAAGGGCCTCTTCCCCACAACCCTTACCCGGGGGTCGTGCGGGGGGATTATGGGAATCTGGAAGCCCCCCTTAAGAAGGGGCCCCCAGATCCAGGCCCCCTTATGTGAATGGGTATCGGTTACATTGTACCCCTACTCATTCACCAAAAAAAGTGTCAAAAAAGTAAAAATGACAGACGGTTTTTGACAATTACTTTATAAAAAAAAAAAAAAAAAAAGGTGTCCTGCAATGTCCATTAGTCTTCAATCACAGCATCCAATGGTACCGAGAAGGGGAAAAAAAACGGAAAAACCTCCAAGTGAGGCGTCGCCACGACTGCCATGTTTTTGCTTTGACAGTTGTTATATAGGCAAGGGTGGGGCCACCCGGTGAGGTAACCGGGTGACCCCATCCCCTTCTGACACCATGTGACATCACGTGACATCAGAGGGGTCGGGGCCACCCATTTACGTCACTGGGTGGACTCTGCCTCAGCTATATAACAGCTGGCATTGTGAAAAGGCTGCAGCTGACGGTGGGGGGCCTCCCATTGAGGTGGGGTTTTTCTGTGATTTTTTTTTTCTTTTCTTTTTTTTTTCTCTGGACCGTCGGCGCTGTGATTGAAGATTAATGGACATCGCGGGACACCTTTTTTATTTTTTAATAAAGGAATTGTCCAAAATTGTCTCTTGTCATTTTTACTTTTTTGTCACTTTTTTTGGTGAATGAGTAGGGGTACAATGTACCCAATACCCATTTGCATTGGGGGGGCAGGATTTGGGGGCCCCCATATTAACGGGGGCTTCCAGATTCAGACCCCCCACAACCACCAGGCAAGGGTTGTGGGGAAGAGGCCCTTGTCCCCATCAATACGGGGACAAGGCGTTTTGGGGGGGACTCCAAAGCACACTCCCCCTGTTGAGGGCATGTG
Organism: Lithobates pipiens; assembly: GCF_037356315.1. Lineage (NCBI taxonomy): Eukaryota > Metazoa > Chordata > Amphibia > Anura > Ranidae > Lithobates > Lithobates pipiens. The sequence continues at coordinate 573,299,958 of NW_027507764.1, forward strand.
GCCTGGTATAGTTCAGGAGGAATCTCTCTCCCCCCCCCCCCCCTTTTACTGCAGCCTACCAGGTTGTGTGCTCGGATAAGGGTCTGGTAAGGATTTTGGGGGGACTCCCGTGCCATTTTTTAAAAAAAATTGGCGCAGAATTACCCTTAAAATCCATACCAGACCCAAAGGGCCTGGTAATGGACTGGGGGGGGGGGACTCACGCTGGTTTTTTCAATGATTTGTATGACAGCCGCAAGCAGTTTTAAATGAAATGTTTTCCTTTAGAAATGTGTTTTTGCTGCTCTCATTCATTCCACTATGTACAGCCGCTATGTAAGCAGCCTTACATATTAGGGAGAGTGGACTTAGCCCCCTAAGCCATTATTGGCCAAAGGCAGCAATCATAGGTCTAACATCACAGTGCGCTGTGATTGCCCAAAGCATGCAGGTCAGATGCATGCTTTGGCCAATCAGCAGCTGCCAATGCACTGCGATCTCACAGTGCATTGATGGTTTCGCAGTGCATTATGGGGAATTCCGCAGGCGCTTGAATTTCCCACAAACGCCCATAATGTTCTAAATTTAGTGAACGGGCAAACACCTGATGTTCAAGTCAAACTTACCCTACTCTTCACATAGGTCTAGGTTCCTAGTGCCCAGGGGTACTTAGGTATATGATATACCTAAGCCATATGCCTTTGGACCTCAGCAGTTTGTAGTGGGAACATTGATTAGGGCAGTGATGGCGAACCTTGGCACCCAAGATGTTTTTGAATTACATTTCCCATGATGCTCATGCACTCTGCAGTGTAGTTGAGCATCATGGGAAATGTAGTTCCAAAACATCTGGGGTGCCAAGGTTCGCCATCACTGGATTAGGGTAATAGCATTGATCTCTACTAGCCTGCTGTAACATGTTACCAGTTTCATATTGAGTTCTGCAGCATGTCTTCAGCCCAAAAAAATGTTGCATGTCTACACTCTGTGACCCTCATTTCCTATATTAGGTCTGCAGCCTGGTAGTCCTAACAAGAATTACATATATTGATTGAACAATATGTGAGTCCCTTTAATGATGTTAGGGCCCACAGTTGAGGCCCTCTATAGCTCATAAGTTGACAATCACTGGTATAGGTCCTCTGGAGATGGCCCCCCCCCATGCTCTTCCAGTTGACTGTCCCTCAGCATCATCATATCCATTACAGTGTTTGCAGTTTACACCAAGATATGCAGTGGAATAAAGTCCTTACATGATGTCTCTGACTTTCAATCTCAACCTCAATGCACTGTTGCATTGGGCAACTATGTGGCAGATGAGGTTTAATGTTGATAAATGTAAAGTTATGCACTTGGGGAGGCTAAGAATATGCATCATACATACTAGGGGGAGTACAATTGGGGGAATCCATAGTGGAGAAGGATCTTGGGGTTCTTCTGGTAGATCATAAGCTCAATAATAACATGCAATGCCAAGCAAAGGCCTTTCATGTATTAGGAAAGGTATGGACTCCAGAGAGAGAGAGATATAATTTTGCCCCCCTGTACAAATCATTAGTAAGACCTCATCTGGAATATGCAGTTCAGTTTTGGGCATCAGTTCTCAAAAAGGATATCGGGGAACTGGAGAAAGTACAGAGAAGGGCAATCAAACTGATAAGAGGCATGGAGAAGCTCCGCTATGAGGAAAGAATAGAGGAACTGATGGACAAAAATAAAATGGTCCTGCACGCTTTTTTTGAAAGCACGCTATGACATTGCAGGGCCACTTTCCATAACGTTCACAAAACAAAGTGTAATTTACCCGTTACTATTAATTGTATTTTTATTTCCTCTAAAATAAAATTAAACACTTTAGCATGGCTGCAGTGTTTAATCGTCATGAAGACACAGCACACAATTTACATGTAAATGAGTCTTTGGGAGGGTTACGGATTTTTTTCCATTGGATATTATTAACAGCCTCCTTCACTTATCACTCCTCAGTGAAACACATATGCCTGCCAGTGTTGTCGCATGTTTATAATTATGGAACACAATCTCATAATTAATAACAAAACCTATTACAAGTCTAACTTTGATCCGGTAATTATTTACCTAGCGCTAGAAGAAGGCTTAGTGAGCACGTTATTTTTACCAGTGCCATCCCCGCATCGTGCAAGAAGATAAATTACCATTTGAAGTTGAATATATTTGCGGTATAAAAATATAACAGTGAAAATTCTATTAATTAAGAAATGTTCCTGACATTAATTAAAAAATATTCTAGTTGCTGAAGCGTTTTATGGAGCGCAAAAAATAATAGCAGGCTGTGATTGAGTGCGGGTGACTGCATCATTCTTGTTATATCTGAATTCATATTAATACATTTTTGCTACAGTTGTAGAGAGACAAAGATGATAAGTGATCCTCCTTTTCATTCATGCCAGATTGCATTTTATATTTTCTCTATCCATAGAACACTTATTAGTTTAAAAATCTCTGGATTATATAAAAAAAAAAAAAAAAAAAAACACTCATTCCCAAATAGCCATATTGCCCCTCTCTTGTCCTAATTATTCATAATGCTTTAGACAAATATACTGCTAACCAGCTTTTTTACTTGCCCGAGTCCACTGTCATGCAACCATCTGCTGCAACCATTCCAAAAATGCAGACTGGTGAACCAGTCCTGCAGATGAATCTTATTACCGCCCCTCACATTGGAATGTCATGATGCTACTACTTGAAATCTTAAAGACTTTAGGGTGACCCCTCTAATGGACCCTGTGAGCACCCATCCAATCTTGAGGAGCCTGAGAGGGGCCTTTGAACTCCAACAACCCGGGAGCAGCCCTCTGATCTTCAAGTCCTTGAGAGGATCACTCTGATCTTTAAGACCCTGGATGAACCTCTCTAAGCTTTGACCTTCAAGACCATAGGAAGAACCCTCTAATCTTCAAGACCCTGGAAGACCTACTCTGGATTTCAGGACCCTAGGAGAATCTTTCTTATCTATCCCTTTAAGACCTCTCCAATCTTCAGGACCCTGGAAGTAACCCTCTGATCCTTTGAAGAACTGTGGATGTCCCCTTTGTATCTTCAAGACCCTGAGACAACCCATCTGCTCTTCAAGACTTTTTGGATGGGTTCCTCAGATTTTTCAAGTCCCTGAGAAAATCCCTCTGATATTCAAGACCCTGAATAGAATCCTCTGAGCTTAACGACTGTGGGAGGAACCCTCTGCATCTTCAAGACCCTGAGAGAATCCCTCTGATCTTCAAGACCCTCAATGGCCCCCCTGATCTCCAAGACCCTGAGAGAACCCATCTGATCTTCAAGACCCTTAAATAACTACTCTGATCTTAAAGGTCCCTAAATAACTCCTCGGATCTTTCAAGACCCTGAATAGAATCATCTGAGCTTGAAGACTGTGGGAGGAAACCTCTGTGTCTTTAAGACCCTGGGGGAACCAATATTATCTTCAAGACCCTGGGAAGTCCTCTCTGTATCTTCAAGACCCTGAGAGAACACCTCTGATCTTCAAGACCCTCAAAGCCCCCCCTGATATTCAAGTCCCTGAATAGAACCCCCTGACCTTTAAGATTGTGAGAGAAACCCTTTGATCTTCAAGACCATGGGAGGACTCCTCTGATCTTCAAGGCCCTGAGAGAACCCCATCTGATCTTCAGGACTCCTTTTATCTTCAAGACCATGGGAGCACCACTTTGAACTTCAGGACCCTGTGAGCACCCTTACAATCTTCAGGACCCTAGGAAAACCCCCTCTGATACTTAGAACAATGTGAGGACCCAGCCAACAATGTTCACATTATTAGGGAAAATATGGGCACTTAATGAAGGATTTTCCCACAATTCAGTCCAAACCAAAGAAGACTCAAGACTGGACCTGTCGTGACCATAAATTAATGTAAGAATTGGGGGGTTTTTAGATTTTTGTGCAGTTGTGCAAAATGGACCAGTGATAAGCTTTAAGGCTGCATATAAAATTGAAACTTTTGAAAAAAAATTGTATTTAAAATTATTTTCAACTCACTAGAACGGTATTTAATTGGTAACCCCCTGTCACATTCACTTGTGCCATGTTCCAGCACTGGGTGTTCTCCCCAAATGAGGCCAATCAGTAGCAGTTGCTGTTGCCTCAGCCTGTCTATGGCCAGGCTCTGTCAAAAAGAGTTGCTTGCCCAGGAAGTCACTAGGAGGCACAAGATCTCGGCAGCTTGCATTAAGATGCTAGCCGCTGAGTCCCTCATTTCTTCTATTAACTTCATTCACGTGCCTCCAGTGATTTTCCAATGACAAGTAACATTTCAATTGTTTACATTTTAGACTGGGGTGCCTTGAGATTTTTCATATTTTTAAAGGCCGCCATGACGTAAAAAAATAAAAAATAAATAAATAAAAAAGTTGAGAAACACTGCTCTATACTCACATTCTTTTTTTATAAATTTGTTCTGCAAAGTACACCATCCAGTGGCTGCAAGACAGTAAATGAATGTCAATGCTAAAAATATTTTATCATGTTATACCAATCTTTTATTTAAAGAACGAAAAAAAAAAAAAAACTTGTGGAAAATACTCTGTAAAGTCCCTTTAGGTATGGAGCAATTCTTTAATTGTTTCCAATTTGTTCGGAAGTCGAAGTTCTCGCTATATAAACTGCTTTGCTGTCTTTTTAGCATCCATGTCAATTTTATTGGAAGAAGCCTCATGTTTGAACGATTCTTGTTACAAAGAAAAATGCTGACAAGTCTTTCGACATCTTGAGAATGGGCCATCAAGCACGAGCAAAGACTTCAATGTGACAGACTGTATGAGGCGAATGCACGCAGCGGTGACACTCTCTATCTTAGTTCTTTGTGAAGAGTAACTTAAAAAAAAACAAAAAAACAACGGAGCTCTCCCTATTAGATGAGAGGACCCAGAAAGAAGAAAGCAAGCTCAGTACCGACCACTTTATAGTCTTTAAATCTATTTTGAACGTTGCTGGCAAAACAAAATGGAGCAAAAACTACTCGTACTTGTGGTATAAATGTTACAGTTTATATCCTATTGAAGATGTAATTACACGGCACCCCATAGTCTCAATTCAGTCTGCACTAGAGATAAATAGATGGATTTTGGGAAAATTGGTTTTGCTGTAAAATTATCGGTTTAAACATTTTGCCAAAGCTAAAGTTAGAAATATAGAAGAATGGTGCCATCAAAACACCAAGTTCACTGATTTTTTTTTTTTTGTCCGAGTATAGATCTATGTTCATCCCATGAATGTTCATATTCACTTACTGTTGATGGACTACATCTATCCCATCAATGTCTTTTTTATTAGGTGGGATCTCCATAACTGGACACAGTATTCTATTTGAGGCGTAACTAAAGATATGTACAGTGCATTCACAGCGCTTTACTATTTCCACATTTTGTGATGTTACAGCCCTATTCCAAGATTGATTGAATTTATTATATTTCTCAAAATTCTACAAACAATAGCCCATAATGACAATGTGAAAGAAGTTTTTTTGTAATCTTTGCAAATTTATCAAAAAAAAAAAATCCCATGTATATAAGTAGTCACTGCCTTTGTTCAATACTTTGTTGAAGCACCGTTGGTAACCAATTGCAGCCTCAAGTCTTTTTGAGTATAATGCTTGAAGCTTGGCACATCTATTTATGGGCAGTTTCTCCCGTTCTTCTTTGCAGGACCTCTCTAAGCTCCATCAGGTTGGATGGGGAGGGTCGGTGCACAGCCATTTTCAGATCTCTCCAGAGATGTTCAATCGAGTTCAAGTCTGGGCTCTGGCTGGGGCACTCAAGGACATTCACAGAGTTGTCCCATAGCCACTCCTTTGTTGTCTTGGCTGTGTGCTTTGGGTCGATGTCCTGTTGGAAGATGAACCTTCCCCCTAGTCTGAAATCCAGAGCGCTCTGGAGCAAATTTTCATCAAGGATGTCTCTGTACATTTAATAAAAAACAAGAAGTGCAGCGCAATAAATAACAGTCCAATATGCAGGTGAACAACAAACCCCAGAAAGATGAAAGGATGACTCCACCGGTGAAGATCAGCAATATCAAATGAATGGTGACAGACCCTCCACCTTCAATCTAAGTTCTACGCTCACCTCAGAGCATGGACCCCTAACAGGTAGTCAAGCACGCAGGTCCCACACAAAAGGTAGGCAGCAAAACAAGTCAGTTTAAACTCTAAACTTCTCCAGATCGACAATGTCAGTAGAAGCACCAGACCATGTACAGATAAAAAAAGGGAGGATCTAAGGCAGTGATGGCGAACCTTGGCACTCCAGATGTTTTGGAGCTACATTTCCCATGATGCTCAATTGCACTCCATCTGGGGTGCCAAGGTTCGCCATCATAGATCTAAGTGCTCACTGTGCAACAGGTTAAAATTTTATTAAGGTCCACTACGGACTATTCACATGGAATGAAGAAATACAAGAATGTAGCACAACAGTGTGCTGAATGTTCCAAGGATGGCAGCAGGTGACGTCATCCGTGCGTGGCTCCTCCCCCGTATGTGTTACATTCGTCAACTTCTGGTCATTGCAGCATTCACCTTTGCCTCAATCCTGACTAGTCTCCCAGTTCCTGCCACTGAAAAAACATCACCAAAGTATGATGCTGTCACCACCATGCTTCACTGTTGGGATTGTATTGGCCAGGTGATGAACGGTGCCTGGTTTCCTCCAGACATGACGCTTGCCATTCAGATCAAAATGTTCAATCTTTAATTCATCAGACCAGAGATAAAGGTGTCGTTTGGCAATGTGCCTTTAACTGGGTAGCTACTTCCATCTGGCCACTCTACCATACAGGCCTGATTAGTGGAGTGCTGCAGAGATGTTTGTTCTTCTGGAAGGTTCTCCTCTCTACAGAGAAACACTGGAGCTCTGCCAGAATGACCACTGGGTTCTTGGTCACCTCTCTGACTAAAGTCCTTCTCCCTGATTGCTCAGTTTGGCTGGGCGGCCCGCTCTAGGAAGACTTTTGGTGACTATAAACTTTTTTCCATTTCAGAATAATGGAGGTCACTGTGCTCACTGGGACCTTCAATGCTGCAGAAATTTTCTGTACCCTTCCCCAGATGTGTGCCTCAACACAATCCTGTCTCAGAGGTCTACAGACAATTCCTTGGACTTCATGGCTTGGTTTATGCTCTGACATACACTGATAACTGTGGAAATCATATAGACAGGTGTGTGCGTTTCAAAATCATGTCCAATCAACTGAACCACAGGTAGACTCTAATCAAGTTGTAGAAACATCTCAAGGATGATCAGTGGAAACAGGATGCATCTTATGCCGCATACACACGACCGGACTTTCCGGCAGACTAGATCCGACAGAATCAGTCCGTCGGACAATCTGATCACGTGTGGGCTAATCCGCTCGTTTTTCATTAAAAAAATCTGATGGACATAGAAATAGAACATGTTTCAAATCTGTCTGTCAAATCTGTCATCACAAAGGTTATGAATACTTATATATGTGTGTATTTTTTTTGGTTTTTTATTTTTAATAAATTTGCAAAGTTTTTAAACAAACTTCTTTCATTTTGCCATTATGGGTTATTGTATGTAGCATTTTGAGGAAAATAATGAATTTAATCCATTTTGAAATAAGGCTGTAACATAACAAAATGTTAAAAAAAGTGAAGCACTTTCTGGATGAACTGTATAGGGCAGTGATTCTCAACCAGGGCTCCATGGAACCCTAGGGTTCCTCCAGAGGTTGCTAGGGATTCCTATAGCATTGGGCAATTTCTGCCTCTCAGATAAGTTCTCAAGATTCCATTGATCTTTTAAGCTATCTGTAAGGAGGTAATTATTCCCAATGACCACAAATATAAGTACCATTCTTCCCACTGACCATCACACTAATTTATCATGAATTGCAGATCTCTAGTTTTTAGCAGGGGTTTCCCAAGACCGGAGAGCTATTTCCAAGGGCTCCTCTGTGTTGAAAAGGTTGAGAAAGGCTGGTATAGAGGAATCAGGACCTCTTCCCCCCCTGCTGGTGAACCCTCTACTGATATAAATATTTATACAGAGGAATCAGGACCTCCTTCCTCCTACTGGTGACCCCTCTAGTGATATAGAGATCTACAGCATATAGGAGAATCTGTGGGAGGTCCTGATTCCACAACATAGATCTTTATATCACTAGAGGGATCACCAGCAGGAGGAAGGGGGTCCTGATTCCTCTATATAGATCTTTACTTATCAATTAATAAACTACCTGCAGGAAGAAGAATATCCTAATCATCCCACTGGAGATCCCTCTAGTTTTACTACTAAAGATCTACAGTCACTCTTTTCAATTTTGTTATGTTACAGCCTGATACTACAGTTGTTTAAATTTATTTTTTTTCTCATTAATCTACATTCAGTCCCAAAAATTACAAAGTGAAAACAGAATTTTAGAAATGTTTGTAAATGTATGAAGAAGAAAAAACTGAAATATCACATGCACTTAAGTATTCAGACCCTTTGCAACAATACTATCTCAGGTGCCTCCCATTTCTCTTAATCATTGCTGAGTAGAGTTGGGCGAACGGTTCAAGCCGAGCAAAAGTTTGGCCCGAACATTGGCTGTTCACCCATTTGGCAAACACCCGAATTTTGCGGGGCGCTCGGTGGGATGTTTGCCCACCGAGTGCCCCACAATGCATTGCATGGTGCATTCTGAGCCCTGATTGGGCAAAGCTTTTTTACCGAAAATATGTAGAAGAATACATATTGGCCTTAACTGAGGAAGAAATTTGTTTTTTTATATATTTTTGGGGGATATTTATTATCGCAAAAAGTAAAAAAATATTGTTTTTTTTTTCAAAATGTTTGCTCTTTTTTTGTTTATAGCACAAAAAATAAAAACCGCAGAGGTGATCAAATACCACCAAAAGAAAGCTCTATTTGTGGTAAAAAAAAGGACATCAATTTTGTTAGGGTACCTCATGGCATGACCGCGAAATTCTCAGTTAAAGCGACGCAGTGCCGTATCACAAAAAAATGCTCTGGTCAGGAAGGGAGTAAATCCTTCCGTGATTATTATAGCAAAAAGTAAAAAATATAGCTGTTTTTCCAAAATTTTTGCACTTTTCTGTTTATAGCACAAAAAATAAAAACCACAGAGGAGATCAAATAATCCCCAAAAGAAATCTCTATTTGTGGGAAAAAAAAGGACATCAATTCTGTTTGGGTACAACGTCACACGACCGCACAATTGTCAGTTAAAGCGACGCAGTGCCATTTCGCAAAAAAGGACCTGGTCAGGAAGGGGGTAAATCTTTCCGGGGCTGAAATTGATAAAGTAAAACAAATGTTCCCTTGAATGGAGTGAACCTCTGCTGACTTCCATCATTTAATCATGTGCAAGCAAAAATGCATTTTTTTTGTTTGTTTTTTCCTAGCACGTAATTGGATATATATATATATATATATATTTTTTTTTTTTTCTTTTTTTTTCTTTTTTTTGCAAAGTAAATTTTCACCATATTCAATAAGCTGGGGGGGGGAAATCCTTTGCAAAGCGCAAATGCTCTTGCAAAGTGAACAAACCCTTTATTATATTAACCCCAATGTTACGCAAAAAAACACTAAACATATAAAACATGAAAAATACACGCTGGTATGTGCGAGATACAAAATGCCCATGATACAGCATCAACGAGCGGGCATTGATTTCGCTGGCACGTTGCAGCTGTGACTTTCTAAACAGCTCCGATCCTAAGGGGCACCCTACGGCTCATTTATATGATTATACTGGGAAAAGCACCGCAGCTTAGCACTGCTAAAGATGGCCTTTTATACAGCCCGAGATTGATGACAGCCACTTGCAGGCACTTGTAGGCTGGCGTCACAGAGAGATGGAAAATGAAGCAAGGTACGGAGGCATGCCGGAGATGTCAAAGAAAGCGTATTCCGTGTCAAGGTTAAGTTGAAGTGGCTTTTGCAAAATGGTGATTAGTGACCTCAATGAACAGGGAGGAAATGCACTGTTGATATTCAGGCTTTGGGCAGACCAGCCGCCTATGAAAGAATTATAATGAGGGTACAGAACAATTGGTGTCCTTGGATTAGGATGGAAAAATATGATCAATGAATGTGTGACAGAGGAATTACTGATGGCCAAATTCCTCAATCACAACAGGCTTTTCTATGCCCATAAGCTTAGATAATATGGGCATAGACACCAGGGTGGTCCTTTATAGTTTACTCATCTTGTGACATGGATGGATGTTCTCCTTCACTGGACTGGGCATCACCACCTTGGGAGGTCATTTAAAGCCCAGGTCTATGCTACGTTCTTAAAAGTTCCCTCATGAGCTTACTTAATTTAACAGCAGCTCTTGCGTCCATGGATGTGGAATTCCCTTCCACAGGTGGTGGTCTTGGCAGTGGGCATCAAAGGTCAAGAAACTATTAGATAAGCACCTGAACCACCACAACATACAAGGATATACAAGGTAATGCCGACATATAATCACACACATAGGTCGGACTTGATTGACTTGTGTCTTTTTTCGACCTCACCTACTATGTAGCTATGTACTCACCTCTTCTCTGATGCTGTCTCCTGCAGTATTTCCTATCTGCTACAAGATGATCTTTCGTTTTCCAGGTTGAATGATACCTGGCGTTCTTTAAACTGGAAGACTGAAGGCATGCTGCAAGTGTAGGGTGTCATAGATCTTACCCCGTGAGTGGGCATAACCATGGTGCCATGAATCCATCAGTGGGACACTTAACGTGATTGATGTAGCTCTCCCCCCTGTAAGATGGCCAGGGTTCTTTTAACAGTAATTGCTCCACAGTCAGGCACACAGTCACAGTCACTCTTTTGGCTCAATGAAAAGTCTAGGGCACACGTGCCATACACAAGGACTGCAAGCCGAATCCAGCCCGCCAGACCATATACGGCCCTTGCACCTCTCTCTGGAAGCTGCAGCACCCCTTTCATCTTCACCCCCACCTTGTCTCAGCAGTCAGCAGCAAAGAGGAGAACATAACTCCTCCTCTAGATCCTGCTTCTCCATGCACAGAGAGGCTTGGGTCTTCCCCTCCATCTCAGTAGTAGGTTGTAGAGAGGAGGAAAGAACTCCTTCTACAGATCATGCGCCTCTCTGTGCAACCACAGCACCCCTACCCTGGTTTCAGCATTCAGCAGACTCTGGCAGCTGACTGCTTCCCTCCTTTGGTCCTCCTTCAGATCCTGCACTTTCAAATTTTCTGCTTCCCAGCACTGCCCCCAGCTTCTTCCTGGCTGCAGCACAAAGTGTGTGTGTGTGTGGGGGGGGGGGGGGGTGCACTGTGATGTATGTGAGGGTGAGGGGACCCTTGGCTTCTGATGGTGGTGGGGTCCTAGACATCTGATGTAAGGGGGATGGGATGGTTTTCTGATGCTTTCGTGCAGAACTTGAACTTCGATAGGTATAGGGTAACTGTGTGATACTTCAGTAACTTTTAGTGATGAACCTGAGGACACTAAACTTGATCTTGGTAAGGTGAGCAACAAATATTGAACCAAGCTTTTCAGGAACACTTTAGTAGTGAATTCCCTTCAGGTAAAACTGACTCTACTGCACAAGCAGCAGTAATGTGAACAAAAATCCTTGCTTGAAGCAAATAGTAGACTGACCTTTGCAGTAGTACTTGAGCATAGAATATTATTTCTCTTAATGCAACATACATTAAAGCTTCTTCTCGCTCCCAGGCAGCTCTGTCTGTGTCTGTTGACACAAGGCAAGCAGCTCAGGCCCTGCCCCCTACTTGCTGGGCACTGCATTTGATTGACATTAGCAGAAGCCAATGGTTCCCATAGCTATCAATCTGGCCAGGGAGGAGGTAGACAGTGCAGAGAACCGCTGCTCTCATACACATCGATGAAGTGGATCAGGCTCAGGTAAGTATAATGCCGCGTACACACGAACGGACTTTTGAACATCCAAAGTCCGACGGAATGATTCCGTCAGACTATTCGATCGTGTGTGGGCTGCAACGGACTTTTGATTCGCCAAAGTCTGACGGACTTTAGAATATGGAACATGCTTCAAATTTTTCCGACGGAACTCCGCCGGACCCGGTCCCTCCGAAAAATTCGCTCGTGTGTATGCTATTCCGACGGACTAAAACCGATGCTAGGGCAGCTATTGGCTACTGGCTATGAACTTCCTTATTCGAGTCCAGTCGTACGTCATCACGTTCGAATCTGTCGGAGTTTAGTGTGATTGTGTGTGGCCAAGTCCGCTCAGTCGAAAAGTCCGTCAGAACTCTGTCGGAACTCCGGCAGAACTCCGGCAGAACTCCTTCGGAAGTCTGTCGGACATAAGTTCTCTCGTGTGTACGGGGCTTATGGGGGGCTGGCGGGGGGGTCCAGCAGCACAGTTTTTTTTTTACCTTAATGCATATGTAGCACCCTCTAGTGTGCTAGAGTAGGAAATGTTAGGTTTTTATTAGAGTGGGTAAATTGTTTTGGCTTGGCTGGCATGTATTTTAATCTAAGTCGGGTGAGCAATCCAGGGAGAGCTGATATGACTCATCAGGCAGCATCTTTGGAACCTCCCCCTACTTCTGGAACTTGTTGGAAACTTCCAAAAGAATGGGAGGGAGGTTAGGGAGAGCTGTTTGGAGTATTTATCAGGTCCCTGACCAATCTCCAACAGGTTGGCAGGTGGCAGGCCCCCTCAAATACTCACTGTCAGCCCAGCTGGGGTGGGAAAGTTCAGGTGGAAGTTGGAGATGAAGTGCTAGGAGGCTGCCAATGGGCCCTTGAGGGTAACCCCTAGTCTGGGGGATGACCTCGGGCCTGGTAGCTTGGGTGCAGGTGGGATCCTCTGATATCCCAAGGAGGAATCCTATCCAGTGGTACGGGAGCAGATGTGAGGACAGCAGAAGCCAGTAGGCATGTCCGGGAGGTCTCCAAGGAGTGGACAGCCAGTTGGGCTGGTGAGTGTTGTATTCAGGGAGGACTGAGAGGCAGCCTGAGAGGACTGGGGGAGAGCACTCTGAGATGGATGCAGGGTCAGTCTGTGAGGACTGTGGAAGCTTGGCTAGGAGGGCTAGAGAAAGGGGCAGCTGCAGCCAGGTGTGCTGGCAGTGCCTCAAGAGGTGGTGCTGGGATCAGTAGCCACAGAAAGACAGCTGGGCAGTAAGACTTTTCTACACAATCAAGGGGCCCGTGGTCCCTGTCTGTAAAGGGTGCTTGCTAAAATCTGACTGAGCCCTGTTGTCAGATCACCCAACAGTGTGCCAGCTGGTCCTGGGAATTTTGTGTTTGAAGCAAGTATTGTGCTGGAGGAGACGAGGAGTGTGTAAATAGACTGTGCAGAAGAAGTTGTCCCTGGAAAGTCAAGTGGGCATCTCATACTTCTCTTAACCCCATCCAAGTTCAATACCCCTAATAAAAATACAAAAACAAAGCTTTGAGGACTGTTTCTTGACTCAAGAGTGCTGTGGAAAATTCTGTGTGCCTGGCTGTGCAGGGTGGGGGATCCCTTGTTCACCAGCACCTCCTGCGGGGGTAGCGCTACACATACAATGCATTAAGTTGAAAAACCTTAAGGCTTTGCAACCACTTTAAGGATCTGAGCAGAGTCCTTGCACAAGCAGGTAATGGACTGAGCTTTTCCAGGACACAAGACACATAGTCCTCTTTGAACACAGTTGGATCTAGCACAAGAGGGATAGCAGCAGCACACAGTGTCAGGAATCACTCACACTAGCTTGTTCTCACCAATGTCCTTGGATAGTTGGTTGCCTCCCTCTAATATCTTCTAGACACTATTTCAGTGATACCAGATTAGATACCCAGACGAAATAGTCAGCTCCAGCAAATTTCAGGAGAAATAGTCCCCCCTCCAGCCAGCCCAGCTGGGTCCTCATTGAACAGCAGACACATAGCTAACAGCCCCCCAGGTTGTGATCTCCTCCTCAGGGACAAGACACCTCTGTTTCAGGTCTCAGACTATTTACACACTTTCCCAGCAACCATCTGTGCAGTCTCCCACAGGGACCAGATGAGACAGTATACATATTAATGCTGCCCATTAGCCTTGCTCCACACCTATGTTCCAGAAACACCCAGAAAGTTCTGGAATGCAGGGAAGAGCAATCAAACCTGCAGCCTGTAAAACATACAACAGATCAAAATAATCACAGACAGCTTACTGATTACAGTGAACTAAGAACTAGACTTACCTAACCTAGCACCTATCTTGGAGGGTGCTACATTGAGGACCGCCCATAGCCAGAGAAGAAGAGGACCAGTGGCGGCCCATCCATAGGGGGCACACAGGCACTGCCCCCCCTATCTATGGGTCTGGCCCCCTAATCTACATGCAGGGCACCAGACGTATGAATTTGAATAGCCTGGAGGAGAAGCAGTGGCCCCAGAGTGAGGAGCTGCAGCCCGGATACATGTCTGCCCGATCTGCCTCCTTACTAAGGTAAGGAGGCCTCTGATCACCACCGGGAATCGCAGCATTCCCATCCATCTCCCATGGAGGTGTTGGCATTGGTTGGCCGCCCACTCCTCCACCCCCCCCCCAAAAAATATTGAGCACCAGCTGCCACTGAAGAGGACCCTGTAAGTCATACAGGGTCATTAGTTTGTCCCACTTTGACTACAGGAACTTCCTCAACAGAAGCAGGCAAAATTCATCAATACCTTGAGTTTAGGAAAAAACTGCTGAGCACAGAAAAAGTAATCAAATCTCCTGAAACAAACCCTCCTGTTTAGTGCTAGTTAGTTCAGTCTCAGTTAGACACTCCCTGTTTCTTCCATGTTCAGTGTTAGTTCTTCATAGAGACAAGGCTCAGGAAAGTCATTGCCATCCTATACTACAGAAGACTGGAAAGAAACCCTGTACTGAAATTAGCAAGTAAAACTTGCATTGGACTTCTGTGACTTATTGAAGAGTTAAAGTGATTGTAAAGGATTTTTTTAAACATAACAAACATCTCTATCCATACCTGTTCTGTGCAATGGAATTGCACAAAGCGGCCCTGAACATCCTCTTCTCTGGTCCCCCACTGGTGCTCCTGGCCCCCAGCCCCTCTGCTGCATCCATTGACATAGACTGTGGGACTTGGCCCAACCCCCCGCTCCCTCATCACTGGCTTTGATTGACAGTACTGGGAGCCAATGGCTCCCGATGTCCCAGCAAAGGAAGTGAGGGGAGAGAAGAGCTGCAGACGTGCATTGGGTTGGATCGAATGAGGGCTCAGGTGGGGGGTGAGTGCCAAATTAAACTATTTTTACCTTAATTCATGGAATGCTTTAACTCTTTCACGCAGGCCGCACACATATATGGGAGGGCCTTAACGCAGAGGGGGTGCATATATGTGTACGTAAAGATAAACAGAGTTGTGTTGAGAGCACACAATTACCGGTGGGTAACATAAAGCTTCCAATTTCTACTTGCGATCGGGAGCTTCTCGATCATGTGACTATTGTGACAACCAATCACGGCAGTGAACATGAGCAGAAACCCTGCCCCGATTCCCGGCATCTGAAACCCCTTAAAGGGCTTGGAGGCGCCGGCGCCAAGGCATTAGAGCAGTGATGGCAAACCTTGGCACCCCAGATGTTTTGGAACTACATTTCCCATGATGCTTACCTACATTGCAGAGTGCATGAGCATCATGGGAAATGTAGTTCCAAAACATCTGGGGTGCCAAGGTTTGCCATCACTGGATTAGGGTATAAAAAGTTTTTTTCGTATTAGAACCACTTTAAGCTGCCTGTGGATGGTGCCAAGTCAGCAGGTGACCATACTGTCTGGACAGAGTAGGTCCAAGGAGGTATGTAAATGGAAAGCACACTTTTTTAAATTTTTTATTTCAGGTCACGTTTGTTGCCACATAGAAGGCTCCAATGAAAGCCTTGAGTTACTTTATTGGGGTTACGTCATTCCCTGAATTAAAGTCAGTATTTTAAATTATTAGGATTTCTTTGGGCAGCCAAAGTTATCCCTCAAAAGAGGCAACCCTTATAAATTCTGGCTCGTCCAAGTGTGTTGGCGCATACGCTGAGCGCAGATTTTCTTGAAGGACCCTTACAATGGAAACCAAGCTTCTCCATCTCACCTATTCATGTCTAAAACTGACTCAAGTCATTGTAAGACTCCACCGAGCGCCACTTCATCCGGTGATAATATGCACAACACACACACATGCTCAATTACTGGATCAATTGTCAGATCTTACAGGCAGCTCTGCCAAGTCAGCAGGTGACCATACTGTCTGGACAGACTGGGTCCATGGAGGTATGTCAATGGATTTGAAACAGAGCACACTTTTTTAAATTTTTTATTTCAGGTCACGTTTGTTGTCACATAGGAGGCTCCAATGAAAGCCTTGAGTTTCTTTACTGGTATTACGTCATTCCCTGATGGCAAAGTCAGTATTTTCAATTATTAGGATTTCTTTGAGCAGCCAAAGTAATCCCACAGAAGAGGCAACCCTTATAAATTCTGGCTCGTCCAAGTGTGTTGGCACATATGCCGAGCGCAGATTATCTTGAAGGACCCTTACGATGGAAACCAAGCTTCTCCATCCCACCTATTCGTGTCTAAAACTGACTCAAGTCATCGTAAGACTCCACCAAGCTCCACTCCATCCGGTGATAATGTTAATGTAACACACACCCGCTCAATTGCCGGATCAATTGTTGGATCTTACAGGCAGCTCTGCCACGTCAGCAGGTGACCATACTGTCTGGACAGACTGGGTCCATGGAGGTATGTCAATGGATTTGAAACAGAGAACGCTTTTTAAAAATGTTTATTTCAGGTCACGTTTGTTGTCACATAGGAGGCTCCAATGAAAGCCTTGAGTTACTTTATTGGGGTTACGTCATTCCCTGAATTAAAGTCAGTATTTTAAATTATTAGGATTTCTTTGAGCAGCCAAAGTAATCCCTCAGAAGAGGCAACCCTTATAAATTCTGGCTCGTCCAAGTGTGTTGGCGGATACGCTGAGCGCAGATTTTCTTGAAGGACCCTTACAATGGAAACCAAGCTTCTCCATCTCACCTATTCATGTCTAAAACTGACTCAAGTCATTGTAAGACTCCACCGAGTGCCACTTCATCCGGTGATAATATGCACAACACACACACACGCTCAATTACTGGATCAATTGTCGGATCTTACAGGCAGCTCTGCCAAGTCAGCAGGTGACCATACTGTCTGGACAGACTGGGTCCATGGAGGTATGTCAATGGATTTGAAACAGAGTACACTTTTTTAAATTTTTTATTTTAGGTCACGTTTGTGGTCACATAGGAGGCTCCAATGAAAGCCTTGAGTTTCTTTACTGGTATTACGTCATTCCCTGAAGGCAAAGTCAGTATTTTCAATTATTAGGATTTCTTTGAGCAGCCAAAGTAATCCCACAGAAGAGGCAACCCTTATAAATTCTGGCTCGTCCAAGTGTGTTGGCGAGTACGCTGAGCACAGATTTTCTTGAAGGACCCTTACGATGGAAACCAAGCTTCTCCATCCCACCTATTCATGTCTAAAACTGACTCAAGTCATCGTAAGACTCCACCAAGCTCCACTCCATCCGGTGACAATGTTAATGTAACACACACCCTAAAACTTACATCGTAAGACTCCACCAAGCGTCACTTCATCCGGTGATAATATGCACAACACACACACGCTCAATTGCTGGATCATTTGCCGGATCTTACAGGCAGCTCTGCCAAGTCAGCAGGTGACCATACTGTCTGGACAGACTAGGTCCATGGAGGTATGTCAATGGATTTGGAACAGATCGCACTCTTTTACATTTTTTATTTCAGGCCACGTTTGTTGTCTTATAGGAAGCTCCAATGAAGGCCTTGAGTTACTTTATTGGGGTTACGTCATTCCCTAAAGGCAAAGTGCCTGCAGTCAGTATTTTCAATTATTGGGCATTCTTTGAGCAGCCAAAGTAATCCCACAGAAGAGGGATAAATTCTGGCTCGTTCAAGTGTGTTGGCGCATATGCCGAGCGCAGATTATCTTGAAGGACCCTTACGATGGAAACCAAGCTTCTCCATCCCACCTATTCATGTCTAAAACTGACTCAAGTCATCGTAAGACTCCACCAAGCTCCACTCCATCCGGTGACAATGTTAATGTAACACACACCCGCTCAATTGCCGGATCAATTGCTGGATCTTACAGGCAGCTCTGGAAAAGCGTTCGTCTTTCTAAACGCCTGTATTGTGTTTTTAAAGTAAGCCGCTGAGTGTGATTTTTAATTAAACTCGCCCGTGGTTCAGCTGAAAATCTTTAAGGATATGTACCGGAGGAGAGCATCACCTCTTTACATCGGAGACAAATGCTCCTTCATATGTCCTCCGACAATCTTGACAAAGACAATTTAGAGACGAGGAAGCTCTCCACTCCGCACGCTGGGAGAGTGCAATTAGACGCACAGACCAGCGGGTCACCAGCGACCGTCTTTATATATATATATATCCCCCCCCTCCCCCAACCCATCTCCCACCGCAGGCTCCTGATGACTGCAATAACTGCAGCCCAGCACAGTACATTACACCATAGCCGCTGGATTATTATTATGTATTTACAGGTAAATTGGAGATTTGCAAAATATTGAGTTTGGTGGACTGGCGGGGGTTGATGCTGTGAAAAGGCAATGTGAAGGGAAAAAAAAATAGCAGATCAACATTAATATCGGCATTATTGCAAATCATGGGTGAATTAAACAGTATGTTCTGCTGTGGTTTGAAGTCAAAACAATGCAGAAAACAGATTCATTAATTTTGAGAGGTTTTTTTTTTTTTTTCTTTATTTCCAACATTTGTTGGCGTGCTTTAAAACAAAGGCAAGTTTTAATAATATTAATTAAACAGCGCCATCTGCAGTTTGTTCAGGGGGCATTGCAGGTAGAAGAGGATGACAAAGGACATGAGAATTCCAAAATGGAATTAAATGTCTTTTTTAACAAATAATACTTGTGGCCACATCTATTAGGACAAAAAAAAAAAAACATTTACTACAATTGTTACTAATACTACATAATAATAATCATAGTAATCAACATCATCAATAATAGAAAATTAATACATTAATTGTATTTATTTTTTCCATCTTCTCTTTATTTTTCTTCTTATGATGATGTTTATAATAATAATAATCAACGATAATATGGAAATATTATACATGATTCTGCGCAGCTGGCCCGCACTGTAGCAGTAAAACTACAGTGCGCGGTTGGCAAGTGGATTATTATTGTTATTATTCTATACATAATACTACTGCTACCATTACTACTACTACTATTACGACTACTGCTACTACAATAATAATATTAATAATATTATTAACAATAATGATTATAAAATGTAACTTTACCCATAACATGGGATTAAAAAAAACATGTTCTTTAGCAAGAAACATACATTTCACATTAGAAGAAAAAATACATATATAAATGAATAAATTAATACAATAAATAAATAAATGAAACAAACAAAAAAAAATGTTTTTTTTTTAGCAAGGAACAGACATTTCACATTAGAAGAAAAAATACATATTGTGGCAGCAGGCAGGTAAAGTCACCTGGTTGTATCCAGGATGGTAAATATGTGTGTCCTAGATTCAGGCTTTATGCAGACTTTTACAATTAGAGGGGAAGAGTTAATGAGCCCAGCTGAATTAAGTGGGCTCATTAAGGCCTCTACAAAAAACCCCAGCATGCATAGGGAGATGCTCCATCCTGGAACCAGTTTTGTGTGTATAGACTGGGGAGTCTGAGATCTGTTCTGTGCGGTGAGTTAACGCCTGTGTGGCAAACCCCTACAATAGAGACAGGGACTGGGGCAGCACAAGGCTGCACCCAGTTGTTAGACAGGGAGTCTACGTGTGTAGTTAGAGGTCAAGCTGACCAGGATTTATTTTCTTGTTTTATTTTGTTTGGCTGTTATATGTATCACTGCATGTAGCCTAAATAAACCGGATCTTTTGTTTTTTGCACCTACACCGCTGTCTGCTGTGCCTGACTTTGTGTTGTGAACCCATCCAGGGGGTCACACACACCCGCTACCGAGCGAACCCCCTCACAATATATATAAATGAATAAATTAATACAATAAATAAATAAATTAAACAAACAAAAAAAAAAATTCTTTAGCAAGGAACATACATTTCACATTAGAAGAAAAAATACATATATATAAATGAATAAATTAATACAATAAATAAATAAATGAAACAAACAAAAAAAATGTTTTTTTTTAGCAAGGAACAGACATTTCACATTAGAAGAAAAAATACATATATAAATGAATAAATTAGTACAATAAATAAATAAATGAAACAAACAGAAAAAAAAAAATTCTTTAGCAAGGAACATACATTTCACATTAGAAGAAAAAATACATATATAAATTAATAAATTCATAAAAAAAAAAAAAGAAAAACGCCTGGGTGGGAGGAGTTGAAGATCCTACTGTCTGTTTTCTACCATTTTGTTTTATTCATTTATTTAAAATGTTATTTTTTATTTATTTATTTTTTTAAATTAAGAGCCCCGTTGTGGGGCTTTGGTGAGATATCTGAGGTCTAAGCAGACCTCTGATGTTCCACCTTTGAGTCAGAGAAAGGAGATTGAGGATGCAGCCATCAGTCTCCATCTCTGCAGCTTCACAGAATGAATGGACAGGAATACATTCCTGACCAAAAATATTGGCACCCCTGCATTTCTGCCAGATAATGCACCACTTGCGCCCAGGAAATTGTTGCAATTACAAATGTTTCAGCATTCTCATGTTTATTTTTTTTTGTTTGTATTGGTATGGCACAAAAAAGTGGAGAAACGAAAAACCAAATCTGACACATTCCACGCAAAACTCCAAAAAATGGACTGGACAAAATTATTAGCACCTTATCAAAATTGTAAGAAATAATTGTATTCCAAGTGTGTGATGCTTCTGCAATTTGTAATTAAACCCACCTGTATCAATTAACAGGTGCTAACAATTGAGAAATCATACCGGCAACCAGTTAAAATAGTGAAAAATTGATTCAACCTTTCTGTTGTGTGTCTCTGTGTGTCACATGGAGCCACAGCTCACACTATATGTCGCCATCTGAATGAAAAGGGTCACTGTGGTAGGAGACCCAGGAGGACCCCACTGCTGACACAGAAACATAAAAAAGCAGATTGGAGCCAAAACTAACCTGAGGAAGCCAGAATCCTTTTGGGAGAATATGCTGTGGACAGACAAAACAAAATTACAGTTTTTTTGGTAAAGCCCATCATTCTACAGTCTTCAGAAGAAGAAATGAGGCCTTTAAAGAAAATAATACAGTCCTTACAGTCAGACATGGTGGAGGTTCACTGATGTTTTGGGGTTGCTTTGCTGCTTCAGGCACTGGATGTCTTGATAGGGTTCCCATCCTTTCTTCAAGCCAAACCCAAATACTTTAGCAGCAGTGTTTTTTTGTTTTGTTTTTTCGTGGGTATACACTATAAGATTGTGAAAGGCCTGGAACACTTTTGGTTGTCCTGAAAGAGAGTAGTATTGTGGCGAACCGCCGTGAACAGTGCGTGTAAACCGCCATGAACAGTGCGTGTGGCTGAATTGTGAGTGTTATCCACGGAATGCAGGGGTCGGAAATATTTAATGTACAAAATGCAAGGGTCAGATATGTCCTGGGGAGAAGGCTAGTGCTAGCAGGGGGTGGGGGGGTTATCTATGTGCTGGGAAGAGTCTTTGGGAGGGGAGAGGGCTGATGCTAACGGGGGGGTCAGATATGTGCTGGGGGGTGCTTTGGGAGAGGAGACAGCTAGAGATAGAAAGCGTGGGGAGGGGTCAGATATGTGCTGGGGGAATAATTTGGGAGGGGAGAAATCTAGAGCAACGAGGGGGGGTCAGATATGTGCTGGGGGATGCCTTGAGAGGAGAGAGGGCTAGAGCTAGCAGGGGGGCTTGGATATGTGCTGGGAGTGCTTTAGGTGGGGAGAGGACTTGTGCTAGTGGAGTGGTCAGATATGTGCTAGGGGGATGCTTTGGGAGGAGAGAGGGCTAGAGCTAGCAGGGGGGGGCTTGGATATGTGCTGGGGGTGCTTTAGGTGGGGAGAGGACTTGTGCCAGTGGAGTGGTCGGATATGTGCTAGGGGGATGCTTTGGGAGGAGAGAGGGCTAGAGCTAGCAGGGGGGGCTTGGATATGTGCTGGGGGTGCTTTAGGTGGGGAGAGGACTTGTGCCAGTGGAGTGGTCGGATATGTGCTAGGGGGATGCTTTGGGAGGAGAGAGGGCTAGAGCTAGCAGGGGGGGCTTGGATATGTGCTGGGGGTGCTTTAGGTGGGGAGAGGACTTGTGCCAGTGGAGTGGTTGGATATGTGCTAGGGGGATGCTTTGGGAGGAGAGAGGGCTAGAGCTAGCAGGGGGGCTTGGATATGTGCTGGGGGTGCTTTAGGTGGGGAGAGGACTTGTGCCAGTGGAGTGGTCGGATATGTGCTAGAAAATTACATATTTATTGGCCCCTTCCCCACTCTCATCCAGACTCTGGGCACATCCCCTGCAGCAGCCAGTGGGAGAGGGAAGAATCCAGCAGTGCTGTGGGAGGGGGGCAGGAGAGCCAATGGGTGGGGGGGGCTGGGGATAGCAGGACCTGGATAGAAGGGGCAGTGGGGGCGGTGACATATAGAGGAACTGATCCCCTCAAATTTCCTTCTGCAGCTGCTGAATGCCTGTGGGAGGGAGAGGAGGAGAAGCTGGCTTTCAGTGGCTGCAGGAGGAGAATGGAGGGCATTAGTTGCACTATATGCCACAGTCCCCCCTCCCCTTTATCCAGGTGTGTGTATGGGGGGCACACAAGCCTGGAGCATGAAGCCGGGTTGCAATTGCGTACCCTGCGACCCCTGTAGGTACGCCCTTGGCCTCCAGCATTGCTCCTGTTTCCTTTTGCAGAAGGCTAATCCCATCGGAACTCTGTCGGAAAAACCTTCATGCCGCGTACACACGACTGGACTTTCTGGCAGAAAAGGTCTGATGGAATCATTCCGTCGGATATTACGATCGTGTGTGGGCTTCATCTGACTTTTTTCTTTCAAAATTCCGACAGACCTAGAAATAGAACATGTTTCAAATCTGTCCGACGGAATCAATTTCTATAGGGAAAACCGTTCGTCTGTGTGCTGAGCCGACGGATCAAATACGACTCAAGGGCAGCTATTGGCTATTAAACTTCCTTTTCTAGTCCCGTCATACGTCATCACGTTCGAAACGAACGGACTTTGGTCAGTTCGTGTGTGGCAGTTCGGTCGGAACTCCGTTGGAACTCCATCGAGAAGACCGTCGGTCCTTTTCTGCCGGAAAGTCCAGTCATATGTATGCGGCGTCAGAGTTTATTCCGACGGGAAAACCGGTCGTGTGTACAGGGCAAAAGACTGGGATGTCATTAGAGTTCATGAGCGTGTTCATTTGCGGGCGGCACAGTGGTGTAGTGGTTAGCACTCTCACCTAGCAGTAAAAAAAGGTCACTGGTTTGTATCCCAACCATGTCACTACCTGCCTGGAGTTTGCATGTTCTCCCTGTGCCTGCGTGGGTTTCCTCCGGGTACTCCGGTTTCCTCCCACACTCCAAGGACATGCTGGTAGGTTAATTGGCTTCTGTCCAAAATTGGCCCTAGTATATGAATGGGGACCTTGGATTGTGGGCTCCTTGAAGGTAGAGACCGATGAGAGTGTGCAATGTACAGGGATAGGGGCAATTGTAAACACTCACTCAGGTTGAACTGGATGGACTGGTGTCTTTATTCAACCTTACTAACTATGCAAAGGCAGGGGTCCCAATACTTTTGACAATATGGTGTGTATAGATATATATATATATATATAGATATATATAGATATAGATATTTTTTTATTTTTATTTTTTTATTTTACCGTCATACAGCTTAAGTTCCAATGACATTTTTTTGCCGGAGAAGAACATTTACAAATTCAGCTAAGAGTACTAAATTCTGCACATGAAATAACATATTAGTTGATCCTGATGCCCTCTCTGCTGCACGCCCGGTACAATGTTACCGTATCACTACAAATTGTACCTCAGGGTACATTAAACAAGGACATATTTCAGACTCTATAACATTGTTCAGTGGACTGAAGGCAAAAAACAGAAAAGAACAGTTTGTACCATTAACGGTATGTGTCCTGGGGTTTCCCATTCATCTACACTGCGTTCTAGTACCGTAGCACTTAAATGATTTTACTTGCATTCTACATTTTTTACTTGGTTTTGGATACCGTTAGAGAACAAGTCAACCTGAAAGAAAAAAGCTACTTATAGTAGATATAAAACCAATCACTACATTCTCTCAGCGGTGTTTTTTTTTTTTTTTTCAAACATTAAGCACTTCCGGAGCGCCCGCAGTCGTTATACGTCGGTACTTTGATGTAGAATAGCATTGTTATGGCAGCAGATAGCTGCCATCACCCTCCCACTATTTTATAAAACTGCGGGCAGTCCACTTGAAAATAAAAGTGGTCTCTGCGGCGGATTCGCAACAAGATCACTTTCATTGGCGGCAGGAGAGGCTCCCATCCCCCCCCTCCCGCCACGTTCTGGTGGTCTCCGCGGTTTACCAGAGCCGCTGGTAACGGCGGAGATGATCCAATGCTTTCCCCCCAGAGCCATGTCGAAGGAATGATGACCCCCACTCGACTCAATGATGTTAGATGACAGAAGCGACGTCAAACGTCACTTCTACCCAATGGCCTTCAAGGAACATTTTTTTTTTTTTAATATAGATTTTATTTTATTTTTTTGCTTTTATTGCATTTAAATGTAAATATGAAATCTGGGGTCTTTTTGACCCCAGATCTCACATTAACCACTTTACGACCGTCGCATGCCGATGTACATCCATTTTTTGAAGAGGGATATCTCGGTAACGGCAGCAGGTGCTGCCACAACTGAGATATCCATCTCTTCAGGCCCCCAGTCGTGTGTATGATAATGGTGGTCTCCGTGGTCTAACTTTAAACTCTGTATTGAGCTTGGTAGCCATTTTGAGGAAACCTTCCTCGAATAAGACACAAAATTCCCACAAGATCTAGCAGCCTTTTTGGTGTAGACATAGAGGGAGGTTTACTAAAACTGGTGCACACAGAATCTGGGGCAGCTGTACATAGTAACCAATCAGCTTCCAGGTTTTATTGCCAAAGTTTGAGCAAGTTAAAGTTAGAAGCTTATTGGCTACCAAGCAACGCTGCGCCAGATTCTGCACACTCTAGGTTTAGTAAATCAACCCCAGTGTTACATAGTTAATCTTGTTTTTAAAAAAAGACAGAAATCCATCCAATTCAACCAACAGAGAAAAAAAAAACTAAAAAAATCACACAAATAGAAAACCTTGATATACACAATCCTACACCCACAGCTGATCCAGAGGAAGGCAACAAAAAAATAAAAATAAATAAATCATGATCCAATTGGCGCCAACAGGGGAAAAAAAATTCCTTCCTGATCCCCCAAGAGGCAATCGGATATTCCGTAGATCAACTACATGGTATACAAGTCGTATGTACTGTGTCAAGGAGAGGCGTCATGCATGGGAAGTGGAGTAGGCAGCCACCATCATGTGATCAATGACAGTTCCACTTTGCTGCCCCTTTTAGGGAGTAGGACTTCTTCAGCATAGCGGACCATGGCCAATGCAACATCAACACCCCCAACAAGGCCACTGGGCTAGGGTTTATCCCCAATATCATTTATAATTTTCTTTTTGTTTCATTTGAGTTTATCTTTATTTTATTTTTTCGGGTGCATTTTTTATTTAATTCCTTTCACTTGTGTGGAAGGAAGTGTTAAGAGCGATGGCCTGGGTTGGGTGTGGTCTGGCAAAAAATGCAGGCTGTTGGAAGACTACAGCCTCAGGACATATATGTCATCTGCTGCTGCTCCCGATCTCTTGGAGTCCAGGACCGGATTGTGCTCCCTATTAAATTAACTCCTCAGGTTACCAATTTTGACAGTCAAATAATTGATGTCTGCCCTGGGGTATAAATGCTTCACCAATTCCAACTGTTTCTCCATTGTTGCCTTCCTCTTGATTTTGATATGACCTTGTGCTCCCTATTGAATTAAAATTCTTGATTTTGCTAAATACTTGTGTTTTACTTAAAAAAGGACAGTTTGTTTGTGAGTAGGCAGGTACCTTTCAAAAACTACAATGTCACATTAACAAGGGACACCAACATAGTTGTATCTTTAAGGTTAAAAATAAATATGAGATAATAATGGTGTTGTGGTAACTTGACACATAAAAATAATTTAAAAAATATATATTCCGGAGATCAGTAGAAAAAATAATATTATTCTGGAGATCACTAGAAAAAAAAATATTATTCTGGAGATCAGTAGAAAAAATAAAAAAAAAATATTATTCTGGAGATCACTAGAAAAAAAAATATTATTCTGAAGATCACTAGAAAAAAATAAATAAATAATATATACGTTTGTCAGAACTCTGTACATATAACCAGCAAAGCAGCTTCATTATCATGCCATTATAAAGAAGAAGAGAATGCATTGAGAGATTTCATAATCTGCCGCGTCACGAATCACTAAGACAGATCGCTTCTGCCTCGTCCTTGATTCTGAGCATGCGTGTTTGTACTTTGGAGTTTTATCCAACAGACTTGTGTACATACGATCGGAAAATCCGACAACACACATTTGTTGGTGGAAAATTTCAAAACATGCTAGCCAACATTTGTTGGCGGAAAGTCCGACAACAATTGTTCGATGGAGCGTACACACGGTCAAATTTTCCACCAACAGCCTGACATCCAACATTTCTCCTTTTTAAAATCTGTTCGTTGCCTTCCTCTTGATTTCGATATGACCTTGTGCTCCCTATTGAATTAAAATTCTTGATTTTGCTAAATACTTGTGTTTTACTTAAAAAAGGACAGTTTGTTTGTGTGTAGGCAGGTACCTTTCAAAAACTACAATGTCACATTAACAAGGGACACCAACATAGTTGTATCTTTAAGGTTAAAAATAAATATGAGATAATAATGGTGTTGTGGTAACTTGACACATAAAAATAATTTAAAAACGATATATTCCGGAGATCAATAGAAAAAAAAATATTATTCTGGAGATCAGTAGAAAAAAAAATATTATTCTGGAGATCAGTAGAAAAAAAAAATATTATTCTGGAGATCAGTAGAAAAAAAAAAAAATTATTCTGGAGATCACTAGAAAAAAAAAATATTATTCTGGAGATCACTAGAAAAAATATATATTATTCTGGAGATCACTAGAAAAAATTAAAATAAAATATTATTCTGGAGATCACTAGAAAAAAAAAAAAATTATTCTGAAGATCACTAGATAAAATAAATAAATAATATATACGTTTGTCAGAACTCTGTACATATCACCAGCAAAGCAGCTTCATTATCATGCCATTATAAAGAAGAAGAGAATGCATTGAGAGATTTCATAATCTGCCGCGTCACGAATCACTAAGACAGATCGCTTCTGCCTCGTCCTTGATTCTGAGCATGCGTGTTTGTACTTTGGAGTTTTATCCAACAGACTTGTGTACATACGATCGGAAAATCCGACAACACACATTTGTTGGTGGAAAATTTCAAAACATGCTAGCCAACATTTGTTGGTGGAAAGTCCGACAACAATTATTCGATGGAGCGTACACACGGTCAAATTTTCCACCAACAGCCTGACATCCAACATTTCTCCTTTTTAAAGTCTGTTCGTGTGTACGAGCCTTTTGTGTTGCAAAGACTTTTGGGATCAGACAGGACAGAACTTCTATCTTTTATGGGTCTAACTGAACACCTATGTCACTGTGAGCACCTAAATGCTAGAAGTTATGGAAGATGTTTATTCTAATAAGATTTGCCTTAAGCCACCATGTTGGAAATGCCTACTTGTGATGATAAGACTATTTGCTAACAAGTTATTTTAATGTAAAACTGCTAAAACCAATTCGGATCCAAGTGGTCATTCTATTTCTGTAATGTGCTGGAATGAAGAGAAAGTGAGATGGCTAATGGGCTCTGTGAAGAATGAATAGTTGACTTGTACAAGGGACAACAACAAAGAGGTGAATGCACAAAAAAGGAAAGGGACACCACCAAGGAAAATAAAATAAAAAATAAATAAATAAACAAAATAAAAGCAATATTATAAAAAAAGTCCCAAGATCAGGCTTGATAAAGGAGTGTGCACGCTCTGAAATGCGTAGCCATGCTCTGTGATCCTCCCATCTCCACGTTAGTGTGGTCCTCCCATCTCTACGTTAGTGTGATCCTCCCATCTCCACGTTAGTGTGATCCTCCCATCTCCACGTTAGTGTGATCCTCTCATCTCCACGTTAGTGTGATCCTCTCAACTCCACGTTAGTGTGATCCTCCCATCTCAACGTTAGTGTGATCCTCCCATCTCCACGTCAGTGTGATCCTCCCATCTCCACGTCAGTGTGATCCTCCCATCTCCACGTCAGTGTGATCCTCCCATCTCCACGTTAGTGTGATCCTCCAATCTAAACGTTAGTGTGATCCTCCCATCTAAACGTTAGTGTGATCCTCCCATCTCCACGTTAGTGTGATCCTCCCATCTCCACGTTAGTGTGATCCTCTCATCTCCACGTTAGTGTGATCCTCCCATCTCCACGTTAGTGTGATCCTCTCATCTCCACGTTAGTGTGATCCTCCCATCTCCATGTTAGTGTGATCCTCCCATCTCCATGTTAGTGTGATCCTCTCATCTCCACGTTAGTGTGATCCTCCCATCTCCATGTTAGTGTGATCCTCCCATCACCACGTTACTTCCACCTGGTGGTGCGGTCTAGTTGTATATTCCAGTGGGCTCTTGGAAGCAAAGTGGCCATCTGACAGCTCCGAAGCTACATATGCTTGACTTAGACCAGCCATTCAGAAATGGACTTGGAAGAGAGATACCAGAGTTATTTATTTGTGATGAGCACACTTTCTATTTGGAGATGTGAGTTGCTACACTCAGAAACTGATACCCCTTCCCTTCTTTTTTTGACTTGTACAAGGGAGGTTCTTGGGTATACCTGTAGCAGCCATAAACCATTGCAGGGCAGCCTTGACTTGATGGGCTTACCAGTTACCTTCTCTCGGCCTGCTTTTCCACTTCTAGGGGTTCCCAGGGTTGATACCCAATGACTTGTACACTGACACAGATGAAGTCCTCTTTAAAAGGTTTTATTTTGCAGTAGAACTTTCAAATAACAGAGTCTCTTAGGGAACAGAGGGCACGGGTGAAGAACTCAGGCACCTTGAACTGCAGGTCTAGCAAAGTCTCTATTTCCACCCAGAGAGTAGCCACTCGCGGCTGTACTTCAAGGCTGAACAGATCTCTAGCCAGAGATCATGGCAGTCAGCACGTTGACTCAAAACTTGAACAATCAACTAAGGGTGAACAGGAACCTTTTCCCGCCATACCTGGAGCGTTTCCCGTCTCCTCAATGGTACTGGAAAAGTGTGAATCCATCAATGTCCTTCCCAACTCAGTAACCAGGCACTTCTCAGGATGCTACTTGCCGGCCCTCCTCTGAAGAGTCCTCCCCCGGTAACTTCCATGAGCTGTGGTGTCCCTCCAAGCAGAGAGCACACCCGGACACTGTGAATCCTCCCTCAGTTACTGCGCCTCAGACCAGCAGGTTCCGAGACTCGGGAACAGACGGATCCCTACCCCAGGCCAGACAGGTCTACCAGGGGCCACTGACAGGAACATGATGCGGGGTGTCGAACACCCCGTGACCGGGACCCCTCACAGGGCTTCCCCCGGTCCTGGAACCAGAACAGACCACATGGGTCTCAAGAACAACTCTGGAAACCCGAACACGTGACCCACACCCCTTTAAGTACCCCCTCCCAGACTCCTCAGTGGACCCCGGCACTCCCACTGATTGTCTCCGAGAAGGCTGATACCTAAACATCCAACCAGACCTGGTTCTGGCCCGTCATGTGCACCTCACCGTTCACATGACCAGGCAGAACTTTCAAACACAGCCTGGCCAGACTGGTGTTAAGGCCAACCTACACAATTAACCCTCAGAACCTTTATTGTTCTGAGACCAAAAACGAAATTTACATGCATATGACATTTGATCCCAAATGTCATTCGCTACATACCTATGGTTGAAGCAGTCCAACCAATGGTGCATCAGGCCTCTAATGTGGTGCCCGGAGCTCCGGAGATTAGCGATGCCTCTCGAGTCAAGGAGTTCCCCTTATGATGTAGATATTATGGAACCTCCTATATCTGAACTTTTCAGAAGGCCATTGCAGGATTCTGAGGATTCGGAAAACCTACTAGAAGGGGCAGTTGCAATTCTGAAGTATCCCGGTCACTAGGAGGCAGCATCTGCTACACGTTTTGCATAGGCTGCCCTACAGGTTCTTTCATTTATCTGCCAGAAATTGCTCTCCAAGGTGCTGAAACACATTCTAGGAGGATTAAATGTCAAATGTAAAAGGTTAAATAAAAAAACAAAAAACAATGAGACCCCACCCGAGCTAATTAGACCCAGTTTAGAACAAGGCAGGATAAATCAGTAATAATGACTAGACATGTTCAGAACAAAAAAAAAATGTTAGTTTAGTTTCGATTCATTATTTACATAAATTTATTTAGTTAAATTTGTTTAATCCATTTAATTCGTTTTCGGAATTCGTTTTGTCTATTCTAATTTTCGGATTCGAATTTGTATCGATTCAAAAAGTTTTTGAATAGTTTTCGATTTAGAAAAGTTTTCCAAATCAAATTGTTTTCCTATTGTATTTTCCAATTTTTAAATTCGAAATAGTTTTCCAATTTCCAAAGAGAACACAACAGAATAGAAAATAAAGGAATAGAATAGAAAAAAATATATAATATAATAGAAAAAAATATAACAAAAAATAAAAGAATAGAATATAATAGAGTAAAACAGAACAAAATAGGATAGAAAAAAAAGAACAGAATAGAATGGAATAGAAAAGAATAGAAAGGAATAGAATATAATAAAAAAATTGAATTAAATAGAAAGATTATAACCATCTTCTGAAATTCAAATAGAAAATAATAGAATATTCTTTTGGATACATTTTGGATGTTATTTTGGATACATTTAAATTTGGTACTATTGTAATTCGGAAATTCGGACACATCCCAATTTCCCCCAATTTTTTTTTTTCAGAATTTTAATTTAAAAACTAAACGAACCGCACATGCCTAATAATGAAGGCTCAGTAGCAGGGAGACCACTGATGGCTGTTGACTAGTCTTTTTGTCCTCTGCCTGCCATTTTTTGGTCAAAACTTCCAGAACTCAGAGTCTCTTTCAAGTCTAACTGAATTTTCAGTTTAAATCAACTAAATACAATCGAGGTGGATGAACACAAAGCCACGCACATCTGATAATATCCCATAGCCAGGGCTGGCCCAAGACATTGTGGGGGAAGCACTGCTGATTTTATCATCCAATCATGTGCAAGCTAAAATGCTGTTTTTTTTTTTCCTTGCATGTCCCCCTCAGATCTACAGCGACTTTACTTCCAAGTGCACTTGCAGTGCAAAGTGGATTTGCCTTTAGTAAATAACCCCCATAGTGTTCAAAAACGTATTTATAGTGGTAAAAAGTACTAACATAGTCAGCCTCATAACTAGAAGAAGAAGAACATGTAGCAGTATTTCAAAGATAGAGGCTAATACATAGCGTATATAGAACAAAGATGTATTTTTAATCTATATGTATACCGGGCAATCAAATATTTCTATGCCGAGGTGGTCAACAGTGTCAAAGATAAGCTAAAATAAAAAATATGTAACTGTAAAAAATATAATAAAGATGCTTACCAATTGGTATTAAATCACAGAGGTAGTAAAGTGCTATAATGCTGGTAAGCAGATGGATATATTTATGTCCGGGAGAGAAGGAATGCTGACACAGGGCTGAGTATTGTAAAAATACTGGTAATACTTGCCAGCATATGTATATTCAAAAAATCACTGTTTACGCCTTGTAAGAGGGGCAGACAGGTTTAAAGGCTCATAGAGGCTAATACCTATAACAAAAGATAACTGCAGCATGAAATGGAGGACGCAGTTTAAAATTTACAAAGTAAATATAGAAGGTTGCAAGCAAAGGTCATTGAAGACTAGTATATAGTGCTATTACCTCACAGGATCTAAGAGCCTGTGCTGGCGGCCTTATATAGTGTGGGTGGGGGGGACTAAACCCCCTGAGCTATAATTGGCCACAGGCATCCTGCCTGTGGCCAATTATGGCTCTCCTCGCTGCCGGCGCTGTGATTGGCAAAGCATGCGGGGTCACAGTGAATGCTTGGCCAATCATGAGCAAGTAATGCACTATGATGGTGCAGTGCATTGTGGGCCGTGAGTGCCACGCGAATGGCCCATAACGTTCGGAATTTGCCGAACGGGCGAACAGCCGGTGTTCGTGTCGAACATGCATTCAACACAAACACCAAGCTCATCCCTAATAGACAGGCTAGTATAGTATATAGACAGGCTAGGGTATACAGACAGACTAGTGCATATAGACAGGCTGGGGTATACAGACAGGCTGGTATATACAAATAGGCTAGGGTATATAGACAGGTTAGTGTATATACAGACAGGCTAGTGTAGTATATAGACAGGCTAGGGTGGTATATAGACAGACAAGGGTATATACAGACAGGCTAATGTATGCAGACAGGCTAGGATATATACAGACAGGCTAGGGTATTCAGAGAGGCTAGGGTATATACAGACAGGCTAGTGTATATAGAAAGGCTAGGGTATACAGACAGGTTAGTGTAGTATATAGACAGGCACATGCATTTTAAGGTGACTAGTAGCATTTTTTTTTTCTTTGTGGCTTTGGATATGCATAGGATTTTATAATATATGAGTTATACACAGCGAGTATGGAATATGCATTCATAAAGGGTATCACATGGGAAGTAGATAAACACATTGGGAGTATATGGATATAGACTTACCCACCCCCCCCCCCCCCACACACACACACACACACACACACACATTATATAACAAGGTATAGGATATTATACATTATTATATATTGTTTTTTTTTTGTTTTTTTGGTGTGTGCCTCTCCCTACCCTTGAGAAATAGAAGAGAAGTATATTGAAAGATATGTAAAATTAGCTGAGAAATATTTTGTCAGTCTCTTAGAGCCAGATAGGCTGAGAACACTACATATTGCTTCCATACAAGATAGTGTTGTATGGTGGCAATGCCCTAATAATAATTTTAAAGTGTTGGTGTATGAGTGAGGTAGGATGGATGGTAAGAATGAAGTGTATACAATTAAAAGATGATAATATACCAAATATAAGGACTGCTGCTGAGTATCACCAAGGAAAAGGTAGGAGGAAGGGGCACTTATTGGCAGGAGGATTAAAGAATAGATTAAACATAGGAAAGGTCGGATATGGCTAAACAGTGTGCAGTATTGACATGGAATGTAAGAGGCCTAGGGGCAGCAGTGAAACGGGCTCAAGTATTTGATGAAATACATAAGGAACCAGGCCAAAATAATATGCTTACAGAAAACACATATGATAAAAGAGCATTCCCATCAGTTAAAAAAAAAAACATGGGTTCAGTGGTTAGACCATGCGTACAACATACAACTTATTCAAGAGGAGTTACCTTAATGGTACACCAGACAGTATCCTGGGAATGTATGCGGGTAAAAAGAGACCCAGAGGGTATATATATATTTGTATTTGCGAGACTGTATGCATTACCTTCTGTGATTATAGGACTATATAGTCCACCTCCGGCTAATATGAAGCAGTGATATTTATTGCACAATATCCAAAGGCATATGTTATATGCTTGGGGGATTTTAATACGTTAATGAATCCAGCTATGGATAAACATGGAAAGCTCCCTAGGGATCAAGTGGGTGGAAATAGTAAATTTGGGAAGTTTGTCGAGGAGGTTGGATGGGTAGATATACGGATAATTAAGAACCCTCAAATTAGGGCTTATTCAGGCCTGTCACCAGGAAAGGGAAGTATGTCCAGGATTGATTTAATATTGGGGAATGAGAAAATAATATCCTTAGTAGACTCAGTAGTCTATCTCCTCAGGGGAGCATCGGACCACTCACCTATGGTATGTAAGCTGTTATTAAGTCCTATGGGAAAACGCTTAGGGTAGAGAGTGCACCCCTACTGGTTGTTGCAGATAGGAGCTAATGATCGTATACCAGAACAACTGGAGGTGTTCCTTGAGGCCCATAGAGAGACACAGATGGATGGGAATTTTTCAGACACTCTTAAGACATACATAAGGGGATCCCTGAAATCCACAATCTCATATATAAAATAGAATAATAGGCAATAAGAGGAAGAGCTAGAGCGAGCAGAAGCAGAATTTATAATTAACAATTCAAATTCTAATCAGCAAAAATGGGAAAACCTTACTCGTCAGTACAAAAACTACCTGATGACTAATGCCAAATGTAAATGTTTTTTTTTCAAAAACAGCTGAATTTTTAACAGGGAGAACAGCCAAATAAGTTATTAGCACTTCTAATGAAACAACAGACTTCATCCTCAGTAATCTCAAAAATAAAAAGTAGTAGTGGAGAAGAGGTTTATATGGTAGAGGAAATAATAGAAAGATTTTATGAATACTACGTTACAATGTATACATCAACCTTGATATTGAGAAATATCTCAATGATTTGGAGTTTCCTGAACTTATGGAAGAGCAGATTGCTGAGGAGGAAGTGAGAGAGGCTTCCAACATAGGTTGGACTTGTAGGAAAAAAAGAGGGGATTAACCCCCTCTTTTTTTCCTATATGCTAATTGGTTGCGGCGTCAACACCTAAATCTAGGATGAATGATTCAAATCTTGGTCTATGATAGTGTTCAAAAATTAGTGGGTAATCTTGCAGTCCCCCTTTCCCCTATCCCTAATAGTGTTGTAATTGATGGACTTGTGTCTTTTTTCAACCTCACCTACTATGTAACTATGTAAGAGGCTGTAACAGAACGTCCCACACTCCACTTGAGTGCTTTCGTCATATACTACTATCTCCCAGTCCTAATATAGATATCAGACATTACAACTGCTCCCAAGCACAAAACAAGATGATACTTGTTTAGTTGCTGAACGTGGCCTGTTTTATTAGAACGAAAATACAAGTCTTATATACAGTAGAAGAGGAGGTATGCTCATATTATTCTAACAATACACCTGTAACCAGAAACCTAATTAACATGTGCTAATTAACTAATCACTTAAAGCAGCCGACACATCCCAACACAGAACTCCTTCATACAATTGCAGGGTTAATTAGCACAACCAACAATGGGTGAAAGACTCTTATACCGTGTACACACCACCAGACTTTTCAAAGACTAGGTCCGACGGTCTTTCCGACGGACTTTTGGCGGAGTTCCGACGGACTTTCCGAATGAAGAGACTTCACAACACAATCACACCAAAGTCTGACGGATTTGAACGTGATGATGTACGACTGGACTAGAATAAGGAAGTTCATAGCCAGTAGCCAATAGCTGCCCTAGCGTTGGTTTTTGTCCATCAGACTAGCATATACACGAACGGATTTCTCGGTCGCGGACTTCAGGTGGAAAAATTTAAAACATGTTCTATTTCTAAGGTCCGCAAGATTTTTGGCAAGCAAAGGTCCAACGGAGCCCACACATGATCGAATGATCAAATCCGTCGGACCTTTGCTGTCAAAAAGTCCGGTCGTGTGTACGCGGCATTAGAAACTGTGGCAAGCCAGAGTAGACTCATTTACATTATAGAAGACCACAGACAGGTGGCTGGAGTTGATGACATTAGCATCTAACAGTATGTGTCCCAACAGTATGAATCAGTCACTATTTCTAATATGGCATATACAGGGTTCCCAGAGTCTGTGTGTCTTGAGGGGAGATGGACCTGAATCCAAAGTAACACCACCTCAAGGGTCCCCAGGCATACAGCTCACAAAGAGAACCGTTCCCCCAAATGCCAGGGCCCATGAGGCTAGCATTCAGTCCCATCCAAAAGCCTCTGTCCTATCTCACAGATGGCAACTGGGAAATCGCCTGGTCCAGATGGTATACCCTTATTCCCCGTACACACGATTGAACTTTCCGCCAACAAAACCGTGGATTTTTGTTCGAAGGATGTTGGCTCAAACTCGTCTTGCATATACACGGTCACACAAATGTTCGCCAACAATTATGAACGTGGGAATGTGGTGAAGTACAGGACATACGACGTGCCGAGAAAAAGGAAGTTTAATAGCCAGAGCAGCTCTTTCTGCTTGATTCTGCACATGCATGAACTTTTGTGCGACGGACTTGTGTACACACAATCTGACTTTCCGACAACAAAGTTTTGTTGGCGGAAAATCTGAGAACCTGCTAGCAAACATTTGTTGGCAGAAAGCCCGACAGCAAATGTTCGATGGAGCATATACACAGTCGGACTTTCAGCCAACAAGCTCACATCCAACATTTCCCATCGGAAAATCCGACCGTGTGTGCGGGGCATTAGAGGTATATTTAAGACACATAGATATTATAGTACCAGTTTTATCTAGAGGGTATACAGAGGCCTTTGTGCGTGGAGTATTACAAATCTTCATGTATGAGGCTACAGTAGTATTAATACTGAAAATGGATAAAGATCTGAGTGATTGTGATTCTTATAGATCAATCTCGCTATTAAATATAGATTATAAGATCCTAGCCAAAATTCTTGCAAAGGTTTAATATAGGTATTATTTCTATTATCAATAATGATCAAACAGGATTTATTCCAGGGAAATCAACATCAATTAATACAAGAAGAACGCAAAGAGTAGCACAGTTAACCGCTTACCAACCAGCCGCCATCATTATACTGCAGCAGGTCGGCACGATCCTGAGAACCGTCGTAGCTATACGTTGGGTCCTTTAGGCGGGATAGCGCCTGCTGCACTGCGGGGGTGCCGATGCTCGTGGCCAATGGTCATGATGACCGATGGCCACCAGCGATCGCGGGCACGAGAGGCAGGACAGGGACATGTGTGTGTGTGTGTAAACACAAATTCTTGTTCTGTTCTGTGAGGAGAGACAGATTGTGAATCCCTAATAGCTAGGAACCACAATCTGTCAGTCCCCTCCCCCTACAGTTAGAACACACAGTCAGGGAACACAGTTAACACCTTGATCGCCCCCTAGTGTTAACCCCTTCCCTGCCAGTGACATTTTTACAGTAAGCGCATTTTTATAGCATTGATTGCTGTATAATTGTCAATCTTCCCAAAAAAGTGTCCGATGTGTCCGCCATTATGTCGCAGTCATGATAAAAATCGCAGATCGTTAGCATTACTAGTAAAAACAAAAATAATAATAAAAATGCCATAAATCTATTACCTATTTTGTAGACGATATAACTTTTGCGCAAACCAATCAATATATGCTTATTGTGATTTTTTATTGCCAAAACTATGTAGAAGAATACATATCAGCCTAAACTGAGAAAAAAATTTGCTTTTTTTAAAAAACAATTGGGGGTATTTATTATATCAAAAAGTACAAAATATTGGGGTTATTTACGAAAGGCAAATCCACTTTGCACCACTTTCCACCCCCCTCCATGACTTTACCATTGAGATTGATGGCACAACTATTGATCCTTCCACACACTCCAGGGTGCTGGGTGTAATCCTGGACCTCTCCTTAAGGCCCCACATCCAATCACTGGCTAAATCTTGCTGCCTTAACCTCCACAACATTTCCAGAACTTTCCCGTTCCTGACTAATGACACGACTAAACAACTTATTTACTCCTTGGTTATTTCCCACCTTGACCACTGCAACTCCCTCCTCACTGGCCTCCCCTTACACAGGCTATCCCCTCTTCAGTCTATTATGAATTCTTCTGATAGACTTATATGCCTTACCAACTGATCCGTGACTGCTCCTCCTCTCTGTCAATCCCTTCACTGGCTTCCTCTACCCCACCGCATAAAATTCTAAATACTAACCACAACATACAAGGCCATCCACAACATCGCACCCAGCTACATCACCAACCTTATCTACAGATAGCACCCAAATCATCCCCTCCTCTCCTCCCAACACCTCTTGCTCTCTAGCTCCCTTGTCACCTCCTCCCATGCTCTCCTCCAGGACTTCTCCAGAGCCTCTCCCATCCTCTGGAACCCACTGTCCCAGTATGTCCAGTCAGCCTCTACCCTGTCCGCCTTTAGAAAATCCCTGAAAACTCACTAATTCATGGAAGCCTACTCCACGTCCACCTAAGAACTGTAGCCATGTCACCTCCGTACGATCATCCCTGCAGCTATTGACCTTTTGTTCCACTTCCCCCTCCCTTTAGAATGTAAGCCCTCTGAGCAGGGCCCTCATATTCCTTCTGTGTTGAACTGTCTTGTAATTGTACTTTCCCCCTCTACATTGTAAAGTGCTGCACAAACTGTTGGTGCTTTATAAATCCTGTATAATAATAATAATAATAATAATTCCCAACCATTTTCACGTAAAGTGTAAGTACACCTTTTTATTATTATTATTATACATGATTTATGTAGTGCCAACAGTTTGCGCAGCGCTTAATAAAATTAAGGTAGACATTACAGTTACAATACAATTTGGTACAGCTTACAATCTAGGAGGGGGAGTCAAGTTATACAAAAGGTAATAACTGTGGGGGATGCGCTGATGGAGGAAGTAAAACAGTGTATTAGTTAGAAGCAGGATAGGCTTCTTTAACAAGAAGGGTTTTCAGGGATCTAAAGAGGGATAGATTAGTAGATAGTCGGACAGATTGGGGTAGGGAGTTCCAAAGGGTGGGAAAAGCTTGGGAGAAGTCCTAGAGGCGAGCATGGGAGGAGGTGACAAGGAAGCTAAAGGGCATGAGGTCTTGGGAGGAAGGAGGGGAATGGTTTGGTTGATATTTTGAGACTAGGTTAGTGATGTAGCTGGGGGCAGAGTTGTGGATGGCTTTGTAAGTTGTTTTTAGTACTTTGAATTTTATTTGTTGGATGAGCGGAAGCCAGTGGAGGGATTGGCAGAGAGGAGTGGAGGACACTGAATGGTTGGTAAGGTGGGTGAGTCTAATAGCAGCATTCTTGATGGACTGAAGGGGGGATAGCCTATGTAAAGGTAATATAATGAGAAGGGAGTTGTCAAGGTGAGAGATGACCAGGGAGTGAATTAAAAGCTTTGTGGTGACTTTAGTTAAAAAGGGGCGTATTCTGGAGATGTTTCGGAGGCTAAGGCGGCATGATTTGGACAGGGATTGGATGTCTGCCTGAAAGGACAGTTCAGAGTCCAGGGTT
This sequence comes from Lithobates pipiens, assembly GCF_037356315.1. Classification (NCBI taxonomy): domain Eukaryota; kingdom Metazoa; phylum Chordata; class Amphibia; order Anura; family Ranidae; genus Lithobates; species Lithobates pipiens. The sequence goes on from NW_027507764.1 coordinate 573,339,317, forward strand.
ACCCCTAGCACCCTGGCATGCGGGGACGGTCTAATACACAGAGTGTAGGGGTCATAGATAAAGGACAGAGTGCAGGGTATAGGAGTAAAATGTTACTTTTTTGGGGTTTAACGCCTTTTAGCTCCTCTTTCAGGAATGCCTAAACCACAGAGTGCAGGAGTCACGAGTAGGTAATGCACAGAGTGCAGGAGTCAGAAGTAGATAATGGAAACAGTGCAGGAGTCAGGAGTAAGTAATGCACAGAGTGCAGGGGTCAGGAGTTGGTAATGCACAGAGTGCATGGGTGAGGAGTAGGTAATGCACAGAGTGAAGGGGTCATAGATAAAGCACAGAGTGCAGGAGATAGGAGTAACTGCCACACACATTTATTAGCATGCATGCACTTAACATGAAAAAATATATACACTTTCATAATAATCTCTACTGGAATAATTGTGACAGTGCTTTGAAAAAGTAAGTTACTGAGGACATATTTGTGAAACCTCTGGATGCTTTATGGGTTTTAACTCCTTTTAACTCCTCTTTCAGGAATGTGTAAACCACAGAGAGTAGGGGTCAGGCGTAGGTAATGCACAGAGCACAGGGGTCAAAAGTAGGTAATGCACATAGTATAGGGCTCATAGATAAAGGACAGAGTGCAGGGTATAGGCATAAATGTTATGTTTATGGGTTTTAACTCCTTTTAGCTCCTCCTTCAGGAATGCGTAATCCACAGAGTGCAGGAGTCAGGAGTAGGTAATGCACAGAGTGCAGGAGTCAGGAGTAGGTAATGCACAGAGTGCAGGGGTCAGGAGTAGGTAATGCACAGAGTGCAGGGGTCAGGAGTAGGTAATGCACAGAGTGAAGGGGTCATAGATAAAGCACAGAGTACAGGAGATTGGAGTAACTGTCACACACATGTATTAGCATGCATGCACTTAACATAAAAAAGTATGTTCACTTTCATAATAATTTCTACTGTACTGCTTTGGCCAACCACAGGCAGGGTGCCTTTCGCCAATCATGTGTCACGTATCAGATAAGACCAGAACTGTGTGGACTGCAACAGAGGAAACCCAAACGTGTATAAGTGAAATATGATTTATTAAAGAAAGTGAATAATATGAATACAACCACACAGTGCAATAAACCAACCAACAAAGACCCCCAAACAACAACAGACAGATATGTACAATAAATGGGAAATGCAAGTACCGTAAACGATAGGCAGGCCAGGGTCATACACAGAGGATCAGCAAATAAACAAGGGCAGTCCAGAATCAGAGTCACAAGCCAGGCCAAGGTCATACACGGGGAGATCAGCAAATGGGGTAAGGAACACAGGACAGGGAGAGGATGGATGGATCAGACTTCAGGACAGGAATAATGGTAACAGGTGGGACAGGGTTGGGACCAGGACAGGGAAACAGGATCAGAGCCACAGGTCACAGGTTCAGGGTACAGGAACAGGTTCAGGATCGCAAGCAGCAGGTCAGGGCACAAGGAACAATACAGAGGCAAACATATGACTGCTTGCCAGCTATTTATAGGCCTGTGATTGGCCTCAAGTGACACCTGATTGCAGGAGGTGCTGCCTGCTCCATACTGCCAGGATCCATCCGCTGGTGGACGCCAGTACTGCGGCCCAAAGATGATCTAGCATCAGCAGGGAAAAGCTCTCCTGACAGCTCAAAACTGACAGGAGACACCTGCTGGTGGACCTCAGTACTGCACGCCAAGAGACAGATATTATCAGCGGATGGAACATTTCCTGACAGTACCCCCCCTCAAAGGAGCGGCCTCGGGACGCTCCAACTAGCTGCTGCTGGGACAAGTCCATGGCATCAAGCTGGGCAACAGGCAGAGTCATAACAGGTTTAGCAGCAGGCACATCAAGCGAGGCAGCGGGTACATCAAGCTGGGCAGAGGGCACAGGCACTTCAAGCTGGTGAAATGGGCACCGCAGGCTGGACAGCGGGCACCGGCACTTCAGGCTGGACAGCGGGCACTGGCACTTCAGGCTGGACAGCGGGCAGGAACATCAGACCGGGAGGCTGCAGGGCAGGCACCGGGACGGCAGGCTGGAAGGCATCGGACTGGCAGGCCCAGGACATCAGACTGGAAGGCATCGGACTGGCAGGCCGGGACATCAGACTGGAAGGCATCGGACTGGCAGGCCGGGACATCAGACTGGAAGGCATCGGACTGGCAGGCCGGGACATCAGACTGGAAGGCATCAGACTGGCAGGCCGGGACATCAGACTGGAAGGCATCAGACTGGCAGGCCGGGACATCAGACTGGAAGGCATCAGACTGGCAGGCCGGGACATCAGACTGGAAGGCATCAGACTGGCAGGCCGGGACATCAGACTGGAAGGCATCAGACTGGCAGGCCGGGACATCAGACTGGAAGGCATCAGACTGGCAGGCCGGGACATCAGACTGGAAGGCATCAGACTGGCAGGCCGGGACATCAGACTGGAAGGCATCAGACTGGCAGGCATCAGACTGGAAGGCATCAGACTGGCAGGCATCAGACTGGAAGGCATCAGACTGGCAGGCATCAGACTGGCAGGCCGGGACATCAGACTGGAAGGCATCAGACTGGCAGGGCGGGACATCAGACTGGAAGGCATCAGACTGGCAGGCCGGGACATCAGACTGGAAGGCATCGGACTGGCAGGCCGGGACATCAGACTGGAAGGCATCAGACTGGCAGGCCGGAACATCAGACTGGAAGGCATCAGACTGGCAGGCCGGGACATCAGACTGGAAGGCATCAGACTGGCAGGCATCAGACTGGCAGGCATCAGACTGGAATGCATCAGACTGGAAGGCATCAGACTGGCAGGCATCAGACTGGAAGGCATCAGACTGGCAGGCATCAGACTGGAAGGCATCAGACTGGCAGGCATCAGACTGGAAGGCATCAGACTGGCAGGCATCAGACTGGCAGGCATCAGACTGGCAGGCCGGGACATCAGACTGCAAGGCATCAGACTGGAAGGCCGGGACATCAGACTGCAAGACATCAGACTGGAAGGCCGGGACATCAGACTGCAAGACATCAGACTGGAAGGCCGGGACATCAGACTGCAAGACATCAGACTGGAAGGCCGGGACATCAGACTGCAAGACATCAGACTGGAAGGCCGGGACATCAGACTGCAAGGCATCAGACTGGAAGGCCGGGACATCAGACTGCAAGGCATCAGACTGGAAGGCCGGGACTTCAGACTGCAAGGCATCAGACTGGAAGGCCGGGACATCAGACTGCAAGGCATCAGACTGGAAGGCCGGGACATCAGACTGCAAGGCATCAGACTGGAAGGCCGGGACATCAGACTGCAAGGCGTCAGGCTGGAAGTCGTCAGGCTGGAAGGCCGGGACATCAGGCTGGAAGTCGTCAGGCTGGAAGGCTGGGACATCAGGCTGGAAGTCGTCAGGCTGGAAGGCCGGGACATCAGACTGCAAGGCATCAGACTGGAAGGCCGGGACATCAGACTGCAAGGCGTCAGGCTGGAAGGCGTCAGGCTGGAAGTCGTCAGGCTGGAAGGCCGGGACATCAGGCTGGAAGGCCGGGACATCAGGCTGGAAGTCGTCAGGCTGGAAGGCCGGGACATCAGGCTGGAAGTCGTCAGGCTGGAACGCCGGGACATCAGGCTGGAAGTCGTCAGGCTGGAAGGCCGGGACATCAGACTGGAAGTCGTCAGGCTGGAAGGCCGGGACATCAGACTGGAAGTCGTCAGGCTGGAAGGCCGGGACATCAGACTGGAAGTCGTCAGGCTGGAAGGCCGGGACATCAGACTGGAAGTCGTCAGGCTGGACGACCGGGACATCAGACTGCAAGGCGTCAGACTGCAAGGCCGGGACATCAGACTGCAAGGCGTCAGACTGCAAGGCCGGGACATCAGGCTGCAAGGCGTCAGACTGCAAGGCCGGGACATCAGGCTGCAAGGCGTCAGACTGCAAGGCCGGGACATCAGGCTGCAAGGCGTCAGACTGCAAGGCCGGGACATCAGGCTGCAAGGCGTCAGGCTGCAAGGCGTCAGGCTGCAAGGCCGGGACATCAGGCTGCAAGGCGTCAGGCTGGAAGGCCGGGACATCAGGCTGCAAGGCGTCAGGCTGGAAGGCCGGGACATCAGGCTGCAAGGCGTCAGGCTGGAAGGCCGGGACATCAGGCTGCAAGGCGTCAGGCTGGAAGGCCGGGACATCAGGCTGCAAGGCGTCAGGCTGGAAGGCCGGGACATCAGGCTGCAAGGCGTCAGGCTGGAAGGCCGGGACATCAGGCTGCAAGGCGTCAGGCTGGAAGGCCGGGACATCAGGCTGCAAGGCATCAGGCTGGAAGGCCGGGACATCAGGCTGCAAGTCGTCAGGCTGGACGACCGGGACATCAGACTGCAAGGCGTCAGACTGCAAGGCCGGAACATCAGACTGCAAGGCGTCAGACTGCAAGGCCGGGACATCAGGCTGCAAGGCGTCAGACTGCAAGGCCGGGACATCAGGCTGCAAGGCGTCAGACTGCAAGGCCGGGACATCAGGCTGCAAGGCGTCAGACTGCAAGGCCGGGACATCAGGCTGCAAGGCGTCAGACTGCAAGGCCGGGACATCAGGCTGCAAGGCGTCAGGCTGCAAGGCGTCAGGCTGCAAGGCCGGGACGTCAGGCTGCAAGGCCGGGACATCAGGCTGCAAGGCGTCAGGCTGGAAGGCCGGGACATCAGGCTGCAAGGCGTCAGGCTGGAAGGCCGGGACATCAGGCTGCAAGGCGTCAGGCTGGAAGGCCGGGACATCAGGCTGCAAGGCGTCAGGCTGGAAGGCCGGGACATCAGGCTGCAAGGCGTCAGGCTGGAAGGCCGGGACATCAGGCTGCAAGGCGTCAGGCTGGAAGGCAGGGACATCAGGCTGCAAGGCGTCAGGCTGGAAGGCCGGGACATCAGGCTGCAAGGTGTCAGGCTGGATAGCAGGCAGATGATTGGCAGAATCAGGAGGGTGATCAGGTTCGCCTGGCATGCAGGCAGACTGGAGCAGGTTGGTTGGTGCGGAGGCAGGTTGCGTTACGGGCAGGATCAAATGGGTAGGAAAGAACTTCCGTTTCTTTTTAGATTTAGCTACTGAAGGCCTGTAGGTAGCTGCAGATCTATAGGTAGGGGATGAAGAAGACTGGAGAGAAGGGTTGGAATATGGCAGGGAAGAGGTAACAGTGGCTGGGGGAAGTTCTTGAGGGATAGTGGGCCGTAGTAAAGAGGCCGTTGGATTAAAGGCAGGATATGTGCAGCAGGAAGAAACAGGGTATTGATATTTGGTGGGAAGTAGAGTATATTGGGCTGAAACTGAGGTTGCCATAGGTGATGGAGGAAGAGACTCTTGGGCAGGCGGGTGTTTGGTAGCAGAGAGGGTAAGTTGTGGGCTGGCTGTGGCCGATTGCAAAATACCAGACCATGCTAAAAGTAGTGGTTGTACAAACTGCGGGTTACAGACTGCCTGTCTAACAAGGGATTGTACGGAATCAACACATTCTATTATCATCTGTTGGGAACAGGCTGTGTAATGCTCAAAAAAGTAAGGGGAATCATCTTCCAGAAGCCATACCAGTGATGCGACTTGATTAATACTGAAGGGGGGAGAAAAATCATCCTGGCCCTCTGGGATGCAGGGCAGGGCCAGTTCTGTGCAGATTTTAATTAACGGCTGAACATCCCCAAACAACATACAGCCCTGATCAACCCAGGAGTGAGCTAAACGAATGGTTTCCAACAGCTGATCACTGGTCCACCCTTTCAGTGTCTGGCGGAGATAGTCACCACTCTCAGACGCCAACAAAGCATAATAACGGATTACCTCTAATTTCATTTCTGTAAGCAACCTGAACCAAGATGGTTCCTCTGTGTAGCCACTTCTGGTCAGGGATGGCCTCGGTATTCTGTCACGTATCAGATAAGACCAGAACTGTGTGGACTGCAACAGAGGAAACCCAAACGTGTATAAGTGAAATATGATTTATTAAAGAAAGTGAATAATATGAATACAACCACACAGTGCAATAAACCAACCAACAAAGACCCCCAAACAACAACAGACAGATATGTACAATAAATGGGAAATGCAAGTACCGTAAACGATAGGCAGGCCAGGGTCATACACAGAGGATCAGCAAATAAACAAGGGCAGTCCAGAATCAGAGTCACAAGCCAGGCCAAGGTCATACACGGGGAGATCAGCAAATGGGGTAAGGAACACAGGACAGGGAGAGGATGGATGGATCAGACTTCAGGACAGGAATAATGGTAACAGGTGGGACAGGGTTGGGACCAGGACAGGGAAACAGGATCAGAGCCACAGGTCACAGGTTCAGGGTACAGGGTACAGGGTACAGGAACAGGAACAGGAACAGGAACAGGAACAGGAACAGGAACAGGTTCAGGATCGCAAGCAGCAGGTCAGGGCACAAGGAACAATACCAAGGCAAACATATGACTGCTTGCCAGCTATTTATAGGCCTGTGATTGGCCTCAAGTGACACCTGATTGCAGGAGGTGCTGCCTGCTCCATACTGCCAGGATCCATCCGCTGGTGGACGCCAGTACTGCGGCCCAAAGATGATCTAGCATCAGCAGGGAAAAGCTCTCCTGACAGCTCAAAACTGACAGGAGACACCTGCTGGTGGACCTCAGTACTGCACGCCAAGAGACAGATATTATCAGCGGATGGAACATTTCCTGACATCATGGCTCAAGGGGACTTAGTCCATGCCCCACACTATATAAGGCCGCCTGCACAACGGCCTCATGTAGTGTGTTGTTGGCATGGACGGAAAGAGAGTCTCATTTAAATTGAGCAGGCAGGCAGATTATTCAGTTAGCTGCAGTGTATTATATATATATATATATATATATATATATATATCCACTGTATCCAGTTCAGTCATATCTGACTGCAGGCCGTTCCTGGTCTACTGTTTCTAATACACCACAGGCAGGCAGTTGATTCAGTTAGCTGCAGTGTGTATATATATATCTACTAACGGCCAAAACCAATCGACATTATTCTGTACTCCTCCTCCTGGACCTCTCTGCTGCCTTTGATACGGTTGACCACCCACTCCTTCTCAAAAAACTCCACACCTTTGGTCTCCGTGACTGTACTCTACGATGGTTCTCTTCCTACTCATCCAACCGCACCTTTAGCGTTTCTTACAACTCTACTTCCTCCTCTCCTCTTCCTTTCTCTGTTGGGGTCCCCCAAGGTTCTGTTCTTGGACCACTCCTATTTTCAATCTATACCTCCACCCTGGGTCAACTTCACCCAAATCTATTTCTCTACCCCTCAGCTCACTCCCTCTGTCTCCTCACGTATCACTAATTTACTATCAGATATATCAGTCTGGATGTCGCACCACTTCCTCAAAATCAATCTATCCAAAACCAAACTTATAATTTTTCCTCCCCCATATGCCCCTTCCCCTGATCTCACTGTCAAAATTGATGGCACAACCATAAGCCCATCCCCTCATGCCAAGGTTCTAGGTGTAGTCCTGGACTCTGAACTCTCCTTCAAGCAACACATCCAATCACTGTCCAAATCCTGCCGCCTCAACCTCCGCAACATCTCCAAAATATGCCCCTTTCTAACCAATGAGGCAACAAAGCTCTTAATTCACTCGCTGGTCATCTCTCGCCTCGACTACTGCAACTCCCTTCTCATTGGCTTACCTCAACATAGTCTATCACCTCTTCAATCCATTATGAATGCCGCTGCCAGACTCATCCACCTTACCAATCGCTCAGTGTCTGCTACTCCTCTCTGTCAATCCCTCCACTGGCTTGCACTCAGCCAAAGAATTAAATTCAAAATACTAACAATTACATACAAAGCCATCCACAACTCTGCCCCCAGCTACATCACTAGCTTAGTCTCTAAATACCAACCTACTCGTCCTCTTCGTTCCTCTCAAGACCTCCTGCTCTCTAGCTCCCTCATCACCTCCTCCCATACTCGCCTCCAGGACTTTTCCAAAGCCTCCCCAATCCTATGGAATGCCCTACCACAATCTGTCCGCTTATCTCCTACTTTATTAGCTTTTAGACGATCCCTGAAAACACTTCGACTTCAGAGAAGCCTACCCCGCCCACACCTAACTTTATTTTCATTTTCTCCATCAGCTCATCATCCACAGTTATTACCTTTTGTTTCAACTTGACCCTCCCTTCTAGATTGTAAGCTCTAACGAGCAGGGCCCTCTGATCCCTCCTGTATTGATTTGTATTGTAAGTGTACTGTCTGCCCCCATATTGTAAAGCGCTGCGCAAACTGTTGGCGCTATATAAATCCTGAATAATAATAATAATAATAATAATAATAATAATAATAATATATATGTATATAATAATATATATATATATATATATATATATATATATATATATATATATATATATACACTGCATACAGTTTAGCTATAACTCACTGCAGGCGGTTCCTGGTTTTCTGTTTCGAATATACTTAGAGTATACTAATATACTCTAATATTCAGTATACAGTACTGTGCACCTATGGTGCAGTTGCTACTACTTTTCTGGTGGTGTACACAATACAGTACACCCATCATTACACTTCTGTTGGTGTACAAAGTACCGTGCACCCCTTGTGCAGTTGCTACTGCTTTCCTGGTGGTGTACACAATACATACAGTGCACCCATAGTTTTTATTACACTTGTGTTGGTGTACACAGTACTGTGCACCCCTAGTGCAGTTGCTACTACATTCCTGGTGGTGTACACAGTACACAATACAATGTAGTGTGGTTTTGCTAAACAAAATTTACAGCATGTCCGGAAGGCCACCAAGCAGAGGCAGATGCTCACAGTCCACTAAAAGAGGGCAAGCAGGATCTGTGTCTACAGTTGACAGTGCTAATCATGGACATGGTGCATCCTCAGCACATGGCCTTGGGGCACGCTTGTCCTTTTTTTCTGCAGCTGTCTGTCTTATTGAGCCACAACATGCAGAAGAGTTGGTGGAATGGATAACAAAGCCCTCCTCATGCTCTGTCACCCAGGCTCAGAGTAGTTTGTCTGCCAATGCAGCTGCCAAAGCGACCTATTCCATCAGCTCCATGTCAACAGGCACTCCTTCCCTAGCCCCACCATCATGCACGGAGGAGTCTCCCAAACTATTTGACCACAGTGTTGGGCACATGTTGCAGGAGGATGCGCAGCGATTTTGAGGCTCTGATGATGGTACCCAGGTTGAGGAAGGGAGTAACGTGAGCCTAGAGAGAGGGGAAGCCCAAGAAGGTCAAGAAACTGGAAGTCACATTCCTCGAGCTGCAGCTTACTGCCAAGTTTGCTCCAGTAACGAGGAGGGAGGGGATGATGAGGTCACTGACTCTACTTGGGTGCCTGATAGAAGAGAGGAGGAGGAGGAGGCACATCTTCAACGAGGTAGGATGCATGGCCAAATAAGCAGCTGCTTGAGTACCATATGCTTGACCAGACATATGATGATCTCCCATGCAGTCCGTTGGCAACAGCACTTAAAAGACCCACATCAAAGAACAAGGCGGACCTCTCCTTGCTCTTCATCAGCTAGGATCTCCAACCCCACTATACCTCCAGTCCTCTCAGAAACATGCACTGAGAGGAATGAAGGTATATAAATAGGTGTCCCGAGTGCATGCGGCCAAGCTGCTAGTGGCACACCATCGGATTTTAGCAGGCAAATTTCCCTACCCAAGTTGCTAAACCGCACATGCAGCAGATGGCCATCAATGGGTACCTGTGTGAGTATGGCACCAGGACAGGGTCAGGGGAGCTTGTTTTTTTTGCCACGCCAGTGGCTACTGATCAAAGATGATGCACTGTCCTGTCACCATTTGAGGAGGCCACGAGGATGATGAGCAGTGACAGTGCATGCATCAGTGATACTGTCCCTCTTGTCTTACTGTTGGAGCACAATGAAGAATAATGGACAAGGCACTTGAGGCAGAACAGGAAGAGGAAGACATCCTTTCCACTCAAGGCCCCCTTTATCCAGATACTAGTATTCCTGTAGGCCTGCCGATTACATAGGAAGAAGAAGAAGAGGAGGAGGAGGATTGTGTCAGCATGGAGTTGGAGGATAACACTCAGCATCAGTAGCAGTCTTAAGGGATTGTTTTCAGTCCCCAGAAACCCATGGAGTTGTATGTGGCTGGGAGGAGGTGGTGAGGATCATGTGGTCCTTAGTGACCCAGAGGACTCAGGATTGAATGCTTCTGTAAACCTACGCTGCATGGCCTCCCTGATCCTGCAAAGCCTGTGAAAGGACCCTAGGATTCGTGGTATCAAGGAGAGGGATCATTACTGGCTGGCAACCCTTCTTGATCAATGTTACAAGGGTAAGGGTGTAGAACTTATCCAGCCTTTGCAGAGGGAGCAGAGGTTGAAACATCCTGGGAAGGCCTTATAGAAAGGTTTGTGCAATGCATTTCCAGAGCCTGGGAGGTTACAATTTGCTGGTGCTGGACAATGTGTTGTTGAGGCTTTGTGCAGTCACAGAAAGAGCGGTGGAGAAGGTGGCCGGCTGACTGATGCTGTCAGCCAATTCTTCAGTCCTCAGTGCCCTGGTCTAGAAACCATCGCCTGTATCTGAATTACATGGTGCAGAAATATATAGGGGTAAGATCAGACTTGGGGACCTTTCCAACAGAGCATCATCTGGGTTACTGTGGTCTTGAGGCTGGACCACTGGCCAGAGCTTGCTCAATATGCAATTGAGCTACTGGCCTGTCCTGCATCCAGCATCCTTTCTGAAAGCACATTCAGTGCTGCTGGAGACTTTGTAACTGATCACAGAGTGCGCCTGTCCACAGACTCTGTTGATTGGCTCACATTCATAAAAATGAATCAGTCTAAGCCCCTGTAGACACAGTAGGAGATTTCCACAACCAAATCCGTCGGATTTTGCCTGTCGGATTTTGTCCGTCGGATCTTGTCCGTAACTGTTGCATACACACGGTCGGACAAAGTTGGTGAAAAAATCCGATCTTTCAGAACGTGATAACGTAATTTCGTTACGATGGGACTACATTCAGGCTAGTAGCCAATAGCTTTGATGTAGGAATTTGATCTGAGCATGCGTGGCACTTGGTCCGATCAAAATTCTCTACACATGATCGGAGTATGTCCAATTGACCCAGTTGGTTGGGAAATATTTCCAACATGTTGGAAAATTGGGTCCGACGAATATTCAGAAGGAATCAGTCCGATGTATACCACACACAGTGGGATTATTCGACAACACGGTCCGATAGGACACATTCCGACGGATTCTCCAACCGTGTGTACAAGGGCTTAGATCACCAGCTACCAAGCACCTGATGCTGATGTAACTGATTGATTTTTCTATGGATGTGGGATCCCTTGAAGATTGCATATGCTGAGTGACTATGCTATTATGCTGAGTGACTATCCTATTCCTCCTCAATCTTAATGATGATAGCTTCTAGGAATATTTTCAGTTCAGGGCACCAACACCACTGCCTAAGGCCCAATTTTTCTACCCCTGTTTAACAGGGGTGCATAATTAAAACTTTTGATCAAATATTTAACAGCAGGGCTCATTCCTGAGCTCAACAAGAGTATTTGTGAGGGGTTGCAAAGTTGTGCCACCACCACCCCATCTAAGGCCCAATTTTTCTGCTCCTGTTTAACAGGGGCGCCTAATTACAATTTTTGATCTAATATTTCACAGCAGGGCCTGTTCCTGCTCTCAACAAAAGTATCTGTGAGGCTTTACAGTGTTGTGCCACCACCACCACCACCACCACTGCCTAAGGCCCAATTTTTATGCCCCTGTTTAACAGGGGCGTGTAATTACAATTTTTGATCTAATATTTCACAGCAGTGGGCTTACAGTGTTTTGGTACCACCAACACGTAAGGCCCAATTTTATGCCGAGTGTATAGGGAAAGCCGTATAGTATATACAGGCGGTCCCCTATTTTCAAACATCTGACTTACAAATGACTCCTACTTACAAACAGAGGGAGACAACAGGAAGTGAGAGGAAATCTACCCCTAGGAAGGGAAATTCTCTCCTGTAAGAATTAATATAGGAAAAAGGTATCTCCACTGATGCTTTATCACCAATCCTTGTTTCTACAACTACCCGAAATTTTCAAAATCCAATTCTAATTGGCACAGAAGGTGAGGTAAAATCTACTGAACAGGGACACAGACAGGAAAACAAATGTTAAAGGAGTGATAACCCTTCCCTATGCTATCAAAAAAGCTTAAATATAGATTTTTTGGCTGTAGCTACACTTCCAAAATGTACCTATTCCAAATTACAAACAGATTCAACTTAATAACAAACCTACAGTCCCTATCTTGTCTGTAACCCGGGGACCACCTGTATACTGCTGCCTTGGGGCCCCATGCCTTTTTTTCTATTTTGGTGCTGGGTTCCCCTCAAAGGGCCTGGTAATGGGCTGGGGGGGGGGGGGGGGGCAACATTACATTACAGCCGCAAGCAGTTTTGAATGACATTTTTTGCCTTTAGAAATGTTATTTTGTGCAGGGACTTTTCTAAACACAGGAAAAATGTACCACTTTACAAGCATACTATAGACACCCCCCAGGCACGATATTTAAAGGAATATTTTACTTCTATTGTTTCACTTTAAGCATTATTAAAATCACTGCTCCTGAAAAAACGTGAGTTTTTAAAACTTTTTTGCATTGATTCATGTCCCCTGGGGCAGGACCCAGGTCCCCAAACACTTTTTAGGACAATAACTTGCATATTAGCCTTTAAAATTCACACCTTTGATTTTTCACGTTCGAGTCACATAGTTTTTAACGGGGTCCGTGTGTTCACATGGATTTTTGGTCTGTTTGCATGTTCTGCCGCAAACCAAACCGGGGGGGTGTTCGGCTCATCCCTAATCATCACAGTCCTGTACAAAATGAGGTTGCTGAGGTCATCTTTGTAAATCCTCTGGGAGGCCTTTAAGTGTTTTTTTAAACTTCTTTTAGCTTCAAAGATGTTTTGCCCATAAGTCCTCAACTTCTCTTCCAAAGCGTTATCGGGAAGGCAAAATGGCAGCGTACCCCGCCATGTGAAATAGGTGTCAGGCTCCGGCACGGCACACTATAGTTATGTTCGACAACTCTAATGACACATTCTTTACTCCGCCAATGCACATCTAGGTTTATTGTTTTAGGTAATGGCGCAGCATATTCTAAAGCCCCGATGTAAACAGGCAGACTTGTCATTAGGGCCCACGCTGTGTGTTTAGATCAAAGTCGGAAATGTTTAAAAATAGTGCAGTGTGTCACCTTTGTCTCATAAATTATGGAACACAAAGTCATTCTTTGATCACTCGTAAGAAGTTTAAAAGTGTACAGAACAGCTTCCTCCCCACTGAGCCGCGAACATCCTCAAGAACAAATGCCAACCCTACTTTAGTTCCTTTACCTTTTCAGGTCTTCTATTTTCAAACTGTGAAAAGAGCTTTTTTTAATAGCTTTATTTTTTCCTTTCTTTTCTCCAGAGTCTTGAATTTTACTTTTCATTTTTTTTTCCCCACAGATAAAGGGCCACTTCAGCTGGTCGCTTACAGCTTTCATTTCGGAGAGCTTAACACTGACTTTATAAGAAAATGTTAAAGGGAATAATTTGAGCAGAAGGAGATGCTTTATCCTATCTGTGTCACGGCGTACTGACATATCTCACAGCTAAAAAAAAAAAAATACAGTGCCATTGGAGGATGCATAAATCCCTCCAAAAGATCCAATTAAGTAAGAAAACAGCGTTGAACGTCAATTCATGTATTTCGTACGTAGACGGAGCTGTACCGGGATGTGAAATGTGAGCTCATTATATCATATTTAAATAGGGAAAAGTAAGGTATAAGAAAAGCATAACCTAGTGGAACGTTTTGCTGCATTTTAAAGGTGCTCAGACTTCAGAATTTTTAAAGATGAACAAACTCAACAAAGCAAAGCAGGATCTGACCCGGATCATTCTGATATGTCCTTCCGCCTGTTGACCCTTGTACACATGGTCGGACATTCCGACAACCAAATCAGATATTGTCCGAAACTGTTGCATACACACGGTGGGACAAAGTTGTCGGAAAATCCGATCTTTCAGAACGTAAAGACGTAATTTCGTTATGATGGGACTACGTTCAGGCTAGTAGCCAATAGCTTTGATGTAGGAATTTGATCTGAGCATGCGTGGCACTTTGTCCGATCGGAATTCTATACACATGATCGGAGTATGTCCGATCAGAGCAGTTTGTCAGAAAATATTTCCGGCAAGTTGGAAAATTTGGTCCGACGGATATTCCAACGGAAACAGTCCGATGCAGACCACACACAGTCGGAATATCCGGCAAAACGCTCCGATCGGACACATTCCGATGGAATCTCCGACCGTGTGTACAAGGGCTAAGACTAGGAAAACCATAAATAATACAATATAGCATTTCCCCCATTTTGGGTAATACTAGGCATTTTAAAAGCTGGCAGCAGAAAAGGGGTCTGGTATAGACATTGGGGAACCCCACACTGTTTTTTTTTGGGGGGGGTTGTGTGGGATTCTCCATTAACCACTTCAAACCACTTTCACCCCCTTCCTGCCCAGGTCAATTTTCAGCTTTCAGCGCTGACACACTTTTGCCCCGTACACACGATCAGACTTTCCGACAACAAAACCGTGGATTTTTGTTCGAAGGTTGTTGGCTCTAACTTGTCTTGCATACACACGGTCACACAAAAGGTGTCCAACAATTACAAATGTGGGAACGTGGTGACGGACAAGACCTATGATGAGCCGAGAAAAAGGAAGTTCAATAGCCAGTGCAGCTCCTTCTGCTTGATTCCGAGCATGCGGGAACTTTTGTGCGATCGATTTGTGGACTGTAAATTTGAGAACCTGCTAGCCAACATTTTCTGTCGGAAAGTCGGATAACAAATGTTCGATGGAGCATACACACGGTCGGAATTTCAGCCAACAAGCTCACATCCAACATTTCCCATCAGAAAATCCGACCGTGTGTACGGGGCATTTGAATGACAATTGCGCGGTCATGCACACAATTAGAGATTTCTTTTGGCGGTATAGAATCACAGCTGAGTTTTTTTGAAAAAAAAATAGTTTTTCTTCGCTTCTGTTATAATATTTTGCAAATAAAAAAATGTGCTTCATAAATTTATGCCCAAAATGCAACATTTCTTTGGTGGAAAAAACCCAAATCAGTGTCCATTATTTAGTCTGTAGGAAAGTTCTAGAGTCCACAAACTATGAGATACAGTATACTGTATCTGAAAAATTTATCAATCCTGATGTACTGACAGCCTATCTAATTTCTCGAGACCAAAGGCCTAAGCCAAAAATATCAGGACAGTACAAAAAATGTTAACTCCTTGATCAGAAAGCTCCCAATAATAAGGAGCTTTCAGTTTTCCCCGGTAACTTTGAAGGGAGCGCGCGCGCTCATGGCACAGTACTTTTGTCGCTATTGTGAGCAAATATGCGGCCTATTGGTGGCTTGGCCTTGGCACAGAGTGACAGCATATTTGCATGCAATAGCACCAAAAGCACTGTGCCACGAGCGTGCGCGCTCCCTACAAACTGAAAGCTCCTGGTCGCATCTTGCGATTGGGAGCTTCCTGATCATGTGACTGCCGTGACAGCCAATCATGGCAGTCACATGACGATAAGCCCTGCCCCCGCCTCCCGGCATTGTAAACCCCTTAAAGGGTCCGACGTAGTGCAAAATCTGGTGCAGCTCTGTTCAGAAACCAATCAGCTTCTAACTTCAGCTTGTTCAATTAACCACTTGCCACCAAATCACGTACATGTACCTAATTTTAGGGAAGTGGTTGCACCGGGATGATGCCTGCAGCTGCACGCATCACACCTGAACCGTTTTTTAGAGTGGACGGTCAGGTGATAACAACTTATGTGGCTAAATAGCTGCTCGATGGAACCCCCCCCCCCCCGCGCCGATCCACCCGGTGTGCCGGCTGCCCCGGAAACCTGAACAAAGCTGGAATTGGCTTTGTAGTAACCCGGAAGAGACGTCACAACATCACTTCCGGTTTACTTGTCAGCCATCTACATCAATTAAAAAAAAATCCAAAGTATTGAAAAACATAGATTTTGCCGTTTTGAATACTTTGACTTTCAGAGGAAGGGTTTGGGGTCTTGTAGACCCCAGGTCGCTCCCTGAAGAGTGCCTGCCACTGCCTATCAGTGTCACAAGGGATGTTTACCTTCCTTGTGACTGCAATAAAATTGATCAGAATTTTGTAAACGTAAATAAATAAAAAAATTTTAAAAATACATTTAACCTCCCTGGCGGTACGATTATTTCGGATTTTAGGTGCTAAAAGCGGTACCATTATTTTGCATGAAAATTTGGCGTTTTATATTGTAGTCCTGCAATTCTTAGGAATAACTCTCTTAAATCTGTCCAAACCAGAGTCTAGCAGACATCCCGGGTATGATAAAAAGGTTATGGCGCTAAACCCTATTAGTGATGAGATGAGTTAGCTTATCAAATCCTAGTGTTTATTTTTTATATAAAAAGAAAAAGAAAAAGAAAAAACTGTTGGTGATACCGTGCAGAGATATCCTAAAGCAATTTTATCCAAAACAAATTGTGTGTGATTAATGTGGAGTCAACATTCATGTTCCATTATAATTAAAACCAAAAATGGGTGTTGAATTATCCTATACGTATCAACCTACTAAAAACATGTAAACCTTCATTAAATGTGCAAAATAGTGGAAATAATGTTAATATTCGACAATATGTTAGTTTAAAACAGATTGTGCAAACATGTGCAAAAAAATGTGCAAAAAAGCAACTAAAGGTCAGAACAACCAAGAATCAAAAATAATTCAACCATAAAATCGCATGAAGGCGCTAAATGTGCAAATAGACAATATTTTCAACCAATAATCGCATGAAGACGCATCTGTGTCCAATATAAGTCCAAAATTAATATTTGGCTTGATAGTACTGCCTCTTCAGACTATTGTTGTAATTATTACAAAAAGTCAATGGGGGGTGTTTGATTCACTCGTGCAAATAGTGCGGGCTTTCAATTAGAGAACTTCATCCCCGGTGCGCCACTCTGTGCTATAGTATGTGAATGCTCTCACCAGAGTTAATGCCCCTGTGGGGCTGGATGGACCTTCACAATGTAAGCCACTGTGTCGCTCTCTGGCTGCTGCTGGTGCACTGGGTGAAGCTTCGTTATTCCGTCCGTATGGTATCCAACGTTAATTATATAAGGGAAGACATATCCATAGTGTAATACGTTCTTAACCAAATCGTTCGTTTATTAATATTAAAATCTACTCACATTTTACATTAAAAGCATATGCGTATAGAAAAAACTCTGCCGTTCGTCTCAAACGAGTGCACACAACGTGGCCACGCCCTACGCGTTTCGTCACTGCGACGTCCTCTGGAGCGGCCATATTGGTGCACCTTATTGCTTAAATAGGGTGCAGTGCTCCACTACGCCTGCGCTGAAATAACAGCGCCATTTTGGGTGTGGGATGCCCTTACTCTGCTGGGGATGAATACCATTACTCCCCCTAGTGCCCTTAGGGAAGACAGATATAATTAGCCTTGGAGCACTGCAGCCTACCCATAAACCATATTCAATTTAGATGACATTCCTTAGTCTTTTCCCATTTAACCGGACTTTTATAATTAAGAAAACAAAAATGACACTGAAAATACAGTAAATAAATATATGTATAGGAATACATATATAAAATTCACATATATAAGATTCATACATATATAAAAAAATTCTTACATAAAAATTCATACATAAAAAAGGGGGGTACACATTAATACTGAAGAAAACGCATGAAAATTTATAAAGATTATAAAAATTATAAAAATTATTTAAGGGATTTTAATGTGCATACTAATATGTAAATATAAATGAAAGAATTATTCCAGAGGAAAGTTTTTCAAGAGGAAAGTTTTTTGGGGAGGAATTAAATAAAATTCTTAAAAAATATAGATGTATATGGAGGTGCTAAGAAGGTCTATTTAACATCGTCCTATAGGTGATCGTAATGTTTGTGACGGTGTGTTTGGTTCCTACAGGGGAACTTTTAGATAATTTAGATAAGTCTTGTTGTAATTCCGACACATCTAATGTGTTTTGAATGAATAACATTCGACCTGAACCCGAAGGTGTGGGCCATAAGGTGTTATGTTGGGGTAGATAGGCTACTCATATATGTGGTTAAGTCTTGTCGGGATCCTGTAACGTTATGTATGTGTATGGATAACATTCGACTACGGAATGTTCGTCCAGCATTATCCAATGCTGAGGCAAACAGTTGACTATTAAAAGTTAGTTAAGAAGCAATTGAGGTCTAATTCTATGTTCATTCCCCTTGGCTGGAGGGTATCTAAATTAAAAATCCATTTCGTTTCGTTCCTGGATATTTTGATCGTTTTGTCTTCCCCTCTCCAGTGGCCTCTTATTTTGTCTATTCCGTAGAAAATCATTTGTCCAGGGTCCCGATTATGGAAATCCCTAAAGTGTTTGGAAACACTGTGTTTCTGGAAGCCTTTTTTGATATTTGCAATATGTTCCCTTATCCTGACTTTTAACTCCCTGGTGGTCCTTCCCACATATTGCTTATGGCAAGGACATTCAATGACGTAAGTGACGTGGGAGCTGTTACAAGTAATCAATTCTTTGATTTTATATTCTTTTCCGTTAGAGGTGGAATTAAAAGTAGTTTTCTTTTTTTCGGTCTTTTTACTATTTCTGCATGGGAGGCAGTTTCCGCACTTATAGAATCCTTTTAGGGTCTCAGAGATTCTTATTTGTTTTGGTGGGTCCACCACATTCTTTACTAATTTGTTTCGGAGTGTTGGAGCCCTCCTGTAGATGAACCGTGGTTTGTTCGGCAACATGGCCTGGAGTGAGCTGTCTGCTTGTAAAATCGGCCAGTGTTTTTTGATGATACGCTCCACATCTTTATGTTGTCTGTTATACCCTGTAAGGAACGCGATGTCATGGAAATTAGTGAAAGTGACATACTGGTGACGATAGACGTGGAATCGCTATACACAAATATAAAACAAGAGGATGGCATCAGCAGTGTCGAGTGGGCATTACAACGACTATCGGATTTAAAACAGGAACAAATAAAATACATCATTGAAGGCCTAAGGATGGCAATGACTTCGAACTATTTCTGGTACAATGGAACTTTCTATACACAGACGAAAGGCGTGGCAATGGGGGCAAAGTACGCTCCAAGTGTGGCGAACTTGTTTTTGAACCGATGGGAGGAAGAACAAATCTATGGAGTGCATAGGCAAAATTTGAAATTTTACCGTCGATATATAGACGATATTGTATTGGTATGGGGAGGCACGGTAGAACAACTGCAAGACTTTTTTGGAGAAATCAATGACAATATATATCACATCAAATTCACAGGAAAGTTTAACACCCAGACTGTAGATTATCTGGACCTCCAAATTTACAAACATGAAGGAAATCTTGGCACCCGCACCTTCTTCAAGACCACGGATCGCAATGGGTACATCCCCACAAATAGCTGCCACCATTCTAGGTGGCTAGGGAACATACCCAAAGGCCAGCTTCTACGTCTATACAGGAACTGTAGCAAAATTGACGACTTTGACAAGCAGGCGGAAATCGTCATCGAAAGATTTAGGAAGAAAGGATATAAAGAAGAAAATCTTCGTAAATTAAAAAATGAAGTAAAACATATGGATAGGAAAAAATTAATTGAAGGCAAGAAAGTAAAACCAAAACAAAACCTCCATGACATCGCGTTCCTTACAGGGTATAACAGACAACATAAAGATGTGGAGCGTATCATCAAAAAACACTGGCCGATTTTACAAGCAGACAGCTCACTCCAGGCCATGTTGCCGAACAAACCACGGTTCATCTACAGGAGGGCTCCAACACTCCGAAACAAATTAGTAAAGAATGTGGTGGACCCACCAAAACAAATAAGAATCTCTGAGACCCTAAAAGGATTCTATAAGTGCGGAAACTGCCTCCCATGCAGAAATAGTAAAAAGACCGAAAAAAAGAAAACTACTTTTAATTCCACCTCTAACGGAAAAGAATATAAAATCAAAGAATTGATTACTTGTAACAGCTCCCACGTCACTTACGTCATTGAATGTCCTTGCCATAAGCAATATGTGGGAAGGACCACCAGGGAGTTAAAAGTCAGGATAAGGGAACATATTGCAAATATCAAAAAAGGCTTCCAGAAACACAGTGTTTCCAAACACTTTAGGGATTTCCATAATCGGGACCCTGGACAAATGATTTTCTACGGAATAGACAAAATAAGAGGCCACTGGAGAGGGGAAGACAAAACGATCAAAATATCCAGGAACGAAACGAAATGGATTTTTAATTTAGATACCCTCCAGCCAAGGGGAATGAACATAGAATTAGACCTCAATTGCTTCTTAACTAACTTTTAATAGTCAACTGTTTGCCTCAGCATTGGATAATGCTGGACGAACATTCCGTAGTCGAATGTTATCCATACACATACATAACGTTACAGGATCCACAAGACTTAACCACATATATGAGTAGCCTATTTACCCCAACATAACACCTTATGGCCCACACCTTCGGGTTCAGGTCGAATGTTATTCATTCAAAACACATTAGATGTGTCGGAATTACAACAAGACTTATCTAAATTATCTAAAAGTTCCCCTGTAGGAACCAAACATTCAGTCACAAACATTACGATCACCTATAGGACGATGTTAAATAGACCTTCTTAGCACCTCCATATACATCTATATTTTTTAAGAATTTTATTTAATTCCTCCCCAAAAAACTTTCCTCTTGAAAAACTTTCCTCTGGAATAATTCTTTCATTTATATTTACATATTAGTATGCACATTAAAACCCCTTAAATAATTTTTATAATTTTTATAATCTTTATAAATTTTCATGCGTTTTCTTCAGTATTAATGTGTACCCCCCTTTTTTATGTATGAATTTTTATGTAAGAATTTTTTTATATATGTATGAATCTTATATATGTGAATTTTATATATGTATTCCTATACATATATTTATTTACTGTATTTTCAGTGTCATTTTTGTTTTCTTAATTATAAAAGTCCGGTTAAATGGGAAAAGACTAAGGAATGTCATCTAAATTGAATATGGTTTATGGGTAGGCTGCAGTGCTCCAAGGCTAATTATATCTGTCTTCCCTAAGGGCACTAGGGGGAGTAATGGTATTCATCCCCAGCAGAGTAAGGGCATCCCACACCCAAAATGGCGCTGTTATTTCAGCGCAGGCGTAGTGGAGCACTGCACCCTATTTAAGCAATAAGGTGCACCAATATGGCCGCTCCAGAGGACGTCGCAGTGACGAAACGCGTAGGGCGTGGCCACGTTGTGTGCACTCGTTTGAGACGAACGGCAGAGTTTTTTCTATACGCATATGCTTTTAATGTAAAATGTGAGTAGATTTTAATATTAATAAACAAACGATTTGGTTAAGAACGTATTACACTATGGATATGTCTTCCCTTATATAATTAACGTTGGATACCATACGGACGGAATAACGAAGCTTCACCCAGTGCACCAGCAGCAGCCAGAGAGCGACACAGTGGCTTACATTGTGAAGGTCCATCCAGCCCCACAGGGGCATTAACTCTGGTGAGAGCATTCACATACTATAGCACAGAGTGGCGCACCGGGGATGAAGTTCTCTAATTGAAAGCCCGCACTATTTGCACGAGTGAATCAAACACCCCCCATTGACTTTTTGTAATAATTACAACAATAGTCTGAAGAGGCAGTACTATCAAGCCAAATATTAATTTTGGACTTATATTGGACACAGATGCGTCTTCATGCGATTATTGGTTGAAAATATTGTCTATTTGCACATTTAGCGCCTTCATGCGATTTTATGGTTGAATTATTTTTGATTCTTGGTTGTTCTGACCTTTAGTTGCTTTTTTGCACATTTTTTTGCATATGTTTGCACAATCTGTTTTAAACTAACATATTGTCGAATATTAACATTATTTCCACTATTTTGCACATTTAATGAAGGTTTAAATGTTTTTAGTAGGTTGATACGTATAGGATAATTCAACACCCATTTTTGGTTTTAATTATAATGGAACATGAATGTTGACTCCACATTAATCACACACAATTTGTTTTGGATAAAATTGCTTTAGGATATCTCTGCACGGTATCACCAACAGTTTTTTCTTTTTCTTTTTCTTTTTATATAAAAAATAAACACTAGGATTTGATAAGCTAACTCATCTCATCACTAATAGGGTTTAGCGCCATAACCTTTTTATTTCACATTTTTCATTTCCCTCTCCTCCCCAATAAGGAAGTGAGGGCTTCAGGCACAGGCAGCTCTAACCCAGTATATTTCCTTTTCTCTCTCCATTCTTTAATTTTAATTTATTTCACATATTTCTATCACATTGGAGATTTGATTTTTCCATAGCGCGACTTTATTTATTTATTTATCTATACACAAGGGACCTATCGGACCCTAATTCAAAGTTGCAGCAATGGATATTTTTAAATATGTTAACAGCAGAATGGTAAACCTTGTGGAGGTATTTAATCAAGAACATGTGGTCATTAAGCAGGACTTGGATAGCTTATTCAAACACCTGAAACATAGCCTTGAGAAGCAATTGAGGGTATGGTGGGATGTGGCCATTCTTGAAAAGTATATAGCGGAACAAATCACACCCAGGAGATTAAGATGGGATGTTTCCCCAAATGATGCAATAAGCGATAGGCACCTTATGGAAGAGTGGTACCAGTTTTTCAATCAGAGCGAAAGAGCACTCCTACAGAAAATAGTGATCAGACGCCAACATAAATTGAAAAACATAGAAACAGAGATATCACAACTCAGGGATCAACTCATACCATTTAAAGAAATAGCAGAATATACAGATAGGGAAAAGATTTTACAAGAACACATAAAAAAGTATGATAAGGAAATACAACAAAAGAAACAAAAGAAATTCAAGAGGGATGTGCTGGATTACAAAAACCAGCAAGTTTACAAATGGCAAATAGAGGGCAACTATAACGAGGAAGACAATGAACTATCCATAATGGAAGAATCCAGGTAAAACCCAACCCAAGACACAGAACAGGAGTGGAACCAACCCACACATACACAAGATGGAACAGTAAGAAATGACATTCCACACACACCAGGGTATAGGAGACCCGAAGGGAGGACAGTAGGGGAATATGAGCAAGACAGATATAGGGGGAATCATACTCCCTATACACCCAACATTCCGAGACATCACAACAGATACTCTCCTCTAAGGGAATACCCCCAACACACCCCATTTAGAAACCGGAGATTTGAAAGAGATTTTTTTCCCAGGGGACAGGAACACAGACCACCAGGCCCGAGAGATACGAGACATGGTCCCCAGAGAGAATGGAGACCATTTCGATATCCAATAAGGAATCAACAGTACGGGCCCCCCAGAAGAAATGGTGGATGGAACCCGAGATGGACCAGAGAAGACAATACGAGGAGGAACTATGGGGGAAACGGCTATCATCGGAATCAAAGAGGGGAAGAAACACCCTGGATACAAGACAGAAGAGCAGAAAACGCATACGAGGAAAGAGAGGAGGCCTCCAGAAAAAGAAGAAGGGAACAATAGGGGAGGGCATTTATAATTTAAGTAAGGTGGTTTTTACGGAGGAAGAACTCAGGGTGCTGGACATGGGCTTAAAGTTTGCCCCAGATAAGGGACTAGATAAATTTGAAACATATATAGACCTCCAAAGATTTGTGAGGAAACTTAACATCAAAAATTTTTTTGCAACCAGGAATCCACATACGAAGGAAGATACTAACACATTTTACCAGCACTCGCAATTAAGAAATAACTCAACCTTCAATCCCAAAGTCCAGCAGGATGAAAACATTAAGGTCTTCAAGAAGATGGTCGAACATGACCTAAGGAATATAGAGGTGAGGAAAACCAAAGGAAAAGGAATATGGGACACCATTAAATCAATAGAAAAGAGAAAGGGGATCATCATCAGACCCGCAGACAAGGGAGGCGGCCTTGTCATTTTGGACAGACAAGACTATGAGAAAGAAATGGAGAACTTGTTGAATATACCTGACACATACAAGAAGTTGAAGAAAAACCCGAAATCAGAATATGAAACTAAACTTAAGAAATATATCAAAAAAGGCAAAGATCTAGGCATTTTGAATAAAAAAGAGGTGAAATACCTATTTCCAAAGGCGGCAAAGACCCCAGTCATTTATTACGTCCCTAAGATCCACAAAAATCAAACTCACCCACCTGGGAGACCCATAATAAGTGGAATCGATTCTTTGTTTTCCAGGTTAGGGGCATATGTGGATGGTTTCCTACAGCCCCTGGTGACAAAAGGAAGGTCATACTTAAGGGACAGTAAGCAATTACTAGAGGACTTGAATGGAATCCCCATTAGTGAAAGTGACATACTGGTGACGATAGACGTGGAATCGCTATACACAAATATAAAACAAGAGGATGGCATCAGCAGTGTCGAGTGGGCATTACAACGACTATCGGATTTAAAACAGGAACAAATAAAATACATCATTGAAGGCCTAAGGATGGCAATGACTTCGAACTATTTCTGGTACAATGGAACTTTCTATACACAGACGAAAGGCGTGGCAATGGGGGCAAAGTACGCTCCAAGTGTGGCGAACTTGTTTTTGAACCGATGGGAGGAAGAACAAATCTATGGAGTGCATAGGCAAAATTTGAAATTTTACCGTCGATATATAGACGATATTGTATTGGTATGGGGAGGCACGGTAGAACAACTGCAAGACTTTTTTGGAGAAATCAATGACAATATATATCACATCAAATTCACAGGAAAGTTTAACACCCAGACTGTAGATTATCTGGACCTCCAAATTTACAAACATGAAGGAAATCTTGGCACCCGCACCTTCTTCAAGACCACGGATCGCAATGGGTACATCCCCACAAATAGCTGCCACCATTCTAGGTGGCTAGGGAACATACCCAAAGGCCAGCTTCTACGTCTATACAGGAACTGTAGCAAAATTGACGACTTTGACAAGCAGGCGGAAATCGTCATCGAAAGATTTAGGAAGAAAGGATATAAAGAAGAAAATCTTCGTAAATTAAAAAATGAAGTAAAACATATGGATAGGAAAAAATTAATTGAAGGCAAGAAAGTAAAACCAAAACAAAACCTCCATGACATCGCGTTCCTTACAGGGTATAACAGACAACATAAAGATGTGGAGCGTATCATCAAAAAACACTGGCCGATTTTACAAGCAGACAGCTCACTCCAGGCCATGTTGCCGAACAAACCACGGTTCATCTACAGGAGGGCTCCAACACTCCGAAACAAATTAGTAAAGAATGTGGTGGACCCACCAAAACAAATAAGAATCTCTGAGACCCTAAAAGGATTCTATAAGTGCGGAAACTGCCTCCCATGCAGAAATAGTAAAAAGACCGAAAAAAAGAAAACTACTTTTAATTCCACCTCTAACGGAAAAGAATATAAAATCAAAGAATTGATTACTTGTAACAGCTCCCACGTCACTTACGTCATTGAATGTCCTTGCCATAAGCAATATGTGGGAAGGACCACCAGGGAGTTAAAAGTCAGGATAAGGGAACATATTGCAAATATCAAAAAAGGCTTCCAGAAACACAGTGTTTCCAAACACTTTAGGGATTTCCATAATCGGGACCCTGGACAAATGATTTTCTACGGAATAGACAAAATAAGAGGCCACTGGAGAGGGGAAGACAAAACGATCAAAATATCCAGGAACGAAACGAAATGGATTTTTAATTTAGATACCCTCCAGCCAAGGGGAATGAACATAGAATTAGACCTCAATTGCTTCTTAACTAACTTTTAATAGTCAACTGTTTGCCTCAGCATTGGATAATGCTGGACGAACATTCCGTAGTCGAATGTTATCCATACACATACATAACGTTACAGGATCCCGACAAGACTTAACCACATATATGAGTAGCCTATTTACCCCAACATAACACCTTATGGCCCACACCTTCGGGTTCAGGTCGAATGTTATTCATTCAAAACACATTAGATGTGTCGGAATTACAACAAGACTTATCTAAATTATCTAAAAGTTCCCCTGTAGGAACCAAACACACCGTCACAAACATTACGATCACCTATAGGACGATGTTAAATAGACCTTCTTAGCACCTCCATATACATCTATATTTTTTAAGAATTTTATTTAATTCCTCCCCAAAAAACTTTCCTCTTGAAAAACTTTCCTCTGGAATAATTCTTTCATTTATATTTACATATTAGTA
Source organism: Lithobates pipiens (assembly GCF_037356315.1). Classification (NCBI taxonomy): domain Eukaryota; kingdom Metazoa; phylum Chordata; class Amphibia; order Anura; family Ranidae; genus Lithobates; species Lithobates pipiens. The sequence goes on from NW_027507764.1 coordinate 573,365,737, forward strand.
TGCACATTAAAACCCCTTAAATAATTTTTATAATTTTTATAATCTTTATAAATTTTCATGCGTTTTCTTCAGTATTAATGTGTACCCCCCTTTTTTATGTATGAATTTTTATGTAAGAATTTTTTTATATATGTATGAATCTTATATATGTGAATTTTATAGATGTATTCCTATACATATATTTATTTACTGTATTTTCAGTGTCATTTTTGTTTTCTTAATTATAAAAGTCCGGTTAAATGGGAAAAGACTAAGGAATGTCATCTAAATTGAATATGGTTTATGGGTAGGCTGCAGTGCTCCAAGGCTAATTATATCTGTCTTCCCTAAGGGCACTAGGGGGAGTAATGGTATTCATCCCCAGCAGAGTAAGGGCATCCCACACCCAAAATGGCGCTGTTATTTCAGCGCAGGCGTAGTGGAGCACTGCACCCTATTTAAGCAATAAGGTGCACCAATATGGCCGCTCCAGAGGACGTCGCAGTGACGAAACGCGTAGGGCGTGGCCACGTTGTGTGCACTCGTTTGAGACGAACGGCTGAGTTTTTTCTATACGCATATGCTTTTAATGTAAAATGTGAGTAGATTTTAATATTAATAAACGAACGATTTGGTTAAGAACGTATTACACTATGGATATGTCTTCCCTTATATAATTAACGTTGGATACCATACGGACGGAATAACGAAGCTTCACCCAGTGCACCAGCAGCAGCCAGAGAGCGACACAGTGGCTTACATTGTGAAGGTCCATCCAGCCCCACAGGGGCATTAACTCTGGTGAGAGCATTCACATACTATAGCACAGAGTGGCGCACCGGGGATGAAGTTCTCTAATTGAAAGCCCGCACTATTTGCACGAGTGAATCAAACACCCCCCATTGACTTTTTGTAATAATTACAACAATAGTCTGAAGAGGCAGTACTATCAAGCCAAATATTAATTTTGGACTTATATTGGACACAGATGCGTCTTCATGCGATTATTGGTTGAAAATATTGTCTATTTGCACATTTAGCGCCTTCATGCGATTTTATGGTTGAATTATTTTTGATTCTTGGTTGTTCTGACCTTTAGTTGCTTTTTTGCACATTTTTTTGCACATGTTTGCACAATCTGTTTTAAACTAACATATTGTCGAATATTAACATTATTTCCACTATTTTGCACATTTAATGAAGGTTTACATGTTTTTAGTAGGTTGATACGTATAGGATAATTCAACACCCATTTTTGGTTTTAATTATAATGGAACATGAATGTTGACTCCACATTAATCACACACAATTTGTTTTGGATAAAATTGCTTTAGGATATCTCTGCACGGTATCACCAACAGTTTTTTCTTTTTCTTTTTCTTTTTATATAAAAAATAAACACTAGGATTTGATAAGCTAACTCATCTCATCACTAATAGGGTTTAGCGCCATAACCTTTTTATTTCACATTTTTCATTTCCCTCTCCTCCCCAATAAGGAAGTGAGGGCTTCAGGCACAGGCAGCTCTAACCCAGTATATTTCCTTTTCTCTCTCCATTCTTTAATTTTAATTTATTTCACATATTTCTATCACATTGGAGATTTGATTTTTCCATAGCGCGACTTTATTTATTTATTTATCCCGGGTATGATAAAGTTTGAAAAATTAAATCATAAATTATAATATAATAAATAATTATAAATAATTGTACCAAATAATAATATAACAATAATAAAAATTATTCAATAATGTAATCAAATCAAAAACACTGAAATTTGCTCAGTTGCAGAATTGTCACTGTCATTACTTTTCAGTATTTGATGACGGATCTCCCCACAAATCGCTATCGCTTAATTCTGCGAGTGATTCTAATTTATTATCGCTGTTTTCTAGCTGGTCTAAAATCATTTTTTTTTTTTTTTTTGTAAATAGTTTTTTATTGAAAATTTTTCACTGAAAATATACAGTACAGTGATAAACAGTCATTAAAGACTCTCCCAAACTATCCCAACAGTACATAACATAGTACAGTCAATCAAAAAAAAAAAAGGGGGGGAAGTGGAGAGTTTGGTTATAGACATACTGCAAAAGAAAAGGAAAGACATAACATTAAACAAAACAATAATGAACAGGGATTGGTTGGTCCGGTTCATGACCGAAAAGGTAGACCCATAAGAAAACAAGTGTGGATTACAGTAAGGAGCATTATAGTATATCACAAATAATTGGAATAAGATTTTACAGAGGGTGAGTATTCCTATACCAATCGCTCCAAATTCGCCAATGACTACCAAACTGAATTTTTTTCCCCATTCTGAGGGCCAAGATTAGCTCATAGGAATAATGTAGGGAGGTGGTCGACCATACCTCAGAAACATTGGGGGCTTGGTCATTCTTCCAGAATCTCGCTATCAGGGACCTAGCCACCAGGAGGATGTGGGAAACAACAATCCTAAAGTTAGGCGGGTATCTCTCAATACCTAGGTTCAAGACTGCCAGACCTGGTTCAGGGGTTGAGAGGAGACCCGTAATATCAGATATAGCTCTGAAAATAGTATTCCAGAAGCTCCGGAGGTGTTTACAGGACCAGAACATATGAAGTAGATTACCAACCTCTCCACAGTTCCTCCAGCACAGGGGGGAGGACCCAGCCAGGCCAAATTTGGAGATCCTAAAGGGGGTAAGATACCATCTCAGGGCAATCTTCTGGGCTAGTTCCCAGTGCCCAACGCACCTGGAGGCCTTGTAGTTCGCCTTGAATGCCTGACTCCATTGCGCCTCAGAAAAGGCGCAACCTAAGTCCTCCTCCCAGCGCAGGAAGGGACGAGATTTGATAAAAACGCGTTTCTGCTGTAGGAAATTGTAAAATAGGGAAATTCCTTTAGGTAAAGGGGGGTTAGCATTAAGAAACTGCCAGAGAGGCTCGGCCACCGAAACACTAGGGAGACCACCACCTCGGAGCAAATGGGATATTTGAGAGTGTTTATATATGTCGGAGGGCCTTAATTGGAATTGTGTTCGTAGGGATTGGTATGGGATCATGGAGGGGCCCTGAAAGAGATCCTGCAACGACTCCAGCCCCTTCTTGGTCCAGTCTTTAACAGAGAAATTGGGAATTAAAGATTCTAAGGACACTAGGGGAATAGGGAGGGGGATCAATTTGTCAGATTGAGGTGTGGACCTAAGAAGATCCCGCCATGCTTGCAAGGAAGCCCAAACTGTGTAAGGGAGGGATTGGCGAGGCCAGGGCTTAATCGAATCGGTGAGAAGAAGAAGTTTTAGATCACGGGTGGGAGTAAGGGCTCGTTCGAGGCAGCACCACTTCGGTTCTGTGTCCGAGTTAAACCAGTGAGAGATCTGGGCCAACCTGGATGCTAGGTAGTAGTCTTTCAAATCCACCAAGCCCATACCCCCAGCCAATCTATGCTTCCGTAGAAATGTTTTGGAACATCTAGGTTTTTTAGAGCTCCAGATGAATTTGTTTAGCAGGAGATTGAGGCTTAAGAGATGCTTCCTAGAGGGAGATATCGGTAAAGCTCTAAATACATACAAAATTTGAGGGAGTAATAGCATCTTGAAGGAGGCCAATCGTCCCGACCATGAAAGTTCATATTTAGCAAGCCTATTAGCCTCTGCCGTAAGTTTGTCAATAAGTGAAGGGAAGTTAGCCTCCGCTAATTGGCTAGCTGATACACTTAAATTTATACCCAGGTAGGGGATAGTAGAGTCACACCATTTATATGGAAACGCGGACATTAACTGTGTCCGAAGGTGGGGTCTAATGCCGGTATCAAGTATTACCGACTTGGAAAAATGTACTTTGTAGTAGGAGATCTGGCTAAAGTCTTGAAGTATCTGATGAGCCTGCGGCAAAGAGGAGGTTGGGGAAGTCAGGAAGAGAATGATATCGTCGGCAAAAAGATTGATTTTATGTGGTCCTTCCTGCGTGGGAATACCTGTGACTAGGGGGTGAGAGCGAACTCTTTCTGCTAACGGTTCGATAAGGAGGTTAAAAATCATAGGGGATAACGGGCATCCTTGCCTGGTGCCATTTGAAATAGGGAAGGGAGATGATAGCATATTGGAAGTATAAACCTGTGCCGAGGGAGCCGAATACAGGGCAAGGATGGCCGAGAGGAACGGTCCTCCCAAGCCAAACCTGCGAAGAACCGCGTCCATGTAACCCCAGTGGATCCGGTCGAACGCCTTCTCCGCATCCAAAGAAAGGAGCAGAGAAGGCGTTCGACGGGCTTCTGCAAATTGGAGAACTCCCAAAACACGTCTAGTGGCGTCTGAAGCTTGCCTACCGGGTGTGAACCCCGACTGATCCGGATGAATCAGCTGGGGGATTAAGGGGAGGAGTCTTTGGGCAAGAATTTTAGCATAAATTTTGATGTCAGTGTTTAAAAGGGATATAGGCCTAAAATTGGAGGGGATATTAGGTTCTTTACCTGGTTTAGGAATTGTGACTACGTAGGCTCTAAGCATCTCTGGGGGGAATGATGCGGAAGAGAATGCTTCCTCATAGATTTCCGAAAGTACCGGAGACAGAAGGTCCGCAAATGTACGAAAGTAGTCATTAGTCAGGCCATCCGGTCCAGGGGATTTGCCCAAGGGTAAGGATTTAATGCATTTCATAATTTCAGCAGGAGAAATCGGTAAATTTAGAGATGCCAATTGATCGTCTGTAAGGGAGGGTAGATTAATTGAGGAAAGGAAAGATTGTATATTCTCCGGAGTGGGTTGAGGGGTCTCTGGATCAAGCTTCAAATTATATAAAGAGGAGTAGTAGTCAGCGAAGGCGTCCGCAATTTCTTGCGGGTTAATCTTTTTCTGTTTATCTAGTGGGTGATAGATAAAGGGGATCTTAGCTTTAATCCTAGCAGCCCTCACCCTGTTGGCAAGATATTTTCCAGCACGGTTACTAGAGGAGTAGTGAGACATTTTCAGTGAATATACATATTTGTCATACCTAGTCAACAGTAAACGGCGAAGTTCAACACGAAGCTGAGTAAGCTTATGGGCCGTGTTGAAGTCCGGCGCGGACTTATTGGAGGATTCCAGAGACCGAATGTCTGCCAAGATATCATTCAGTTTCTGGGTTCTAGCCTTTTTGTCTCTAGAAGAGAGTTGGAGCAATATACCCCGCATAAAAGCCTTATGGGCACACCAGAGGGTAGAGGGACTCTTCACAGAGCGAGCATTGATTTTAAAAAATTCCACCAGATTTTTAGAGATGGTGGCAACATGCGAGGAATTTTGAAAGAGTTGAGAGTTCGCTCTCCAGATAAAGGTTGAGCGCGGAGTGTGTTCCTCCACCACCTCTATGGACACAGGAGCATGATCTGACCAAGAGATGGCGTGGATGGTGGAGGAAGACACTGCCTGTAGCAACAACTTGTCAACCAGGATCAGATCGATCCTGGAGTACGTGTTGTGTCTAGCGGAGTGGAACGTGAAATCTTTTTCACTCGCATGTTGACATCTCCATGCATCAAATATATCCTCAGCAGCAAGTAGTGGCTGGAGCCCCAACGGAGGTCGACGCGCCCTGGATGTGGTATCCAGTGCGAAGTCAACCGTGACGTTGAAGTCTCCACATACCACCAGAGACCCCTTACGACATTTATTCACTCTACGAAACAATCTATGCAGAAATCTCAACTGGTGTACATTGGGTGCATACAAATTGACTATGGTGTAAGGTTTATCATTTAGTACAGCTAGTAGTATCAAATACCTCCCCTCAGGGTCCATAACAATATCAGTAAGGGAGAAAGCCACTGAGTCTCTGATGGCAATGGCTACTCCTCTTTTCTTCTCGGAGGCAGATGCCAGGAAAACATGTGGATAGTTCTTGTGCTGGAAACGTGGGGTGGCCTTGTTAAGAAAATGGGTCTCCTGGACACAGAGAACGTCTGCCTCCAATTTCCTTGCCTCCGTCCACAGGGAGTTCCGCTTAACTGGATGGTTAAGGCCGTGAACATTGAATGAGACTAACTTAAGCGGCATGGAAGACAACTAGCAGATGCATATGCGGGAAGAAGCAATCACATAGAAAGTGGTACACCAGGATTCTCTGAAGGACAGGTTTCCAAGGGTAAGCAGGAAAGGACATTTGTGGGTCAAAACCAGCTGGTGCAGAAATTTTCGGAACATGACGGACCAGGGAGAAACTGCAACAGGGCAGTAAGTAAAAACGGTAGAACATGAAACAAAAAAGCAAAACAGAAGTCAATAAAAAAGGGGGTCTCAAGTGAGACCCGAAGGCACTATATATGCCCATTTACTTGGGGGGTAAGAAAGGAAGAGCGCTGGATAGCCTCCAGCGACCGGGGAAACAATGTCAAGTGGTAAGTTGCAGCCAGGTACTCACAGGATTTTGGTTTTGGTTTTCTTCCGGCGTCTACGATGGACCACCTGCCAGTCTCCTTGGCTCTCCAGCCGTGCAGGAGGGGAGGAAGCCGACGGTGCTGCTGGTTCCTCAGGGATGATGTCCAGAGTACGTAGCAGGTCCAGCCCTTCCTGAAGTGTGGATATCACCGAGGATTTACCTTCATGGGTAATGAGAAGCTTCAAAGGATACCCCCAGCGGTAAGGGATGCCATGGTTCCGTAGCGCTTTAGTAACTGGGAGAAGAGCTTTGCGTCTCTGTAAAGTGAATTGAGAGAGGTCAGCAAAAAGCTGCAGATGGGAAAACTTCTCTGGGAGCTGGGTCTCCCTCCTGAATGCCGAGAGAAGTTGCTCTTTGACATGGAAGAAGTGGATCCGCATGAGAACGTCCCGCGGAATATTGTCTGGTAGGTGAGGGGGCTTGGGCAGTCTGTGAATACGATCGATAACCACATCTTGATCTGACAGGTCAGGCAGCAGGGTCCGCATGAGGTCCTGAATGTATTGGGTCAGCTGGGTGGGGAGGATGGTCTCCGGGATCCCTCTGACTTTCACGTTATTGCGCCTGGACCTGTCTTCCAGGTCGGCCATCTTGGATTTAATCCACGCAATGTCCTCAACTTGATCATTGTGTGCATCAACTAAAGTATTATGCGCAACGGCAAAGTCCCCCATCTTTTGCTCCACATGATCTAGTCTGCCTCCCAGTGCCCCCACTTCAGCCTTGAAATTACTGACACATTGCATAAAGTCCTTGTGGAGTGAGGCCCGCAGGGAAACTAACATGTCCCGCATGGTGGATTCAGATACAGGCTGGTTGGTGGCAGGGAACTCTGCTATAAAGTCATGCAGCTCTCTAGTGTCAGCGGAGGAGTTTTGCTCAGCGCTCACCTGCAGTGCTTCCCCTGAGAGTCTGGGCCTGGACTTCGCTGGGCTGCTGCTGATCGGCGTGGACGTCCCTGGTGAGCGCCTTCCCTGTCTGTCCAGGGGCGCTGGGCTCCCGGAGGAGGCCGAGGAAGGAGCCGGGGAAGAGCGCGCGCTGCCGCCGGCGCCATCTTGGCTGGATTCGCGGGCCGCGGGCGGGAAGAAATCCGGCAGTTTCTTGGGCTGCCCGGTCCCTCTCCTCTTCGGCGACATCCCTGGAGGACGAGAGGGTGATCCGGAGTGTGGAGGTGTATTTTCGCCGGCCAGGGAGTCCACAGTGCTTCTAAAGTCCCGTCGCTGGAGCGGAGCTCTGCACCTAAGCTGCCATCCACCAGCGCGCGGTAGCCACGCCCCTCCTAAAATCATTTTTGATGTACAGTGACAGTTTGGTTGCTATGGGCAATCTCCAGTTTCCAGGCATAAAGAACAGTTTTTAATATATAAAACTGCATGCAGGACACTGGGCAGACCACTAGGGACAACGGGGATGTGAAATATTTACATACAGCAATGTAATCTGTAAGATTACATTATACTGTATGTATACTGTTTGTTTCACTTTTTGAATTTGGCGCCGATCTCCGTGCCCGTGCGTCGCAACGCTCGCAGGGCACGGAGATCGGCGATGTGATGCATCGAGCGAGACACGGCTCGCTCGTACAGCGGGGAGACAACGCTGGATCCGAGGGAGAAGGTAAGTAAACCTCCTCCTGGATCCAGCGACGCTGTCCCGAGTCTGACTCGGGGATACCGCTTTTGGTATAAAAAATCCACCCCGAGTCAGACTCGGGAATACCGTCAGGGGGGTTAAAGCGTTCCCGTCCCCACGTGCTCGCACGCCAAAGAAAACACATACACATATGTCGCGCACGCAAATGTAAATAGTGTTCAAATCACACTTGTGAGTTATCACAGCGATCGTTACAGCGAGAGAAACAATTCTAGCAAAAGACATCCTCTGTAACTCTAAACAGGTAACCATTATGCCGCATACACACGATCGGATTTTATGACGGTAAATGTTGGATGTGAGCTTGTTGGCGGTATGGTCTCAAATTTTCCTCCAACAAGTGTGTGTTGTCGGACTTTGCGATCATGTGTACACAAGTCCGTTGAACAAAAGTCCAAAGTACAAACCCGCATGCTTGGAATCAAGGACAAGCCAGAAGCGCTCAGTCTTGTAAAACTAGCGCTCGTAATTATATCACATGACTATTGAACTTCCTTTTTAACGGCTGGCCGTTCGTCTTGTACGTCACTACGTTTGTAATTGTTGGACATTTGTGTGACCATGTGTATGATTTTTTATGATTTGATTTTTGAGATTTTTACCGTAGTTTGTCGCCATTTCACGAGTGCATACAATTTTAAACCATAACATGTTGGGTATCTATTTACATCATAGCATCATCTATATATATATATATATATATATATATATTTTTTTTTTTTTTTTTTTTTTTTCTGGGGCCAAATCAGGTGAATGGTTGGTGAAGAGGATTTTAAGTTTGCTCATGAGTAAAGTATTTTGATAAATGGATTAAAAGAACAGAAAAGAAAAATGAATCATTCCCTTCTGGGGAATTCTTATGCATTATGCAGGATAATACACCGCCTACTGGAGCTTACAAGGATTTGAGATTTCAGCCATGTGCATTGATGTATACAATTGGGTAAAGCTCCCAAAACTCCTTATTTTTAATATTGTTACATGACAGTATGACATCGGGCACTGAGCAACTTGATTTTTAATAAATGAAGTCAGGGTGAATTGACAATACAAATAGAATGGTAGAAAGCCGGGGGGCACAGGGGGCCAAAGGGACGCGTGCCCCAGGCACAGTGTTCATAAGAGAATGGGAGGGGGGAATTGCCAGGAGCTTTGGCTGCTTTGTTCTCCTAAGCCTCACTGATAGGACTGCACTGACACTCCTGTCAGAAGAAGAAGGGGTCTTGATAGCTGCTGGAGGAAGGATTCTGCTCCCCCTTCCCTTCGATAGTAGTCTACTGTGGGCAGAAGAGAGCAGGCAGCCACTGAGAACACACCTCGTCTAAGCACTGCCTCACTGGTGAAAGAGTGCATACTGCTGTTCTTCCTGTCTCCCATTGTCATGTGACATATCACATGACCTGGGATGGGTAGACGGAGAAAATACTTTCATTACCAATGGGTTTGGCACTGAGGAGGAGATCTGAATGGAGGGAGAAGGGACATCTCAGCCCTAGGCTTTTCCTTTCCTCCTTAGAACCCCCAAAGAGACCTTAACCTCTTTTCTCCCTTAGAGCTCTTCAACCCCACGTCCTCTCTTAAGGGCCCCCTGGATGCCTTTAGTACCATGCACCCCACAGAGCCCACCCCTGGGCTCCCCTCTTTCATCCTACTGCCATAGATGCCAAAGCAGTCCTCCTCAGACTGACACCACCGACAGAGGGGCATTTTTTTCCCAACACTTTTTTTTCTCTCTTGGAGGGTATGTTTTAGGGGCAATGTATCAAGGACAGCAAGTTAGAACAAAGAGCAAACTGGATGTTCCATGACATCAATGCACCCAGTCACCAAGCACTCCTCACACAAGAGTTTCTCACAGAAAAGCGACATGATCTCACTTCACACGTCACACACCATTGCGGAGATCATGTCGAATTGCAGAAGGTGGTTGAGGGTATGTTTTAAGGGGAATGTATTTATGTATGTAGTTTGTTTCATGTCTTTGTTTTTATGTTTTTTCCCTTTTTGTGTACTGTATGTGATCAATAGTGTGACTAAAACTTATTTTACTTTTTCTCTGCCTGTATTTTTCGCTCACTATAGCGACTGCACACCTGCACACCTAAAGTTAGCATCCTACAGTATGATTGAAGCCACCAAGTAAGTACATACC